>NC_012879.2:57623080-58823080 GCF_000003195.3 Sorghum bicolor
TTTGTGTAATATTTAAAAAGAAATAGAGGAAGTCACTTTGAGTAGTGCTATGAAAGGTACAGGGGGTTGTGGCCATTTTTTGGCTAACCCGCCCCCAGCCATGGCGGGGTAGCGAAAAAATGGCAAGACCCTTTGCTGCACTGCCTTTGTTTGGTTTTTGGTTAACCGATTGTTCGGGTTCGCAGCTGGTTTGGCAAGACAGAGATTTTTACGTAAATACCAAAGATACTTTAGAACGAACAACTAAAATAATTCTCACTAATGCTTAAAAAAGGCACATCAAATATCTAGAAATATGTCACAGTTACCAACGTGCTGGAAATAACAATATGTCACAGGTACTACATGACAAGTCCCAACTGCTAAACATGTCTAATCTAATCATCGCCAGGGGTGTAGCGGTTTCGCGGCTTCCGTCGCCTCCTAGGATTGGTAGGCACCACGTTGCTTGTCCACCCCACGTCCGTGCGGTCTCGCCGCTGCCTCTCTCGCTGCCGCCTATGGACACGGTCCATCTCCTGTGTGGACGAAGTACCCTGCAAACAAGTACCCTAATGAGTAATTTGCAAATATAGAAAAGTAAAAGCACAGTATAGGCACCTGGTGCTCGACGTGTCTGTACTCCTCCTGTGTGTACTCCACCCCCTGTGTGTACTCCTCCGGTGTGTACTCCACGCCCTGTGTACCAATAGGAGCACCGCCTAGCTGTGAGGTACCCATCTCCTCGTGACCGGTGAACTCCCACTGTAACTCGTCGTCGTCGCCACTAGTCGTGGAGTACTGAAGGGCCTCGTCCTCATCGTCCACGTCCGCTGGACCCTTCCCTGTGTACTGCGGAGTACGTACAGAGGAGGAAGCGGCCCTAGCCGAAGTAGCTCTGGTGGACATCGAGGCCGTCTGGCTCCTAGACAACATGGGGTGCAACGGAGGCTCATATGTCGTGTCTGCACAGCTCAGCTTAGCCGCTAACTTCTTGCAGCCCTTTTTGATTTTCTGCAGGATAAAATGACAACATGCATTATTCATTTGTAATTGCTTTGTAATAATGAATTATTTTTTCGAAAGTACCTTGACAAAGCTGCGAAGAGGGTTGCTCTTGTCGTCTCTAGTCCGGAACTGTTGCCTACTAGCTTCCTCGGAGTAGTTAGACAACTGTTGTGACTACAACATCACACACAATATTAACTCGATCATTTGGACAACTGTTGTGCCATAAACATCAAATAATACATGAAAGTCCAAGGTACTTACCACATATCTATTTAAGGGGGCCCTAAGAACCTGTTTGTTAACCCTTTGCACCTCGTCGAACGCATCGGCGATGTCATCCTCACCACCCTCATATGCAGGGGTGTTGTAAGTGCATTAAGCCACTTAATGTGTTTTGGATGATTGAATGACAACCATGACTAAAGGAACTAATGATCTTGCTAAGTGTGAAACAGGGAAAAGCTATCTCACAGTTATGTGATTCAAGTTTACAAAAGTCAAAATTATGTATTGTTGTATGAAGCAATCTAGTTCAAGCACAAAACAACAATGCAAATGGAATTATTGAAAGAGGCTTATTTATCACTCATATGAAAGCAAAAATGAAAAGTATAAAATTGATTGGATGATTCAAAGCACAATATGACTCGAAGACTTGAGATGGTGAAGATAGCAAGGAAAGGCTTCGAGGTACTAAGCAAGGGTGAAGGGCAAGCGACGGCTTGACGACCGAAAAAAAACTTAGCTCGGGTGAAGAAGGAATTACTTGCATTTAGTTGAGGTACTAATCAAGCTCTAAGGGTCATGTTGATGTGGAGGATCAAATCTACTATTGAAGTAGTTAATGGAAATGACTTGGTACATTTGGAGTCAAATCTATCTATTGAATGGAACCAAGTCATGTGCTCAAGATGGCTGTGCTCAAGATGAAAACAAGTTTGACATGATGACATCCTCAGCTTATCAAGAATTGAAAGAAAGGCTTTGGTTTGGTGGAAGCTTCTCAAGTGGTTTAAATTTGATTTATCTTTTGTTCTTGAGTTGATAGGAAAGCCGTACTATTAAGAGGGATGCATCATGAACATGGATTAATACTCTCTAGTGCTCAAGTCAACCCTTGTGAGGCCTTAGAGGAACTAACCTGAGAGCTGAACTCTTTGTGCACAGGCCGTGCATACCGGACGTGTCCGGTATGATACCGGACGCGTCCGGTATGAGTACTGTTGCGCATACTAACGTTTTGAGTTGCGGTGACCAGGGAGTTGTTCTGGAAGCGTGTCAGCACTTCCGGTGCGCGTCAGTAGTGCTGACTTGTCGGAAGTTCCAACGTACGTCGGGAGTTCCGACGTAGGCTTCTCTGTGGTTGGGAGTAGCAAGCTAACAGGGGTAAGTTTGTTGGCCTTGTTCATATCGGACGTGTCCGGTATGATACCGGACGCGTCCGGTATGGCCAACGGCTAGTTAACGGCTAGTTTTGAAAATTGTCTTTATATACCCCTCAGCCCTCTTCTTTTAGGGCTGCTGATTCTACTGGCTTGGAGACACATTGCTGAGCTTTGCTAACTCTCCACAACCCTCTCTTTGTGAGTGTTTGGTCTAGATTGACAAATCCATCTTGTGGGTTGAAAGATCTTCGGTTTTGAGAGCAAGCCACCACTTGAGCACTTGAGCATATTGTCTATCTCGTGATTTGCATTTGTTACTCTTGGACTCTTCGGTCCTAGACGGTTAGGCATCGCCGGAGAGCACCCAAGTGTTTGTGGTTGCCTCGGATTGTTTGTGCAGGTCGGATTTCACCTCCGCAAGGGAAGAAATCAACTAGTGGAAGGAGGAGTTGGAGTTGGAAGAGACTCCGGCTAGAGTTACCTTCGCGGTATCCTCTAGGGAGGACCTTTGAGCTAGAGTGACCTTAGTGGTATCCTCTAGGTCATCGAGTGCCTTACCCGTAGCCCCCTCAACGGAGATTAGGTCTCTACGGAGACCGAACTTCGGTAAAACAAATTTTGTGTCTCCCTTTGCATTACATTTAAAATTTGTGTCTTATTCTTTGTGTGAGCTTCTCTGCAGGGTTCAAGTTTCATATATACTGTGATTGAGGTTTTTGCAGGGAAAGGAAGAAGTTTCACAGCACAAGGATTGAATATCCTCTGCTCGTGAATTCCGGACGCGTCCAAGATTAAGCCGGACGTGTCCGAGTTGTGCCAGCACAGCAGAATATATTTAATTTGTATTATCTGTGTTGGATACCTTCTTGTAGGGTATTGTATATCTTTACTCCATCATACAAGCTGTGTGTAGGTTTAGGAGAAGCTGGAGAACAGAAACAGCCAGGTGCTGTGTGCTCGTGTATCTCGGACGTGTCCGAGTTGATATCGGACGCGTCCGGTATTTGCGAGTTGTCAATAATATTTCTTTGTGTGATCTAATCTCTGTGGTGCAGGTTTTAGACTTAGTTAATATTGTATACAACTGGTTCTCTGATTATCTTTGTGTGGAGTCTTTCATTTGCGTGGAAAACTCCAGTTCTAATTGTTTCCGCATTATAAGTTGTAAATTTTCAGAAACGCTTATTCACCCCCCCCTCTAGGCGCATCCTTGGTCCTTTCAATTGGTATCAGAGCAAGGTCTCACGATCGAGCTTCACCGCTTGTGAGAAAAGGATGTTGACGCCTAATAACATGGATCCCATACTTCTCCAAAATGATGGTTCAAACTTTCTATCTTGGTCAATTCATGTACTCAATACTTTTCGGACTATCAGTCCACTTGTAGAGCAGATTGTGGATGCAAGTATATCTCATTCCATAGTCGATTGGTTTAGTTATAAGAATATTCCAAAAGAGGAAGAGATATATGTGCAACTCAATGCTCTAGCTACTAATGTCATTTTGAGTACATTAAGTGTAGAGGTTCAGGATGAAGCAATTTTCAATGGACAAACTCTTCCGTCAAGTGCTCATGTCATTTGGATCAAGTTGTATGAGTTATATGGAAAACCCAATGACAATGAGTGCTATGTGTGGAAAATAAAGGATAGTATGTCCACTATACCTCACTGCAATGAAGAAACATCCAGCAACCTCAAGAATGCAGAGCCGAAGCTGATCAATGCAAATGCCGCAGTGCTAGCAGTGCAGCACATACCGGACGTGTCCGATATGATACCGTACGTGTCCGGTATGGTTGTGGCAGCAGGACAGCAAGCAGATCAATGCAGCAATAATGCGCCTCAGTGGAGACCAAGTGATGAGTCAACAATAGAATCCCATGACTCTCATCACTTGTGTCTCATGGCCAAGAAGAGCAAGAAGAAGAAGAAGAAGAAACCAAGCAAAAGAAGGCTCAAGAGGATGATCAAAGAGAAAGTGAAAATGAAGATAGTCACATGCTTGATCATCTTAGCAGCAAGGACAAGCTCATGTTCATGAAACTGATAAATGAGGAACAAGATCAAAAATTTCATGATCAAGACAAGTCCCTCATATCCAAGCTTGAAGAGCTAAAGGAAATGAATGAGAGGTATGAAAAATTGTCAATTGAGCATGATTTTGTTACTAATGCTCTTTCTAGTGTTGTTCAACTAGAAAAGGAAAACTTTGAGCTCAAGAAAAGGCTTGACAAGATTTCATGCAACTTCAACACTCTTCAAGTTGTGCATGAGCAACTCAAATGTTCACATGAAAGCCTAGTAGAATCACATGCCATGCTTGAGATAGCGCATGAGGTTGTTGTTACAATGGTAAAATCCTCTCAACCTCACACTCATCCACTCACTAGCACTCCCTCTAAATTAAATATTTCTTGTGCTAATGAGTGTGCTTCTCAAGCTAGCCAATCTTTGATTGAGCATGATCCTATGGAAAACCTTAGGCTCAAAGAAGAAGTAGAAAAATTGAAGAAAGATGTGATTAGGTTGAAGGGTAAGGAGAAAGCACAACCTTCTCAAGATAACCGTGAAAACATGGTGAAGAAGCTTGAGAAGGGTTCAAATCTTGCTTCCTCCAACATACAACAAACTAACCACATCACAAGCAAAGCAATGTCAACCAAGAGCAAGAAACATGGTAAAAGGTTATGCTATGGTTGCGGGGCATATGGGCACATGAGAGATATGTGTCCAAACAAGAGTTGGGCCAACAAGTATGAGGTGGCCGAGAAAAAGGCCTCTAGCAAGTTGGCAAACCAACTCAAGATGGATGAACCTAAAGCTAGCATCAAGTGCAACAAAGTAAGCCACTTGAGCAATACTTGCAAGGATTTCAAGAGGACAAGAAACAAGGCTCAAGTTGCAACAAGAAGATGTTATGCATGGAATGAGGTTGGACACATGATATATGAGTGTCACAACAAACAAAACAAGGATTGTAGCAACAAAGGTCGCATTTGCTACAATTGTAGAAGAAAGGGACATCTAAGTTATGATTGTCCCAAAGGTAACATGTCTAAAACAAATGCATATGTTTCCAATGATAAGCTTAGGAGGACCTCAAATGCATCTAGTACTAGCCAAGCAAGGTATTCACCACATGCTAACACTAGAGCCACTTGGGTGCCTAAGCACATTGCAACTAACTCTATAGGACCCAACAAGAGTTGGGTACCAAAGTGTGCCTAATCTGTGATTGTAGGTACTTGGTGAAGATGAAGGCTTCGGGGTGGTTGAGAAAGCATATCATGTCTTTACATTTGACACACTCAACCTATCAACTTGTTCATCAATCTCCAATATGGAGTTGACCCAAAGCAAACTAAATTGTCGTATCATTCACTTCATCTTCATCGTCGGTGAGAAGTACCTAAACCAATTAGTTTAGTCACTTATGCTTAAAATTTCACAAATAGCAATATTTGTGATATTTGAGAAAGTGACTAAGTAAATATGACCACATACTTCCTTGTCATTCGATGCCACTAAATGTCTCTCTAGTAGAGCAATATATTCACCTATGTGCAGGTCAATTCAAAGGCAAAAGGAATGGCGAGAAAACAAATTGATTAGTTTCTGTCCTGTGCATGTCGGACGTGTCCGACATTGGGTCGGACGTGTCCGGTATTCTCAAGGCAGGAATTTCTGTTGAAAAGCCCATGAAAAGACCTGGGCTAGAAGTACTTTAGTATTTAACCACTTTTGTTGTCCCAGGATTGGTTCTACTCCCCAGATCTTTTTTGTAGGGTTGTGGCTTATGTCGGACGCGTCCGGCATTGTCTCGGACGTGTCCGAAATTTACGTGGCTGAAATAACTTCGGTTTGCAGGCCAAGAATTGATCCTTGAACCTTATTTATTATAATTCTATCATATTAATGACCATACTTCAAGTTACACTCAGTGGTATTCATAGGGGCTCAAGGCCAAGGTATGGTTTCATATGAGCATTGTAAGTGCATGTAAGGTCCTTATGCTAGAATGTGCATTTGATTGACTTAAGATAGAATCTTTTCAAAATCTCTAATAGCATGAGTAGGCTGAGTGGTTTGTGAAAACAATTAATTCTTGGTCTTTGTGGCCTAATCATGCTAAGTGTGGTTATTGTTCTCCTTGGTTGATTGACTGCCTAATCACACTCGGCATGATTCTCTCAAGTCCTAAGTCACTCTTTTATCTCTTCCTCACATCTCTAAGACATCATAAGACTCATGGACATAAGACTGAGGAAAGAATTCTTGAAGAAATTTCAAAAAGAGATTTGAAATATTTTGGAGTGCAAAATGTGAAGAAAAGAGATGTGAAATGATTGGATTAAGTAATTTAAATATACATATATATATATATGTTTGGACTCAGTATTAACATAGAAGGGGTCTTGGATCAAGAAAAATAAGAAATACAGCAAACTTTTGGAGCCCGAGCATCTCGGACGCGTCCGGCCCCATCTCGGACACGTCTGGTATGCGCGGGGTTAAAGAAGCAGCGTACCCCTTCAGACCTGTTCTTCCCTCATTCCCCTTTCTCCCTCCGAACCGCACATTGCCACTTCTCTCTCATCACCTTGGCGATTTCGTGAGTTGTCCGTGGAAAAGGAAGGGAGGAAGGTGGATTGGAGTCTCCAAGCATCAAGAATCAAGGATCTGCAGCAAGAAATCGAAGGCCCAATTTTTCCTCCACTCTCACGGGGGAGATCATGACTAGAGACGGACGGATTGAGCCATGAACTAAGCACAAGAATGATCCCACAGCCATGAGGTACTACAAAAGAACAAGGGAAGCTAGGAGAGCAGCTGGCAGCGGTAGTGGCAGTGGCAGTGGAGGTGGGAGGAGGAAATCTGGCAGGCTTGCAGATAGAGCACCAGCTGATTATGCAGAAGGTAGTGATGATGATGATTCTTCATCTGCTTCAGAGTCAGATCAGTTCAGAGTTGAGGCCAGAGGTGAGATTGAGTCTGGGCATGAGTCAGGCAATGGTCAAGAGTCTGAGGATAGTGATGAAGACCATGTGCAGACCCAGAATGTACACCAGCACAGCAGCCAGGACAGGGAGGTGGACGTCACTTGGGGCATCCTAGAGTCTATGCTCCTAATGTGCCAGATTTTGTGCAGAGAGCAAATTACAAGGGCACAGGGATGACAAAGAGAGTGAAGACTCTTAGGAGTGAGGATCCCAGTACTCAGCAGCAGGTGATGTATGACTACAGGTTTCGCACTCTGTTTTAGATTGACTTTTACACCACTATTATTTTGAGTAGAAATCCTGTGGTCATCAAGTCTCAGTGGGCTAAGTGGAAGGAGTTGAAGGCTCACAAGAAGCCTTCACTTGATAGGGCTGTTGATATTTGTGCACGGATTGGTGCTAGTGAGATCATGTCTTTCAAGCATGATTGGAACACAGAGATAGTGGCTCAGTTCTATGCCACTTTGTATGTTGATTCAGATAGGGTGATGCACTGGATGACAGCTGGTGAGTGTTTCAGTGTTGAGTATGCAGCCTTTGCTGGATATCTTGGTTTTGATGAGGAGGACCTTGCTAGAGACAAGATTCATGATGAGATTGTGACACCTCCAGAGAGGATGGGTCAGCTCTACATTCCAGGCTTTAGAGGAGCAATTGTGGGGAAGGTGAAAGGTCTTTTCCCCACATACAGATACTTGGACAGGATGTTCAGGAAGACCATTGCCTGCAAGGTTGGAGACAAGGGCAATGTGGGAGATTATAGTAGAAATCTATTGATGAGGATGTTGCCTGATGTTAGACCATTCAGTGTGTTTGTTTCATTTGGAATGAGATCAAGTCAGTAGGTGAGAGACCAGTCAAGGGATGTGGCTATGCACCATACATCACTTATATGATTCGACAGGTGACAGGCTACTCCTTTGAGTATGACAAGCAGCACAAGGTTATGAAGATTGCTGCTGACTTGGCTGAGATTGATTTGTCACCTCCAGGAGCAGCAGGAGGAGGAGGTTCAGCAGCACACCCTACTCCACCTCGTGGTCCTTCCCGGTCTTCTTCACGTGGCCGTGCTCCTCCTTCTCCCATTAGGAAGTTTTTCAGTGCTATATTTGGGATGTGCAAGGACATGAATGCAATCAAGACTAGACAGCACCATGAGAGAGAAGCAAGGAGGAAGGATACTCGTACTCTCATGGAGCTTGCATAGAAGAATGAGCTTCCTACTCCTAGGTCTCCTATTTCTGATAGTGCTGCTAGTGAGCCTGAGACTTTTGAGCAGCAGCCGACTAGATATGAGAGAGAGTTTCAGCAGGAGTTTGGTGGATACTCTCAGTCACAGCCGGTTCCACCATAGGTACAGCAGGGTCAGACAGACCAGGGCGAGCAACCTGAGGCGCCTCTGCAGCAGCAGTCACAGGAGCACTGGTGGGACAGTTTTCTTTACTTTGGTGAGTCCTACGACTATGACCACGGCTTCGGTGGTGCGGGGACCTCTAGTGGTTTTGGTGGCTATGGCCATCTAGGTGACCCAGGACAGAGTGGTTCTCGCCCACCAGGTACTTCTCGCTCTCCAGATGATGATGATGATGATGATGATGATGACGAGTGAGAGACAGCCAGTTACAGCTTGCAGCCCTCCTATGTCATATGCTTATTCCCGTACATTTTTTGGAGATGGATGACAAAGGGGGAGAGATATTGATTAAAGCTTCAGATGTTTTCATGTTTGGCATATTCTGAGATATGTACTGCAGCTGTAGTGACTATGATGAGCTCTTTGATGTATGAGACTTGTTATATCATCTTGTATCATGTTGAGTCTATGTGAGATATTGAATAAGACATGATCTTTATCTTAGTGACTTGTGGACTTGGGAAATCTATGTGATGTTTGCTATGTGTGTTGGTTTATATTTTTCTTTAGATTTCTATTTTTGCAAGTGTGTTGCCATGACTTTGTTGGTGTATGTTTCATATTTTTTTCTTGTGTGATTTATACATGTCATGTGCATCACGGTTATATTGTTCACACTCACTTGCACTGGATGCAATGATTTAGGGGGAGCTTGACACTCACTTAAAATGTGCAAATTGACCTTTATAGGTCTCATTATGAATTCCACTCATATTGAACATATTAAGGGGGAGCTTCAAATAAATCATTAAAGCCAAGAGCTTAATTTCATTATCTTATGTAAGCTTTAATCAAGGTTGTCATCAATCACCAAAAAGGGGGAGATTGTAAGTGCATTAAGCCACTTAATGTGTTTTGGATGATTGAATGACAACCATGATTAAAGGAACTAATGATCTTGCTAAGTGTGAAACAGGGAAAAGCTATCTCACAGTTATGTGATTCAAGTTTACAAAAGTCAAAATTATGTATTGTTGTATGAAGCAATCTAGTTCAAGCACAAAACAACAATGCAAATGGAATTATTGAAAGAGGCTTATTTATTGTGAAGATAGCTATCACTCATATGAAAGCAAAAATGAAAAGTATAAAATTGATTGGATGATTCAAAGCACAATATGACTCGAAGACTTGAGATGGTGAAGATAGCAAGGAAAGGCTTCGAGGTACTAAGCAAGGGTGAAGGGCAAGCGACGGCTTGACGACCGAAAAAAACTTAGCTCGGGTGAAGAAGGAATTACTTGCATTTAGTTGAGGTACTAATCAAGCTCTAAGGGTCATGTTGATGTGGAGGATCAAATCTACTATTGAAGTAGTTAATGGAAATGACTTGGTACATTTGGAGTCAAATCTATCTATTGAATGGAACCAAGTCATGTGCTCAAGATGGCTGTGCTCAAGATGAAAACAAGTTTGACATGATGACATCCTCAGCTTATCAAGAATTGAAAGAAAGGCTTTGGTTTGGTGGAAGCTTCTCAAGTGGTTTAAATTTGATTTATCTTTTGTTCTTGAGTTGATAGGAAAGCCGTACTATTAAGAGGGATGCATCATGAACATGGATTAATACTCTCTAGTGCTCAAGTCAACCCTTGTGAGGCCTTAGAGGAACTAACCTGAGAGCTGAACTCTTTGTGCACAGGCCGTGCATACCGGACGCGTCCGATATGAGTACTGTTGCGCATACTAACTTTTTGAGTTGCGGTGACCAGGGAGTTGTTCTGGAAGCGCGTCAGCACTTCCGGTGCGCGTCAGTAGTGCTGACTTGTCGGAAGTTCCGACGTACGTCGGGAGTTCCGACGTAGGCTTCTCCGTGGTTGGGAGTAGCAAGCTAACAGGGGTAAGTTTGTTGGCCTCGTTCATATCGGACGTGTCCGGTATGATACCGGACGCGTCCGGTATGGCCAACGGCTAGTTTTGAAAATTGTCTTTATATACCCCTCAGCCCTCTTCTTTTAGGGCTGCTGATTCTACTGGCTTGGAGACACATTGCTGAGCTTTGCTAACTCTCCACAACCCTCTCTTTGTGAGTGTTTGGTCTAGATTGACAAATCCATCTTGTGGGTTGAAAGATCTTCGGTTTTGAGAGCAAGCCACCACTTGAGCACTTGAGCATATTGTCTATCTCGTGATTTGCATTTGTTACTCTTGGACTCTTCGGTCCTAGACGGTTAGGCGTCGCCGGAGAGCACCCAAGTGTTTGTGGTTGCCTCGGATTGTTTGTGCAGGTCGGATTTCACCTCCGCAAGGGAAGAAATCAACTAGTGGAAGGAGGAGTTGGAGTTGGAAGAGACTCCGGCTAGAGTTACCTTCGCGGTATCCTCTAGGGAGGACCTTTGAGCTAGAGTGACCTTAGTGGTATCCTCTAGGTCATCGAGTGCCTTAACCGTAGCCCCCTCAACGGAGATTAGGTCTCTACGGAGACCGAACTTCGGTAAAACAAATTTTGTGTCTCCCTTTGCATTACATTTAAAATTTGTGTCTTATTCTTTGTGTGAGCTTCTCTGCAGGGTTCAAGTTTCATATATACTGTGATTGAGGTTTTTGCAGGGAAAGGAAGAAGTTTCACAGCACAAGGATTGAATATCCTCTGCTCGTGAATTCCGGACGCGTCCGAGATTAAGCCGGACGTGTCCGAGTTGTGCCAGCACAGCAGAATATATTTAATTTGTATTATCTGTGTTGGATACCTTCTTGTAGGGTATTGTATATCTTTACTCCATCATACAAGCTGTGTGTAGGTTTAGGAGAAGCTGGAGAACAGAAACAACCAGGTGCTGTGTGCTCGTGTATCTCGGACGTGTCCGAGTTGATATCAGACGCGTCCGGTATTTGCGAGTTGTCAATAATATTTCTTTGTGTGATCTAATCTCTGTGGTGCAGGTGTTAGACTTAGTTAATATTGTATACGACTGGTTCTCTGATTATCTTTGTGTGGAGTCTTTCATTTGCGTGGAAAACTCCAGTTCTAATTGTTTCCGCATTATAAGTTGTAAATTTTCAGAAACGCCTATTCACCCCCCCCTCTAGGCGCATCCTTGGTCCTTTCAGGTGTTGGTGTACGGAACCATGATATGAGTCCTCGTACTCCGGTGCAGCCACTGTAGGTACTCCATCCATCTGGCCGGCTCGTGCGGTGGTATTGAGTTGACGAGGGGAACCTGCCTGTGATACCAAGTCTGCAAATGTGCATCGTTCCTGACCTCCCAATCCTTTTGCGTGGACCGAAACCTGCGATCGATCCTGCAAAAATATATTGCATTAGCAATGAGCCACTTAATGGAAACAAACAAAGTGCCATCATACCTATGCAGCTCAGCGTTTGTGGAATACAGCGGTGGAATCCCCTGCAGCCTCCCAAACTGTCTGTAACCCTGCAAGGGTAGTGCATCTCGACCACGTGGAAGAAGATCAGTGGGCCATCGTAAAGCCAATCGCTATCCTCCTCCTCGCAGCGTGGACTAAGGTACCCCTCTAGCTCCCACCGAGACCACGGTGACCATGTGACCTGCAATATTTGTAAACTTATTTTTAGTATTTCAAAATAAAACGCATTAATAGTGCATTTAGTACTAAAAGTGAATTGAACTTACGTAGTTGTGTGTCAACACGTCTAGCTCTTCAGTGTACTGCCTGTACCTCCTGTCTGCTTCGCCCCTGACTACCTTAGCATCTGACCACAGAAAAAGGGCGGTGGGTCCAACATCTTCAGGCACCCATACCTGCAATTAACACAAACATAATGTCATAAATGCCTTAAGTGTTATGAAGAAATCAAAATAGCAAATGCACTTACAGGCAAACCCGGAGGTTTAGTGGGCCTTCCAACTGGAAAATGCTCCCAAATCCAAACCTGAAGTAGATATGAGCAACCACCTAGGTTTCCATTCAATGATTGGCGACGACAGGCCTGGCAAAGCTGACGGTATGTCCATGCAAGCACCGCGCTACCCCAACTGTAGCCGGCAATGTTGTCTAGTGGCTGCATAAGGATCCTCAGGAAAATCCAGCTGATGCTGTCTCCAGAGGAATCAGGGAACAAGAAACCCCCCAAGAAGTGCCACAACCACACCTTTGCATACATCTCCACCTCATGATCTGGAGCATCAGGCGGTGGTCCTGCACCAAAGTTCTGCGTAATCCAAGACGTCGACACTCCTGAGGTTTTCCTGCAATTACAAGTAAACAAATATTGTATAAATATAGATTTATCTAAAATGGTTGTATTAGTAATTTCAATGGGACTCAAATATGAACTTACTTGGTGCCTTTAACTTCAGCATCTGATGGCCGCCTACCACAAAACTCCTGTACCAAGTCTAGCCAAGTAGACTCATCGACGACCCCAGTCACCGGATGACCAGACAAACTCAAACACAATATCATCTTCACATCCTGCAATGTGATAGTCATTTCTCCACAAGGTGTGTGCAAGGTGTGCGTCTCTGGTCTCCACCTGCATCGTTATAATGTTGTGTATATCAATTATTTGAAGGCACATATTTAACAAACAAATTAAATGTAAAATGCTATGTTACCTATCAACAAAAGCAGTAAGAACTGCAGGGTCTAGAGTGGGAAGTCCACTGTTGTAGACCCGGACGATCTCAAGAAAGCCTGCACGACGAATGTACGGCGCGTATCGCTCGTTCCAGCTGTGTACGTGGTGTGTGGGACCACGAAGCACACACAACGGCCTCTGCTGCTCCGACAAGGCCTTGGCCCGGTGGTCCTTGTCGTAGTCCGCCTCAATGAGGCTAAAGCGGGGATGAGGTGCCCGCGCCGCCATCGTAGCCCGCCTGTTTCAAAAATGAAAGAAACAACATTAGTACAATTAATAACATTAGTAATAAGACAAATGCAAGTAAATTTGATGACGAATAACATAAATGCATGTTTACTAAGAATTTTGATAAGCACAAAGATTAATAAACAACCTCTTGTCTACCCCTCCTATGAAATCTAGCGTTATGACCAGGTTTCTTGCAAATGCTGCATAGGTTCTGCGCACGTTCTTCGTTGAAGTCACCGCCACCATACATGTTATCGCCATAACCTTTCATATTGTCCATATCGCCTTTCAGTCGCTTCTTCTTCCTCCTTCCTTTCCCTATCTTTCTTAGGTCCGGATAAGGCACGTAGTCCTCACCATAATATGGAGGCCACTGCGACTCGTCAAGGTACGGCTCAAAGCTCTTCTCCCAAACATTTTGGGTGTTGGCACGGAGATACAAGGGTGACATGTATGGTTTAACTGTATAGTCAAAACCTCTAAGCCGACAAGACGTAATCATGTGTGAGCAAGGGGCATGCATGATCTGAGGTACGTTGCAACTGCATTCTACTTTTTCAAGATCCACACGGTACGTTCGCCCACCAAATCGTTCGCCGCCAAGGTTTGTGCCCCCTCTAGCTCGTACGCTAAAAACAAGTCTATCTCGTCCATAGGCCTCGCCAACCTGTTGCTTGGACAACTCCTCAGCCTCCTGCAAATATTCATGTGCAGCCTTCCCCCATCTTCCAAGCTCCTCTTCATTCCTCAGGGCTAGGCCATACCGCGTAACAAAATATTCATTACACTTCTTAAAAGAGAACTCAACAATACCGGACACTGGTAGAGATCGAACGCCTTTGAACACACGATTGAAAGACTCAGAGGAGTTTGTTGTCATTATGCCATACCGAAACCCAACCTCATCATATGCTAATGCCCACTTCGCTTTATTTTCCATCTGCTGATCTAACCATGCCTTGCCCGCTCGGTTCATCATCTTCTGTAGTTCCGCCATTGTCTCCTTAAACTCATGTTCCGTACATTTATTACAAAGTTCCTTTAACTTGTCTGCCACCTCCTTCTTTCGTTGACGGCGCCAGAAATTAGCGGCAAAATGCCTCATGCACCAACGGTGCACTAGGGGTGGGTGCCCATCAATGTGTTCACCGGCAGCATTAAGAATTCCAATGTGACGGTCCGATATCAAACAAATGGTGCGAGAAGGACCAAGGACGTGAAGACGGAGCAGACGCATGAACCATGACCACGAATCATTGTTCTCCCCCTCTGCCAAAGCAAAAGCCAGTGGCACAATTTGATTCTCAGGGTCTACAGCAGTAGCCATCATCAATGTACCTCTGTATTTGCCATTGAGGAATGTGCCATCAACTAGAACAACTGGCCGGCAATACTGAAATGCATGCTTACACTGATCAAAATACCAGAACACACGGTACAGAATATGCCTCAACGGGTTCTGAAGATAAAACCCTCCTGTGTATACGAACCATCTCATGCCAGGGTTGAAGTGTTGCATTGCACACAAAATGCGTGGAACCCTGTTATAGGCTTCCTCCCAACTACCCCACCTAATTGCCAGGGCAATTTGCTTTGCCCGCCATGCCTTTCCATATGCTACCTCATACCCAACAAAAGTGGCTATGGTCTCCTGCAAGAAAGACACCGATACGTCGTTGTCCGCATCTACAAGACCCAATATACGGCGAGAAAGGTACCAAGCCGTCAACTGGGGATGGTACCGTTTGCCCTTGTTAGTCTGGCATCTGTGCGGCTGCTCCACTGAAGTTACCTTCCACTTCCCATCACTCGACCGTTTCCGTGCATTCAACTTCCACGTGCACGGGAACCCTGCCTTGCATACTATTTGAAATTTTACCTCCTTGTCGGAATGCCGAACCGTGTACGGCCTATGATGATACACAGCATAGTCCTGAAGGAACAACTTCATCTCAGACATCGTATTGAAAAGCATTCCCTTCCTGAGTATTAAATTTTCATGGTTGTACAATGATTCCTTACAAATCTGCAAACCCGTGTCACAAACCGCCATATGCGACATGCTGACATCCATATAATTTGGAACACCGGTAAAGGGCAAGCCAGCCTCCCTCAGCTGTGTAAGCTCTGCCGATGTATAAGAGGGTGGTGCAACGTAAGGTTCCGCCACTCTAACCCGACCCCATCCTTCATATTCCTCTCCATCAACTGGATACCCTGTGCCTAAATTGCCCTGAGTCCTCGTTGCATGAAGTACCTCAAGCGGAACTCCTGAGGGCATGCCACGAACCGGTGCACACATGTCAGGTGAACCTACTTCCTCACTATCTGATTCCTCAGAATCAGAGCAAACATCATCACCAATCATTTCATCCTCTGCCGCCTCATTCTCCTCATGTTCAAACTCGTCTACATCAAAATCATTTCTTATTTGACCAACTGGAGGAGATTGAACCCGCTCCTGCGTCCAATTACCATCCAAGTCCATACTCTCCATAGTTTGTTGGACATGCACACCACAATCACCACCGTCGTCGAAGGACGGCTCCTCATTCTCAACAGTCTCCAACACCAACTCAGCCATTCCTACATTCGAACCTTGGATGACCCTATTGTATCGGGACCACTCAGCTTGGTTGCACAAGTCCATCATCACATAGTGTGCCCTATTCTTTCCAACATCAAACCTACCCTTTAGTGTGAAACCATCGCCAAACTTCAAACTCAAACGCTCACATAGATCACTGAAACTAGGGGGACCATCAAACCATTCCAAATCCTCAGACATATCCTCAAACTGACAATCCTCTCTCCTAACACATCCTCCGTAGAAAACTCTTACACCGTAGTCCATCTACAAAACGATTTAAGTACATTCCTCATCAACTAACCAATATGGTACTAATAAATACTAAATAACTAACTAAGTACAGTACTACCGAATTTATTAACTATTTTACTAACTAAATTACTATATAATAATAGTAACTAATAACTAATTATTAATTACTAATCACTAAATCTTAATATCTAATTACTAATTACTAGGTAACTTATATCTAAACACACTAAACATTATTAAATAATAATAACTAATCACTAAATAACGCTACTAATATTTAATAATAATATTAACTAAAAACTAATTACTATAAAACTAATATCTAAACAAAGTTTAACTTTAACTAATAAAAATAACTAATACAAAATGTAAAATAATAATACTAAATATGTAATAATATGAGTTTAAATAAAAAAAATACCTTCACAACAAGGTGGCCGGATGGGGCAGGGCGCGGAGGCCGGGCAGCAGCGGCGTGCCGCGGCGCTGCAGCGGGGCGCGGAGGCCGCGCGCGGCAGCGGCGGCGCGCCGCGGGGGCGGGACGCGGCCGTGCGCCCGGAGCGACGCGGCCGCGACGCGCGGCCGGGGGCTGGGGGCGTCCGCGTGAGGGCGTGCTCGGCGCGGGAGGACGTGCGCGGCAGGCGCGGGGGCGGGGTTGGGCGCGAGCGCGGCGGCGGCGCGGGCACGGCAGCGGGGCGGCGGGTGCGCGGGGTCGGCGTTAGGGTGTGGGCAATGTGCGGGTCGGGCCCCGGTTTTTTTCTGACACGGGGTAACCCGCCACGATGCGGGGCGGGGTGCGAACCCGCCATGATCCGCGGCGGAGAACCCCTACCCCGCCACCACCGACGGCGGGGTCCACGTCAGCCGGCCCCGCCTATCCGGGCGCCACGTGGCGCTTCAACCCCGCCGCCATGCATGGCGGGGTGTAGTGGTTTTGCCCCGCCATGCATGGTGGCGGGGCCAAACGGCCTAGTTTTGAAATTTTTTTCAAAAACAGCCTAAAATTGAAATTTGATTTAAAAATGGGCTAAAAATAAAAAAAATTCGCAGCGGCAGCAGGTAGTCCTTCCGCTGGTGGAAGAAGGGAGGGATGCCCGAGGTGGAGCGGTTTTCAGGTAATATAAGCATCTTCAGTTTATTTTTTTAGTTATTACTTCGTTGGGTAAAAGAAAGTAATTTGTACATGTTTGTTGATTGCACACGTACCATTTGGGGTTGCAGCAATGGGAAAGATTAACGAAAATAGAGATGTTGATGCTTGATTAACCAAAATGTATTGATTTTAGTGGTTCAGTGCATTAGTTTCAGTATCCGGATGAACAGAAGTAGAGGATGTTTATCTTCTACCTGCAGGCTGCAGGCCAAATATATATAAAAAAAAACCGCAGTTTCCTGTGCATGTTTCAATGGAGGAACCCATTTTGTAATGACTTGATGTGTATACAAAGAACCATGTATGCCATCATGGTTCATGAGTGGTGGGTGGACAAGGGAACAGTTAAACAAGCACAGAGAGTCAGAGAGACATAATAAAAATCTTATTTTCATCTTGGTAGACTACGTTAGCTGATTATACAACTATAGTTAAACAATATTTATCTGATGATTTTTATTAATCTCTGCATATGGTTAACCTAGGAATTCTTTCTTATTACTACAAATGGTACTTACATGGTTTTATCAGAACTCGCTGTGTGTCTAGTCACTTACATAATTGATTGATTCTACTCATTACTGAGTGAAGTATGGCATGGAAGACAATCCAAGAGAGTTCGGTTTTATGATTAATTGGTCTCTAATAGAGAAAAAACATACTTTTCAAGTAGCTTTACTTAGGTTTCTCTACATGATCAGATCTTCTTCTTCTTAAGTCAGAATTCCTTTGAGGCTGTGTAGCGACCGCGGATCGAGTTTTGAAATGATATGTAGCAGGAACGCTCGTGGTGAGTCAGGAGTTCAGAGGTTTTCTTGATCTGCAGGAGAAGAATTCTTTTTAAGTCAAAATACCGGAGACTGGGCACCATGGATTTAGTTTTGAAATAATATGTAACAGGAACAATCGCAAAGCAATGTTGAGAATATGGTCAGCTATGTCCACTCCAACGAGTGAACTGAATCGAAGAACACGTCCTTATCCGTTTCTTGATATGTCAGCGGTTTGTCCAAGCCGCAAAGCACACACAAGTCTCAACGAGTCCTGTGCTGTAGCAGCCTTGCGCAATGTTTGTGGAGTATCTCATGTTTCATAAGTTCATCCAATGAATTTTGATGAAATTAACCAATTCCTCGTATATATACTTCTTCCGTCTCAAAGGAAATGTAAATCTCATTTTCCAAGAAAAGTAAAAAAAATCTTCAAGTTTAACTAAATTTACAGAAGATATTATCCATAATTAGATCTCTAATTAAATTTATTATAAAAATATATTTTATGACTAATCTATTACACATTATAAATATTAATATTTTGTTATTTATGTTTAGTCAAAATTAAGAATCTTTGACCTCTGAGGATATGAGGGTTGTATTTTTCTTTGGAGAAGAAGGTAGTATTGATTATTAGCTTATGAGAAATAAGATGGTGATACATCAACTTATTTTATTTCACAAACCAAATATAATAAATGAGAAGTAAGAAAATGATAAATCACATTATTCTTCGAACAAACACATGGATTGACTATGAGACCATTTGATTTGAAACGTTTTTTTTTTTTGACAAGTATTTGATTTGAAACGTTGACTGTGAGAATATGAACCGAAGCGGGAACGGGACACGACAAATCGGCAGACTCAGCTGTCACCGTTCTGGGCCCACGCTCCCCATCTCGTCAGACGGTGGTGACCCACGGTCCAGATCTACTTGCATGTCCACAGCGTCAAGTCGTTGCGGAGATGAGGAGGTCCACAGCTCTCAAGGCGGCGGCGGCGGCGGCGGCGCTGCTGGTGCTGCTCTCGCTGACGGCGGCGTACATGTCGTACTGGGAGAGGATGGAGGAGGAGATCCACGGGATGTTCATGGAGTATAAAGCCCGCTGCAACAAGACCTACAACTCCACCACCGGCGAGGAAGAGTACCGGTACGCGGTGTTCGAGGAAAACTTCCGCCGCGGCTACCGCGTCTCCGTCTGCATCTTCGGCGACATGACCAGCGAGGAGGTTAGCGCATGGAAACCCGGCGCATTACCCTTCGAAAAAGGCCGAATTATTAGGTGGCCAGCGGCAGCAGGTAGTCCTTCCGCCGGTGGAAGAAGGGAGCAATGGCCGAGGTGAAGTGGTTTCCAGGTAAGCAAGCATCTTCAGTTTATTTTTTTATTACTATTACTTCGTTGGGTAAAAGATAGTAATTTTTTGTTACAAGTTGTTGATTGCACACATACCATTTGCAGCAATGGGAAAGATTAACGAAAATAGAGATGTTGGGCTTGATTATAACCAAAATGTATCGATTTTTTTAGTGGTTCAGTGCATTAGTTTCAGTATCCGGATGAACAGAAGTAGAGGATGTTTATCTTCTACCTGCGGGCTGCTGGTCAGATTAAAAAAAACGGCAGCTTACGGTGCATGTTACAATGGGGGAATCCATTTTGCAGTGGTTTGATGTGTGTACAAAGAACCATGTGTGCCATCATGGCTCATCAGTGGTAGGGTGGACAGAGGAACAGTTAAACAAGTACAGAATCTCATTTTCATTTTGGTAGATTACGTTAGCTGATTATACAATATTGAATATTCTGTAGTTAAACCACAAGTATGTGATGATTTTTATGACCTCTAGATACGATTAGCCTAGAATTCATTATTGTTACTACTGATGGTACTTCATGGTTTTATCAGAACTCCTTGTGTGTCTAGTCACTTACATAATTGAGTGATTCTACTCATTACTGAGTGAAGTATGCCACGGAAGACAATCCAAGACAATTCGGTTTTATGATGATGATTATTAATTGGTTTCTAATAGAAAAACATACTTTTCAAGTAGCTTTACTTTAGATTTCTCTGCATTTGGACTGAAATAAGTTTAGCTGAAGAGGAAAAGACAGAAAAAAAATACTGTGGTAATGGTTGATGATCCGGTGCACTCATATTCGTTTTCATGTGATGGACGATCTCAACATTTTTAGAGAGAACCATCTCATTTGACATGATACCAAATATCCTCTTGATTGCATCGCCGGTGCTTGCTCTGCATTGTCATCACTGACATAATACCTCCCTGTTAATTTATTCATTGCATGTTTTTGTATAGATTCTCATTCGTTACTTTTTATATCAGTTATTGAGGGAAATGAAGTCTTGAGATAGCACCATTCATGGAGAGATGAAGCATAGGTGGACCTGAATATGGCTATTGCATGTAATAAATTTGAGTTGTAAAATGTATGCATTTCCGGAGGATGAAATGAGAAAAAAAAAGGTAAAGTCCACTGTCGTTTTCTAAACTTGTGCTTTCATGTTATCTTGGTTCTTGAACTTACAAAATTCTTATATAGATACCTAACAGTATATACTGTTCGATTCTCACTATAGTTTCATCGGGTCTCTTTGTTCGAGATCAGATTCTCAAGGCAATTCGAACGAAAATGAATTTTAGAAGAAGCTACACTAGTGGCATTCGAACTACAGTAGCAATGTAGGCCTCGCATCATTCAACTTCACGGTGAGGCTGAGCCGCTGCACACCCTGGAGGTGATGATCAGCGACTCAGTGTCCTCCTGGTGTTCCTCAATCTCCCTGTGGTGCCACGGTCTCTGTTCTTCGCCTGGTAAAAGTTTAGGATTTTTTTATTTTCCCATTTTTTAGTTTCTTATATTTTCCCTTTATATTTGGTTGTGTTCTGTTGCGTCGATCGGTACCTGAACCTTTTTTTTTTCTTTTTATTCGATAACGGGTTCCTGAAGCTATAGGTATCCAGCTTAATTTCTTTCATTTGGGTGTTTCTAAGACTTTTGTATGCTTTCAACAAAAATGTGTAAAAAAAAGAACTCAAGAGGTACAAGTGACGTCACAGGAACACTCGTAATGCAGTGTTGAGAATATGGTCAGCTAATATCCTGTACGTCTGCTCCGACGGGTGAACTGAATCGAAGAACACGTACTTGTCCGCGTCTTGACACGTCAGCGGTTCGTCCAGGCCGCACATCACAGATGTCTCGATGAGTCCTGTGCCACAGCAGCCTTGCTCAACGTTCTCGAATCCTGCAGCTCATCGATCGCAAACAAACAAATTAAAACCCCAGTGTGTGTGTGTGTGTGTGTCAATTCGATCTAGAGCTGATCCGATGCAAGAATCAGTGCACGCGTTGTGAAGAACTGAAGATTAATTAGATTTTTGGATCACTCACTCACCGTAGTCCGACGGATTGGCGACGATGTCAGCCACGACGCTGTACGTCTCCGCGTAGACCACCCGCGCGCCGGCGAGCTCGCCGTCGAGCCTCCTCACGACCTCCTGCAGCCCGGCGTTGAACGTCGCCGCCAGGCGGTTGTACTCCTCGTTGCAGTCGCCGGGGTCGTCGCGGTTGAGCGTCCTGGCGGCGGGGATGCACCCGAACGGCGCGAGGCCGGTGAACTCCATCTTGCGCGCGCCGAGGCCGTAGGCGTCGCGGACGGCAGCCTCGGCGAGGCCGACGAGGTACGCGGCGTACTCCGCCGGCGTGTACTGGGCTTGCCGGAGAGGGAAGGTGAAGTAGTTGACGATGAAGTCGTTGGTGCCGATGCTGAAGATGTACACGGCCTCGGCGATGATGCCGTTCGCCGCGGTCTCCCCCTTTGCGAGCTGCAGTCTCGCCTTGTACTCCTTGAAGTACTCCAGCTGCTGGCTCATGGGGATAACTGACTGGAATAAATTCCAACAGGTTCCAAACAATAGAGTAATTAAGTTGTTGAATAATACGTAGTACTTCTTAGAAGATTATTTTAGGGTTACCAGAAGAAAGAAAAAACAAAATTTTGTTATGGCCAAAATTTTGTTACCAAATTGTGTGTGGCACGGGCTCGGGCTGGTGGAACGCGCGAGACAGTGGTGAGCATGCAGCTGGTGGCGTGCGGGAGCAGTGCCGGTCATGAGGAAGAAGATAGCGAAGGGGGAGTAAGAAGATGATAGCTTGTAGGGCCCACACGTCAATGGCATGGGAGACAAGAGAGCAGAGGGGCACTTTGGGCAATAAAGAATACAATGACATGTGTGTGGGTCCAACATATGTCATCCCAAACATATAAAGTGACATATATTAGGTAGAACAAAATTTATAATGACACGATTTAAAAAAAGATAATGAACTACTATAGTATATATATCTCCAATCCACGAAAACCATATATAATGGCACCAATGTAATTAGTCCAAGATTAAATTGGGGTCTAGCTCCTAGCCTCCTGTCGCGCTCCATAGTTGGCACGACACCGAGAGGTCGAATGCCGAAGAGCGAAGACAGTTAGGGGTGCAAAGAGGTAACCTTTAGGTGCACCTCCAAACCTATTTAGTTCAAATATTTGTACTACTTCTTAATTTTTTTGGAGAAGTAGTATAAATATTTGAACTAAAGAGGTTTAGAGGTGCACCTAATCATCACTCATTTGCACCCCTAAAGACAGTGATGGGAAAATGCAAGAAAAAAAATCCTTGCCCCCTTCGTGTGTGGGCTTGTAGTGGCGGTAGCTACAAAGAGCATCGAGGAGCATCGTGTGGGAAAAGGATGCTTGCAGTTGCAGGAGAGGGGAGGCACGTGTAGAAAACTCCTACGTGGTCGTGTGGATGGCGAGCTACAATGACTCCAGGATTCTACCGAGCGAATATGTTGAGATAGCAGGTGGAAACGAGAAAGAAACCTATTAGACTTGTTTTCTAGCGTAGAACCGCTAAAGCAAACTTGGTGCAGGGGGTGACGAGGCTGTAAGAGTTGCTCCTAGACACTTGGATAATCAACTAAACACATATTTTAATTCTTCAAAGACCTAATGATGTGGCCCCTATGTGTCGCATGGTTATCATCCAGGCATCTTATTTCTTAGCCTAAGTTGAACTTTGACTTGGCTCCAATCCAAACATCTGCTTGTACTTTACCAACCTTTTGCCATGGCAAAATTGGCTTGTTTTACCTTATATCAACGTGAACCTAATTACCTAACACAGCCAAGGTGCTATATAGAGCAGAGTCAAAATAAAGTGACGACAGAAATACATCACTCTTGAGAGAGCAAAGGGGGTCCGTTGCCATATGTCAGTTTGTTGAACCATTGTATTTATACGCTGGCTTAGTCAGTCCTATGTAAACTTTGCGTCTTATATTTGCAAGGTGACGAGGAAACAGCAGCATGGGCCACCAGTCAAAATAAAGGAGAACATGGCATATATAGGCGCATATATAGCAGAAGGTATATATAGAACGATCGATCGAGCGAGGTTTCCTTACTGCGATTTCCGCTGTCAAATCATCCAGCCCGGTGCCTCCGGAGGCAAAGCTGACGCCGGTGGCGAGCTGGTCGATGGTGTAGCCGGGGTCCAGGTACGCCGGCACCGACGACGGCAAGCCGAACGCCTCCGAGAGGAAGTCGGTGACGAGGCGGCCGTTGGAGAACCTGCCGGTGGCGACGCCCCTGTCGAAGTCGCGGCCGTACGGCGGGAAGTTGCCCCTGGCGACGGTGGGGATGAAGTTGTTGTTGCCGGCGTCCACCGTCGAGTCCCCGAACACGATCAGCGCCGGCACCTTGCCGGCGGCGGTGGCCCTGCGAGAGAAATGGAGGACGAGAAGCAGTGGCAGCCAGCAGCACGGGCGGCTGCGGCTTTGTGACGACGACGACGACGACGACGACGACGGCATGTCGTTTGCTTTGGTGGGGTGTCGTTGCTCTCTATAGCGAGGCGCACGCGCACACTGAAACTTAAATACTAGTGTGCTGTTGGGAGTTGCCTGTATCGTCAATACTAGCAGGAAGCGTTTGTTCATTAATATTTGCTGGTGGTGCATTCTTGTTGGCTTATTAAACGTACACGTATGATTTGACCTGGAATAGCAAGATAACGCTCTTGAGAGTGAGAGCTGAGCTGAGCTATTCTAGCTCTCTTCGAGCCTTCTTCATCTAATTTTGAGGCGCTTAACTGTACTTTGTTGTGGGTGTGTAGTACTCATTTTTCCCTGCCTAGACCCCTAACGTATGAATTGGTAGCTAGTTTAGCCAGAGGCCCAGAGCCCCGTTCCTAGTTCTAGGCTTCATCCTCATACGAATGCAGAAAAGAAATGCTTTATCACGAGTAGCGCGTATTCTTACTCATCTTGTAATTATATTTAACTTTTGTTATTTCCGGTGAAGGTAAACATAAACATTATTCACTTACACGTACAGCCCAACATGCATGGGACGAAGAGATAACATGTTCTAGTGTTGCAGCCTTTGAACCTGCAGCAGTGTGATGCTCCGATCGATCACTACCGATTCTTGTGTGTAACCAGTAGTGATGTACCGAAAGTCCCATCGACAGTTCTCTATTTATTACAATGTCAATGATAGTTGATAAGATACCGGTTGATGGATTCTAAAGTTGTTCGATTCTGAACTGGCTATACGAACTAGTATCTCCTGGTCATGATTCATGACACTACTCTATTTGATTCCATATAATTCTTGTAGTTTTAGATAACAACACTGTGTCTACAGCTCTGAAATATACCTTGGACTATGATTTTCTATTATGACATGAATGGAAAATGAAATATATATTTTTGTTAACTACTTGTAGTGAATATTACTCACTCTGTGCCAACATAAGTGGTATTTTAAGTTTGTCCTAAGTCAAACCATTCCAAGTTTAACCATTTTTTTAGGAAAGAACATCAATATTTATGGCACCAAATAGATAAAATATGAAAATATGTTTCATGATAATTTAATAATACTTATTTGAAATTCAAAATATTGGTATTTTTTGTATAAATTTGGTCAAACTTGAAATATTTTGATGACAAACCTAAAACATCACTTATTTCGGGACGGATGGAGTATATGATATAGCAGTGCTCCTGCTTTTTTTTTGAAAAAAAAACTACCTGTAAGAAATTATAGCCCTTTTAATGAATATATATGAATATATATATATATATAAGGAACTGTGGTCTAGCTAGATGCTATTGAATTTTATGAGAGGTCCAGGTCCTGTTGCTAAATTGTTAAACTGGAGTTATCACACGTTTATCTTGATATATTTATATATCCACACCTTTGGAATATATATAAAGGAATTGCAAATTTATATATAATCATGTGTACTACCACAGAACACGTCCACACCTGTGCCATCACATTGGAAGTTGGAAATATAGATTGTTGGGCCGGACAATTACTTCATCCAACAACTACACAAGATCGAACGCAACAATATATCTAGACATCATCTATGGTGGCCGATGGTACTTTGAATGCTTTATGGTGTGTGTGCATGCATGGGACGACCAGACAACTACTACATGCTGGTAGGAGGTAGCCCTTTTCAATGGGACACTGTTGCTGTGGTTGAACCGCCAGAATGAAGACCATGTTCCCTTTTGAGAATTTGTAATAAAAGAGATTTTAGACGGAAATGCGATGTCTTAAATATGGAAATGTGCTATTGAATATTTTTTTTCGCAGCAAAGCCTTGAAGATAGAAGGTTGATAGTTGATTGTTGGCTTAAAAATATTTTTCTATCCACTACTAAAAATACTCGGGCTGCGGAGATAGACACCCCGATCTATTTTAGCTTAAGGTAAAAATGAATCAAGCCCTGGACGAAATGGGCTCCTGCAACCAGGCAGTTGGAGAGCAGGCCTCTGTAACTATGTCCGTTGTGACATCTGCATGAATAGGTGAATGGTCATGCTTTTGGGAGTGCACATCCTCACACGATTGCTTGCTCCTGTTTCCTAGTTATTGCCTACGTACTTCATTGCAGCGTGTTCCAGAATAAGACGAGAATAACTACTTCCTAGCTAGTGTTCTAGTACAAAGTGTGCAGGGAACATCTACATGACTTCCTCGATGCACTGCATCGGCTTCTGATCAGCTACATTGAGCAGGCTTGATCACGTCTAATCCAAGCCACAGCGTCGCCAGTGCCTAATTTAGCAATGGTCCCGCTTCACAGTATACTTAGATTCTATACTTGGTTCATATGATTAGTATGCTAATTAGAGTATTTTGCACGGTTGTCGTCATATGCAATTTAATTAACTGAATGACTCTTGCTGTCTTGCATGCACATGTTGTCACATAGAGAAATGGCAATAAACACATCAATTGTTGGCTCATCATCATTAATATATTTCCTCACGTAGTGCCACACGTAACCTACTGGCACAAGCCTCTATGGATATTACGCCGCGGAATTCGTCATGGATATTAAGGGGGTGTTTGGGACTGCTTCACAAACTCTGCTCCACAAACTCTAGCATGGAGCAGCTCCACAAAAAACTGGAGTTTGTGGAGTACCTCTTTAGGTGCTCTCACAACTCCACTCTTTTTCCTCGAACTGAGTGCGTGGAGCTGAAACCGTTTAGCTAAAAAACGTGGAGCGGAGCTGAAAAACATGGAGCAGAGCAGTCCCAAACACCCCCTAAAACAGACAACTCTCTGGAAAAAGCATGGCCAGAGAAAGAACAGCACCTTTGAAAAAATCATTTATAGAGGCAGACATCGTCTTGATGTTATTTCACAAATGCTCTTTTCAAATATTGTAGAATTAGATGGTCTGTCTTTGGAAACAAACTCCCAGAGGCTAGCTAGGCAACTGCCTCTAAAAGTGGTTTATTTCCAGAGACAATTTTCATAGTCTCATTTGATAAGCCCATCCCTAAAAGGCTAGAACCCGATTATATTATAGTAGTGGTCACTGGTCAGTAATACGGGAGGAAGAAAACACCCCAAAGACTCGTTGAGAGCCGTCGAGCGCCTAATCTCATCTCCCAAAGAGGCAAAGACAGACAACAGTGGGAAGGCGGGGCGAGTAATAAATGGTATAAATATGTGGGCCTTGGATCTTTATGTGGAGAACGCGATGGAGAGTAGTGGGCCAAATTAGGCCTGCAAACGAACACGGGCTGTCCGCACACACAAGCCCGTTCATAGTTTTTGTTCCAAATAAAATTCTAACTGGTGAAACAATGGTGACATGGATTGACTTGCGTTGCAAAATTTGGTAATAACTGTATAATTTACAAAGCTGGCATAAACAACACAGAGGGATAAACAGACTCAATTCAGCATGCAAGATGCAGTCAGGTTTCAAAGCATTCTGCAGGTTTTTCATGCTAAAATGGTTACTCAGAATTTCCTTCCTTGAACACCTTTACCCACTTCTCAACACTGTCGATTACTTCACCGGTCTTGACCAGGTATCGGACCTTGGTCCCGTCCTCGAGGAATTTGTGGCCAACCCTGCTTGCCACACTCTTCTCCTTGGAGTAGAGCATCACATTTGAGCTATGAATGGGGCCTTCAATCTGGTCAAAGGAAACTTAAGTCTGATCAGGAGATAGCAATTAGGCACCTAGAACTACATATATGCTGTTGAGACCAGTATATGCAAAAGCATCATGAGAGGCCCCAAAAACAAGTTCAATAGAAATTTTGCTGACCATGACGATTTCTCCGGGTTCATCATCTGTGCCTTTCTTGTGCTTCGACTTCAAGTTCAGGTCCTTCACAATCACTGTGCTGTTGTGCTTGAAAAGGCGTGTTACTTCTCCAACCTTTCCTTTCTCACGGCCTGCAATGACTTGTACCGTGTCCCCAATCCTAACATGCATCTTGTGCAGCACAGGAAGGCTGTTTGGTTTACACTTCTTTCGCTCCCATCTCTTAAGCTGCAGTGGAAAGTGAAATTTTAGGATAGTTCACATTATTGGATAAAAAAGGATCAAATACTTGGACTAAGAATTTTTACTCACTTTCATTTCAATTGGGCATATCTTGACCATAAATCTTACCTGCATATTGAACATATTAAACAGTTTGTGAGACATGGCATGGCTTTTGAGATATGGCATGGCTCAAATATAGTGGTCGTGGTTCACAATGATCTGATCAAGACACTACAAATGATATTATGTATGGTTCTTTGAGTATAATCTTTCCCTTAAAATACAGTAGTTATATCACTTCAACAGTGATTACTTAACCTCACTATCTAATCTTTACATGCTTTTACTTCTTAACAGAAAGGTTTATCCTCTTAATCTTTACTTGCTTTTGCTTCTTAACAGAAAGGTTTGTCCTCTTCCAATTCTTATCAGTTGGGAATTTTCCAGGCACAAGTACATAGAGGTAAGACATAATGAAGATAACACAGAAAAGAAGGCAGGGCTCAAATACAAACAATATTATGCTCATAATACACTATTTGGTGCCAAATTTGTTTCTAGATAGTCATATGTGTTATGTGATGTGGGGTGGTATACTGGTATGTGAGAAAAAAAAACATCTACAAGAAAATAAGAGTAAACATGAAAAGTACTCCCTCAATCCTGATCATATTTTGACACAACAGAATAATTCAGGCATAAATATATCTAAACTAACACGGTGGCCCATCGGGAACAACATAATTTCCTCAGTTGACATTTTGACGTCTTTAAAAACAACATAATTTCCTCAGTTAACATACTGAATAAAGAGTATTTGAACAACTTTTACCCCATCAAACACAGCATATCTATATTTACTAGCAATATAAAGCAAACATGTACGTACATAGTTGTATATGCAATAAAAGAACAATATCCGAGTATCAATGACAAAGGATATTCTCTTACTTAAATTAATCTCAACCGATTAATCTGTTTGGTCTACTCAAATCTTACCACTTAAGCTTCCATACAAGAGGAAATTCAATACAGCCTTGGTCTAAATTTAGTGTGTGTGATGTGTGGTGGAGCAAATGGAAACTCACTGCACAAGCTGAAATCTAATTAAACATAGTCATACTAGTCAGCCTGATTTGTTAGCCTTGAAAATGCACAATTAATAACAATGCAAAAATGTTGCTAATTTTCGATTTCATTGCATCCAATCCATACAGACTAGCTCCAAAACCTCCAAATCACAATGCAAGCTGGCATGTCCCCAAGAACAATTCCATCCGACCGCGCTTTGCAACGCTATCCAGATACTCCAGACTAGAACATTACACCCGAACAGCTATTATTATTCACCAGACCATCAGAGCAGCAGAACGGAACGGAATTGGGAAGCAGCAACAGACCCCAGGCTGCGGCGCGGAGTAGGTGGCGAGCCGGTTGCCCCAGAAGCTGCTGGTGCTCGCCGCGCCGGGCGCGGAGACGGAGAGCGACGCCATGGCGCCCTGCAGCGCCGCCATCCCAGCCATCCTCTCGCTCTCGCCGCTCTCCCCCCTCTCACTGGAGTCGCTCGCCCTCAAACTGCTCACAGGAAGGATAACAACGCACACGCCTTCGTCGAGCTCCCCGGAAGAGGATAACGCGCTCTTCTATCTTCCGACGCTGGTGGGCTGTTTTACCCTTGGGCCTAGACAGTAAATGGGCCAGGCATCAGGTGAGGCGCAGATGGGCCTGGAAGACGCCTAGGTTGTCCAGTGAGGCCCATGGGCTGCTTCGTCTTCTTCCCCGCCGTGAGAGGCGGCTGGGGCCTCTGCCTCTCGTCTCCATCGCGAGCTCCGCAGTCCGCACGCCGCACGCTTCACGGCATCAGCGACAGCATCACTGGACACTGCATCAGCCATCAGCAGGACGAGGACGGCGGGATCAAGGCCAGGGTCTGTCTCTCTCTGCGTGTCTCCCCGCACGCCACGCGAGCCCACGCAAGATTGCTTACCCGGGAGATGCGTGCCCGCCTCCAGATCCCGCGTTCGAGCGCCGAGGCGCGCAAGCCACGCGACGGTTGCTGAGGCAAGCGAACCCCCTACTCCACTCTACTCCACTCTACTCTACTCTACTCTACTCTACTCCACTCCACCTGTATCTTGTGAAGCTACTGAGTTTACTGCTGATGACATGCCACTGCTGCGCCTACGCATATTTTTTTCACTTTGATGTTGTGTGAAAGAAAATCGCGTTACAGCGACAGTTCGAGCGGTGGAGGGTTGGTGGATGGCGGTGACATCGAAGCTTTGCGCTTTTTGCTGCTGCAGGACCCATTCTACACCGAGGAAGGGTGGGATGTCAATCGGATTTCTCTAGTGCAAATCATGGTTGCAAGTTCGGTTTTTTACCTAAGATTTTCTTTTTGTCAGAGACATGGGGTATCTTTTCTCAAAGTGGACTACATTTCTCCCCCTCGTAGTCAATATTTTTCTTTGACTTTTAATTTATGTGCAGTATCCTAAATCATTGAATCATAGTAGGATATCCATGACAGATCACATAAACAACACGTGCAATACAATACATCACTGGGCAGTTGGGCCTGTGCAAGATGCGTTCAGGAACTCAGGATCACTATCCCCAAATCGCTCCTATCACTGTCATGTAACTACCATCTGGGGAATCAAGAATGGTCCTGCCGTGCAAGCAAGCCATTAACGTTCCCCATAGGATAAGCATGTGACTATGCAAATGTCCCGGCACAAATTGTACCTTAGCATGGTTATAAGAATATTGTATTTGTTTTCTCTTTCTCTCCTTTTCTATTCACCGCACATGTTGAGATCACTATACAAATCATGACACAAAGTTTTGTTTTTATGTGACACTACCATACGAAATGGATAAGGAAACGTGTGGCTTTTTTCCAGGATAATTGCAAGAGTTTCATTATTGTAGCTATTTGTTCCTCATGACCATAGTACTGCTTTGCACTTTGATAATTTTGTAAGAAAATAAAATTCATGATCTAATAATAATTGATAAGGCCCTTCTCACTATGTGGCTAACTGGTAAGGACTCAGCAATTCTCTTCCTCTCGAACTGTGGCTAGCATGGATGCCGGAGTGCTTGAAACCTCAATTTGTCTGAAATTGTTGCACCCAAGCAATACTTGCTTGCGTCACTTGAGATGTGGACCATTTTTTGACTGGTTTCGGAGCTGGAAATGTCAATTAGTTTCCTTCCCTTGTTGATTAATTGCCCACTGTGATAGAGATTTTGCACCCTATGGCCTCCACAAGAGTTACTTAGTAGAGACGCACATTGAAAGGGCTTCCAAGACAAGTGAAGCTCACTAGCTCAGCCTTCAGTTGCTTCCCACGCTTCACCAACTGAACAAGGTTTATATATATATATCATATATCCTACCTTGTACTTATTCTTAGATTAAGGAAACTATTAGTCAGCGCAACCAACTGAAGGATACGCCATGGGTGTTCTGACACTGGTTCATATCCTTGTCAGCTTTGCTGCTTGTGCTGAAGCTCTAAGGAGAGCAGACTTCCCTCAAGGTTTTGTCATCGGCACTGCTTCTTCAGCTTACCAGGTGTGACCTCTTTGATTTCAACCGTTGTGCTCTTAGTTCGATGTCTGATTCTGGTCAATATGCTACAGTATGAAGGCGCTGTCAATGAGGGTCGACGTGGACCTACAATATGGGATACTCTCACAAGACGACCTGGTGAGATAATGAGGATTATGTTGCAATAGTGCAGTAATGAGATGCTAATCTGTCCAGAATTGTGACTCAATTAGCATTTATTTTGCAGGTCGGGTGATAGATTTCAGCAATGCTGATATTGCCGTTGATCACTACCATCGTTATAAGGTAAGCTGTCAATGATTCATATATGCCTCTGCTATCTTCTGTTTGATTTAATTCATTCGATCATTCTACTAAATCTGGAAATTTCTTTTTTGAAAGCATGCATCAAATCTCTCCATAAATGAATTTCTTGGCATTTGTTTGAAAAGTTGCCTACCTTTCATGTGTCCATCCTCTGGCAATTTTTAATTTGCAAGAATTGAAATCACATGTGCGTTTTATTGTTCCTTTCATGTCTGTAAGAATCATTCTATTTATTATTCTACATAATTATCCTACCTTCATCTTCTTCTAGTAATTTCTTCCTTTTTCTAGTGCTTTGACATTTTAGTTACCAAAAAAAAAATGATAGTCCATTTCTCCGGCATGCTGCTGCCAAAAGTAGGATAGTGAGCAGAGGTTTTCCTTAATATGAAGCTTTCTTCCTTTTTCTAGTGCTTTGACATTTTAGTTACCAAAAAAAAAACCCTGATAGTCCACTTCTCTGGCATGCTGAGCAGAGGTTCTCCTTAATATGAAGCTCCATTTGCATCAACGATGAAGTTTTCAGACATAAAAATTTTACTATTTTGGCAAATTAACTTAACCTCTATGACTAAGTAGTTAACTGAATAAGAATATTGGTTACACTGAAAGCTATCCAGAAACAACAAGCCTAACATTTGACTGGCAGGAAGATGTGGACTTGATTAAGGACATTGGCATGGATGCATACCGGTTCTCTATATCATGGTCTCGTATCTTTCCAAGTATGCAATAAGAAATCTCTTTGTAAAATATGTTATTTTTCTTTTAGCACTAGATACTACATAGTTGATAGTTTATCATTTTTCTTGCTAGATGGAACTGGTGAACCTAATGAAGAAGGATTGAATTACTATAACAGCCTCATAGATGTTCTATTAGACAAAGGTATTTCATATTCTAAATTTCAATGCGTCAAATCTGAATTGTTGCCAACTCTCAGTTTTTTATTATCTTTATTCGGTTTCCTCTATATTTGTGGGGTCAGGTATACAACCATATGTAACACTCTTTCACTGGGACCTTCCGCAAGCACTAGAAGACAGATATGGTGGATGGTTAAACTCCCAAATCGTGTATGCAACTATTATATCGGTCTTCTTTTTTAGGATACCATCGCTTGCACTATCTATATAGCATAAAACTAGATTAAGGATAAGTGATTTTATTGATGTTTGGCAGCTAAATTATGCAGGGATGATTTCGTTCACTATGCCTCTACTTGCTTCAAGGAATTTGGAGATAGAGTGAAACACTGGATCACTTTCAATGAGCCCCATAATTTTGCGATTGATGGCTATGACCTTGGCATCCAGGCACCTGGGAGGTGTTCTATTCTGTCTCATATATTCTGTAGAGAGGGCAAATCATCAACTGAACCATATGTTGTAGCTCACAACATACTCTTAGCGCATGCTGGTGCTTTTCATTCTTATAAGCAGCATTTCAAGGTAATTTACTATAAACACATCCATGAGATGTATCAAAAAGATTAAAAAAAAGAATGGTTTTATGTATTCATTGCAGAAAGACCAAGGAGGTATCATTGGCATTGCACTTGATTCAAAGTGGTATGAACCATTGTCAGATGTTGATGAGGACACAGAGGCAGCAGCACGAGCAATGGACTTTGAGCTTGGATGGTAATACATCTACCACAATTTTGATATAACCACGTCAATTTAATTCCTCTGTAGTTTCAGTACATAGCTCTTGCTCATAATATTAATTATGAAATTTTCCAAGTGTGAATACAGGTTCCTGGATCCCTTAATGTTTGGCCACTATCCTCCTTCTATGCAGAAACTTGCAGGCGATAGGCTGCCTAAGTTTTCAACTCAGGCTTCGAAGTTAGTATCAGGCTCATTAGATTTTGTGGGCATAAACCACTATACTACATTGTATGTTAGGAACGACAGAATGCGGATCAGGAAACTTGTAATGAATGATGCTTCAACTGATGCTGCGATCATACCTACTGGTTAGTCATTTTAAATGAGTCTACCCCTTATTTTCAGTTACTGAATTTTCCCTTGTGTCCTCTCTGACAGCTTATAGACATGGAAAGAAAATAGGAGACACGGTACAATTTCCTCAGCTAACTTGTTCTGCTTCTAGTTTCCATCCTCTAGTCATCAAATGTTAGATTGACAGCTGAGTTTATCAACTTCCAGGCAGCGTCAGGATGGCTGCATATAGTACCCTGGGGCATGTTCAAGCTGATGAAGCACATCAAAGAAAAGTATGGAAATCCTCCTGTGATCATTACTGAAAACGGTGAGTGGATAAAGAGATTCTACTATTAATAATAGCTGATAAAAGTTTCTGGCCTCAAAACATTCACTAGCATGAGGTGTTTAAATGGCAGGCATGGATGACGCGAACAATCGATTCTCGAGATTAGAGAATGATCTGCAGGATGATAAACGGATACAGTACCACAACGACTACATGTCTAACCTCCTAGATGCAATAAGGTGAAGTTCCTACTTCCATGCTCATGCATATGGCTGCAATAACCAAAGCCAACACTGTCCATCACCCATCAGCGATACTGTATGATCTTTCCCCTCAACGGCTGTTCAATGTGAAATCACTGCAGGAAGGAAGGCTGCAACGTCCACGGCTACTTTGTATGGTCACTGCTAGATAACTGGGAGTGGAACTCTGGGTACACGGTGCGGTTTGGACTCTACTACATTGACTACAACAACAACCTGACAAGGATTCCCAAGGCGTCAGTGGAATGGTTCAAGCAGGTCTTAGCCCAAAAGACGGCTAATTTGGAGTACAGTGGTTCGACAATAGCCAGTAGTTAAGTGTATATAATATCTACAGCTACCATCTCTACATGCTTTGCGTACCTTTGGATTAGATTGTGATTATTCTCAAATGTATATAGCCCACCATTTGGACGACCTTCAACCGTCCAGTTGAATGTGTCGTTATGCTTGTCATACATGGCCTTGTTTAGTTCACCCCAGAAACCAAAAACTTTTCAAGATTCTCCATCACATCAAATCTTGTAGCACATACATGAAACACTAAATATAGACGAAAATAAAAACTAATTGCACAGTTTACCTATAAATTGTGATATGAATCTTTTTGAGCCTAGTTAATCAATGATTGAACAATAATTGTCAAATAAAAACGAAAGTGCTGTAGTACCGAAAACCAAAAAGTTTTCGGAACTAAACAAGGCCTTGATTGATTGATGCTACAGAAATCAACGAGAATGAGATTACAGCGTCACATCCTGTATGTTCATGGTACCACCAATGCTGAAATTTCAGTGAAGGACAACAACGGTCCGGGGCATCGAAGTCAGAAATGGTCCCTCCCCTGAAATTCCCTGCACCAACTGGGTCAATGCCGAGGCGGCTCGAGGTGAACAGGCGATGTGTAAAACCCATCGCAATTTCACACCAAGACGTGCCTGCCGTCTGTCTGCCGAACATCTATCTTTTCCCAGCAACTCAGCAGCAAGCATGCTCGACAGAAGAGGCAAATGCACTGGAAGACGGCATGGAAAATGTGGAGACCGAGGCGAGGGATGGGGAAAAAAAGGGCAGCCGGAGGAAGCAGGTAGGTACGGGTAAGCTGACTGTCCGTCCAGTCCGCAGCATGGACCATGCTGTTTGCGAGCAAAAGAGGCCAGTGGAAAACCCCAAAAAAGCGGCGCCCAAGCTTCGAAGCCGGAATCCAAAGCTGTACGAGATCCTCGTGCCGAAAGCTTGCTAACCGTAGCGAGCTGGACCGGAACAAAGCGGTTTAGAGTTTCAGACGCTACCGAGAATTTTGTATAATCATACGGCTGAGTTCTGAGTTCTGACTGAAGCTTCCATGGAAATTTTGTGTCTGAAAGTCAAGTTGCAGATGCTGCTGTGTGCTGTAGCTCAGTCCTGCGACAGCACGGCTGCCACGCGCCACCAAAAGTTGGGCAGGAAACTTCTTATGGATAATTAAGTAGGAGGGACAGATAAGTAAGACAGGTACGGTTCACGAGACGTTAAGATAATCCAGGATCCGATCCGAGCTGGTGAGGTTCCTGCTCACTTGCTCGATCTGATCCAGCTTCTCTAATCTAATCACATAGGAGTACCGAAATATGTCGCGTTACAAAATAGACAGAGGATCGCTTGCTACCACTCTGTCCACCCAATAACAATACAACTCTCGTTTTTTTTTTAATTTAGAAATTTAATTAAATTTAATATCAATGTTTATATCAAATAAGTATAATATTAATCTAGGGAATATATATCTTTATGATAATTCTAATTAAAAGATAAAAATGACAATAATATTTTGAATAAACTGGTTCAAAGCTAAGACTATATTTCCTCTATTTCAAATTATAAGATATTTTTTTAGATATATAACTTTTGCTATGCACTAAGATATACACTATATATAGTAAAGTAATGTATTTAGAAAATTTATAGTATTTTATAAAATAGAATGGAGAGAGTTTTTTTTACATCTGAGGGAAGACAAAATTTCAAATAGAAATCTATTCTATCAAGGACAGTGGGTGCAACAACGTATAATATATGTAGTGGGTGCAACAACGTTTAATATATTATTGAAAACACCAAAACTTATTGCTTCAGTTTCTCCATAAGTGATGAATACAGTTAAAGTTAAGAAACTACATAAGGGTAGTAAGATCTTTTTTTTTTCCTTTTGTTTGTTAATCTGTTCTAAATTTGTTAGAAAAGATATAATCTTTTTCAAGGACCGAGGGAGTACACAGTTACGCACCTCGGTGGCATGAAGCTGGAACAGAGGGCAAAGATATCACCGTGACAGTACTGCGAGTACCAATCATCTGGACGCTCGGATCGGATCTCCCGTGGACGGCCCCAGCAGGTACTACGCGCTACAATAATAATATCTCTCTCCACATATCTCTGTGCGTGGATAACGTACGGTACGGTAACAACAATCGCCGTCCGTAGCCACGCACACGCCATGACAGTACTCCAGTATGACGCGCAGCATCCATCACCACACGGCGAAGCGCAGCCGCGAACGCGGACACGCTCCCTCCCGCCATCCCGCGCGGAGGAGCCCAAGGAGGCCGAAACGCGCAGGAAGGCGCGCGCGCGCGCTGCGGTTCGCCCGTCCAGCCCAGGGCCAGCCAAGCCAAGCCAACGCCAACGTCCCCGGCCAACCTGTCCCGGTCGGTGCGTGTCCGCCTGCCCCTCTCGTCAGCCAGAGCCACCCCACGCGAACCAACCGGGGGTCGGGGAGGGATACCAATCGCTCGATCACGCACACGTGACCCCCATCCACCAGCGGCCTCCGCGTCCCGCAGGGGCAGGCAGGCACCTTCCCTGAAGAAGCCCCAGCCCGGCAGGCGCCAGCCGTCCCCGTCGCCACGCCTATTTATTCTCCCCCTTGCCATCCCCCGCTCCCATCCCCTCGTCGTCCTCCTCTTCCACAATCCACATTCCACACCGAGAAAAGAACAAGCAGCCGCCACCGGAGCTCACAATCAGAATCATCCGCCGCCGTACCAAGAGTCCATCCACCTTCTACAATCTACACACATGGCGTCGCACCAGCAGCAGCAGGCGGGAGCGGCAGCAGCGGCGGCGTCCGTGGACTTCGAGGACTACCTGCCGGTGATGGCGGAGCGTCTAGGCGAGGACGGGCTGATGCGGGAGCTGGCGAGCGGGTTCCGCCTGCTCATGGACCCGGCGCGGGGGCTCATCACGTTCGACAGCCTCCGCCGCAACGCGCCGCTGCTGGGGCTGGGCGGCATGTCCGACGCCGACCTCCGCGGGATGCTCGCCGAGGGCGACTTCGACGGCGACGGCGCGCTCAGCGAGATGGAGTTCTGCGTCCTCATGGTCCGCCTCAGCCCCGAGCTCATGGACGAGCCTCGCAGGTGGCTCGACGACGCCGTCGACCAGGCGTCCCGCTTCCTCTTCACCAGCTGATCGATCGAGTCGTTCGTCGAGTCGAGATGGATAGGAAATTAATTATTTGTCGACGTCGTCGTCGTCGTCTTCGCTTCTCTCTTTTTTTTTTTTTTTGAATTCTTCTTCTTCTTCCTGTTGCCGTTGTTCATAGATGGATCGTCAGGCAGGGATGCGCTGCTGATTGGTCGATGGATTTCCCATCCATGTGTACTCATCTGCTGTTCCTTCCTTCCCATTTCACAATGGAGTCTGAAAAACTCTGAATTAATTAACATGCTGCCGCTTCTGACCATCACATTCACACGGATCACACTGCTTCTCTGATGTCTCCCTTGCTTATTTATTTATAATCGAGCTTAGCATCGCGTACAGAGTACGTACAGAGGAAATTCTCCGAACCTTTTTTTGGCAACACGGCTGTGAATGCTGACTACTCCTATGCGGTTTCCAGTTTCTCTACTCCTGCTTCACAGGAAAACAAGAAGAAAAAGAAAAGAGAGGATTACTCTTTTTTTAGCACGACGAATTAGATTGGGTCGAGATGGATATTGAATCAGAATGATGTACTACTACGTGTATGATCTTGCATTCAGCTACGACTCCCCAAGTCATTCTTGAACAGTAGCGGCAGTTTCGGTTGACCTTGTGGCGTGATGCGCAATTGCGCACAGCCAAAAGGAAACTGAGGCGAGCACAGAAGCACTTGTTTGGTCAAAGGCTCAATCCTTAGCAGCCAGTATCTCCAGTGCTGCGGAGATCAGGTCATTCAACACGGCGAAAGCAGGGGAGATGGACGGGCGTGAGTAGTGCTTGTCACTTTTTCTCAGTGTGTTTTACTCGGTCCGCACCAACGTCCTCGTCACGAAACGGAACGGGCCCGGTTTCGTTTCGTTTCGTCGTCCTTTTGTTTTGACAGGAGCAGGAACTGCAACCGCAACTCCTCCCCGGCGTCGGAGCCGCTTTTCGTCCGCCGTCTGCCTTTTTTGTGTGTACACGTTCTTGGGGGCGGTGACGCGATGAGTCGCATGTAAGCTGGAGCGGGAGCTTCCGGAAAGGTGGCCGGAAGCTTCAAAAGCGAGGCACAAGCGGTACCGGTACCGGGGCCACGGGGACCCGAGGAAAGTAGCCGAAAGCGACGCGCCCTCGAGCTCGAGGCGTTTCTCTCGACGTCACCGCTGCGGCACCGCGCGTGGAGTCTGGACCATGGCAGCGCCGTCGGCGTCGGCGTCGGCGTCGGCGACAGCGACCTCTGGTCCACTGCCGTGCCCGATCGCCTATCCATCCATCCACCAACTGGAGCTGAGCTGAGCTTCGCACCCAATTTCCCGGGCTGACTATTACCGTTTCCTGGGCGCCTCCGTACGGTCCTTTTCTTCCAACTCTGTTGCGTCCGCGTCAGCACCGGCCGCCGGCGCCCGGCTGGGCTGAAACCGGTGTGACTGGTGCCGCCGCGTCGTCACGGCCACGCCGGGCGTCATCAAGTCGGGCCGCCGGGACAGGGACGATCTGAATCTGACATAGATGCATGAACCAGCGGTCGGTCTCGCCGTCCCGTTTCTAGTGCACGCGCTGGCCCCATAACAAAATCATTGGGGGCTTCTCGGATCTGTCAAACTCCAACACGTCCTAGTCTCTGCACAGCCGCTGGTTCATCGAACTGGCCCGATGCACGCACCAACGCCAGATTCTTGGTTCCGTTCTGATGCAAATATATACGAGTACGTACAAATCGGGGAGTAAGATTCTTTGGTACTCCTGCTCCAGATGCATGGTAGCCGATGCGCGCGCCCGGCGTACGTGAGGTGTAAGCCGCTGCCAGGTCACAGCGAAGCTGTAACCTTCGTGCCTGCTGCCTCTCGTAGCTTCATTTGTCTAGTGCCATTTGCAGCACGTTGATCTGCCCCTGCGGCCCTGCCCCTGCCACGCCACTAAGTACCATCATATTATCTAACCCGATGATTGCCACTGAGCTGTACACACACGGACGCACGCAACGCAACAAGAGGTCTCTTGTGATCGGCAACGGCAACCACCGGTAGTAGTGTAGCGGCAGCCGTAGCCGTAGCACATCCAGCTGCATCTTGAGAAAAAAAAAACAAACAAACAAACCGGGCCTTGTCGCGTGCTGCGCCATGGATTCGCAGCACGCTTGTCTCCCCTGTCGCTCGCGGCGACGGCAGGTTGGCAGCGGCATCCCCGCCGCGTCCGCCGGGGGCGATTCCGTGCGCGCCCGCCGTGGCGGGGCGCGCGCCAACTGCCCGGGCACGGCTGGTCGTCTCGTCTGGTCAATCCGATGCGCACGCTGGTCTCGTGTATCGTCTGCATCGCCGTCAGGCCCGGCCGATCGATCTGAAGCGCGCGCTCTCTCTCTCTCTCTCTCTCTGCCCACGCGATCCGTCGACGCATGCTGCATGCACACGTGAGGCTCGCTCGCTCACCCCACGCGATCCCTGCGAGTTGAGCTGCTTCTTTTTTATTATTTGCTGCAAATTTGGCAGCGAGTAAAGTCAGATCGGAGCCGGTGCGACGAGCGTGACAGTTTCCTGGCGATCCTGATGAGCTGAGCTGTCCCCTCCACACCCACCGCGCGGTCGCGGAGGTGGCAGCGGCAGCCGGGCCGGCAGGACGCATTATTCTGGGCGCGCGCCGGCTTCTCGGATTCTTCTCCTCCCTCGACGTGCCATGTGTGCGCTGGTGCTGCTGCTGATTCTGTGACTTCGCATGTTGCCGTTGTTTAATCCTGCGCGCGGTGTGGCGATGGATCGCGAGCTTCCTGTTGATGCAAAACTGGTCCTGCAAACACAAAGGGCTAATACCTGATTCAAACGTTAAGGCGTGCCAGCCGATTTGACCTTGCTATCGGCAAAGGTGATAACTCGAATACTTTAGTCCTGACAACAGCGATGCGTCCGGATGTCACGGCTAAGAGGTACTCACGCGGAACTTGAGAATACGCCGAGCTTAAGTCGACGAATTCCTAAGAACTCGTAACAAAAAGAAAAAGTATGACGAAGTCGTCGAAAAGTAAATGCTGGGATATGAGTAAAAACGTGTGTTTTATTGATTGATAGATATCGACATTACAAGGTCCTAGGGTTTATATTTATACCCTGCTCAAAGAGCTACAACCAGACACGATTAGAATTCGAATTCCAAATTACACGGAATCCGTATACAAAACGATGCAAATAATTAAGGAAATAACAAAACTATCCTTTGTGACAAACCGAAACTCCTCCACATGACAACTGGCAGCTTCCGGACTCCTCCTTAGCATCATCGGCAATCCCCTTGCCATAGTCATCGGCAGACCTTTTTATCCGGCCATCGGCACCATATTACTGCCTGTGGACTTAGTCACATTCGACCTCCCCCTCATCGGCAACCATCCTCATCAGCAACCCGCATCGTACTGCCACCCTATCCTGCCATCTTAGACACGTGCCCAAAAACGGTGTCAACACATGCCCCCCAATTTCGGAGTATAAAACTATTAATGCTCCGAAATTCTCTGCAGTAATGATGCCTTCTCCGCAATTAATGCTCCTAATCCGACAACCTCAATCTGGACAACTCTGATCCTAATCCTCCGCAGATTCCTCGAAATCCCCAAATTCCTAAACGGGCATCTTTTTTGGTCGTACATCGGCAACAATATCGTTACAAAAATCTGCCGATGCTCTGATCAGGATATTCGCAAAAACGGTTATAGAATATCGCCGATCGGCAAGATGACCGTTATAGAATATCGCCGATGGACCGACCAGGAGATCTCGCACAGTAAAATATCTTCAGATAATGACCGCTTCCCGTCAAATCACGTGCACAATCCCTGGATTACCGTGCGAACAGTTACCATATCCACCTGAGTACCCTCGGGTTTCTCGGATGCGGCAAAGAGATAAGTCGGATTTGCCCTTGCCCATCTTGTCCTATAAATAGTTCCTTCTTGGGTACTCCTCCTCCATCACACCATTCTACTACCCAACTTTGCTTTTCCAGCGGCGGCGCCATTTACAACCTTCAAGACCTCCGACAAGTACTCCTCTTCATCAACTCCGGTGCCCTCAAACGTTCTCTTTGCTGCAAGATGGCCATTAACTTCGTCGTCCCTGAGGTCAAATCTCCATCTCATCTCCTGTACTTTTTCTCGCATTCCTGTTCATCTGCGATTCATCTTACTGAATATCTTCCTTTTCCTTTTTCTTTGTATTTTTATTCCCCAAAACACTAGGAGTTGTCCAACAAAATTGTCATCCCTACCGATCAACCACACCTTCAGTGCCTCGGTCATCTAGGGGATTCAGATCCAACCAATCTTATCAACGCAGAAACCAATAGAATCCCCTTTAGGGCTGAAAACTTTTCTGTAGATCTATGGAAAGACACTTTTCGCTCTTGGCCCAGCCCTACCGTAGGGTGGAAAGACTGGTTCTTGAGGGTCAGCAATTCTTATGAAGTCCAGTGGGGTGAGAGGAAGCTAGCCCAATGCATTAGGCTATCCATTGCCGATATGCACAGGAACGAATCACTGCTGATAGCTGCATCCTACTTTTGGTCAGACACTCTCAATGCTTTTGTCTTTGGCCACGGCCCTGCTTCTCCTTCCCTTGCCGATGTAGCCATGCTCACTGGGCTAGATATATCTTCTGCCGATAGCACCCACTTTTTTGATACTGCCCCCAGTGCCAAAGTGGAGACTCGCGCTATCGGCGGTTGGTCAGGGTACATTCAGAAGTACCGTGGGAGAGGGCCTGTCACCATAAAGGAGCAAACCACCTTTCTGAACATGTGGCTGGACAAGTTTATATTCTGTGGTCGATCGGCAGGACCGACTTCTGTCTATCTATCGGCAGCGGAAAGACTGGCTAACGGTGGCCAATTTCCTCTCGGCCGATATTTGCTCAGCGCTGTTTACCACCTTCTTCATCAGGTAGCCCAGAAACTCCTGCTTGGCCAATCCATCGGCAACTTGGGAGGCCCCTGGTGGTTTATTAATATGTGGCTCAATCTGCACCTGCATAAGCGCCTTGATTTCAACTTGTTCTCACAGCACTTCCCAAGAGATATAGCCGAAAACCATGTGTTGGGTGAAGAGGAATCGGCAACGCGTGCCCCCTTGAACTTTGGCGAAGCCGTTATAGTCTTACCCGGTTCAGGGAATAATCCGGATCAGATCGGCCGATTCTTCGAGACTCTGTATGAGGGTCTGGCCAGAGATGAACGACCATGGCTGGCTTATGACGACCCAGATAGCATGCTCCCTCTGACCTTCAATCCATTTGATGAAGCTCTCGACAGGGATAATGAGGCGATGATGGCAATTGTGACTCCCAGAGCCATTCCAGTGAATTTCTTCGGTAGCACAAAAACCTCTCCCCAAACCTATGAATTTTACAATCCATCGGCATTAGCTCGCCAGCTAGCTTTCGGCCAGTTGCCGATTGCACTTCCTTATGCCGATGTGATAAAACCCAGAGAAACCATCAACAACCTTCTTGAGTGGACTCGAGTAGCCCAACTACCACCAAACGCCGATGTAGACGTGGATCTGTCAGAATGGGTTCCGGCTGCTTTTATCACTCAGGCATACAAGTTATGGTGGGCAGAATGGAAAGAGCATCTATTCTGCAGATCGGCACTTTCATACCGCGGCATGATTGACCCCGAATACGAAGTTCCCGATGACACTGTAAGTAACTCAAACCGACGTCTCATTTTCTCACTATTACTTCCATCGGCAGCTTACCCTTGTATTCCTTTTGCAGGCTGATAATATTCCTCCATCGGTTAGCAGGAGTGGCAAGCCGATCGACTTGTTTCCATCAGGCCCGATTTCCTCAATCGGCCACAATGCTCCCACTCTGGCTGCCATCGTGCATCGGGGCGTGCGCCTTAGGAAAGTTACGACCAGGAGAACCCAGACATCACCAACGGTAGCTGCCCCCACTCTGGCGCAGGTTTTCAAGACAATTTGTCAAATCTTTATCTTTTACGCTGACTATCTTTATATCGGCTTTATTTATACTTATAAACCATTGTTCGTTATTGCAGCAAACCAGTGCATCGGCAAAGGTCATACGTCAAGGTGCCGATGCCACCCGGTCCAGCCAGCCAAAGAGGAAGAGTGTCAAGAGCATCAGGGCCGAAACGAAACGCCAAAAATGGCAACTCCCCCTCCTCCTCCGGTATCTCCAATCCCAGTAGAGTCTTCTCCTTCTTCTCCAGAAGCCCAGACACAGCAAGCGCTATTTCCCCAACCAATGCAGGATGCACCACAGATGGAAGAATCCCAGCAGGAAGAGCCTCAAACAGAAGGCACATCAGTTGATATGGGTGAACAAACGACTGGTCCGGTGGGTCCAATTATATCATCGGCGGCTCTCCTGATTCAGACAACCGTTGTTCCCCCTCCAGGTAACATACTCTAACAATACCGTTGCCGATGAACTCATTCTTATTTAGTTTCATAACTCCTTTTGTCTTCTTTCAGTTGATATCGTTCCATCGGCAATCTCGGCAGATCAACCTGTAGCTCCATCGGCATCTTTGGCCGATCAGCCTGCAGCTCCGTCAGCACTTCTCAGTCAAAGACAAGAGATCGCCTTGAAGCAAGTAAGTCACCCAATTTTTCCACCAGTATCGTCTGCCGAAGCTTTGACCATAAAAATGACTTATTTCATTCTCATTTTCAGGAACAAGATTCTCCTGATAGCTTATTCTCCTTCGCCATTGATGTCTTCGAAGAAGAAGGTGAGGAAGCAAGCTCCTCTCGGGCAATTGGGACTGTATCGGCAGAAACCAGGGCTAAGCTGGAGGAGCTATCGGCCATACTTCATCAAGACACAGCTCAACTGGTCAACGATTCTGACCCAGCCAAGGCCCTGTTCAAAACCCTTAGAGGCCAAATTCCTGCCGATGCTGAAGAAACCCTCTTCCATGCTGCACACCTAGAAAGCCGCCAGCTACAGTACCAGAGAGCCACTCGACGCCTTGCCGATAGAGCCGCTCAAATCCAGCTTTCTGAGGAGATGATGAAGGAAAAAATCTTAGCCGATGAGAAACATAAGAACATCGGCACCTTAAAGTCCTCAGGTGATGCAGTGAAGCAGAAAGTATCTGATCTATCGGCAAAAAGAGAAACTCTACTGGCCGAACTCAAGCAAGTAGAGGATGCTCTGTCCCAAGCCCAGCAAGAAGAGAGTCAACTGCCGGAGACCATCAAGCACCTTGAACAAGAACGAAACGTCCACGGTCGCAAAGCGCTGCAGTTGAAAAGGAAGCTGAAGCCGATAGAAGGTTCTGCCGATGATGATATCAAAGAGATAGAGACAGCCAATCAGATCCGGCTGCGCGCCATATCGGCAATCCAAGCGCTGCTGAACATCTGAAGCTTTCATCGGCAACACACCTTTGTTTTCCCGCTTTTAGCTTTTAGTCTAGCCGATAAGACTGTTATCGGCATCTTTTGAAACATTAAGTCTGCCCCCAAACATTTAAATCCAGCCGATAGGAGTGTTATCGGCACTTAAACTATTATGCATCGACCCATATGCTGGGGTAGTACTTCTTTAAATATTTGCCGTTTAATGCTCTGGGAAATTCAACTCCTTCGAGGGTTTCTAGAATGTAGGCATTACCAGGAGCCGATCGACTTATCCGATAAGGACCCTCCCAATTAGGAGACCACTTTCCAAACTTCGAACTTTTGGTCCCAATTGGTAAAATTAATTTCCATACCAAATCCCCATCGGCAAACTCTTTAGCCTTCACTTTCTTATCATACCATCTAGCAACTCTCTTCTTATTTTCTTCTATACTCATTAAAGCTTTTAACCGATGCCCTGCTAAATCATCTAACTCATCGGTCATCAAAGTGGCATAATCATCGGCAGCCAATTGATCTTGAAAAGATAATCGCCTAGATCCAGCCTCAATCTCCCAAGGCAACACTGCATCATGTCCATACACCAATTGATAGGGTGATACCTTGGTCGATCCATGACAAGCCATCCGATAAGACCACAATGCTTCATTTAAAAATGTATGCCACCGCCTAGGATTTTCTTCAATCTTTCGTTTAATAAGCTTGATAATTCCTTTGTTAGACGCTTCGGCCTGCCCATTGGCTTGAGCATAATAAGGAGAAGAATTCAACACTTTAATTCCCATACCGATCGCGAATTCATCGAACTCCCCCGACGTGAACATGGTGCCCTGATCGGTAGTAATCGTCTGGGGAATCCCAAATCGGTAAATAATATGCTCCTTCACAAAATTAATCATATTGGCCGATGTGACTTTCTTCAAAGGAATAGCTTCGACCCACTTAGTGAAATAGTCAGTGGCAACTAGAATGAACTTATGCCCTTTGCTAGATGGTGGATAGATCTGGCCGATCAGATCGATGGCCCATCCCCGGAACGGCCAAGGCTTTATTATAGGATTCATAGCCGATGCAGGTGCTCTCTGGATATTACCAAACTTTTGACAACCTTGACATCCCTTAAAATATTTAAAACAATCTTCAAGTATGGTTGGCCAAAAATATCCATTCCTCCGAATCATCCACTTCATCTTAAAAGCTGACTGATGCGCTCCACACACTCCTTCATGGATTTCCCCCATCAGACTTCTAGCTTCATCATCACCCAAGCATCGGAGAAGAATTCCGTCGATAGTTCGATAATACAATTCATTTTCAAGGAGCACATACTTGGTTGCTTGAAATCGAACCCGTCTTTCAACTTTTTTGGATGGATATTTTAGATAATCAATAATTTCTTTCCTCCAATCACCGGCACCGACTGCCGATGTCACATTAATCATTGGCTGATATCCCGAGGCATGCTGAGCTAACCGATTAGCGTCTCCATTATGCAATCGGGGAACATGCTCCAATCGGAAATCCTTGAATTCCTTCAACAATTGCATACTTCTCTCGAAATAAGTTATGAGAACTTCACTTCGGCATTCATAGCTTCCGGCCAATTGATTTATAACCAACATAGAATCCCCGAGTATTTCAACAGCATCAGCACGAACTTCTCTTAACAACTCCAATCCCTTGATCAGAGCTTGATACTCAGCCTGATTATTTGTTGATGTGGCAACAATCGGCAAGGAAAACTCATACGTCCTCCCCTTAGGGGAAACTAATACAATGTCGATTCCTGCCCCCCGGTCACAGGTAGATCCATCAAAGAAGAGCGTCCAGGGTGCAATTTCCAAGGTTTCCACTAGACCGCAATGCTGAGTCACAAAATCGGCCATAATCTGCCCTTTGACTGCCTTAGCCGATTCGTAACGCAAATCGAACTCCGATAGCGCTAAAATCCATTTACCGATCCTACCACTCATAATCGGCATAGATAGCATGTATCGGACCACGTCATCTTTGCAAACAACAGTGCATTCGGCCGATAACAGGTAATGTCTCAGCTTGATACATGAAAAATATAAGCATAAGCATAGTTTCTCAATGGCCGAATACCTGGTTTCAGCATCAATCAACCTCCTACTTAAATAATAAATTACTCTCTCTTTCCCTTCAAATTCTTGAACTAAAGCTGAACCGATAACCGATCCATCGGTAGATAAATACAATTTGAAGGGCTTCCCTTGTTGAGGTGGAACTAAAACTGGAGGATTTACTAGATACTTCTTGATTTCATCCAGAGCCAACTGCTGTTCTTCTCCCCAAACAAACTCTTGATCGGCTTTCAATTTAAGAAGAGGACTGAAAGCACGAATCTTCCCAGATAAATTCGATATGAATCTTCTGATAAAATTTACCTTGCCGATCAAGGATTGGAGCTCGGTTTTATTGGTAGGGGCCACTATTTTATTGATGGCATCAATAGATCTTTGACTAATTTCAATACCCCTCTGATGTACCATGAAACCAAGAAACTGCCCTGCCGATACGCCAAATGCACACTTGTTGGGATTCATCTTCAATCCATGCTTCCTTGTGCACTCCAACACTTTTCGTAACTCGGCAAGATGCTTTGAGAAATCTCCAGACTTAACCACCACATCATCAATATAAATCTCTACAAACTTGCCGATGAACTCATGAAATATAAAATTCATAGCCCTTTGATAAGTAGCACCAGCATTCTTTAATCCAAAAGTCATGACTACCCATTCAAATAGTCCAACATGACCAGGACACCTGAATGCGGTTTTTGGAATATCCTCCTCTGCCATGAATATTTGATTGTAACCTGCATTACCATCCATGAAGCTGATGACCCGATGGCCAACCGCAGCATCAACCAGCAGATCGTCGACAGGCATTGGGTATCCATCCATCGGCGTAGCTTTGTTGAGATTCCTGAAATCAATGCACACCCGAAGCTTCCCGTTCTTCTTGTAAACCGGAACAACATTGGAAATCCACTCGGCATACCGACACTGCCGAATAAACTTAGCTTCAATAAGTTTGGTGATTTCGGCCTTAATATCAGGTAGAACGTTAGGATTACATCGGCGGGCTGGTTGCTGATGCGGCCGAAATCCAGACTTGATGGGTAACCGATGTTCAACAATTGATCGGTCTAAACCAGGCATCTCGGTATAATCCCAGGCAAAGCAATCTTTATATTCCTTTAACAAACTAGTCAATTGTTGCTTACTCTCAGGATCTAATTTAGCACTAATAAAAGTAGGCCTAGGCTTATCACCACTACCTATATCTACTTCTACCAAATCATCGGCCGATGTGAATCCCTGGCCTAATTTTCCATCATCGGCGAATCTATCCATTAAAAACCGTCGTCAGAACCGACTGCTTGGATCGGTGGAATCTCATAATCGGCAACTTTGAGAAAATCTTTCTCCCACACTTCTCCTGAAATGCACCTGGTTCTTTCGTAAGTATCCGCTTCTGCCGATGCGATAACATAAGAAGAATCTCCTGGGACGATCTCAATCTTGTCACCTACCCACTGAACCAAGCACTGATGCATTGTAGATGGGACACAACAATTGGCATGAATCCAATCTCTCCCCAATAATAAGTTGTAAGCACCTTTTCCGCTGATCACGAAAAAGGTTGTCGGCAAGGTTTTGCTGCCGATGGTCAACTCTGCACATATCGCCCCCTTGACTGGAGACACGTTTCCTTCAAAGTCTTTGAGCATCATATCGGTCTTGGTCAAATCTTGATCCCCTTTCCCAAGCTTCCGATATACTGCATACGGCATAATATTAATAGCAGCTCCACCATCAACTAGGATCTTGGTCATTGGCTGCCCATCAACCCTTCCTTTGAGGAACAGAGCTTTAAGATGCTGCCTTTTGTCATCGGTAGGTTTTTCAAAGATAGCAGTCATCGGATCCAGAGCCAACTGAGCTATCTGATCAGAAAATTCCAACTCATCGTCACTGGCTGGTGCAAGAAACTCCATCGGCAACATGAAGACCATGTTGACGCCTGCCGATGGACCTTCCCTCTTAGTGTCTGACGGCTGCCGACTTCCAGAGTTCTCTCCCTTGTTTAGCTCTTCTTGCCTTTCACGTTGCAATCTCCTTTTCTGTGTCTTGGTTAATCCTCCAGGGCACCATGGAGGAAGTGGCCTTTGCCTTACCGTCGGGCGTCGGTTCTCCCTTGACTCCATACGATGCGTGTTAGCATCTCTGCAAAATATGAATTCATCGGGAACTCGCGCATCAGCCATTCCCTCGAGCTCTTCTTGGTTCCTGGGAAAATACTGGACACGGTCACTAAGTCTGTTGTGCCCACTAAATCTGCCCCCCAGCCGGTCATGAACTGACACCCTTCCTCTGATCGGCCCATTAAATCGCCGTTCATTATCATGATAATGCCAATCGATCCTATCGTACCGATCATAACCGTTGCACTCAGGGCAGTCTCTAACAGTAGGAAGCTTGATATTTTCCTCCCAACAATGGATGAAGAATGGACAATTCCAATGATCCATGTGCCGATTCCACTCCTGTCGGCGTCTTTCTTCTTCCCGTTGATAATCTTCCTGCTGGCGCCGATACCGATCTTCCCGTTGTTGCCATTTTTCTCGAGGCCTTCTATGAGTTATGACGATACCAGATCGAGGAAGCCTTCCTGAGCTAGTTCCTTCCTGGACCAAGCCCTTACTTCTTGCATCGGCAGTAGTAACTTGATGCTGAGGATCTACCGATGCACTCTTCTCAGCTGTCTCCGACGTTAAGACCTTAGCCTTCCTCTTAGCATCCAACATGTTCGTCGGGAAAGGATGTTGGTCTATCTTCATCGGCTTCTGGGCTTTGGAACTGTCAAACTTGATTCTCCCTGACTCTATAGCCGATTGCAGCTGCTGCCTGAATACTTTGCACTCGTTGGTGTCATGTGAAGTTGCATTATGCCACTTGCAATATCTCATCCTCTTCAACTCTTCTGCCGATGGGATCACATGGTTAGGTGACAGTTTGATTTGACCTTCCTGAAGTAGAAGGTCAAATATCCTATCGGCCTTGGCGGTGTCAAAGGCAAACTTCTCTGGTTCCTTCTGCCCAAAAGGACAAGACATCGGCTTCTTGTTTTTTACCCACTCTGCCAAACCGATTACTGGTTCCTCATCGGAATCTGAGCTTGTTGCTTCATCAACAAATGACACTTTCTTATTCCATGCCCTCTTAGGCTCGAAAGGCTTGACGTCTTGATCAGATATCCTCTGCACCAGATGACTTAGACTTTCGAACTCCTGAGAGGCATACTTATCCCTGATATGTGGCAACAAACCTTGGAAAGCTAAATCGGCTAGCTGCCGATCATCCAGAACCAGGCTATAGCATTTATTCTTGACCTCTCGTATCCTCTGCACAAATCCCTCGACCGACTCATCATTACGTTGCCTCAACTTGACCAAGTCGGTGATCTTCTTCTCATGAACCCCCGAGAAGAAGTATTTGTGGAACTGCTTCTCTAGATCGGCCCAAGTAATTACTGAGTTGGGAGGTAATGATATGAACCAAGTAAAGGCCGATCCAGACAATGATGATGAAAATAGACGAACCCTCAATTCGTCCCTGTTACCAGCCTCTCCACATTGAATAATGAACCTGTTGACATGCTCCATGGTTGACGTGTCGTCCTGTCCGGAAAACTTTGTAAAATCCGGTACCTTGTACCGATGTGGAAGCGGGATCAAATCATACGATGGAGGATACGGTGTCCGATAATAATAAGTGTTGACTTTGGGTTTTATCCCAAATTGTTCCCTCATTACTTCAGCAATTTTATCGGCCCAATATGCATCGGCATCTTGCCGATGAGGCGGCTGCGGATCTGGTACTTGGTGGCGAACCTCCACGTGTCTGTTCGGGACGTGATCTGCATGGAACATTGTATTGGTCACCTGTCTTCCGATCTGTGGACCACCAAACTGCTGTCCACCGATTGGCTGTCCTCCGAGTTGCTGTCCAAAATTCATTGGCTGGTTGGGAATCCCCTGACCTTGGAACCCGGGATAGACCTGCCCTTGCTGGAACCCTATAGTCTGATAACCCTGCTGGGGCGATTGTGGAAAGGCTTGCTGTCCAAGCCATCCATTATTAGCGTTCATCGGCATAGGTGCTGCCGATGATTGGTAATTGGGTACCGTCGTTGAATTGACATACCCCGACTGGGCCATAGACCTCTGTTGCATCAGCATTGACTCTGACGATGCGTTGGGCATCTGGAACATTGAATCTTGAGGATTTCCAGTATGAGGCCTTGCAGTAGTAGTTGTGGTATACCGAGGACTCTGGTTCACCGGCGCATTGGGAGGTGCCGATGTCATAGGAGTTTTGCCCCTCATGTCAGTTATTTGTGATGTTCTCGGCGTCAACTCTGGAGGCATACCATAACCCCACCAGTTGGGAGGAAGAGTCAACCCTGACATTGCCGATGCCAACATATCTGTTGTCAGTTTATGCTGCCCAACTGAAATTTGTGGGTTGGTTGTCATCGGCGTAGATAGTGCACCAGTAGTCCCCGATGTACTTGGAGGGACGGCAGATTGTGCACTTGCAGTCGTTAAGGCAGCCGATGGAGCCGTGACCTCTGGTGCCGTTGGCTGATGATGGGAGGGGCCCACATAATCTGGTGGAATTTGTCCTTCCTTGAAAGTTCTTGCCACGGCATTGAAAACCGTGTTAGACAGTACACCAGCTTGGTTAATCAACGCTCGATTGATGGCATTGTCAACCATATCTTGAAGCTTGCCAGGATTGGCGTCAAAGGTAACCTGCCGTGGTGCCGGCAGTGCATCTTTCTGGACCACTTCGCCGCTCCTGTTCATGCTGAAAGACCTCAGGCATTGCTGCTTAAACTCTTCCATGGCTTGGGCAATAGCTTGCTTCTGCTCATCCTTGAGGTTGGCCTCCGTCACGGGGATGACGTTCTCTTGATCGAGATCAGAGATCGACATGTTGATCTTGATCTTGAATCGGTCCCACTGGGCGTGCCAAAAGATGTGTTGATGCAAAACTGGTCTGCAAACACAAAGGGCTAATACCCGATTCAAACGTTAAGGCGTGCCAGCCGATTTGACCTTGCTATCGGCAAAGGTGATAACTCGAATATTTTAGTCCTGACAACAGCGATGCGCCCGGATGTCACGGCTAAGAGGTACTCACGCGGAACTTGAGAATACGCCGAGCTTAAGTCGACGAATTCCTAAGAACTCGTAACAAAAAGAAAAAGTATGACGAAGTCGTCGAAAAGTAAATGCTGGGATATGAGTAAAAACGTGTGTTTTATTGATTGATAGATATCGACATTACAAGGTCCTAGGGTTTATATTTATACCCTGCTCAAAGAGCTACAACCAGACACGATTAGAATTCGAATTCCAAATTACACGGAATCCGTATACAAAACGATGCAAATAATTAAGGAAATAACAAAACTATCCTTTGTGACAAACCGAAACTCCTCCACATGACAACTGGCAGCTTCCGGACTCCTCCTTAGCATCATCGGCAATCCCCTTGCCATAGTCATCGGCAGACCTTTTTATCCGGCCATCGGCACCATATTACTGCCTGTGGACTTAGTCACATTCGACCTCCCCCTCATCGGCAACCATCCTCATCAGCAACCCGCATCGTACTGCCACCCTATCCTGCCATCCTAGACACGTGCCCAAAAACGGTGTCAACACTTCCCGTGTTTTCCAACTGCGTCCTCGTTTAGTTCCAAAATTTTTGGCAAAATGAGCACTGTAGCATTTTCGTTTGTATTTGATAAATATTGTCCAATCATAGACTAACTAGGCTCGAAAGATTCGTCTCGTCAATTCCGATCAAACTGTGCAATTAGTTTTTATTTTTATTTATATTTAATACTTCATGCATACGTCTAAAGATTTGATGTGACGGGAAATTTGAAAAATTTTGCAAAATTTTTGGGGAACTAAACAAGGCCCAAAAGAATTTACCTGTTTTTTCACAACGCGGTTGCTAGGATCTGATGAGGTGTGTTTTGCGTTTTTTTAACCGCCAATAATTTTTTTTTTCGAAAAGGCAAATATATTAATATAGAGGAAACCGCCAATGACTTTGGACCCGGGTTTTTTTTTCCCTCCGGTTAATCAAACTCCATGGTTACTGTTTCTCGCCGTGCGTACTAAGTTGGAGAATCCCAGCAACAAAGCGAAACTCTGGCCTTGTTTAGTTTAACCTGAAAACCAAAAAGTTTTTAAGATTCTCCGTCACATCGAATCTTATGGCACATGCATGAAACATTAAATATAGACGAAAACAAAAACTAATTACACAGTTTAGTTGTAAATCACGAGACGAATCTTTTGATCCTAGTTAGTCTATAATTAGATAATATTTGTCACAAACAAACGAAAGTGCTACAGTGCCGAAAACTTTTCACTTTTCGGAACTAAACAAGGCCTCTATATGATTTCAACATGAGCATAATAAGCGTAGTAAGTAATTGGAGCTAAAAAAAACTTTGGTTGACTAGCTAGTCGGCTAATAATTGGTTGAAAACTTAGCTACAAAATGAGCTGATTTATTAGCTCTTCTGTTCATATAAAGCTAATTTAGGCTAACTTTTACTCCCTCCGTTCACGAAAGAGTCAATTTCTAGCAAGTTTCAGACAGATTAGGGCCTGTTTAGATTGAGAACGAAAATTTTTTAGGTGTCACATCGGATGTGTCGGAAGGATGTCGGGGGGGTTTTTAGAAACTAATAAAAAAACAAATTACATAGCTCGTCAGGAAACTGCAAGACAAATTTATTAAGCATAATTAATCTGTCATTAGCATATGTGGGTTACTGTAGCACTTAAGGCTAATCATGGAGTAACTAGGCTTAAAAGATTCGTCTCGCGATTCTCAACTAAACCGTGTAATTAGTTTATTTTTTATCTACATTTAATGTTCCATGTATGTATCCAAAGATTCGATGGGATGGATGAAAAATTTTAGATGGTGAACTAAACAGGGCCTTAGTAGAGCTGCCAAATACCCATAGTACCCTCAATTAATTCACTTCCACCATTATGCAACACAGTACATGTCGACGAAAGCTGGTCGGCAGTCTACCTTGGGGTATACCCACGGTAGTAGTTTATCGGTAGACGGTGCGCAAACTACGAACTCGATGGTGACGCAAGACACGGACAAGCTTTTTATCCAGGTTCGGCCGCCGAGCTGGCGTAATACCTACGTCCTGCGTCTGGTTGTATTGATTTGTGTTGAGAGAATATGATGTGATGTGTCCTCTAGGGCACCCCTGCCCCTCCTTATATATCCTGAAGGGACAGAGTTACAAGCAAAGTATCCTATTTGGTACAAAATCTTGTAGCCTTGCGGTGCACGCCGACCAGTCGTGCGCCGCACGTCTTCATCTTGTGGGCCGAGCCACCTCTGATGGTGCGGCCCATATAGGCCCATGAGGGTATAGGGGTTTATACCCCCACAGCTAGTCCCCGAGCACCATGTATTATGATGTAACACGCCGTCTTGAGCTTCTTCGATCAGTGAGGCTTGACGTCTTCAATAAGCAGGAAAGTCGCCCAAACAGTTGCAACGGTATTTTGAGCAACTCAAAAGACAGTTGATCAACATTGACATCGAAGAAGCAGGTTGTTCGAAGAATGCATAGTGCTCTAAAAAAGATTTCTTTCCTGGTGAAGTGTGCCCACTTTACTTTTCTAAAAAGTATAGACCTCAAAAAAGCAAGCATATTCACCGCAAGGTGAAGTGTGCCCACTTAGTCCCCGAGCCTGGTAGTAGGTGACGTAGGCACGTGGTGCCAGGGTCAAAAGAAAAGTCCTCAAAGAAATTCTGAAACTGAGATGCATCGCCAGATGCATCGTACCGATGTAGTCCCCGAGCTTGCTGGAAGGCGAAGTATGAGCCTTGTAGCAAGGTCTAAAAAATTGAATTTACCAGTCCGTCTGCAATTGAATAACCTAATCGACCAGTCCCCGAGCATATAACGCTCGGTGGTCGGTACAGTCCCCGAATTCTCAAATTGGTGGGCTGGTCGACCAGTCCCCGAGCGTATAGTGCTCACTGGTCGGTACAGTCCCAAAATTCTCAAATTGGTGGGCTGGTCGACCAGTCCCCGAGCGTATAGTGCTCGGTGGTCGGTACAGTCCCAAAACTCTCAAATTGGTGAGCTGGTCGAACAGTCCCCGAGCGTATAGTGCTCGGTGGTCGGCACAGTCCCCGAGCACGGCGTAGGGACCGGTGGACAAGTCCCCGAGCGTGGTTGGGAACGTAAACGTGCTCGGTGGTCGGCACAGTCTTCGAGCACAGCATAGAGAGTAGTCGACAAGTCCCCGAGCGTGGCTGGGAACGTAAACGTGCTCGGTGGTCGGAGCAGTCCCCGGGCACAGCGTAGGGAATAGTCGACAAGTCTCCAAGCGTAGCTTGTCGACTGGGCCAAACTCCTGAAAAATAAATATAAAGAATTGGTAGTACATGATGTATAAATAACCTTTAGATAAAAAATCAGTACTAAGATAAGTTTTAGATTTTTTTTTATAAAATTAGCACGAGTAGTTAATTCATCCTAGAGCTTGTACCAGCTCTGGTCTAGCCAACAATCAGCATGAGGTGCGGAACCTAGGCATGCATAGGATTGTCAGCCACGTCAGAGAGCTACTGCCGACCACCCGGAACGCAAAGGGCGGATCTCGTGCACGTGTAGGGAGGAGTCGGAGACAGTACCAGCTCTGGAAAGCTCGTGTAGGAGAAAAAACTAGTCGGCTAAAAAAGTTGTTTTGAAGAATAATAATCTTAAAAATATTATGCCAAAAATAAATAAAATATTAGAATTGTACTTATCTTTGGACGAAAGTCTGGTCGGGAGAGTTGCTTGACTTGTTGTCGTGATGGTGGTCGCGGCTGTCGTAGCGCCGTTCTTCGCGGCGATTATTATTGCGACTCGTGGTCAGAGCAAGTAGGCCACACAACTTGGTCGATAGCCTGAGCAGGTCGGTGTCGTCGATCTGCCTCCCTTTGTAGCAGAGAAGCGGGTGACGCGTTGTCGGCGTGGTCGGAGACGTTGCTGGAGTAGTTGGAGTCGTAGCCAGCGTGGTTGAAGCCGCCGCCGACGTCGATGAAGAAGTGATTGGCGCAGATCGGATCTACACCTCCTCCGTGGTCGTGGCGGTGAAGCTGTTGAAGCTGACGGTGAACGTGAAGTCGCCCGCCATGGCCACGAAGTCGGGGATAATGACCATCTCGTTCGTCGGGAAAGTTGCACGCACACCCCCTACCTGGCGCGCCACTGTCGACGAAAGCTGGTCGGCAGTCTACCTTGGGGTATACCCACGGTAGTAGTTTATCGGTAGACAGTGCGCAAACTACGAACTCGATGGTGACGCAAGACACGGACAAGCTTTTTATCTAGGTTCGGCCGCCGAGCTGGCGTAATACCTACGTCCTGCGTCTGGTTGTATTGATTTGTGTTGAGAGAATATGATGTGATGTGTCCTCTAGGGGACCCCTGCCCCTCCTTATATATCCTGAAGGGACAGAGTTACAAGCAAAGTATCCTATTTGGTACAAAATCTTATAGCCTTGCGGTGCACGCCGACCAGTCGTGCGCCGCACGTCTTCATCTTGTGGACCGAGCCACCTCTGATGGTGCGGCTCATATAGGCCCATGAGGGTATAGGGGTTTATACCCCCATAGTACACAATGCTTGATGAGTTACGTGTTGTCTTTTCATTTACTGCAGCCGTTTACTCCTCCAGCTGAACAGTCACACATCAAAACTAACAGAATGGCGCCAAAACATTTTTTATACTAGTAGTATTGCTCCAACGAAAACTCCAAAAGGAATGGCACCAACACATTTTTATTAGAAGTGCTACTCCACCGAATATACAAGCGCCAAGTAAATGTTATGCTGACTACGAGGTGAGCCGGTGGGAGGTCTCTGGCTCAGGAATCGACTCTTTCGTGGACAAATTCTCAGACTAGAAATAGACTCTTTCAGAGACAGAGAGAGTAGATAGCTACTCCTACCAATTAATCCAAACAAAATACTACTACTCACGAGTACTAGTAAATAAATAAAACGCAGATGACGTAAATGGCAGGTCAATCTGGGCTGCTAGCCAGTAGAGCCCCATTGTATATAGTAGTACATGGAATTAATTAGGATTGTGATTTTCCCCAATACTGCGTCTAGAAATTGGTGCAGGCCACGCATCCAGCGCCCTCCCCGCATGCCTTGTTTCAATCTTTCCCCATTCCCTAGTGTTATGTTTGTACTCCTACATGTTACTAATTTGACTTGTTATCTATGCAGGTTCTTCTAAACGCCAGCTTGGGGCCCAGCTCAGCCTAGCCTAGAGGGCACTAAGCCTGCTGCCGGTATTCAGGGATGAACCCGTATCTGTCTCTAATAAATAAATAATCCTCGATGTACGCGGACTTGTTTGATGTGTAGTATGATGACTTGTTCTCCCTGCTCGCGTGCTGCTGCCTCTGGGTGCGGTTGCTGGGGTTGCTGCCTCCATGGTCGCGGCCTACTTTGCATTTTGGACTTGTGAGATGAATTATGTGGATTTTCTCTTGGATTGATGAACTGTGTACGTTGGTGATGTCTTTTATGACAACGATGCTATATATATCCGTGTCGGATGTTTGATATGCGATTGTGATATATACCTGTGATATATATGTGTGTGGTTTAGTTGGAAATGCAAAAAACAAAAAAAAAAATTCTAGAGGCTTTGCCGAGTGCAGTGACCTAAACACTCGGCAAAGCTAGGAAAAACACAACAGCCAATGTCCCAGATTTGCCGAGTCCTGGTGCAGGACACTCGGCAAAGATTTTTTTAAAAAAAAATAGAAATTTTTTAAAAAAACAGAAATATTCTTTGCCAAGTGTTGGCGCAAGACACTCCTCAGTGGGGATTTCATCCTGTTTCACCGCGTGGGAAACAACACCAGCGGAGTTTCACCATGGTAAAACTACTTCCTTCTCTATCCTCTTCGTTTCATACAAAAAGTGCAGTTTTGCTGACATGGCGCTCTAATAAATGTGCATGACATCCTGGTGAAACTCCCACTGAGACTGGGCTGAAGGTAGTATCCAGATTCAAGCAAGAGTAAAGTTCTCCTCGGAGGGAGTGGGAAACAAAAAGAAATATTGATCTAAAAAGAATCAAGAACTAGATCAGTTTGTCGACCTACGTGGACACCAGGCACGTAGCCAGCGGTGGGGCTAGGGGGGCTCCAGCCCCCCCTACCGCTGCTGGCCTAGTGAAATTTTTAGTGTTTTTCTTCTAATTTTAGACATAAATTTATAAAGTATGGTGGACTGAGAACTTTATTTTTTAGATATATTTTATGAATTTCATTATTGGTCTATATTTTTAATCTAAGACTACTTTAAACTAACATATTTTTTTATTACGAGGGATAATAGTAGAGCTAAGTCGATGTAGAATTTTTGTTCAGCTCCCCTTAAATTTTTTTCTGGCTTCGTCCCTGGTGGACACAAATAAAAAGGAATCCAATTACTCAGCGCACAGTACAGAGCAAACATGCTCAGAGATACTATATGGAAAACAAAAGTACACTGTGTACTAGAGGCCAAGTGCCGGGTGCATTTGGCGGCAAACTGCACCTATTCCAAGCGGGCTTAAGAGATCCAGAGCAAGGATTGAAGCAAAATCGAGGATCAAGGTACTAAAAATAAAAATAATAATGGGAACTTTGGAGGCAGATGGAATTTACCAGAAGAAGCGACGGCCTGGGACTGGGACGACTGGTTGGACCGGTGCTGGCGGATCCTCGACAATAATATCTGGCACTGGCACTGGCACGGCGGGGGCGGGGGCGGGGGCGGCGGCGGCGGCTACCGCGGCGTCAAACAGCGCTCGGCTGACTTGCGCGGTTTCCAGCGATTTCTCGTACTGCTCTTTGTGTTGCTGCGCCCGCTTCTCATCATTCTGCGCGCGGATCAGATACGTCGCCTGGACTACTCCATGGAGATCCTCAGGCTTGGAGGCGTACCCTCCGGTCAGCAATTTTAGGAACTTGGCTCTCCTGGAAGACGAGAAGGCGTACCAGACGATTGCGCCTCCGATGCCCGCTCCGACGACCAAGGCGGCCACCAACCCACCGCTGATCCCCGCAGGATTGATGTTCACCATCAGAGCCGCTGGGTTGGGGGTGAGGGAGAACTCAGGGTGAGGGGGGGTTGGGGACGCGGTTGTGGGTGAGCTCGCTCGGGGGCGGGGTTGAAGCTTATCATCAGCCACCATTTCCATTACCGGCTTCGATTCCGTCTGCAAGGTTCCCCACCTGCCTGTTGCCAAACAAGAACACGAGCGAAACTTCAAGGTAATAACACTTAAGCTAAATGAGGAACGAAGCGAGAAGTCCTGGTGATGAGGCGTTGGTGCGCTTGTCTTACTAAACTCGGCAACATGACGCCTCTTCATTTTCCAACTGAGGCTAAGGGGTTGGTGCGCTTAGGGCCGTAGGCGTTGGTGCTTTGTTATCCAGCCGGCAATGGCAAGGTGGTGGACGGCGGGCGCGGGCTGCCCCATCATTTCACTTCTCCAATTATTTGTCAGCATTTTCTTAAAAAATATACCAGATCTATTTCAAATTACATAGTTTTTCTTTCATCCCATTTTTGCAATATCGTATTTCCATGTCAAGTACAACACTTATGTTTTTATTTTCTTCCTAAATTCATTTGAAAAAAAAAACCTTTCTGAAAGAACACATTTGAAAAAACATCTTTTAACATACTTTAACCCAAACTGAAATTATTATTTAAACTATAATACTTAAATACCTTTCATATCGAATCTTGCGGCACATGGCATGTTACTACGTGTAAAATAAGGCTCACCCTGAAAACCAAAAAGTTTTCAAGATTCCGCGTCACATCGAATCTTGTGGCACATGCATGAAACATTAAATATAGACGAAAACAAAAACAAATTACATAGTTTAGCTGTAAATCACGAGACAAAATCTTTTGATCCTAGTTAGACACAGACCATGGAGCAAAAGCAATGCTACAGCAGCCAAGTTGAGCACCGGCCGCCGCCGCCGGTGACGTTTCAGTCGCAGTCAGAATTTGTCTCTTGATCAGTGGCAACTTGCGCTCGCTGCGTGCGTGCTCGTTCCTTCCTGCTGATCGCCAACGCTGCTGTCAGAGCTGTGCGGGTGATGAAAGCAACCGGCAAAGACAGCAGCGTGCTCCCTCCCTGCTTCGCTTCGGAATCGTAATCGCGTGTTGCGTGCACGGAGAAAGAGAATCCGAATCCAGTCGATCCTGTCCGTCATCCTCGGGCACTGGCGGAGCCACCGCCCGGCCACCCCGGGCGGCCGGCCGTGCTCTTCGCTAAAACGCAAAAGAAATTTTCTTTATATTTATATAGCAATCTATAATTTTATAGTTAAATATTTTTGTTTAATGAGAATTATTCGGACTTCTGAAATTTTCTGGCTTCGCTACTGTCCTCGGACATTATTAGTGTTCAGACCCGAGACCGTGGAGCTGCCTCACACCCTCACTGGACTGTTCTCTATACTTGAGAAGATTACGATCGATCGCCTGATGATCCGCGCTCTCACGCACTTGTTCAAGCTTTACTGTACTCCTAGGTACCAACGAACTAATCACAGAACGGCTCCATCTGTTTGAGGTTACGCCATGAGAACTAGGCTGTCAGCCTGCCACGACCGGGCACACGAGGCGTTGGTGTTTGGTTTCCTCAACTAAAATTTAAGTCCTATCACATCAGATATTTAAATATATGTATGAAATATTAGATATAGAATAAAAAATAACTAATTATACAAATTGTGACTAATTTACGAGCCAAATGTTTTAAGCCTAATTAATCATGATTCGATAATGTAGTGCTACAATAAATATGTACTAATAAAATAATTAGGCTTAATTAATTCGTCTCATGAAGTACTGGCGGAGTCTATAATTTGTTTTTTATTATCCGAACATCCCACACAACACTTCATTTAACATTAGAGGTAACACTTGTTAAACTTGAGTCCCTACATCCAAACACTCTCGGGCTAGAAGAGAGAAGGCAAGCTGAGCGATCTCTTTAGGATAAAGGAGAGAGAGAGCGCTTCCGGTAGTCCTAAGGTGTCTTCATTGGGGTTTTAAATAGCTAGCAAGAAGGATTGTCTAACGAACTGGCTAACGCCGAGCAAAACGCTAGGCTGATACAGTTCCTTATAAGACATGTGTGATGTGTCTCTCTCTCTCTCCTCTTTGCATGTTGTGCATATTGCTAGTTTTTTTTATTGTTGGTAACGATTTGAAGCAGTCGAATTGGAATCTCACTACGCCGCACAACATGATTAGCCGCTGCTCCAACTGCCCGGCAAGGCCCGGAGAGCACGACACTTCTTTTGTTATCGAACCGGTTGAGACTTTGGAGAGCGCGGCCCATAAACAGAGGAGATTGAATGTCCAAAGACTAATGGGCCAGAATGTACTCTTAGGCCTTATTTGGATGCACGTATATCTACTGTAAACCACATGTATTGAGGTGTAAATCCACTCCAATCCACCTCAACATATGTGGATTAAGGTAAATACATACCCATCCATACAAGCCCTTAACCTATTTATTTAATCACAGTCTCCTCCTCCGGTCGATATCCCACATCACAGAATCAAAATAAAAATATCATCACTCGCAACAACTAAGCAAGATTGTAATGAACAGTAACAAGTGACCAAGCGACAGTGACTTTCATTTTACAGAAGCCAAAGTTAAGCCTACCATGACCTCTACCAAATCCCTCGGGTGTAAAAACTTCCACTTTGAGATCAACTAATTCATTACCCTGCCATGCCCTGACAAAAACCTTCAACTTCCCCTTGCGTTCAACGGAAACAACTTGCTGTGAAAGCTCGATCGTGCTGTCAGCGGTAACAGGCACTTCATAATCTCCAGAATCAAGTAATACGACTTCCTCACCAATGCTGTCAGTACAAACAAAAAATTCACTGCGGTAACCTTGATAAAATTTAACAAATACTGTAGCATTTTCGTTTTATTTAACAATTAGCGTTCAATGATGGACTAACTACGCTTAAAAGATTCGTCTCGCAAATTATCCTTTGACTGTTGCTTTAGTTTTGCAAATAATATATATGTAGTACTTAATGTATGTGTCTAAACATTCGATGTGATGAGTGATAAAAATTATCACGTGGAATCAAACAGGGCTAGTGGATTCAATTGCAGTGCGCAAATGGTGATTTAGAAGATGAATTTAAGAAAGTGACTGTAATAATTGGTGCGGCATGATAACTTGTTTGGGTAATGTAAGGGACGAAGTTGAGTCAGAAAAAAAGTTCGATAGTTTGTAGAACAAATTTTGCCTAAAATAAAAAGTTTAATAAGGACGAAAATGATTATTTAATAGTTCTAATGAAATAGAATCCAAAAGAAAAACTTACACCGACATAAAAAGAAAATAAATAGCATACAATTGTGTTAATTAAATTGTTACAGATACTCCCTTCGGTCTGGTTATAACTTATATTAAAACTTAGAAATATAAAAGTTATAAAATACATAAGTTGTGCTATTAAGTTTTAGTTATAACATATATGTTATAAGTACTAAGTATACACAAAATGTATTAAAATAAAGTTCTTCGAAACATATCTAAGTGGAGTCTAGTTTTATTTGTCTCGCCACATAAAAAATACTGGTGCAGACGAAATTGAAAATGGATATACTATAGCAATTTTAAATAAATAATTTTATTTTTTAAGGTAACATCAGGACAAAATCAGCGGATGCTCCCACATTATGTCAGAGTCAAATTGTTAGCTGAGTTCATTTTAAATGAACGACCGCCATTGTGGAATTGACGCGTTGTTTCCATCCGGCGAATTGGCGCGTTGTTTCCATCCGCCGGACCGGAAGAATTCCGGGTCGTCAGTAGCTCACTCCCATGCCCCAACTCAGTAGCGATCATCAGTACATACACACCCACAACCGTTGCTCTCCCCTCCATCGCCATCTCACCGATGGCTTCAACAACGCTGCTACTTGTCACGGCCGTGGCCATCATCGGCAGTGCACGGTGCTTCGCAGCGGACACCATCACCCCCAACTCCGCCATCTCCGGCGGCCGGACCGTCGTGTCCAGAGGCGGCAGATTTGAGCTGGGCTTCTTCTGTCCAGCAGCAGCAGGTGGTCACAGGCACAGCAGCACCAACACGGCCTCTTGTCATAACTACTACGTGGGAATCTGGTACAAGAAAGCCGTGACGCCGCGTACGTCCGTGTGGGTCGCGAACAGAGCCGCCCCGGTCTCCGACCCCGCGTCCTCTCAGCTCGCCGTTGCGGCGGGCGGCAACCTCGTGCTCACCAACGAGGCCGGCAAGCTCGTCTGGTCCTCGAACGTCGTCATCTCCGGCAGCAGCAACAGCCTCAGCGGCACCGTGGCTGTCCTCTTGGACAGCGGAAACCTCGTCCTCCGGCGCCACGACGGCGGCGAGGTGCTATGGCAGAGCATCGACCACCCCACCGACACATGGCTCCCAGGAGGCCGTCTCGGCATGAACAAGATCACCGGCGACGTGCAGGCTCTCACTTCTTGGAGGAGCACCAGTGACCCGGCTCCCGGCATGTACTCCCTTGGAATCGATCCGAAAGGGGCCAGCCAGTTCTTCTTGTCCTGGAACATGACCGTGAACTTCTGGAGCAGTGGAGAGTGGACAGACGACAGCACATTTGCCGGTGTCCCGGAGATGACGTCGCACTACAAGTACAACTTCGAGTTCGTCAACACCTCGAACGCCAGCTACTTCCACTACTCCCTGCAAGATCCCACGGTGATCTCCAGGTTCGTCGGCCAGGTGAGGCAGATCATGTGGCTGCCGTCCTCCGACGAGTGGATGATCATATGGGCGGAGCCGCACAAGCTCTGCGACGTCTACGCCATCTGCGGCGCGTTCGGCGTCTGCGACGACAAGAGCGTGCCACTCTGTAGCTGCCCCGCCGGCTTCCGGCCCTCCTCCGTCGAGGACTGGGAGCTCGGAGACTACTCACATGGCTGCCGCCGGAACAATCCCTTGCACTGTCACAACAGTTCGGTGCGCGACGACGCCTTCTTGCTGGCGCCAGGTATTTCCTTGCAGAGTAGCTCGTCGTCGTCTGCAGCTGCAGGAGCATCAGCATCAGCATCGTCAAGCGCTCAAAACTGCAGGTCAGCGTGCTTGAGGAGTTGTGACTGCAACGCTTACTCCTACGGCAGTCGCTGTGCTCTCTGGTACGGTGACCTGCTCGGCTTGTCTGCCATGGACACGACAAGCAGCAGCACGGATGATCTTTACCTCCGGCTGTCTGCCATGGACGTGCCCTCGAATGGCCGTAACAGGACGGTCGTCGTCTTCGTCTCTGTTGCCTCAGCTGCGTCCATCTTGTCTGTCATCGCGACCGTGCTGCTTGTTAAGATGTTTAGGAGAAGACAGAGGAGCATAAGATTCATGCAAGCAGCAGCAGAAGGCGGTAGCCTCGTGGCGTTCAAGTACAGCGACATGAGGAGGGCGACCAACAACTTCTCGGAGAAGCTCGGCGGTGGCAGCTTCGGCTCAGTGTACAAAGGTACGTTGTCCCGTGTCGGCGCCGCCATCGCCGTGAAGAGGCTGGAAGGCGTCCTCTGCGTCGGGGAGAAGCAGTTCAGGAACGAGGTGCGCACCATCGGCAGCATCCAGCACGTCAACCTTGTCCGCCTCCGCGGCTTCTCCTCCCACGGCAGCGAGCGCCTGCTCGTCTACGACCACATGCCCAACGGCTCACTGGACAGGGCGCTCTTCGCGCCGGCGCCGGCGCCGGCGCTGAGCCTGTGCTGGCGCGCGAGGTTCCAGATCGCGCTCGGCGCCGCCCGGGGCTTGCTGTACCTCCACGAGGGTTGCCGGGACTGCATCATCCACTGCGACATCAAGCCGGAGAACATCCTGCTCGACGTCAACCTCGTGCCCAAGATCGCCGACTTCGGCATGGCGAAGCTGCTGGGGAGGGATTTCAGCAGGGGGTGCTGACGACGGTGAGAGGTACCATCGGGTACCTCGCGCCGGAGTGGATCTCCGGCGTGCCCATCACCGCCAAGGCCGACGTGTACAGCTACGGCATGGTGCTGCTGGAGATCATTTCAGGCCGGAGAAACGCGCGAGGCTGGCCGACCACAGAGCAGGAGGGGTCGTCGCTGTCGGGGTACTTCCCGCTGGTGGCCGCGACGAAGGTCAACGAAGGGGAGGCGCTCGTCGGGCTGCTGGACGAGCGCCTGCGCGGCGACGCGGACGCTCGGGAGCTGGAACGCGCGTGCAGGGTGGCCTGCTGGTGCGTGCAGGACGACGAGGCACACCGGCCGTCGATGGAGCAGGTGGTACAGGCGCTGGAGGGGGTCGTGACTCTGAACGTGCCCCCGATTCCGACGTCGCTGCAAACAGGAGCATTCGCCGGCGATGCCGCGTTCGTGAGTACGCCTACCAGTGCCTACTTTGACGGCCTCTGATGATCCCCTCTATAAAACAGTAGTTAGGGCCTTTCTTTTTATCGAAACTTGATTATTATAATCTGAAGTATTCATAGAATGATTATAATTAGGATTGTGAATTGTAATTATAATTATGAATTATAATAATCAAAGTGTTTGGATTAATAGAATATGGTGATTGATTATGGCTGGTTAGAGTGATAAATTTCTACCTTATCTTTTATATTTTGGTAAGTTGGACAATTAGTTGAAGACAAGTTGCACCTTTAAGATCTGGTCTGGATTATAAGAATTATGTTAAATAAGGCCTTGTTTAGTTGGGGCACGAAATTTTTTTGGGTGTCACATCGGATGTTTCATAGGATATCGGAAGGAGTATTTGGATACTAATAAAAAAACTAATTACATAACTAGCCTGAAAACTGCGAGACGAATTTAGTAAGCCTAATTAATCTGTCATTAGTATATGTGAGTTACTGTAGCATTTAAGGTTAATCATGGACTAATTATGTTTAAAAGATTCGTCTCGTGATTTTCATCCAAACTGTATAATTAGTTTATTTTTTTATCTATATTAAATGCTCTACACAGGTGTCTAAACATTCGATGGGATGGGTGAAATTTTTTTGGATTGGGAACTAAACAAGACCTAAGAGTTTTGATTATAATAATCAATTATGTTAATTAAGAGTTTTGATTATAATAATGAATCATATTTAGACCAAATTTTGATTATATTATCTGATTATTATAATCGGAGGACCTTAGTTTGGCATTTACCTTAGTGCAAATTAAGGCATGTGTCTGTTTTTCTTTTTGTGTCAATATCTGAAAAATGAAATGCTAAAAGTAATCTTGTAATAAATACTGGACACATTTGCTTGCAAAATTTTGTTACATTTCTCCTGTTATTTGTTGTTCATATAAGATATAGTTTTGCCATTGTTTCTACAGACTTTGTAAAAACGCATTTGCAAATCCTGATTTGCTGGTTGTTGTAATTTTTTTTTAAAAAAAAACAGTCCAACAACCTTTGTTCTTCATTTTCCTTCTTTTCCCCAATCGTCATCTCGATATACTCGCTCTTCATCTTTCCCCGAGCCGCTCTGCTCTGAAATGCTGCTAATAAAACTCAAATACTGGTATGATTGAAGATGTGGCCGGTCTAAATGAGCTAATTTTAGGGAATCTATCGTGGTATGTTACTATTTGAGAGGCAAAGTCGATTTGGAGAGCCGACCGATTTCTTTACTTTTTTTTATCAAAATTTATGGAGTTGCTCCAACTGTACTAGTTTGCTATCTAAGATTATTGACTAAAAATTAAGGCACTTGAAATATAGCAATTCTACTTTTCGGGAAGAAAAAGAAGAAACATAGAGAATGAAATAGTTGTTTCTTTTACATTACCTAAAAATACATTTAAAAAATTGAAGTCCTAGTTTTATTTTGGAGTTGAGAGTAAGAAATACCAGCCAGCATAAAAGTTTGTGCATGCCATTTGAGATGACCTACCAAATGAACTATGCAGATGGTCCGACTTGAATGATACTGAATATTTTGAGGATACAAAAAAAAATTAAAGGATTATGTTTTCCGGGTTTCAAAATTTAAGTGAGGAGACTTACCTTTTTTCCCCCCAAAAAGAATATATTCATAGTTTAAGAAAGAATGCCAATATATGAAAATAAGAGCTGGGGAAAATCTTGAGGAGGTCCTTAAAAAAAGATGAAAAGTCTGATGTTCATGTTAGTCAACTATATATAGAGTTGAAATTTCTTTTATGATTTCATTCCTAAGTAAAGTGTGGGCCCTCTTGAAATCTTTTCCCCCATGCAAATATTGCACACAAAGTTTTATTGATCATTCCTCTTACTGTTGCATCAGCGAAGAGAGGCTTTTGTAAGTCTTACTTGCATTCTATGATGACACAAAGCAAGATTTAATAATTTGGTCAAAATAACACTTGAGAGTGGAATGCTAGAGAAAATTAATTTATGAGTATAAGGCCTGTTTGACACGGCTTCTCCAACGGCTTTAGGAGCCGTTTGGAGCCGTTTTGTCCCAAACGGGATAAAATAGAATGACTTTATTAATGAAGTCCCTAAAAACATGCTCTCACAGAGCTTTAGGTGTGAAAGAGCAAAAAATAGTGGCTTCTCCCGGTTTCACCTTATCTTATGTGGCGTTCTGGGAGAGCACATTTTAAGGAATGAGCTTTTTGCCAAACGGTTCACCAAAATGACTCCAGCTCCACCGGTAGAGCTGTTCATGGAGCTAAAGTCCAAAAAAATAGCTTCACTGATGAAGTGGAGCCGTGCCAAACGGAGCCTAAATATTATTATTTTACTTTGTTGCGGCATATGGTCTATTCATCTTCAATGGAGAAGCAATATCTAGAAATCGCTACAAGTTTCTTTTCAAAGAACTAGTTGCTATGGTTATCCATAGTGCAAAGAAGATATATTTTCCCCTGGATCAAGGAATGGATAGAGAACTTTGTGTAATTTTCTTCATCTTCTTTGTATCTTTTTTTTTTGTTTCTTGAATGTTTTATTTCAAAGAACAGTAAATACTGTTGTTCAAGTAAAATTATGCAACCTAGAGTTAAATGGTTACTATTCTTGATATGTCCCATTGTTAGAAAAAAATGTAATACATTTTAGCATATACAATTATTATCGTTGTATTTTTCTAAGCTAGAAAGTGCTCATTTTATAGTTTGAAACAAGATCCAGGTTTTGCTGGTATGCTCTGTGTCTGTCTATGACTAACATCATCTACTACTGAAAAATATTACTTTCTGAATCTCAAAAGTCTTGATGTTTTCGTATTTCTAGAATAGATTAGTGATCAACCAAAACTACCCATATATATACTTCTATTTATTGAAGATGAACTATGATAATTAAAGAATAAGCTAAAAGAAATACATGGAGAGATATGCAAACCGCAATTACAACGCCCTGTTCTTTAGAATACTTTTTAGCAAACAATCAATATTTTACTCTCATAATAAATTACCATAAGTAACAACATAAACGAAATTTCAGCGAAGGGAACGGGGACGCCAGAAGTCACAAGTACCGGAGTACATGGTTTCTCCTATCAGTCCGCGAAGGCTTGCAGCGACGTCGGAATCGGCGGCACGTCCACGGCCACGACCCCTTCCAGCGCATGGACCACCTGCTGCATCGTCGGCCGGTGCGCCTCGTCGTCCTGCACGCACCAGCGCAGGCCACCCTGCATGCGCGTTCCAGCTCCCGCGGGTCGGCGTCGCCGTGCAGCCGCTCGTCCAGCAGCGCGACGAGCGCGCCTCCCCTTCGCTGACATTCCTCGCGGCCACCAGCGGGAACTACTCCGACAGACGCCGCGCCCATTTTCGTGCTCCGTTGTCGCCCAGCACCGCGCGTCCATGGCAGACAACTGGAGGTGAAGATCACCCATTTCCTGCCATGTCGTCGACCGGTCGCTGCAAGTTGAGCAATGAGCAGGTCACCGTACCACAGAGCACATCGTCTGCCATTGCAATCGCAACTCCTCAAGCACGCCAACCTGCAGTCTTGTGCCCTGGATGTGGATGCTTCAACCGGCGTCGACGGGTTTCCCGGCAGAGAAATACCTGGCACCAGCAAGAAGGCGTCACTGTCCTTGCCACTGTCACACTGCAAGGGATGGTTTCGGCGGCAGCCGTGTGAGTGATCTCCTAGCTCCCAGTCCCCCATGGAGGAGGGGCGGAAGCCGCCGGCGGGGCAGCTAGCTACTGAATATTGGCTCGCTCTTCTCGTCGCATGTTAAACCGAATCCTGTGCATAGTTGAGTTGTAATTTAGCTCTATGTAATCCTAGGCAGTTAGTTGATTGATGCAATTGTGTAAGAGCCGGACTCGTGCTGCGTTCACGATGAGGTTCGGAGTCGGTACTCGCCACGACGCGTATGATATTCGTTCCCGTGCTCAAGACGGGCGCGGCGCAGCGCGAGCGCATTGTGGCGGGGGACCCTGGCCATTAGGCCTATAAATAAAGAGCATTGTGTTCAGGTCTGGTCGCGCCATAGCGGCTAAATTCAATCTGTGTTCTTCGTGTTCCTGCCTTTGAGCGAGCTAGAACGAAGCTAGGTTAGCCAAGCCGAGATCAATCGTCGTTTGTCGAGTTCCTGATCGCGATCGGTGATTAGCGCCAACACGTGGTATCAAAGCCGTTTATGCAATACGACGGTTCGGTAACACCACCGCGTGAACCAGCGAAGAAGAAGCGAGTCGTTCCCCGGAGGAGCCCAGCGCCGCAGAAGATGTCGACATCGCCGCAACAACCTTCAGCAATCGAAGAACGTGGTGACCGCGTCCGCGAGAGTTCGCTCCTGTGGCCAATGTTGACTCGATCGAATTATGCCGAGTGGGCGATGATGTTGCAGTGCAACTTTGAGACGCTCGAGATCTGGGACACCATCGAGCCAGGTGGTGCTAATGTGAAGAGAGCTCGGGACAGGCAGGCCATGGCAGGTATTCTGCGGTCGGTGCCTTCCGAGATGTGGCAGATGTTGGGAGCCAAGAAGAACGTGAAGGAAGCTTGGGAGGCCGTGAAAAGCATGCGGATCGGTGCAGATCGTGTGAAAGAAGCCAATGCCCAACGTTTGTTGAAAGAATTTGAGAATATCAAATTCAATGATTCGGAGTCAGTAGATGAATTCGCTATGCGAATTGGAGCGCTGGCGGTCGATCTACGTACATCCGGCGAGATTGGGAGGCTAAGAATTGTTATCGACTTATGTCGAGTCCATCATCATCCTTCAATGGTGGAAAGAAGGGGTGGAAACCGAAGGAAGGCGGCAGCACTGGTGGGCGTGGAGACCATGTCACTAAGAAGGATGGCACCGTGAAGTACACTTCGGAGGGAACCCCAAGGCGTAAAGGGCGTTGCAGGAACTGTGGCATCTATTGTCACTGGAAGGAAGACTGCAAGAGACCCCAACGCAAGGAACGCAAGGAAGAAGCTAATGTTGCACAGGCAGATCACGAGAACCCCTCGTTGCTCCTGGCCACAGTTGATGCAGCGCAGATTGACCGATTTCCAGTCGATGTCAAGCAACAGGAAGTGCATCTGCATGAGAAGAAAGTGTATCCTGAAGATTGTGATGAAGTCAGGAATGTCTGGGTTCTTGATACAGGAGCAAGTAATCACATGACGGGCAGACGTGAAGTACTCTAGTCATTAGACACATCTGTGCGTGGAACAATGCGGTTTGGTGATAGCTCACTGGTGAACATCGAAGGAATAGGTTCAGTTGTGCTTCAGACCAAGAACGAGGATCATAAGGTGCTGATAGAAGTCTATTACATCCCTAGATTGAAAAGTAATATTGTGAGTCTAGGTCAACTGGAAGAAGGAGGATGCAAGGTGGTACTAGAAGACGGGTGGTGCAAAGTGTTTGATTCCAGGCGATTGTTGCTGGCTCGAGCACCAAGAGTTAAGAACAGACTCTATCTGTTAGAAGTACATGTCACTGCTCCAATTTGTCTGATGACCAAGACTGACGATCAAGCCTGGTTGTGGCATGGCCGATATGGTCATCTCAATTTTCGAGCGCTCCGTGAGCTCGGTGTGAAGGGGATGGTTGAAGGACTCCCGATACTGAATTGTGTGGAGGAAGTCTGTGATGGCTGTGCATTAGGAAAGCATCAGAGACAGTCGTTTCCACAGGTTGCAGGATATCATGCAAAGAAGCACCTTGATTTGCTCCACATTGATCTATGTGGGCAGATCAAACCCAAGACAGCAGGAGGAAAGCATTACTTCTTGTTAGTTGTGGATGATTACAACCGCTACATGTGGTTAGAACTTCTGGAATCCAAAGATGAAGCTTACAAGTGTTTCAGGAAAATAAAGGCATCAGCTGAGACAGAATCGGGTGTCAAGTTGAGGGCATTCAGAAGTGACCGTGGCGGTGAATTTAATTCACTTGAATTCAAGGAGTATTGTGAAGATCAAGGCATCAAGCACTTCACAACAACCCCGTATACACCACAGCAAAACGGAGTTGTGGAACGTAGAAATTGTACGGTGGTCGAAATGGCAAGATGTCTGTTGAAGAGCAAGGGGCTTCCTGCTGAATTCTGGGGTGAGGCAGTGACTACAACAGTTTATCTGCTTAACCGTGCTCCTACCAAAAGTTTACAAGACAAAACACCATATGAGGTGTGGCACAAGAGGAGGCCGAAGGTGCATCACTTGAGAACTTTTGGTTGTCTAGTACATGTCAGAAAGGTCGGACCCGGCATCAGCAAGCTGTCTGACAGATCAACACCAATGGTGTTTGTTGGCTATGAAACTGGTACGAAAGGTTATAGGGTCTTTGACCCTGTAAGCAGGAAACTCCACATATCTCGTGACGTAATCTTCGAGGAAGGACGGGCATGGGATTGGAAGAAGCAAACTAGAGTCGATTCGGTAGACTCAGGCTTTAGTGTGGAGTACTATTCTGTTGTCGGACATGAAACAGTACCCAATGCAGCAGTGCAGAATCAGGAACCTGAAGCAGCTGTGGGAGATCAATCCGGTGCAGGTGAAGCGAACTGGAACATCAACACTGATTCACAACATGGCTTAAATCCATCTACACCACAGCAATCGGCTCCTGCTCAAATTGAATTTGCAACACCACAGTCTGGGGAGTCACATGATTCAGAAGGGGTCCCGTTGAGATTCAGAACCCTTGAGAACATATTCGACACAACTGAAGAGGTGGGTGATTTCGAGTATAGTGGTGTGTGCTACTTTGCAGCAGAAGAACCAAGAAGTGTAGATGAAGCACTAGGTGAACAATGTTGGAGGGAAGCAATGTTGTCAGAGATGGAGTCCATTGAAGCTGACAGAACTTGGGTTCTGTCAGAGTTACCTACAGGCCATAAAGCAATTGGGCTTAAATGGGTCTTTAAGGTGAAGAAAGATCCACAAGGCAAGATCATTAAGCACAAGGCTCGGCTGGTGGCAAAGGGGTATGCTCAGAGAGAGAGGGTGGATTTCGAGGAAGTCTATGCTCCCGTTGCTAGAATTGAAACAGTGAGACTCATGATAGCATTGGCTGCTCAAAAGGGTTGGCAGATACATCATATGGATGTTAAATCGGCGTTTTTGAATGGTGATCTCGAAGAAGAGGTGTATGTACAGCAACCTCCAGGTTTTATTGCCAAGGGAGGCAGCAGTAAAGTACTCAGGTTGAAGAAGGCCCTGTATGGGCTTCGTCAGGCTCCGAGAGCGTGGAACTCAAGACTGGACAAGGAATTGCTCAAACTCGGCTTTGAGAAGAATCCATTGGAACATGCAGTATACAAGAGATCACACAAAGAGGGTTATCTTCTAGTTGGCGTGTATGTAGATGATCTAATCATCACTGGTCCAAGTCTTGCAGACATTGAAGCTTTCAAGAAAGAGATGATGAGAAGTTTCAGCATGAGTGATTTAGGACTGCTGAGTTATTATCTTGGGATTCAAGTGACACAAAAGGGAGGTGTGATAACACTTTGTCAGAGTTCTTATACTCAGAAAATTCTGGAGTCAGCAGGTATGAAGGGCTGTAATCCTTGTCATGTGCCTATGGAGAACAGATTGCTGACAAAGAATGACAAGTCTCCTCCAGTAGATAAAACAAAATATAGAAGTGTCATTGGAAGCTTGAGATACTTGGTAAATACAAGACCTGATATTGCTTATTCGGTGGGAATTGTAAGCAGATACATGGAGGATCCAAGAGCGAGTCATTGGGCAGCAGTGAAGCAGATACTAAGGTATTTGGCAGGAACTGTAAGTTATGGCTGTGTGTACAAGAAGCTGAACAAGTCTGAAAATAAATTGACCGGCTACTGTAATAGTGATCTAGCTGACATTGATGACAGGAAAAGCACAGGTGGTTCAGTCTTCATGTTAGGGTCAAGCCTGGTGACTTGGTGCTCTCAGAAGCAAAGAGTTGTTGCCTTATCATCATGTGAGGCAGAATATATTGCTAGTGCCAATGCAGCTTGTCAGGGTATCTGGCTTAGCAGGCTTCTGGGTGGATTGCTCGGCATACAAACACCGAAGGTGAGGCTCCTAGTGGATAATAAGTGAGCAATTGCGCTGAGTAAAAATCTAGTTCACCATGACAGGAGCAAGCATATCGACACACGGTACCATTTCATCCGTGAGTGTGTTGAGAGAGGAGAAGTGGAGATCGACCATGTTGGTACGGCTGAACAATTAGCAGATATCCTGACTAAAGCTCTGGGACGCGTCAAGTTTGAAGAACTGCGAGGAAAGTTAGGAGTCGTCAAAGTGCAGCAGGATTAGGGGGTGAAATGTTAAACCGAATCCTGTGCATAGTTGAGTTGTAATTTAGCTCTATGTAATCCTAGGCAGTTAGTTGATTGATGCAATTGTGTAAGAGCCGGATTCGTGCTGCGTTCACGATGAGGTTCGGAGTCGGTACTCGCCACGACGCGTATGATATTCGTTCCCGTGCTCAAGACGGGCGCGGCGCAGCGCGAGCGCATCGTGGCGGGGACCCTGGCCATTAGGCCTATAAATAAAGAGCATCGTGTTCAGGTCTGGTCGCGCCATAGCGGCTAAATTCAATCTGTGTTCTTCGTGTTCCTACCTTTGAGCGAGCTAGAACGAAGCTAGGTTAGCCAAGCCGAGATCAATCGTTCGTTCGTCGAGTTCCTGATCGCGATCGGTGATTAGCGCCAACATCGCAGACGCCTAACGCGCCGCAGACAGCGTAGACGGCGTCGCAGAGCTGGTGTGGCTCCGCCCAGATGATCACCCACTCGTCGGAGACGTTAAAACACCCTCTTTCATTCAGATCGATCGTCTACTTTGACTTCCGCAGAGCCTGATAGTTGACCATATGCATGGAACGAGTTTGTTTGCGCTCCGTCCATGCCCCAAAAATAGAAACGCGACTCTCTTCCCCCTGAGATAGAAACAAAACATGCTCACTGCGAAATTTGCCGTCGCAACCACGACGCCCCCTCTTATTTTGGCTTCATCAGAGTCAATAATGTTCATGCGGACAGACACACATGACACATCTATCTGAATAACGCAAGCCATGCACGTTTTTTAGGAGCATGCGCAGTAATGGAAATATTCAATTCAACCATATATGCACGCCCAAAGCGTGTGCATGGGGTGCTTCAGTTTTTAGGTGCCCCGAAGCAAGCGCTCTCCTCTCCTCCTCTCAATCCCGGGAGTAATACGGTTGCTTCCCGCGTTGGCGATTCTGGCAAACCATGCAAAGCAACACACATATACGTACCTCTCCCAGCAAGCAAGCAGCAGAGGACAACGCAGAATTCCGACAACGGCGTATGCTCACCTCCAGCTCCAGCTCCCCAGCCATTTCAAACAACTCGATCTCTTGAGCTCTTGGTTCCGTACCATCTCATCATCCTCGATCAGTTCTGCACGCCTCGCCATTGTCCTCCGGCCAAGCCGCAGTTGGTCGATCGCCTCGATCCTCCGGTGAGCGATCGCTTCAAGAAACGTGCGTGCACATGCACGGCCGGCGGCGGCGCTAAATATAATAGACGTCAACAATTTTGCCGCCGGGGCCGGAACGATGATGCTGCGGGTGCACCGTCCTCTTGGCATTGGCAGCATGCTGCTGTGCCACCCTTTCTCGGCCTGCCTCGTCGGCAGCAGGGCGGCGTCGGGCGGGCGCCGCCGGGGGGATAATAATAATGGGTGGCCGCCGCCGGAGCCATCGGCGAGCACGTGGAGGAAGCCGGAGCCCGGGCGACTGAAGCTCAACTTCGACGGGTCGTCGAGGCACGGCGGCGCGTCGTCGTCCAGGCGGCGCGCGAGCATCGGCGGCGTGTACCGCGACCACGAGGGCGGGTTCGTGCTGGGCTACGCGGAGCGTATCGGCGCCGCGACCAGCTCCGTGGCGGAGCTCGCCGCGCTCCGGCGCGGGCTGGAGCTCGCCGTGGCCAACGGCTGGCGCAGCGTCTGGATCGAGGGCGACGCCAAGACCGTGGTCGACGTCGTGCGGAGCCGCGCGCGGGTGAGGGTGCGGTCCCCGGAGGACCTCCGCCTGTGCGGGGAGATCGAGAAGCTGCTGCCGCTGCTCGACGACATGAGCGTCTCGCACGTCCGGCGCCAGGGCAACCGGGTGGCGCACGGCTTCGCCAAGCTCGGCCATGGCGCCGCGCGGCCCAGGGTGTGGCGCGACGTCCCGCCCGACGAGGTGCTCAGGTTCCTGCAGCGCGACGCCGAGGGGAGATGATGTGATGATCTCCGTCCCCATGCGCGCGCGTGCATTTCTCTTGTGCAGTTTGATTGGCGGTCGAGATCATGCATGCAGTTGCTGACTTTGTACAGAGTTCTGATTGTACGTGAACACCAGCTTGGTTTTTCTTTTTTTTTTTTGACAAATTGTCAACCGAGTGACAAAACACATTAAAACACTTGAATCTACCAAGCAAACTAAATCGAGTGTCCCAAGCCTCTACAACACTCGATTCCTGTAACCACAAGATCAACATCTAAGAGCAACCATAATGTAGCGGCAAAACAGTCCATAAAAATAAAATACTTTATGTCAGGTAGCTGAAACATTATGGAGGTAGTCTATATAGCAATCTATGACAAACAGAATCTGTCTAGTGGACTTTCGGTTGTTTCTGTCCCTTGCCAACAACCGGTTATTTCAAGGACAAAAAATAACCGAATTCTATGGTGTCAATTATTCAGTTGTTTAGTCAATTAAAAACAATCAGTTATTTAAAAAAGACAAAACAACCAAAAACTGCAGGCTTAGAGCAACTCCAAGAGAGTTGATAAAAATGGATGGTTAAATTTAAGATTTAGCCAACCTCTAAAATAGAAAATCATGTAAAAAAACAAAAATCTCCAACAGTCTTTCTAATACGGCAAACCATATGGCTAGCGGGACATGCAAGCTATATTTACCATGCGAGAACTCCGGAATAGATGACTTGCTATTTTATCACTTCAAAACACCCAATTATCTCAAACTATCTCAATCTACTCAGATTGAAATAAAAACAAAATCACAATCTACTCGGACCCAATCACAGCAAACACAGCAATGTCACTTCAAAACACCCAGTTATCTTCAATCTATCTCAAACTACTCAGATTGAGATAAAAACACAATCTCAATCTACTCAACCCCAAACACCTAACAAATCATGGTTTTAGAGACTATATTTCTTCAGATTTATTAATTAATCTGTATGCATGTACTGTGCATGCTGAAAGCTATGCTTGAAAAAGAACTCTTTTGCAATCATGCAGAACAAAAATGCCATTTCTTTAGACAACAAACACAAAATGCCATTAGCATGCCCTGTGCGGGGATTCCAGAACAAAGGTCACATTCGGGGGTGTCATAGTAGCAGTAGCTAGGAGGAGGAAAATTGAGGATTGAGATGAGACAAACTGGAGCCAAATCCATTCCCCAACTACTACCATCTAAAATTTGGCACTGACTGAATACTAAATTGAAACCAAACTAAGAGGAAACTAAAAAAAGAGAGACAGACAAAAAACAATAAACTTAACTATCAAATGTTTCGGGGATTCCAGGTATGAACTAAACCTAAGCTGGAACTACGACTGAAAATACATCCTAATAAACTAGAGCTCTCTGAACTGAAAAAGAAAGACAGATTCTCTAAATTAAATAGGTGAAGCTACAAAGGGTATTGCTAAAATGCCAGATGAGCAATAACAAATCAAAAGCAAAGGAAAAAACAAACAAGACAACTATCAACTAAAAAATACAAAACTGAAGGCCATTATCTAATCATGGTACACATCTACTCATGGTACACAGCAACAACAAAACATATTCATCACAATAACCAAGAAAATTGAACTCAGCGTGGACAAGCTCCGATCAATCATGGAGTGGCGGAAAAGTGCAGCTCAAGTCGCAGTTGCCTCAAAACCAGTACCAACAGCTTTGGTTGAACTTCGCACCCTCACAGTGCTAGAACTCACAATTAGCTCCCTGCAAGAAAAAGTGCAAAAACTCAAGCATGATGCACAGAGCAAACGAGAATCCGATCAGCCATCAAGCAAACAAATAAATCAAAAAACTGAATAATCAATGGATTTCAACAATGGAAAAATGAAACATAAAAATTGAGTTGTTATTGAAAATGAGAATTACCAAAGATAAACTAAATACTTAAACTAGATGACTAAATACTGCTGGAAAGCTGAAACTAGATGTCTGGAAACTAAACAACTAAAGTTCTGAATACTTAAACAGATAAGATAAACATTCCCTGAATAACTGAAACTAAAAGACTCATTAATACCTTTCAAAAGCAACATACAGAAACTAAAAATAGAGTACTGAACACTGAAGGACTGAACCTGAACCTAAGATCTCTCAGTATATGTCCAGTTCAGATTTCACATGAATGATTGTGCTCACAGAAACTGAGAGATGTTATTGACAAAATGAAAACTGAATATTTATGTATAATAACAGATACTAAAAAATAAGATGTTGTAACAAATACTAAAGACTAAATACTGAGTGATACTAAATAATAAAAAATGACATATACTGACAGACAGTGATGACACACACTGAGACTAATAAATTATACTAAAATCAATAAATACATATTGCAACCGGTTACTGAAGCAACATAAAACAACCGGGCAATGCATATCATTTTTTAAAAACCTAAAAATCTGATCCATGGATAATTCATAAGAACAATTAGCGAATAGTTTGCTACAACAAGCCGCAACAACTTTGGCAGCTAAAAAACAGCACTCAGATCCCCACAACACCTACCATACACAAATAGCAATGCCCCTGCAATCAATCAAAAAAGAATCGAAAACCTAGGAAACAAAAGAAAAGAAAGACTGAAAATTGAGCATACATCAACCACCCAGATCTGGGAAAAACTGAAATTGAGCCGAACAACAAATAGAACTGCACTATAACATAATTTAGTTATATAAAGCATCAGATAGGAATTCTTCCATTCAGATAGGAAATCAAAGCATTGCAATTTAGCAACAGCATACAAGTTTACTATAAGATAATTTTCATAACCTCTAAAATTTATTTATTGCATGCAACATGCATAACGGTAACCAACAAACCTTGAGTTACTTAAACTGAACATAGGAGCACTAAACTGATGTGATGCAAAAATAAAATTCAAGCTCGAGCAACTAATTATGAACTACCAGAATACTGAGCATAGGAGAGAAACCAAGTCTGCACTTCACACAGACTAAAAAATTGAAACCACAGGACAAGTGAATTTGAACATACATCAACCATCAGATCTGGGATCACTGAAAATTGAGCCTACAACAACCAATAGATCTGTGTTGTAAAACTTACACAATGATCAGAACAGGGCAAGAGATAACTTAGCTCGCAAAACTCTAGATGAAGCCAATGAACAAGACGATGAGCTGCAAGACAGCAAGACAGAAGAGCAACAAGACGATGTGAAGGGGACCGCAGATTATCTGCAACAGGGAACGGGAAAGTCGACGCGACGAGGAGCAGAGAGTCGACACCACGACGAGCCACTGAGTAGCCGCGGCGAGGGAGCGTTGCCTCGACACCACGGCAGGGCGACAACTCGCCCAAGACAGCGACCGGAGAGTCGCCGCGACGGGGGACGGAGAATCGCTGCCATGAGAAGCGGCGAGGCGACTCGCCCGGAAGAAATGAAGCGAAATGAAAAATGAGGAAACGAAGCAAAGAAGCGCGAGCGATAGAACAAAATCGAATGGTCGAGAAGAAATGACGTGGAAGATCAGACGGACCAAAAAACGGTTACTCAAAGACACAGAAATAACTGCATGACATATAGCATTTCTGAAAAAAGGTATACATAGCCCTATAAACTACCCATATATAGCAAAAAAATATATTATTTTCTCTCTCCATGCTCTCTCTCGTAATGATATATGAAATGGTTGGAAAGAATAATTTTTAATCTCTAGCTGAACATTGTGACCAAATAATAATAACTATAGACTACTTATGTAGGCTCTATGTATATAGACTACTTCGTCCATATACATTGAGGTTGCTCTAAGATACCAAATAAAAAGAGATCAAAATCAGAAAAAAAAAACATAGGAAAAAAATACAAATTAAAGAATAGATTAAACAAATTAGTACTATAAAAAGCAAATTAGAACGCAAAAAAACATAGAAAAAAATTAGTTCTATGTAAGGCAAATTAGAAGAAATTTAAAGAAAACAAACATAGAAAAAATATATATTAAACAGATTAGTTTTACGGAAGACAACTTAGAAGAAGATTAAAGCTAAAAAAAATCATAGAAAACATATAGATTGAAAATATATATCAACAAACACATAAATTTACACCTAAATAAATATAGTAATAATATGGTTCAATAAGATGTATTTCTTCCGTCCACGAAAGAATCAATTCCTAAAATCTGTGTCAGTCAAACTTTTTTAAGTTTGACTAACTTTATAAAAAAAGTAACAATATATAAGACATAAAATGCGCATCATCTGAAAATATACTCTATGATGAATCTAATGATACTAATTTAATATCATAAATCTTAGTATTTTTTTTAAAAAATTGGTTAAAGTTTAAAAAGTTTGACTTAGGACAACTCTAAAAATGGACTCTTTCATGGACGAAGGAAGTAATATGTTTGAATTAAAAGAATAAGGCCTTGTTTAGATCCAATTTTTTTTTGGATTTTGACACTGTAGCACTTTCGGTTTTATTTGACAAATATTGTCCAATCATTGGAGTAACTAGGTTTAAAAGATTCGTCTCACGATTTACCGGCAAAATGTGTAATTAGTTTTTGTTTTCATCTATATTTAATGTTCCATGCATGTATCGTAAGATCCGATGTGACTAGGAATCTTGAAAACTTTTTGGTTTTTGAGGTGAACAACCTTGTTTAGATCATTTTTTTGGATTTTGACACTGTAACATTTTCATTTTTATTTGACAAATATTGTCCAATCATAGAGTAATTAGACTTAAAAGATTTTGTCTAACAATTTACACGCAAACTGTATAATTAGTTTTTGTTTTCATATATTTAATGTTTTATGCATGTGCTGTTAGATTCAATGTGACGGAAAATCTTGAAATTTTTTTGCCATGCATGGCCCCACGTCACAGTGGGACTCTTGGAGCATGGCGTTGTCTAGTTTCAAAACTTTTCAAAATATGTAGACACATACATAAATATAAATAAAAAATAATTAATTATGCATTTTGGTTATAATTTGCAAGACAGATTTTTTGAGTCTATGGTTAAATAAAATTACCAAATATCAATGAGAGTGCTACAGTTGCTGAACCCAAATATTTTCGTGAATTGTTTAGTTGTAAAAAGTTTTGCAAAATGGACACTATATCAATTTTGTTTGTATTTGACAAAATTTGTCCAATCATAAACTAATTAGGCTAAAAAAATTCGTCTCGTAAATTACAGGTAAACTATGTAATTAGTTATTATTTTTATCTATATTTAATGTTTTATGCATATGTGCCGAAAGATTCGATGTGACTGGAAATCTAAATTTAATTTTTAAGAAGTAAACAAGGCCCAAGATCTAATCTTCCAGTGGACACCAGTTTAGGTGCATCGAAATCGGTTAACGGCGGGAGCGGCAGAAGATCCGGGAAACGGGAGCGTGAGATCTTTTGGCCGCTGCGGTCACGCAACCGGCCGGTGTGTCTGGTGATGATCTTCTTCCTCTCCGAAGGTCGAGGCTACTCCGTTTCGTCAATACGGCAATACGTGCTACCTGCTGTGTCCCACGAAGGATACAATACAATCCAGAAAAAGGAGCGAGTGAGCCCGAAGAATCAAGACACAAAACAAAAGAAAAACAATGATGTTGGACGAAGTAATAAAGGCAAGATAAGGATCAATACTCTCTCCTTGTTTCATTATAAAAAGGTGTACTACACACGACGACATCCTGAAGGAACGGATGCGTACGAGATATGAGGAATCCGGAGAGTGTTTGGTTGTTCAAACTCAGACAACGGAGCAAAAGTTTCTCAGTTTCAGCTTTAAAACAGAGGATGCCGAGTTAGAAGGCATGCGAAAGAGAGTCTCTATTTCTTCTTAGTTTTAATTCTTCAATGTCCGTCAGCGATGTGTTTGGGCCAGTCTAGTTTCGTTGTTTCCAAGACTACCATATCATACGAAATGAAATAAAATTAAGATGAAACACCATTCTCTCAATGGAGAGTTTCATTCTATAGTTTCAAAAACATTTAATTTCAAGACTCAGATAGAGTTGGTAAGTGTGCCAAGAGAGTTTCATCTAAATAAAACTCATTTCTTCTCTCTGTTTTCTTTGATACACTGCTATATCATAAAAAATACCTATGTGAAATGAGTTTTATTTAGAAATTGCAGACCTTGAAAAATGGCGTTATGCATCAGTGACATTGATCGCCCTCGCCTTACACCGTAGGTGTGTGCCTTCAAAACCCTCACGTTGATTGATGATGCAAAATTGCAGACATGCATTAGTGACATCGATTGCCCTCACCTTAACCGTGGGTGTGTGCTTCTAAAACCCTAAACCTCGGTATAAACCCTTGTGTCTTTAGTTATTTGCTTGGTTCACTCTTTCTCTCAAGTTGGATTTTAGGTTTTTCCCTCTGACTTATTTATTGAATCGTGGCAATGCAACATTCTAATTTTGGAGTATTTTGAGCTACCTCTGGTCTTTGGAACTTTCATAGATTTCTTCACAACTTTCGAAGGTTTACTAATCTGTTGCTTTTAGTCGTGTAACAATTTTTCATACCCACCTATTCACCCCCCCTTTAGGCATTGTTAATATTTTCACAGGGAAGAAGTGGTCATGCTCCTTCTCCCAAGAAGAAAAAGTGAAAACTCCTTTAATCAGCTGTACTTTTATTAATTTAAATTTATTCAATTCAAGAATTTGAAACTATGAGACTAAGATGTTCTTAGAAACTTTCAAATACAAAGGCCCCTAAGTGGCAACCTTTTTTCAATCTATGACTGAAGAAGGGACGCTATAAAGAATATGAAGTCTTTCTAATTATCTAACATTTTATTTATCGTATATCTTACTATATACACTTTGTAAACTTTTGTCACGTACATACACTAAAGTACTAATTCAGCTCAGAATTAGATTGAATAGATAGGACAATAAAAAAATCAGTTTTGAGTTGTGGATATGGCCTACTTCTGCTCTTTTGTAAATTGATGCTTGAAATTAATAAATGTGCACATTAAGCAACAAATTAGTACTACTAGCCCCATCTTGATTTCACTTCAACCTCCACCATCACTCCGTGTGCAATTGTTGTGATTTGATATTCCTCTTCGAACACCGACATGGATTTCTTACTACCTTCAACTCTCAAAATATTTTAAAGTGCCTCCTTGTTGGGGTGAAAAGTGTCTTTCAACGTCTTTTAATTAAAGAAATCAATAAATACCTGATAAGGTTTTACAAACCATGAAAAATGTCTCTAAGCTTCTCAAATTCTAAGAAAAATTCTAGATATAGATTGCAACACAAAGCCCCCCAAAAAAACAGAGTTGGCGGAAATATCTCTAGAAGGTTCCAAAACTAGATCTAGTTCTAGAAAAATGAGAAAATACCCAAAAAATCAAGGAAGTTTTCCAAAACATTCTAATAAATGTCTAAATATGTTATAAAAAACTCTCAACAACAAAAATATGAGATATAATAAGCAAGAATGCAAAACTCATTTGGTGTTGAATGCATTTCCTACTGGTTGCATCTCATGTTTTTGTTGAAAAGTTTCCAAAAATATTTTTTATACATCTACTAGCAAATATGCCCGTGCGTTGCAACGGGAGAAAAACATCAAATGGATGTTACATATCTATTTATATTTATCCTTTTTATAAAATTTAAATTCTATAATTTATTTTATTGATAATCATGACATCTATGGTATTAGATAGTTAATATCTATAATAATATGTAGCCATGAGAAAGTTTGTTGCTAGCTTTATTATTTTTATTTAGATTAGAATTTCTATAAAATATGATATATCAGTTAAATGTATATAGATTATGAACACACGCGCTTACGAAGTGTTCATATGACATAACAACGCATCGTGCAAAGGTAATGGAAGCATCCTCAAGCATAAATTTAGGTAAATTAGTAAATCAGTGAGATATGCAGGAATGGTGCTAAAACTTTTACCACAAATCAAGCATCATATTAAATAGGCTACCATAAAATTTTCATAATAATTGGAGAAAATAACTACAATTTCAATTAGACACTAAAAAGCATAGGCAAGCATCTCTAGCAAAAAAATGTACTAAAATTTGTGATATTTTTTGTTTACTGCATGGATCTACATAAGTGGAGCTGAACAAAATTTGTTTTGTAATTTTTAGATTTTTCTATGATTTACTACATATTTATCAATTTTCAATCGATCAATTTTACACTAAAAAGCATAGTCAAGCACTACTGCGCATTTATCAATTTTTAACCCATCAATTTTATACTAAAAAGCATAGCAAGCATCTTCAGCAAAAGAATGTACTAAAAATTTGTGATATTTTTTGTTTACCGTAGGGATCTACATATTTATAATTTTTAGATTTTTCTATGAATTACTACGTATTTATCAATTTTGAACCGATTTAAAGAATAAAAGAAAAGTAAACTAATTGGACAAACACTTTGCACTTAGGCCTCTATATTTTTCTTATTTAATATGTATAGAAGATTTTGCATTAGGAATCTTAAATTTTTTTTATCTTGTTTTCCTCTTTCTGACGGAGGTGGACGGAGACCGCGGCTTTGGCCTTTGGGCCTGAAGCTTTGCAACTAGGTCCCTATATTTTCTTTATTTGATGTGTACAGAAGATTTTGTATTGGGAACTTTAGAAAATTATTTATTTTGTTTTTTTATATGCGCTCCGGATAGAGGCTGACCGAGCCGGACACAGGAGGCACAAGATTTTGAGGGCAGACTGAAATTTTCATGATTAAGTATTAGGGAAAGATTATAATGTTTTGAAAAAAATCCAGATTTTGTAGATCGAATTTTGTGAATGTTTTAGAGATATTTTCACGTGCTCTAAATATATCATTAGGATTTGCTAATCTATATTTACGTTTATTCACAAAACTTTAGAGTTTCAAAGATATTTTTCGTTAGCAAGTATTCACTAGATTTTTTTTAAAAAAAGAATGAAATCACCTAAAAACTAAATATACAAGTGTCTTTCTTAACAGTAGAGTTAATCTCCTTTCAAAAATAAAACTAAATATAATAAAGTCACCTTGAAAAACTACTTTTTACTGAGGGCATGGAGATAAATTTTAGGGTTTTGAGTGTTGATGGGTAATAAGATGTCTAATTTTAAACGTTGAAGGAAAAAAATAGATCAGTCGGTCATCACTCGGTCTCCAGAAACACAAAGGCCAATCCCATTAGCCGACAGAGAGCCCGTTGCTCGATGCAGCCCATGAGACCGGGAAGGTAGCAGTACTGCCTCTTTCTTTTCTTTTCTTTTCTTTTCTTTTCTTTTCTTTGCGACGATCAACTGAGGAGAATCCGATAGAGTCCTGTACTAGCACCGAATTGGGCAGTGCAAGTACAGACTACAAAGTTGATCTCTCTTCTACCAAAAACAAAAGAAGAGCACACTATCTTGCCGCGAAGTTCAGGTGCAGGTGCCGCGAAGTTCATCACCGGCGTATCTATCTTGCCACTGTTCATCATGTGGTAGCTCTGCGTGGCGTGAGCTAGAGTGACCCGGTTCTAACGTTTGGTATCAAGAGCTAGTTTAGAGAAAGAGCACACTATACCACAACCAATTTATACTGTCAGAAAAAAGATCGCTATAAATTGCTATAACAACCGATTATCGGCCGCTATAAAGTTATAGCGACCGATGTATAACTCGTCGTAAGTAGCGTTGTTATAGGTCTATAGCGTCCGATCGAGTCTATAGCGACCGATTGATGGACGCAGAATCTATACTCTATGGGTGCCATGGCTCACTTGGGCCAGTTTTTGGGTGTTTGGTTGGCTGTACTGGGCTGGGGCCTGGCTAACCAGAGCCAGCCGTACGCCTGAAGCCTGGCCAGGATTAAATGGCCAAATCGGTCGTTCTATCTTAGCCAGGCCAGGACCAGCTCTGCCACCGCTTTCTCGTCACCGCTTTCTCCGTGGCTCGGTCACCGCTCTCTCGTCACCGAAGCCGAAGGGGCGTCGTGCCGCACGCGCATGGAGGAGGTGGCGCTGCCGCAGCCGCAAAGGTGGCGAAGGTGGCCGCAGAGGTGCCGGGCGGGCCCCAGGCAGAAGCGCTGCTAGCCCTTGCAGATGAGGAAGAAGCGCGGCGGCGGCGGCGAGGAGCGCTCCGGGAAGCGGCTGCGGCGGCGAGGAGCGCTCCGGGAAGCGCGGCGGCGGCGAGGAGGAGGATGCCTTCCTCCTCCTCTCTCTCTCCTCTCTCTCTCCTCGCGTCGTGTGCGGCCCGACGTCGGCTCGCGTGCTGCTCTTGCTCGCCCTGCTTTTCTTCCTCTGCCCGACGCCTTCCTCCGCGCCAGCTTCGACCAGGACGTGGGCATCTGCAGCGCTCGCCGCCGAGCTCCGCGCCCACCTCGCTAGGGAGGCCATCACCGCCGCTCCAACTCCATCTCCGTCACGGTGGCAACCAGCCGCCATCACCCGCCGCTCTGCTCTGGTATGCTCACTGCGCAGGGGATTTGGGTTGGCGATGGGAGGATTTGTGATTGCTTGTTTCCTGATGAAGAAACTATGGAGTCCTGATGAATTTGTGATTGCTTGTTTCCTTGGTTTATGGTCGTTGTGTGTTGTGTGTCTGTGTGCTTTTATCGATGCCCATCAATTGTTTGACAAAATGCTTCACTGGAGGTAACCATACCATTTGAGAGAAAAAGTGAATGTATCAAAATAAACCAGCCAACCAAACTCATTTTAGGACTAGGCAGGCTATCATAGTACATGCAACCAAACAAGTTTATCTTGGCTTGCTAAGGCCAGACTTAGTCTAGCCTGGCTTAGTTTTGCTAGCCAGACTTCTATTGAAAACGAACCAAACACACCCTATAGTGATCGATAATTTGCCGCACAGTTTAGCGACCGAGGATAATCTGCGGGTATAAAACTTTGTAGCGACCTAATAATGTATAATTATATATAATTTTATATTAACCAGATTTTATGCACAGGATGAAGACGTTGATGTCAGGTAGGTAGTAGACTCGAGAGCCCCAGCAGCCTCAACGATGGCGCACCATGTACAGTCGTTGTGGAGCACGTCATCCATAGTGTGGCAGAGATCAGCCAAGGAAGGAGGAGGCGTTGTTTGGCGCCGCCGCCAAAGAGCCAGTACTCTTGTAGAGCATGACGCACGACGAGGTCGTGGTTTGTGGAGAGATGTTAGAATAAACCACGTCATGTTGGTGCATGGCGTGCGTGCATGAGGTTGAGTCGTCAATATTGGCACGTTAAAATAGTGTATATCCAACCACTATATGAAGTGTAATTCTTACAAGAGATGACATATGGGAGAATGTAGCTCAACAGGAAGAAATGATGACATACATATGATACAAATTTTGTTGCAAAGCACGAACATGTTTGCTAGTAAAAAAACCACAAATAACAACTAATCAATGTTCCGATGTTCTTATTGTTTGGAATAGTTTTTAGTTCACCAAGTTTTCAAGGATAGAGTTCAATAATAGAACGAACACCGAGAAGTGGTATGATTTTGTAGTCCTTGAACCCCGCCTTGAAGGAGATCTTCTTCCACTCTTGCTCGTCTCGCTCGAGTCCATTGATATTCATCATCATGAGGTCTTTTAAAATCTGTGTCTCTATATGTTTGATGTCTGACGGCTCTGATGGCTCTGATCCAACCACCATATCTATTATTATTATCTTTCCTCCTGCATCTCGTGGAGGTATTGCTTTTTTGCAGTTCTTCAGTATCTTGACACACTCATCATCGTTCCAGTCGTGCAGAACCAACTGAATCAAGCAACCATTCATCAAGTTAACCGGGCAGAATTATAAGGAATTAAAGACATATATATACCTTGTCATCTCAAGAGAAAAAAAGAGAAGCATATATCAACGTGTGACTTTACCGGTGTTTGTTTTTTTTCTTTCCAATCGATTTAAATGCATAAACATATGTATACAAACCGTGAGGAGTGCTCCATGCATACTGAAAGTAAATGAATGTCGAGCTCATTTTGCATTGAACCGAAATATTAGGAGCGCGACGTGAGACGGTACCTTGAGGAACACAGCGTTTGCCGGCGGAATACTTTGAAACATGTCGCCAGCAACATAGTGCACGTTGGTGTCAGTGGGAGCTTTGGCGACAACCTGTGGGAGATCGAGCACGGTGCACTTCAAATCCGGGAACGCCGCCGCTATAGTTGCAGCGGCCCCGCCAAGCCCGCCGGCAACATCGACAAGCGAGGTCAGCCCATGGAAGACCTCGCCGCACTCCTTGAGGACGATCGGCATGAGGAAGGCTGTATCCGAGGCCATGGCGTCGTCAAACGGGAACGCGGTGGCATCGCGCTCTGCTCTTTCCCAGATCGTCTGGCCGCTGTACGATAGAGCGAACGGGGACAGTCCCGCCGGCTGCGGCTGATCCTGATGATCCTGCCGGAACCACGCATGTAGGCCCTTGCAGAGCGGGGATTCTCGGGAAGGTGAGAGCATGAGCTGCACGTACATAAGAGCAGGCAGTTGTTGGGTCGTTGTCAAGCTCTCGTCTCTGACGAGGAGGCGGGATGCGGTCGTCAGTTTGTAGACTGGACCTTCTCCGTCATGTCTGTCGTCGTCGTCTGACGTCACCGTTGCTGCCTGCTTGACGCTGAAGATGCCAGAGAAGGTGAGCACGCGCATTATGCGACACAGGTCGTGGAGCTTACAGGGGTTGATCCCAGCCTCTAAGAGTATTTGGGGAAGGGTGGCGGCACCACCGAGGCGATGGATGGCGTCGGGGATGTGTAGGTCTAAGGCGAGCGCAAGCGCGACAGGCTTGAAGATGCCGAGGGCCTGGTGCCAGAGCTGAAGCTGAGCCTGGAGTAGCTCCTGGCTGTTGTACTCATCCAGCAATGCCATTATTGTGCAGATGGATCGATATTGTGATGGCTGATTGTAAGTTCTATGTTATGGGGTTTGTGGGTGGTCACTATATATACCATTTGTTGAGAGCGAAACTTGGAGAAAGTCAAATCTGCTAAGTTGGTGTCAGAACCTGCTAACCTGTTATGTAGGCGACTGAAGCAATGCACCTGGTTTGGCCAATTCGCTGGTCGAGTCCGAGACAAGTTGTTGGAAATGCACAAATTTCGTTAGATATTCGTTTTCTACTGGGATAAGTTCATCTTCCCTCTGTAGGTAAGAGGCTCACGATAGATTGAGATATCCAATTGATTATAAAAACAAACCTAGCTACTCTATTTTTTACTCCTACAAACCCTAATATATCTTCCACCACAATTAATTACGCTTCTCTCGACGAGATTCGTTGATGATCTAGCTGCCTCTGCCGAACTACGTTAACCAGTGTGGCTCACACTTATTTTTAGCAACTAGAGATTTTTTTGTATAGAGACGGCTTAGTTCCCAACCGCCACTATAGTGACGTTCGAACCGAGCTTTCTCTAGAAATACATTGTAGAGATGACTGTACAGATGCCCCTTTTGTAGAGGTGGATCTATTCTAGCCACCTCTACATAGGTCATCTTATAAAAAGTAGAGTTGCACAGTAAAAATCATTTTTTAGATGACCTCAAAGGGAGAAACGATAAAAACAAAAATTGTAAATCTCAGGATTTATGCAACTTTATAGTTGACAGTTTTTGTTTAAAGTCATATATGCAAGGAAAGTTACATTTAAAATTCTCATATTTGAAATTCGAGTTTTCAAACGACCTTAGATGGAGAAACGGTTAAAACTGAAGTTGTAACCCTAAAAATTATACTACATTGTAGTTGACAATATTTTTCATTAAATTTGTTCATGGTCCCAAATACTTATTTTAGAATTATATAAATACAAAATACAAAGGTTGAATATCTCAAATACTCATTTCAAAACCGAATGAACAAAAAATAAGGAGAAGAAATAGTTACGACCTGTCTGTGGCGATTCTTTTGCTTTGTCTTTGATATAGACACCTGTCTGTGATTTATCTCATGTCACAGGTCATTAAAAAGATGTCAGGCGTCTATGATGTATATACAACATCACAGACAGGTAACTGGCCCATTTTTTTTTCTCTTTTGGTCCACAAACGTTTCACTATGATACCCATCTGTGTTTCTTTTGGTAGGTAGACATATCACCATTATTATTAGTGACACGGGTTGTTGACATCTGATCATATTGATCACAAGTCATCGATAATACTGTCATTGAACAAAAACTACTATTTAAAGGAGTGTTTGGTTAGAGTTGTTAAAGTTTAGCAGGACTGTTAGCATTTTTATTTTATTTGACAATTAGTGTCCAATCATGGACTAGTTAGGTTAAAAAGATTTGTCTCGTAAATTACTTTCTAGCTGTATTTTTAGTTTTATAATAGTCTATATTTAGTACTTCATGTATATGTCTAAATATTCGATGTGAGAGCGATAAATTTTAACAAGGCAAACCAAACGGGTAGTTGAGCCATCGAGCCATCAATATTACAATCATTGATCAAATAATACTCTTATTATTAAGCAGCAAGTACCAAGTAGTTGCTAGCTATTTGACTTCCACATCAATTAAAATAAAAATACCCGCAACGACTTGCTAGCATTTTGTAAGTAAGAATGGTGGTTCTATTCATGGCAGCCGGAAGTACGAAGAATCAATAGCCAGAGGTTCACGTAATGAGCTAGGCCACCTTGGGACGGACAAATAGACTCTTTGGTCGCTAGCGACCATGCTTTCAGCTGCCTTCCTCCCTTTTCCAAGTCAGACAGAAATATAGGTCACCTAGTTCTGCTCGCAAAACAAAAAGTCAGCTAGCTCAGAGCTATCCCATTAGAGACGTCTTTATAGTCCCCCATCTCTTTTTTTCGTCTCTACTCTCTGCTCCACATCAAGTATATTCTCTCAGCTCGCATGCAACGGACATTGCCTGAAATTAAGCCGAGCCCAACAGCCAGGGAAGCACACAGAAACACACCAGCCGCCAGGCACAAATTAGCGCACAGTCCGCTCACCCACAGACCACAGTGCAGCCGACCATTCAACTCGGCTCTCCCACAAAGAAAACATCCGCTCGCCGGCCGACTAAACCTGCTCATCGCTGGTCGTTGGACAGTAGAGATTGGAGACGTCCCAACCTCCTCTACCGGCGCTGCTTTCGTTATTGACTTTACTACCATCGTCCGGGCTGGTGGATCGGACACACACGATCCAATATATCCATGGGTCATCTCTCTCCGGTACAATATGCAGGCTAGCCGTTTAGCCATGTAATGAACAATCCTTTTTTTTCTCGAATACACAAAAGATTTGTGTATCATTGCTATTAAGAAGAGAATAGTTTCCAGTACAAACAACGCGCATCTAGCACACTAGGGGTGGTCTAACAAGTGAACCAATCTAAGAAGGAGAAAATTGTTATTATATGAATTCAATCGTATGGTTTCGCTATCATATGACTCCTAACTTTGACTTCGCTAAAATATGACTCCAAACGTTGTGGCTTCATAATACATATGATTTTAATTCATTTAATTATTTTTGAAGTTCAAAATACATGTATTTTTTATTAATGACCGTATTGCCCTTCTGGTATTCTCATCTACCCATATTCATCTATGCGACATTTTGTTTCCTCGACCTGCTACCACTCGCTGCTCGCCTCCTGCCGCCCCCTCCACCCCTCCCCACGCAGCCACCCGACCATGGATGGAGGAGAGCCGCCCCCTGAAGGTGCTCATCAGGGCCAATCGCCATGAACGCCGAGAGGAGTGAACTGGAGGGGACAGGTGCCCTAGCCCTAGACTAGGCAGCGGCGCTGGTGGCTTGGCCGTGGCTCCAAGAGGCCAGCACAGTGAACCACCCAAGGCATGTCCACGGCAATCAGCCAAAGCCACGGACAGCCAAGGCATGGCCACGGGCTAGCCAGCAAGTTTTTTCACGTAACTGCAACATTCACCGTGAAAAAGAACTAGGGGTAAAAGAGTATCTTTAGGAATAAATATATGTATTTAGATGAGAAAAGAAATTAAATGAATCAAAATCATATGTATTACGATACCACAATGTTTAGAGTCATATTTTAGCTAAAGTCGATGTTATGAATCATAGAATAACGAAATTACACGATTAGAGTCATATAATAGCAATTTTCTCACCTAGAAGACTGCTCCCCAGTTCGATATTACATAAAAGGAAAGAACAGACGTGCAAACATCGCCGTGCCCTACGGGTCTTCCACGAAGAGCTCCCGCACGCACCCTTTGAATGCTAGAAACAGCGCGTCAAAGGCCTCCACCTAGATCGACGACAAGGTCCTGGAACGCAAGGTGTCGAGTATTCACTTGGGCACAGGTGAAACCAGAGCAGTCCACGGTGCGATCCGCAACCGCTGCATGAGGAGTACCTCGCCCCGCTTGGAGGCCGGTATGTGTGCCAACGGTTGGGCGGTGATCCGTCTGCTCCTGTGCCTAATAGGCAGCGGCCTCCTGGTTCTCGTTGACTGTCGTGGTGGAGAGGCAATCAGGGGCGGCTCCCGCACAACCTGTACCTCATCAAGAAACTGTGTGAGGCGTTGAACGGCTTCGCTCGACGTGGGCGTCTTGTCGCCAATGTCGACGTCGAGCTGACCCACCCGAGGAGGCGTGAGCTGCGCCAACTCCTGTGTTGATGACGGAGGCAAGGAGGAAGCCGCCACCAGAGGCAGCTCCGCGAACCCCATGGGTGCGACCGTCTCAACAGAGTCGTTCACGACGAACACGCAGGCTAGGAGCTTCTCCAGCATCAGGTCGAAGGAGACAACCAAAGCGGGAGGGCCATCATCTGCGCATATCGCCTCCACAAGCGGGTCGAGCTCATGGTGGCACAGCGTGGGTGCCCCCCTGATGGAGCACGGCGGCGCTTGGGCGGTCCGAGCCAAAAGACCGTTGTCGTCGATAGTGACGTTCGTTGTCGCAGCGATGCCATCTGGCTGGGAGATGCCTGACCCGCTGGGCAACATGTCGAGCCCAAGGAGAGCTTTAGAAGCAATCGAGGTGGAGGCCGGTGCTATCTGCATTGACCCAGCCGACCACCCCTGACTCCTCCGACGCTTGCGACGCCTCTGCCTTGGTCGTCGTCGGCCACTGGTGGCGAGGACGGTGGTGCTCATCGTGGCTCCACCGAGGTCTGTCGCCTAACCAAAATGAACCAAGGCATGACCGCGGGAAGCGCGATCGCTCACGTGCCTTGGCTGCTTGCAGTCACGCGCGATGTGACGAAAGCCCCTGCAACGCAAGCATCACTGGGGCAACTGTAGGTGGCCACCTGGTGCGTGGATGAGAGGCAATTGACGCACTTGCCATGCAGATCGACCGGGATGCGCCTTGGTGGTCGAAGCCTTGTTGGCTGCCCCCCGCGAGTAGGACCTGGAGGCACGACCGAGGTGATCGTCGGTCGCGTCTCCTGCTGGTGGAGGACCTCATGCCACCCATCGGCGTCAAGTGCAGAGACCCGTCGACAGCAGCCAAGGCGCTGGCGTGCCGGGATGCGGCCCTCGACAGGGCGAGGTGGCATGCCGTGCACCAGCTGTGGTCGAGGCCGACGCCGGTTACCCCTCCCTCTCTCTCGGCCAGAGCTCGGACGACTGTTGGACATTCTTAACGTCATTACCAAAAGTAGACTTAGTTTTCTATTTCTGATAACGGCGCCAAAAATGCCGAACCTATCCCTCATGCCACTTAAGCCAAGTTGTCATCCCTAGCATGACATGAGAGTCGCTGTATTGAAATATGCAATTGCTCTTTTGAATAAATAATAAAGGGATCTGCAAGCACACAGATTAATACCGATGTAGCATTTTAACTGGGAAGTATTCTAGGAATCGTTATTTATATTTTTACCACTGGAAGGGATTACTAACACCAATGTTGATTGTGGAATGAAATATGGAACTGAGTATCATTGCATGTGTAATAGAGAGCATTCATCTATCACTTACATACAGGGATAAATGTCATATAAAATACAGATAAAGTATGAATGATGACAAAGATAACTAATCTGATCAGCGTAACTAGCCACATATGATAATGATAAGCACCTCAACAGATATTCTAGCAAGTCATTAGCATGGAATTAGGATGGACTACAAGAATATTTCCTAAGTTATTTTTAACTATAAAGTCTAGCATATCATAATTAGTGCAATTATACTTGACAATTATTGCGAGACAAGATTACGCCCATGCATAGTGATATTATCAAAGAAGATGAGAAACATAACAATCACTCTCTTGTAATAATGTTGCTATGCCTGCCCTATACACGGGAGGGAGACTATATAAGAATCAACGGAGCTGTACCACCGCGAACTACCCCGCGATCCGGTATATAGGGTACAATCGCAGATAAATACGGTATAGGCACCACGTCTACACAATACTTATCATTTACCCATGGACCCGATGGATAAACGCTATACGATCCTAAACATGTATATAATTCCAATCTAACTAAGCCAAATATATAACCATGATAAACTAAGAACGATATAATTGCAAATATAAACAAGTAGAGCAAAGTCATAATCAATATATTGAAATAGAACAAAGTCATATTCATAATATTGAAGAACACTGATGAACAGAGGAATTACCAAGAATCCTCTTGACGGATCCAGAAACCAATCGAAGATTGACCCCTTCTAGTTTTAATTATATGTAGCTATGCTAAACTAGAGATCTAGTTGATGTGGTGGCTCTAGGGCTTGATCAGAGACTCTCCTCCTTGGATGAATGAATGAATTAGGGTTTGAGAATGAGAATGCCTCCTCCAGGGGCCAGAGGGCCTGCTTATATAGCCCCTCCAAATGAACATGGGTTGTCGGATCAAACCGACCTTAATCGCACGGTTTTCCTTAATCCTTTAGATCGGTGGAGCATAATTCGCGAGGCGGGCGCTGATTGGCCGCCAGGGCAGGGCAGGCGCCCTAGGGGGGAGGGCGGGCACCCTGCCCCAGGCCCGCTCGGCCTCCCGTTCGTTCTCGTGGCTTCTGGAGTCTTTTAGATGATAGAAAATTGCCGCACACGTTAATATCTCTATGTAAACCCGACGTGTGGGCCTTTCCTCCATATTTTCTGATAACCCCCTGCAGAAATAGACAAACACCAAAACCCATAGAAATGTCAGATAAAACCCTAAGTCTGGGTGTTGGTTGCATTTGGATCCTTTTCTTTATTTATTTGATGATTAAATTTGGTACTTAAGGACCGTCAACAACGACCCATCGCCGCATCGCCACAGCCTGAAGGCGGAGGCCGTGTGTACAGCTGAGGCGTCGCAGACTGCGACAAAATCCTTGATGGCCGCAACCCTCGGCGAACAACATCCAGATAGGGTGCCGTGGAGATTGGCATCGAATCCGCATCAGAGGTGTCGGTGAGGTCCTCATCTACCGAGCGACGGGCCCTTGTACATCCCACCGTGGTACCCTTTGGGCAGAAAGGGCGGCATTCGGGAACAAGGTGGACGACGGGCTTGGAGCGGGGACGGACGGGTGAAAGAGGAAGGAGTCGAGGCTTCGCCTGCCTCGGAGAGGGATCGGACGCCCGCACAGCATCACCATCATGAACGTCGACATCGTCTTCCTCGTACACGGTGTCTGAAACATCGACGACGAGGACCGGCGACCCGAGTAGCTCGCCCCCTGGGAACCGAACCGTGCCCACCTCGCAGTGGGGAGTAGGGCCCTGGGGTTGCGGTTGCCGCTGTCGTGGTGATGCCGCCGCCGCTGAGGCCCATTCCCGACACCACGACCGACGCTGGCGACGCCGCGCCAGCGCACGCGTGCGCACGGGGAGGAGAGGGGGAGGCAGAACCTGGTGGGGGCGCGGTGGCTTCGGCGACCGGCGCCACCGGCAGCGGCGGCGGCGGCGGCGGAGAGTGCGGGAGCTGTGGAGGGGGGTAGAGGGGCGAGGGAGGTGGGGGGAGGGAGGGAGGGAGGGAGGCGGCGGCCGCCGGTGCCGGGGAGGCAGGCGGCTCCGCCGGCGCCGGCAGCGCAGTGCCAGGCAAGGTCGTGGTCGGGAGGGGTTAGTGCCTTTAGTGTTTCTTCTCTAATGAACAATCCTGATGTGTTTTTTTATATGGGAACATATTTAGTGCAAACCACAACCTCCGTGAAAATCTATGTAAACCATGGCAAAAAATGTCGTCTAAATTCATCAAAAAAATCACACATGTAGATGATTTGATGATACACAACCTTGTAAAATATCTTGTCCAAACTCAACTTTGTTTGTGAGATATAAAAATAACAAATTTCTATGAATTTAAATTTGGATAAAATATTTTACAAGGTTGTGTATCATCATATCATCTACATGTGTGATTTTTTTGGAGAATTTAGACGACTTTTTTGTCATGGTTTGCACCGGTTTTCACGGAGTTTGTGGTTTGCACTAGATATGGGCAACAGAGCGAACTATTCTTTCACCTTTAGGTCTAATAATCATCATCCTGATTGTGTTATTGATTGAGTTTAGGGTTAACCATCATCATGATTCACTCTGCCCATGTGATGTCTAAACCTCGGAGTAAAATCATGGCTTGGCTCATCTACGGACAGTAGTAAGGGAGACCGATCTCACATGCAGACAACAACCTGCCGCCGACGATGTCATCCTGCCAAGTGTTTTTGTGGCCGTATTTTTTTTTCATAGTCAAGTTATCGTAGAGATGGATGTTCAAGTACTATTGTGCTACAGACTTCATTATATAGTTTACCTATCATCATGAGCCATTTGAATTCTTTCTTTGAGATTCCTTGTTAATTTGTCATAGAGATGATGTTCAAGTAATTTTATGTGCTGATTTTATTAAAAGGTTTACCTATCATCATGAGCCTTTTGATTTTTTTTAGATTCCTTGCCAAGTTTTCATAGAGATGGATGTTCAAGTATTTTTGTATTATAGACTTTATTAAATAGTTTACCTATCATCATGAGCCTTTTGATTTTTTTTAGATTTCTTGTTAACCTACCATCTTGAGTTTTTTTCCCACACTAATGAAGCCCTGGCCAAGTGTTTTTGTTTTTTCCCCGTCAAGTTGTCATAGAGATGGATGTTCAAGTATTCTTGTGCTACGGACTTTATTAAATAGTTTACCTATTATTACGAGCCTTTTGAATCTTTTTTTGAGATTCCTTGCCAACTTGTCATAGAGATAGATATACAAGTATTTTTGTGCTATAGACATTATTAAATAGTTTACCTATCATCATGAGCCTTTTGAATTTTTTTTAGATTCCTTGTCAACTTGTCATAGAGACGGATGTTCAAGTTTTTTTTTTTTTTGCTATATACTTTATTAAATAGTTAGCTATCATCATGATCCTTTTTGAAGTTTTTTTGCCGCCGACGATGCCAACCAGCCAAGTGTGTTTGTTGCCATATTTTTTTCCAATTCAAGTTGTCATAGACAATAGACAAATAATCACCTCTGTTCCATTGATTGGTCAAGTGTTTATAAAAGGAGTTACTCGACTCTTCAACTATTGAGATTCTTCTTTCTAGACTATACAAGTGTTTATAAAAGGAGTTACATGACTCTTCAACTATTGAGACTCTTCATTCTAGACTATACATATTCTATTACCCTCGCATGGTCTCAACCAGGAGAGGAGCAAATATTGAGGCTAGACTGGAAGTTGAAGAAGACAGTTGGTAATCCCTTAGTAAAAATTTCAGCACACTGAAGAGATGTAGGAAATGAAGAACACGCACAGCTTCAAGGGCCACACGTTCTCAAACAAAATAGAGATCGGTTTCCACATATTTAGTCCTTTGGTGATAAACTGGATTTGTAGAAAAATACATGGCACCGATGTTGTCACAATATACAAGAGTAACATGTGCTAAAGGGTGACAAAGCTCGCCCAAGAGTTGACGAATCCAATAAGCTCAACCATGACATTAGCAACACCCTATATTTAGCCTCAGCGCTAGACCATGAGGCAGTGTGTTGGCGCTTGGATGGCCATGATATAAGATTATCAATAAGAAACACATAATATATATCCAGAAGTAGAGCGGCGGGTGTCCGGGCAGCCTACCTAATCGGCATCCGAGTAGACGATCAAATCATGTGACTAGCTGCCAGAGAGAGAGAGAGAGAGAGAGTAAGACCATACACCATGACGCCTTTGATATACCGCAAATGCATTTGATGAGAGCGAGACTCATAGGGGTCATGAATATACAAGAAAACTTGTTTAAGGGCATGAGCAATATCCGGCCGTGTGAGTGTCAAGTATTGTAAGCACTAGCAAGACTGCAATATAGAGTAGGATCGACAACCGGTGGCCCATCTTGGATGGAAAACTTTTGGAATGAACCTGAAGTGGAGTTTGGCAAGGATTGCAAGATTACATATTAGCCTTGTCCAATATTTCAGCAGTATATTTGGCTTAAGAGAGGAACAAACCTATGGATGACTGTTGTGCCGAAACGCCCAAGAAGTAATGAAGATCACCAAGATCAGTCATAACAAATTCTTGCTGTAGAAAGCTAGATTTTTGTTAGAGAAGATGTTGGGATGAAGTTGTCAATATGATGCCACATCCATCCCATGAGTGTAGATGAAAATCAAGTTGTAACATTGGGAAGCCCAAAAGCCAATCAAGGTGATGAACGCTTGGAAGCAGTTGTACCAAGCTCTCGAGGCCTGTTAGAGGCCATAGAGAGCTTTGTTGAGATCACATAATTAGGATGCATATGGTGGTTGTTGGCAATAAATAGTTTCATTCAAAGTGTCATGCAAGATGCATTTTTGACATACATTTGATGAATAGGCCAATCACTAGAGATGACGAGCGATAATACCTTGCGAATGGTGGCGGGCTTGACCACAGGACTAAAGGTTTCATCATAATCAAGACCATGCTATTGAGAAATCCTCACATAACCCAACGAGCCTGTATTGAGCCAAAGAGCAATCAACATTATGCTTGGGACAATATAGCCATTTGCTTGAAACAATATTAGCATCTAGAGGTGGCGGCACAAGGTCCCATGTTTGATTAGCAATGAGAGCACCAAATTCCTCCTCTATGGGACCTTCCAATTCAAATAGGAGAGAGCACCATGATATGTTTTTTTGGAAATGAGGTGATAATTGTGGAAAACATAGACAAATCAAAGTGTTGTCGTGGTTGACTGATGTCTGACTTGCCCCTGGTTTGCATAGCATGCTGGTTCATGGTGGGAGGGACAGGGACCAACACAATAGGCGCTTTGGAGGAGCATAGGGTAGTCGGGATGACAGTCGAACCAGTGGGCACCTACGGTGGTACCGGCGGTGCCACGGACATCGGTAGTACCATCGGTGCCGATGGAGGCATGGGAGGTTGTTGCCGTTGCGTGTAAACCTTCATGGCCGGTGGCCGATAGGTGGCACCAGATGCAGATGGTTGAGCTAGACTCGAGTAGGGTCCCAAGGTTGGTGTCCCGGACCGAATACAAGTGCTCCTTGTCTAGGCGCTTGTCCCTGACCATCCATATGAATAGGTGCTGCCCTTGGCCTAGGCCCTCAGTGTGGTGGGATGGGAGCCGCACCAGGCCCTGACCCTTGATGATGAACAGCTCTAGTGGCAAGCGCCAAGATCGGGGCTGGCTAAAAGCCCTAGTGGATTTTGGATAATTGATGAAACATCAGTGTACTAACCTTTGTCTAAGTGACATATGAGATAGGTTGGTACACACCAAGGGTGGAGCTAGATGATGGTATCCATGGTGATGGACGTTTCCATAGATGAAGATCAAGTGCTCCAACATGGAAAAGAAGAAAGAGAAAATTAAAAATGGGCTCAATGCAAAGGTATATGATAGTGCCATTTTTGTTTTGCCAATTAAGACATCATAACAGGTGTGATTAGATTTAGAATAACTAGTTGTACTATAAAGAGGGGAAATAGAGGCTAGTCATAATTCTGTTCTTCAACTCACACTCTATGCTCTTATATGAGTTAAAATAACGTGTATCCAGCCATGATATGAAGTGTAATTCTAAAATGTATTACAAGAGATGACATATGAGGGGATATAGGTCAACTGGAAGAGATGACATACATATGATATAAATTTTGTTGCAAAGCACGAACATATTTGCTAATAAGAAAACACAAATGACAACTGATACATGTTTGGATGTTCTTATTGTTTTGGATGGTTTTTAGTTCTTCAAACTTTTAAGGATAGAGCTCAATAATTGAAGGGACACCGAGAAGTTGTATGATTTTGTAGTCCTTGAATCCCGCCTCAAAGGAGATCTTCTTTCACTCTTGTGCGTCTTGCTTGACACCATTGCTATTCATCATCATGAGGTCTTTCAAAAGTTGTGTCTCTATGTGTTTGATGTCTGACAACTCAGATCCAACTGCCATATCTATTATTATTATCTTCCCTCCTGCATCTCATGAAGGTATTGCTTATTCTTGCAGTTCTTCAGTATCTTGACACACTCACTCATCGTTGTTCTAGTCATGAAGAACCAACTGAAACAAGCAGCCATTCATCAAGTTAACCAGGCAGAATTATAAGAAATTGAAGTACATATGTATACCTTGTCATATTAGGAGAAAAAAAGAGAAGCACATCAACGTGTGACTTTATCAATGTTTGTTTTTTGTGTTTTGATTGATTTAGATGCATAAACATATGTATACAAACTGTGAGGAGTGCTCCATGCATACAAAAATTAAATGACTGTCGAGCTTATTTTGCATCGAACCAAAATATCAAGAGTGCGACGTGAGATGATTGATACCTTGAGGAACACAGCGTTCGCCTATGGAATACTTTGAAACATGTTGCCAACAACGTACTGCATGTTGGTGTCAGTGGGAGCTTTGGTGACAACTTGTGGGAGATCTAGTACGGTGCACTTCAAATCTAAGAACGCCACCGCAATGGTTGTAGCAGCCCCGCCAAGCTCGCCGGTAGCATCGATAAGTGAGGTTAGCCCATAGAAGACCTTGCCGCACTCCTTGAGGACAATTCACATGAGAAAGGCTATTTCTGAGGTCCCTTTTGACCTACTCTCATTGATGAGGTCATAGCTCGCGTTGGGCGTATGACAACAACAACTATGGGTGTGTTTGGTTTCCTGACTTCTTTCTAGTCGACTAGCTTCTAAGTCTAGACAACCTTAGCTTGCTCCCACCAAGCTAATCCCTAGTTATTTGGTTGTCTATACTGTCTAAGCCTGGTTAGCACCAGGGTGTATTTACTTGCCTAATTTGTTTTGATATAGTCACTTCTCCGAATTGGTAAGGTTATCCTTGAGGCATTTCGTCGAACAAGTGGTGGGCATCCTCGGCAAGCACGACGCACAACAATAGCAACATGAGCAGGGAGAGCATGACGAGAAGTATGGGGAGCAACGCAAACAGGGCAAGCACGATAAGCATGGCAAGACTAGCATGACGAGCACAACATGAGTAGGGTGGGCCTGCCCTCCATGCTTCCTGAGTCACTGGCTGTTGCTGAGTGGAGAGCCTTCACCATTTCCACGTCCATCTCCACTAGGCAAAGCACACAGTAGAGAGCTCCATGATGACACGCTCCTTCATGCTGCCCCAGCCACCAAGACCTCTGCCACAGTCGGATCTGAGAGAGGAGGGCACGAATATGGTATAGAGTGGCGGCAATGGCGAGGAGATCTAGGGAGTAGCAAGCAGGATCAAGGCGGTGACGCTCATGCTCCTCCGGCCTTGCAAACTAGGGATGGGGAGGAGGGAGACGAGGGGGGACGAGGTGGCCCAAGCTGCTCTCCTTGGGGCTGAGCAGTACAACGACGACGACAACGACTAGCGGTACGGTACGATGACGACGATCGACATTGCGGTGCAGAGCAGGATGGAAGAAAATGATGACCAATGCTACAGGAGGTGTGTTGTGTCGCTACGGTGTAGATTAGGGTGGTACGGTGATGCGAACTCCACCTCAAAGTGGCGTAGCGGGGTCTAGCTTTGGCCTGTTTACAGTCAACCAAATAGCTGGAAAGTGGCTTCCTAGAGCCTGATTGGAAGTTAGCCATCTAAGCAAACATGCCCTAGGTTTTGCTTTTGTCCTTTTTTTGAACAACTATATGTTGCTTTTGGCTTGACCTCAACAGCTATATTTTGTTTGTCTTTTTCTCAACAACTATATGTTGCTTTTGGCCTGATCTTAAACAGCTATATTTTACTTTTGTCCATATATACCTCAACAACAATATTTGATGTACATACCTTCACTCTCTTGAGGATATATAAGAGTAGTAGTACAAGGTGGGGAAATAGATATGAGAGTCATTTCTGTTCTTCAAACTCACACCCGCTTTTATACGAGTTAAAATAACATACATCCAGCCACGATACGAAGTGTAAATCTAAAAGGTACTACAAAAGATGGAATATGAGGGGATGTAGCTCAACTGGAAGAGATGATGATGTACATATGATATAAATTTTGTTGCAAAGCACGAACATGTTTGCTAGTAAAAAACACAAATGACAACCGATACATGTTGTGATATTCTTATTGTTTTGGATTGTTTTTAGTTCACCAAGCTTTCAAGGATAGAGCTCAATAATAGAACGAACACCGAGAAGTGGTATGATTTTGTAGTCCTTGAATCCCGCCTCGAAGGAGATCTTCTTCCACTCTTGCTCATCTCGCTCGACTCCATTGATATTCATCATCATGAGGTCTTTTAAAATCTGTGTCTCTATGTGTTTGATGTCTGACGGATCTGACGACTCAGATCCAACCACCATATCTATTATTATTATCTTCCCTCCGGCATCTCGTGAAGGTATTGCTTTTTTACAATTCTTCAGTATCTTGACACACTCATCATCGTTCCAGTCGTGCAGAACTAACTGAAACAATCAGTCATTCATCAAGTTAACTGGGCAGAACTATAAGGAATTGAAGTACATATATATATACCTTGTCATCTCAAGAGAAAAAAAGAAGAAGCATATCAACGTGTGACTTTATCAGTGTTTGTTTTCTGCGTCTTGATCAATTCAAATGCATAAACATATGTATACAAACCGTGAGGAGTGGTCCATGCGTACTGAAACTAAATGAATGTGGAGCTCATTTTGAATCAAACTGAAATATCAAGAGTGTGACATGAGATGAGGTACCTTGAGGAACACAGCGTTCGCCGGTGGAATACTTTGAAACATGTCGCCGGCAATGTACTGAACGTTGGTGTCAGTGGGAGCTTTGGCGACAACTTGTGGGAGATCCAGCACGGTGCACTTCAAATCCGGGAACGCCGCTGCTATGGTTGTAGCGGCACCGCCAAGCCCACCGGCAACATCGACAAGCGAGGTTAGCCCATGGAAGACCTCGCCACACTCCTTGAGGACGATCGGCATGAGAAAGGCTGTGTCCGAGGCCATGGCGTCGTCAAATGGGAACGTGGTGGCATCGCGCTCTGCTCTTTCCCAGATTGTCTGGCCGCTGTACGACAGAGCAAACGGGGACAGTCCCGCCGGCTGCGGCTGATCCTGATCCTGCCGGAACCATGCATATAGGCCCTTGCCGAGCGGGGATTCTCGGGAAGGTGAGAGCATGAGCTGCACGTACATAAGAGCAGGCAGTTGTTGGGTCGTTGTCAAGCTCTTGTCTCTGACGAGGAGGCGGGACGCTGTCGTCAGTTTGTAGACTGGACCTTCTCCGTCATGCCTGTCGTTGTCGTCTGACGCCACCGTTGCTGCCTGTTTGACGCTGAAGATGCCAGAAAAGGTGAGCACACGCATTATGCGACGCAGGTCGTGGAGCTTACAGGGGTTGATCCCAGCCTCTAAGAGTATCTGGGGAAGGGTGGCGGCACCACCGAGGCGATGGATGGTGTCGGGGATTTGGAGGTCTAAGGCGAGCGCGAGCGCGACAGGCTTGAAGATGCCAAGGGCCTGGTGCCAGAGCTGAAGCTGAGCCTGGAGTAGCTCCTGGCTGCTGTACTCATCCAGCAATGCCATTGTTGTGCAGATGATGGATCGATATTGCGATGCCTGATTGTAGGTTCTATGTTATGGGGTCTGTGGGTGGTCACGTATATATATACACACCATGTGTTGAGACTTGAGAGCAAAAATTGGAGAAAGTCAAAATCTGCTAAGTTGGTGTCAGAACCTGATAAGTTGGTTTTCCTTCTCTCTCTACCGACTCTAGCAATGCACCTGGTTAGGCCAGTTTGCTGGTCATGTCCGAGACAAGTTGTTGGAAAAATGCAAAAAAATCGTTAGGTGTTCGTAGTGGGATAAGTTCACCTCCCCTCTGTAGTTAAGGTGCTCACGATCCATTGAGATATTGATTAAAAAACAAATCTAGCTACCCTATTTTCTTACTCCTACAAACCCTAATATATCTTCCATCACAATTAATTATTTATTGTTTTACGCTTCTCTTGACGAGATTGGTGGATGATCTAGGTGCCTTTGTTGTTTTTAGCAACCGGAGATTTTTTTAGTATAGAGGCGGCTTAGTTTCCAACCACCTCTACAGTGACGTTTGAACCAAGCTGTCTCTAAAGATACATTTGTAGAGGTGACTTAGCAGCCTCTACAAATGCCCCTTTTGTAGAAGTGGATTTATTCTAGCCGTCTCTACAAATTGATTTAAGCCTCTAAAAGAAGAGTTGCACAGTAAAATTTGAATTTTTTAGAAAGGCAGAAACGATCAAAGATGTGGCTCGAAGATTTATAGTTGACATTTTTGTTTAAAATCATGTATGTAAAGGAAAATTGTGTTTGCAGTTCTCATATTTGAAATTCAAATTTTCAAACGATCTCAGATGGAAAAGTTGTAAACCTCAAAAATTGTACTACTTTGTAGTTAACAATATTTTTCATTAAATTTGTTCGAGGTCCCAAATACTTATTTTAAAATTAGATAAACATAAAATACGGAGGACAAATATCCCTAATTAATACTTATTTCAAAATCGAATGAACATAAAATGATGAGGAGAAATAGTTACGATCTGTCTATGACAATTCTTTTGCTCGTCTCTAACATAGTTACGACCTGTCTGGCTGTCTGTGATTTATCTCATACCACAGATCATTAAACGATGTCAGGCGTCTATGATGTATACAATATCACAGACAAGTAACTGACCCATTTTTTTTTTCCTCTTTTGGTTCCATAGACGTTTCGCTATGATACTCATATGTGTTTCTTTTGGTAGGCAGACATATCACTATTAGCGACATGGGTTGTTGACATCTCTGATCATCAAGCGGCATCAGAAGCATCATCAATAGCAATCATGATCACAAGCAACTGAGCCATCAATAATACCATCATTGAACAAAAATACTCTTATTATTAGATATAAGCACCATCGGTAGCAATCATGCATATCACTGGTAGTTGAGCCATCGAGCCATCAATATTACAATTGCTGATCAATTAATACTCATATTAAGCAGCAAATAGTTGTTAGCTATTTGACTTCCACGTCAAATAAAATACCCGCAACGACTTAGCATTTCCTAAAATGGTGGGTCCCTTCATGACATCAGCAAGTAGGAAGAATCAATAGCTAAAGATTCACGTAATGGGCCAGGCCACCTTGGGATGGACAAATAGGAGGGGCCGTTTGGTATGGATTCTGCCGTGGCTCCGGGAGCCGTTTTTCAGCTCCTGCACCTAAACGCAATGGAGATCCGCGTTTTGCGCTCACATAGGCACAGTGTGGCAAGTGAAGCTAGAAAATGGAGCTTCACCCAGCTTCGATCAGACACCAGCGGACCCAGCGTGTGGAGGTCGAGTCTGCCCCCAACATCGGGGAGGCGCATAAGGGCGTGATTGATTGCTCCAGTAGTTTTCGTCCAGGATGAAGGGGTCATCCCAGCCAAAATCAGCACCGTCGAGAGCGTACATGCAACCGTGTTTGGTTGTGGTTTTAGTGGTCGTACTGGATGACGGGTTCCATGTTTGGTTGCCTGTTGAGATGATTTCATAGAATGCACTGATGCACTGTATCTTGTTTGGTTGTTGCTGAATGAAAAGGTGGCAGCACCCATGAATGGTTTTGGTGAGGCTACCACCATTGGCAAGCAAACCGAAAAGACCATGAATGGCACACATACTTAGATTAGAAAAGATAGGCTTGCCTCAGTTCAATTCGTTAGTCATTTGACAACCATCATTGGCAATACAAAACTACTAGACGCACTTGCAGCAACGAGTGGTAAAAAACACCTAGGCTGATCACTAGAACGGCCAGAAACACAGCAATTGCAAATAAAGGATGGTTCTTTGGGCTTGTGTGGTTGCCCCCAGCAGTAATGCATGGGGTGGTCACTACATTTGCCTCCATAGAGAAACCTTCAAACCCCGTGTACTCCAAGAATGAAGCAACAACTTATTTGCATTTAAAGCTCTTGTAGCAATTGTTACTATACCCAGCAACAGCATCACAGCAAAGAGGCCAGGAATCATAAACCTCAGGCTTCTTCCCTCGGTAAACAACATACCAAGTCGTCATTGTTCCCTTCAAAATAACCAGTGCAACCTTTTGTAAGTATTTGGCATCACCAAACAATATCACAATTGGTTAGGTAGTGGCCTCAGTTAATACAGATTTGTCATTGGTGGATCCCTTCATGTATTCAAAAGAGGCAGATTAAGCAAACTCAAGTGACCCATGCAATGTCCAAGCACATCCACAGGATGCCATCAGCTTAGGAACTGCATGGGAACCTAATTGTTGCAGTCCTGTGGATGATGCTAGAACATTGGATGAATGACATGAAAATAACAGTGTATCATCATAGCATAGAGAAGGGATCCACCTCATTTGTTATGTAATCAACATTGACCACTACCAGCCATCCTCAGAAATCTTTGCCTTATTTTAGGAAGCTCATGGAAGCCATGAAACCATGTGAGCCATCCAGCCCAGCCTTCATCTTGGCACAAGTGCCCTGATGTTGCATTGGGCATGGATGTCTCACATGGTTAGATGATAGCCATGAAAGAAAATAGATCATTGGCATGTAGATATCATCAATTGGCATTCAAAGAAACTGACATCCAAAAAAAGGCCTCAGCTAACTGTAATCAAACATGTAGTGAATGAAAAGTAGCAAAGGCTCTTTCAATGGTGACTCTTAGGGATGAATGCCTAAGATTAAAGAGCTCCCTTGGGTTCTGGGGTCTATTGTTGCCATATTCCCTCAGATGATACCTAGTACCTCGAAATGGGGGCAAAAACCTAGGTCTTACTGCATAACCAACGTCCACAAGCAAGAATTTCCCTAAAAAATGTGCCACATATTTGAGGATCAGTTACTACTTGTACCAAATTGGGTACTAATGAGTACTACTACATTGAAATATACCTGGAGACACCCTAAGACCATCTAGTCTTACAAGAGCATCAGCTAGTATGAGGGCATCATGTGTAGAGCCTTCCCACCCAGCTAGGACATATGTAAACCTCAAATCAAAGCTCACAGCTGCTAGGACATTTTGTGTAAGTCCCTTCCTCCCCCTAAAGGCAGGCTGCATCCTTTTTGGCACCCTAGCTAAGACATGAGTTCCATCAAGTGCTCCTATGCACTTCTATATATAAATGTGACAAAGTTGATTGTGGAATGGTTGAGGAAAAGGATCAGTGCTTTACTGATGACCAAGATTAGAGTATAATATAAACCAACCTTGAAATAAGGGTACCACCTTCTGCTACCAAGGATCTTTGAATGGACATTGTTGGAAGCAGGGACAATCATTTCACTCCTCAACTCCCCTACTACATAAAGCACTCTCTGAAAGTACCTACTGATAGTTTCACCTGACCTCCTGAATGTAAGGTCTACTACCCTAAATCTCTGGTTGTGACCCACAACATGCAAGAACATAGCTACCTGCTCTTCCACACTAGATGGATGCTATCAGACAAGAGGTCTCTACTGCGAAAAAGGTCACAAAGATGGAAGAAGGGTGCCTTTCTCATCCTAAGGAGGTTCACACAGTGCACATCATCTGAGTTGTAAATGTAGTTTAGGTTATTCATCCTTTGTTGGTCCCTGTCTGCCATGGGACCATACGATACAGATCTAGCATCCTGAGCTCTTCTCCTAAACCATAAGAAAAACCAAGTGGCCACAGCTACTAACATAGCAGCAGCCGCTCGGCGCCTAGCTTGGAAATCCATCTCTAGAAAAAACAGAATACACATGGCCAAATTAGAACCTTAATGAACCAGTACTGATGCGTACTACCTAGTAAGAACAAGAACTCAGTCCAAGACTACGGTGGACGCGGTTGCCACTCCAGATGGAGCTCCTCCTGCGTCCACTAATCATTCTTTACAAGTGTAATCATCGACCTTAGGCACTGTACTCAGTATTTAGATCAAAAAAAGCATCACCAGCAAAAACTTGCTTCAGCTAACAAACATGCCAAACTAGACCCACATCAAGCATAAGAATTGGCAGATCTGCCTCAACAACAAGTACATATCAATCAAAATCGCACAGGTCTAGCTCGGTACAACAAATAACTGTAACCTATCTGCACATTTCAATCAAAAACTGGATGGAAATCAAAGAAACATGAGACGAAGGAGGTGAGATATACCGTTCCACACACCAGGGGAGCTCAAGGCTCCGTCGGTGAGGATGCCGGAAGGGTGACTCCGGCGGCGCGAGAGGAGAAGAGGGGAGGACTCACCAGTGAAGATGGAGGCGGGAGTGGCGAGAGTGAGGAGGTAACCCTAACAAGCGCCAGCGCGCACGCTTTTATACCAGGGATGGCGCCAGCTCACGCCAAGTTCACCTAGGGTTCCCGCCAAGAACCAAAGCGTCCTGGCTGGAGTGGGAAGCTTGACTCGAGAAGACGGAGGCGGCCGGGATGGAGGGGGCGAGAGGAACAAAGGCATACATGAAAAGGATACAAGCAGGGAAACCAAACACGGGCCAACTGCACCGAGCCGTGCCGGATGGGCCTTTGAATGGCCCGGTCGGGGCAACCAATCACACCCTAAGGGGAGGACGAGCGAGTGCGCAGTCACCAGCACCGCTGTCCAGGCTTGGATCGCCGGAGCGCGTGACCGTCGGGTGTGAGGTCACCAGACTGCAGACTCGCTGGGCGCGAGGTCACCGGACTGCGGCGCCGCTAGGCGTGAGGTCGCTGGACTGCGGGCTCGCGAGCACCGCCCACAGCGTCACCTCTTCCTTGCGTTATGCGGCGTGCGGGAGCCGAGAGGAGGCGAGCTGTTGGGGACACGATGAGAGAGAGAGAGAGAGAGAATACGATAGGGTGGAGAGAGAGTATAGAAAGAAACGAGAAATAAAAAAAGAAAAGATAGAAAAGAAAAAGAAGTAAAAAGAAGAAAAAAAAAGAGAAGGGTGTTATGGGCATTTCATTCCTTTTGGTACAAGGCGAAGTTGTTTTACCAAACGTTTCCTCAAAATAGCTCTAACTCCTCTAAAAAATCTACTTCTTTGTAGGAGCTGCAACTGAAGCTGTTTTATCCGGAGCCGGAGCCCTACCAAACGGGCCCAAAGTCTTTGGTCACTAGTGACGATGTTTTCTGCCTTCCTTTCTCTTTTCCACATCTGATAGAAATATAGGTCAGCTAGATCAGAGCTATTCCATTGGAGATGCATTTACAATCCTCTTCTCTTTTTTCTTCTCTTCTCTTGCTCCACATTAGGTATATTCTCTCAGCTCGCATGCAACGGACACTGCCTAAGTCGAGCCCAACCAGGGAAGCACACAAAATCACACCAACCGCCAGACACGCATGACGCGTCCAAGCTAACGGAAGCATCAAGCGTATGGATCCCATGCTCTGTGCATCCACGAAAGAATCAATTTCTAGAGTTATCCTAAGGCAAACTTTTTAAATTTTAATTAAATTTTTAGAAAAAAATGTTAAGATTTATGGTATTAAATTAATATTATTAAGTTTATTATATAATATATTTTTTATAACATGTGTATTTTATGTCATAGATGTTATTTTTTTTCTAGTTGGTAAGGATTCTAGAATTTTTTTTTTTTTTTGACGGAGCTACTAATTAGCGCACAGCTCGGCTCACCCACAGACCGCCGACGGAACCCGCTATTTTTCTTTCATCGCTGGTCGCTGGACAGTGGAGACTGGAGACGTCCCAACCTCTATCGGACACACGATCCAATCCATGGTCCTCTCTCTCTGGTAGTAGGTGCTTCAAGGTGAGCCTGCACACAGCAATAAACAATCCTGATGTGTTTTTTATATTATCATTCTAGTTTAGGGCTAATCATCATCATGATTCGTTGTTATTCATTCAGTTTAGGGCTAACAACCATCGTCATGATTCACTCTGCCCATGTGATGTCTAAACCTCAGAGTAAAATCATGGTTTGGCTCATCTACAAACCGTACGCACTACGGGAGAAAGCTAATTTGCCGAGTGTCAAATACTTTGTCGAGTGCTGGATCTCGGGCACTCGGCAAACAATTATTTGCCGAGTGTTTGCCCTCCAGGCACTCGGCAAATAAAATATTTGCCGAGTGTCGGGCACTCGAGGAAGAAAAATACTCGCAAAAATATATCTTTGCCGAGTGTTGGACATGTGAGCACTCGATAAAGAAAGCACTCGGCAAATAAATTGCTAACGCCGGTGTACGCGGCTCCTCCGTTATTATTTGCCGAGTGTCCGCGGTTGACACACGACAAACATTTATAGATTTATCGAGTGCCAAGAAGAGACACTCAACAAAAAAGTGTTTTGCTGAGTGTCAGATGCAAGACACTCGGGAAAGAATTTATTTGCCGAGTGTTTTTTATGACACTCGACAATTTTTTCCCTTTTTTTATCCCAGTTTTTTTGTGAAGCTTGAATACATCATTTTAAACTACATTTTCAAATTTGGATCTTTTTCAATATGTTTTGCTATATTTCGTTAGTTTTTTTTAATTACTTGAATTTCTGTCGAAAAATCCGATTTGAATTGCAGGTGCATGAAATAACAAAATGTAGCGGTTCCAAAAATGGTATTCATGTTAAAGAGTGTATTTTGAGGCCGTATGCAGGACCTCACCCAAAATGTTGGCTGTATTGTGGACGAAAACCGATGAGCCGCTCGCCTTTTAAGTGTTTTTAAATTATATAAAATCCAAAAAGAAGTCGAAAAATCACGAAACTTGGGGAGGTGTCATGCTATTGCACGAAGAGGCTATGATAAAAAACTTAGGAAGTTTCGAGCAAGTGGCGACGTCGCATGGGCGGTTCCTCATCGGCGACAGCCTCCTCGACACGGCCTCTACTCCTCCCCTCAGCCAGCTCCGAGCAGCGACCACGAGCTCCAGCGTGCCCATAAGCCAGCGGCCGACAGCGATGACGACACTCCAGGTAAGTATTCAAGTTTTATTCGCCGTTCCTTGACTTTTACGTTGCTTAGCTCTGCATTTGTGAAACATTTGTGGTCAAATGTTGCAAGCCGAGTTGGAGACGCTGCGGGGCGAGCGGGAGGCCGAGCGGGTACAGCGGGAGGCCAAGCGGCAGAGGACACTAGCTTTGGAGGCCCAACAGGAGCATCAACAACGGCAGATGGCAGAGATGATCAGGTTGATGCAGCAACAAGGTTGGGTGATACCACAACCGCTGCTTGCTCCACCTCCACCGACACTGATACCTCCACATGATTCTACACCGGTGAGAATGAATACGAATGTTTTACTTTCTATGCTCATGCTTAGGGCCAAAGCTAGTGCAATCCGGAGAAACCTAGTGATGACATATTTATGTTGTCTTAAGTGTAATCTCTTCTACTCTGTGCAGTATGGGTCGGCGGCGACGTCGAACGGGTCACCGAGATTGCACGTTGGGCCATCCCCTCTCGGAGGGTCGGCGGGATCGCACTCTAGGCTTTCCCATCTCGGACCGTCGTCGTGAGCTACTTGTTGTGGACTATGTCATTCAGACTTTGCATTTTGGACTTGTGAGATGAATTATGTGGATTTTATGTTGGATTGATGAACTGTGTACATTGGTAATGTCTTTTGTGACAACAGTGCTATATATATCCGGATGTGTTGATATGTGGTTGTGATATATACCTGTGATATATATGTTTGGTTCAGTTGGAAATGCAAAAAACAAAAAATAAATAAATTTTCTAGAGGCTTTGCCGAGTGCAATGACCTAAACACACGGCAAAGCTAGAAAAAAACACAACAGCCAATGTCCCAAATTTGCCGAGTGCTGGTGCAAGACACTCGGCAAAGATTCTTTTTAAAAAGAATATATATTCTTTGCCGAGTGCTGGCGCAAGACACTCGGCAAAGAAATTGGCCAGGAAATTAAAATTTAAACTGATTTACCGAGTATCCAATATTCGACACTCGGCAAAGAAATTGCCAGAAAATAAAAATGGAAAATCTTTGCCGAGTGAAATGTTCGACACTTGGCAAAGAAAACATCGCCGTTTGTCGCCCCGTTAACGACGCTAATTATTTGTCGAGTGTTGGCGACACTCGGCAAATATTTCAACACTCGTTATAATCTTTGCTGAGTGTCTGAAAAACGACACTCGGCAAAGAAATTATTTGCCGGAAGGGGATAAGTCGAGACGCAGTGTATTTCAGTCTTTGCCGAGTGGCTGAGACACTCGGCAAAGAACCTGATTTCTGTAGTGACGGGACGGGAGACCGATCACATAAACAATCTGCCGCCGGCGAGGAGGAGGATGCCCACGCGCGGATCCGTCGACGATGGTGTCCTGCGTGCATACCTACTCCTACATGCGGCACTACGGGTGACGGTGAACGGGCGCACCGACAGGTTTGGAAACGGGCTCGCCAACGAACTCGTGGATTTTTTTATTGATTAATTGAGGCGAGTGTTCTAATGCGCTTGCCTCCGATAATATATTAATCAAGATAGGTGTTTTAACGTGCCTACCTCAGGTAATTGGTAGATAAACTAATTGAGATGGTTAGGACAACCGTCTCGGTTAAGGCATGATTAATTGTGATCTTTGTGCTGAGGCGGTTGTGAAAATGGTTAATCTAAAGCGCCCCTCATGGTTAAAATTAGTGTACTAGTACAACACGGACGATTACAACACATACACTCACCCTATGAACATATGCATACAAACCGTATCCCTATGAGTACTTTCAAAGACTAAGCCGGCAAATTCTCTAGATTGGTAATAATGTTTTCAAAACTTTCTAGACTTTTCTAGACATTTTACCTTTTTCTAGAGCTAAATCTAATTCATTGAATCTTGTAGAGATATCTTCACAAGCTCTACGTATATTATTTTGATTTTTCATGTCCCAATCTATCTCTAAGTTTATTCATATAACTTCAGAAGTTCAAAGATATTTTTTGTGGTTTAAAAACCTTAGCAAGTATTCACCATGTTTTAACCAAAAACGAATGAAATCACCTTGAAAATTAAAATATAACGATCACCTTGAAAAAACACTTTTAACTGAGGGCATGTAGAGATTTTATATGGTTTTGAGTGTTGAGGGGCAAGACGTCTAATTTTAAAAGTTGAAGGGAGAAAAAATAGAACATGGCGATATTCTTGGGGAGCAAATGACACGGGCAGTGTATAGGATGATAATATTTGTTGGGCCTTCACATGTCCCTGATTCTCCTCAGGCTAAGGCCCAATAGATGTCATGGTGGACCTGGTCGATCAGTCGGTCTCCACAAACGCCAAGCCCATTCCGCGACAAAGAGCCCGCTACCTCTCTCTTTTCTTTTCTTTTTTTGCGATCAACTGAGGAATTTCCAAAAAACGAGTCCTGGCAGTAGCACAGAATTGGGCAGAACAAAGTTGATCTCTCTTTTATATTACAAAAGAAATCGTTCTTCATATATGCAGGACAGCATGAGAGTTGCAGACGATGTAGATCCAAGATGGGAGTCGGTAAACTGCAATCAATTGCATAATTGCATTCATCAGCGCTGCACCCATTTGGTGTTGAACGCAAGAATTCAAAATTCATTTGGTATGGCATGCATTCCTGTTGGTTACATACTTGCATCTCATGTTTTTGCAGAAAAGTTTTGAAAATGGTTTTTAGACATCTATTATAATGTTTTGAAAAAGTTATATATTTTTAAAATAGTTTTCCATTTTCCTGGATCTAAATCAAATTTATTGAATGTTTTAGGGATATTTTCATAAGATCTAAATATATTATTTGGAATTTTCGTGTCCTAATCTATATCTAACTTTATTCACAAAACTTTAGAGTTTCAAAGATATTTTTTGTGGTTCAAAAGCCTACTAAAAAATAAAGTCATTTTAGATAAGGCTTAGGTCAAATGTTGGGAATATAAATCATGAGTAACTTTAAGTTGTTGAGTTTGGAAATATAAAAATCATATGAATAGATTTATCTTGAAAATACTTTTATAAAAATATACGTATACCACTTTTTGATAAATATTTTTTATAAAAATAAAAAGATAAATTATGCTTTGGAGACTGTCGCATCTGAAATGACTTCATTTCTTTAGTATGGAGGGAGTATTCACTAGATTTTCTTTTTACAAAAAAGAATGAATCACCTTGAAAACTAAAAATACAATGATCACCTTTAAAAACATTTTTAATTGAGTGCATGAAGAGAATTTATATGGTTTGGAGTGTCTGTTTTTACGATACTATAGGGGCCGAAGCCCCTACATGGGTTTAATTAAAAATAAAGGAGAGTTTATATGGTTTTAAGTGTTGATGAGTAAGATGTCTAGTTTTAAAAGTTGAAGGAAAACAATGGTGGTTGCTTATGCTGATGTTAATTTGTTGTGAAAGAAAAATATTATTTTCGTAGCTAAAAAATAGTGCCGATAAATTTAAGTGAACATAGCACGGTTTCTACAAAAGACAGGTAGAGAGTCCGCCGCTCGATGCAGCTCATGGGACCACGAAGGTAGCAGTACTGTCTCTCTTTTTCTTTCTTTTCTTTTTTCTCAATCAAGTGGGTCTTGTTTAGTTTATGAAAAACTTACCGTAGCATTTTTATTTTATTTGATAATTAGTGTCTAATCATAGATTAATTAGACTTAAAAGATTCATCTTACAATTACAAATAAAATATGCAATTAATTGTTTTTTATCTATATTTAATGTTTCGTATATATATCTCTAAAATTTTGATATGACGAACGAAAAGAAATATTTTTAGAACTAAACAAGGCCCGAAGAGAATCCAACTGGCAGTAGCACCGAATTAGGCAGTACAAAAGTACAAACTACAGAGTTGATCTCTCCTTACCAAAAACAAAACGTTTCTCTCTCAAACTCGCAACCTGCAGTATAGCAGTACCCGTTCTTCATATATGCAGGACAGCAGGAGAGTTGCAGATGCAGATCCAAGATGGATGTCGGTAAACTGAAATCAAATTGCATCATTGAGTGCAGGCGTTGATGAGCAGTGCTTCAGTTCAGTGGTAGTCTCTGATCAACATTCATCAGCCGCTGCACCCATCATAGAAATCTTTTCAGATGATTCCTCGCTCCGGGATCCCGGTTGAGCTGTTCAAGTAATAACCAGTGCTAACGCGAGCAAGATGGTATGGTCACTCTGAGATCAGCAAGACTGCAAGAGCCAAGAGGTAATCACTAATCACATCACAAAATTTCCCATGTCCATTTGTTTATCACCCAGCAATAAGCAATTCCCATGGCTTCAGAGGACGGATTACATGCAAAATTTGCAGACACATAGTACATCTCTGTATCTCTATGTATGAACAAGAAGAGGAGGAATCGCAATTCGCATAAGACGTGTATACAAAGAAGAACTAATTAGGGCCCCAGCAGACGAGGTGGTACGCCTTGTGCAGCTTCTCCTCCTCCGATCGCCTGGGCCTGGCGGCCCTGCCGGCGGCGGCCGCGGGAGTGGAGGCCGCAGCGCTGCCGCCCGCGGCCTGGGACGACGAGAGCGACACCGGCACGGCACGGCCGGTGACGACGACCTTATTGGCGGCGGCCGCGCGGTTGTAGAGCGAGCGGAGAGCGTAGTCCCACCGGCACAGCCCCGCCTGGTCCTTGAGCGCCTCCACCGCGCTCATGCTCGCCGCCACCACCAGCGACGACGCCTTCTTGCTCACGGCCACCGACGACGATGCGCTCATCTTAATTCACTGCTTGCTCCGAGCTTGATGACGATCTCGGTCAGTCCTCTCGATCGATCGCGCACCGGCTAGAGACTTGTTCTTGCTTCTGAATCTTGGTCTGCTTGCTTGTGTTGACGCTCTGCACTGCGGCGATGACGAGGGGAGGGGAGGCGCTTATATACGTCCGGCAGCCGGCAGGTAGCCGATGCAGGCAGTTGGCGGCAGCGAGGACGGAGTGGACGGACGCGGCGGGAGGGGAAAACAGGGGGCTCTGCTGGTTGCTGGTTTTCGGCAGAGTGACTACTACACCCAGATTCCCAAAAACCAGGGGTTGGGCCGCGTGTGGGAGAATAATCTGCATTCTTTTCTGCCTTTGCTTTCGCTGAAAATGAGTGAGGTGGTGAGGTGCATGTGGTCTGCATACGCCTGGAACGTTCGTTTACGGTTTTTTTTTTATTGAACCGGTATGAGACTTTTTAATACTCCTATATAATTGAGTTTTACTTGACTTCGTTTGATGACTTTTTACTGGTTTAATTATGCCTTCTATGAAACACAAGTTCTACTGTCATCCTTCGGTAACAGTGATGATTTTCTGAAGCAGTGCAGCAGCACATTTTTACTACAAAAAATTTGGTTGTGGGGTTTGATCAGTGTTTCATCTACTCTCTACGGCAGCTCCATTTCTAGTGCGTATTAGAATCGGAAAAGGAAATACAACATTTGTTCCTTAAAAAATCAAATATTTATAAACTTTGGCATCAATTAGACAATGTATATGCATATTTGATGCACTGGTGGATTTGTATTTCATTATTTATGTTAGTAGGATGTTGGTTTGTAGTAACTGATAATAAATTGTAAGAAGCTAATGGTCAGACATTAGATTATTAATTAAAAGGGCTCTAGGTCCTAATTCATCTTAGAAAAAAAAAAGGTTATAATGGTTCTACACTTCCCAGGCAGTTCTACCCTCATCTTCTTTTTCACCACAAAGCAAGTTTTACCTTATGCATGTCTCATTTTGCATGCCGTTTTGCTTAAGCAGCTGTACTTGCAAATGCATCAACTGGTACCTCACACTTAACTCATGGTCGACGAAGCTGTGTACCGTAGACACACACACACACCAACAACGTACAATGATGCAAGCCATAGTAATTTACTCCTTTGGTCCTCTTCCTCTATTTCTTTGATCGGGATTGGTCGTCTCGGACTCTGCTTGGGTGAGCTGAACAATTTGCATTTGTAGTTGTGGACTTGCCAATCAGGGTACGGTGTTGGCACTAAACTCAGCCTGGGTTGTCAACACAGAGGCTCACAGATCCTTTTCCCAGAACAGAGATGTTACTCCAGCCTCACACATAGTTTTGCACGACGGATGTGGACGCTGCACCAATCTATCTTTCGTGACAACCTTTTTTTGACGACGCTGAAGCCTGCGGGACAGAGCCTAGCAGTTCACCGAGAGGAAAGTGTACAATTAGGCGCGTGCCGAACAGGACCGAATCAGCAAAAAAAAACGCTGACAAGATCCCAATCGTCTCGAGCCATCTCCTCATTTACCAGCCGAGGAGCCGTCGGCGGTCGCGCGAGGTTTTCACCGATGTGGTGGGCAGCACGATGCGATGCGATGCGATGCGCCGACGAGGCGACTTCCCTCGAAAAAGAACGCGTCGTGTCGTGCCACTGGCCGGTCATCTCGTTGGCTTGGCAAGGCAGGTTCATTCCTTCCATTCCCGGACCGGGAGACACTGTCCGATGGTTTCCCGCCTTCGTTTCCCGCATCGTCGATTCTCGCGCTTTAGTTTTCCGTGCGTTGGATTGGCTGCAGTTTCTAGTTTTCTACACGTTAGTTTCTGCGTCAGTTACTTTTTTGACTTTTTCTCGCAGCCCAATAAAAACAGAAAGCGGAGCGAGGAGTAGGAGTCCAGGTATTTATTTCTTCTTCTTTTTTTCTTCCGTTAGCTTTTAATCTTTATTTCATTCTATTTTTTTTATTTCTTTTTCTTTTAACTCTAATTGTTTGTATTCTTTTTTTGTTTTTATGTGTTCATAGGTTGGTATGTTTATCTTTTTTTCTTTCCATATATTTATTTTTTTCCATTTGTCATGTGGTTTTTTCTCTTTTTTTTCAATTTATAATTTTTTTCTATATCTATTTTTTTTCTTTTTCTACTTTTTGTTGTTTCTTTTTTAATTACTATATAAACTATTTCTTTTTTATCTGTTTTTATTTTTTTTATATTTTTTTGTTTATGTTTCTTCTATTTTTTCTCCTTTTTATTGGTTTTTTGTGTTCATGTGTTTGTATATGTGATGTTTTATTGTTATCTTATCTTTTTTTTTATTTTCTATTTGTTTTATTTATTTTGTTTTCTAATTATGTTTTTCTTTAATTCTTTTATCTTTTTTATTAACTTTTTGTGTTCATATATATGCGATGTTCTATAATACATTAAGTGTTGTTTTATGGTGAATTTAGTGATGTCCACTTAGTATATATATAATGTTCTATAATATATTGAGTGATGTTCTATGATGTATTTAGTGATGTTCACTTAGTAAACATATGGTGTTCTATGATATATCTAGTGATGTTCACGTAATATATATACGATGTTCTATAATGTATTTAATAGTGTTCTATAGTGTATTTAGTGATGTTCAGTTTAGTACACATGTGATGTTTTATAGTTTATTTTTAGGATGTTTGAAAAGTATCTATGATATTCTTTTAAAATTTTCTCTATTACGTGTTTTTTTCTTATGCTTTGCTTTAGATTTTTTTGTTTACATGATGTATTTATTTATTTATTTTAAATATTATAATATCAGTTTTATGAATCTAAACTAGAACACTATTTTTTAAGCTGAGAACATTTTTCTTATGAATATGGAACATTTGTTTTCTGAACCTAGAACATCGTCTCTCATAAATAAAAATGTTTTATCTTTATAAGATAAATGTTTATTAATAAAATTTTATCTAAATACATCCATGTGAGATCTTGTTTTGAAGGATTTATTATAAGAAATGCGATGGTGTAATCGGATTTTAATTTAGATATTTAGTTTAGGAGTTATGACTTTTTAAAATTTGTTGATGAAAGTGGAGAATGCATGGATGAGGTGGGCCACAGCATCTGCCAACCGTTAGCCTGATGTTGGTCCTATAAGACAGACTTTATTCACATGCGTGCTACTCTGATTGGACGGGAATTAATTGTGCGGGAAACCATCGGACCGCGAATTCTGTCCGCCCCATTCGGACCCTAGCACCCCCCTTCCATTCCACCGCCGCGGAGCGAACAGCGAGCACCCGGCACCCACCGGCCGGTTTCGGTGGGCTGGGTCCGGGCGCTTTCGCTGGGTTCGCGCTGCCACCACACGGGCACGGGCCAGAAAAGCCACCGAAACCGTGGACGCTCCTCCCGCTCCCAGCCAGCAGCCACCGTTTCCGGCTTCCCCCGCGCGCACTCCGCACCGACCCACACCCGCGCCTGGCGCCTGGTGAGACGCGCATCACTTGTTTCCGAAGCCGGTCCGGGTGTGATCGTGTGGCTGACAAATTCACGCAGGCCGCTCTCTATAAGTAGCGGCCTGAGAAATTCACCATGTAGCTCAAACGTACGTGACCAAACAAGCAACCAGTAGCGTCGTCTAACTCGGCGTGCCACACGGAGAGGTTGCAGCGAGACGAGCTAGCCGTCAGGTGGCCTGTGGTGGTGGGGAGCCGTCGACGTCGGCGACCAGCGGGTGGCAGGGCAGCCGCCGAGGCGAGCGCGAGGCATGTGCAACGGGCGGGAGTGCGGGCGGGAGCGCACGTTCCGCGCCTCCCTGCACGACGCGAGGCTGGAGCCGGAGCAGGCGGCGGCGTCTGCGTGCCGGCGCGACGCCAAGGCGGAGGAGGCCGAGACGGTGGCGACGTTGCGGGCCAAGGGACGCGCGCGGACGGCGGCGGGGGAGCTCGAGCGCGAGCGGGAGCGAGAGTGGAGGCAGCGGGAGGCGGAGATCGAGAGGACGGAGAAGCTCATGCACCTGCTCCTCTGGGGACCCAACTGACCTGACCGTCGCAATCGCAACTGACTGAACTCGGTCTGGGAGGGTGGACGGTTCCCATGCAATGCAATAGTGGTTTTGTCGCGTGCGTGCTTGTGAATTCTGTGGTTGTTGACAATCTGTTTGGTGGTTTAACACGATGCAAACTGTTCATTTTGTTTGATTTCGTCATATATATCATATCGAAAAGAATAGTAATTTTTATGTCCAGGTGAAGTGGTGATCATAAACACAGGTAGATTAAGAACTGCACTGGCTTTCCCATCTTATGTAAGACTTGGGCTGTTGTTAATCTCGGGAAGTTCGGCTGTACGTGGGCTTGTTTTTACGGCCCATTACTGGCCGTCATTTCTGGGAGAGAAGAATATTGTGGTAAGGGAAGACAGGAGACTGATAATAAATTCAGAATCAAGTACTCCAACAGCTCGACAAGTAAATACCCGTAGAAAAATATGCAAGAGGCCTTACTTTTAATGCATGAATTTCCGAAGACGCCTGTACGAATTAATACTTATGCTGCAAAATCTTATCACTTCGTTTGGTGAAAGGAAAAGTCTAGTGAAATCTCCATTCGCTAGATTCTTTGCAGCAAGCAAATTGAACCAAAAAAAAAAATTAAATACCTATACCTTGCACATAACGAACTTATCCTGGACAAGTTAGCTCAAATTAATCTCGATTCAGTGCACTAGTGCGGCAATTCATCACTATGCTGGCAGCAACTGTTGCGGTGCTATAAAGCCTTCTTTACCCTGTCATTAGATCTTTAGTATAATTCCTGTTGATTTTAGGAGGCTAATGTCCCTTCTCGCACAAAGATTATAGAAAGTTCCTGTACCTAAACGAAACCCGTTTAAGTCATACTACTATGGCCTTGTTTAGTTCCGAAAAGTGAAAAGTTTTCGGTACTGTAGCACTTTCGTTTGTTTGTGATAAATATTATCCAATCATGGACTAACTAGGATCAAAAGATTCGTCTCGTGATTTACAGCTAAACTGTGTAATTAGTTTTTGTTTTCGTCTATATTTAATGTTTTATGCATGTGCCACAAGATTCGATGTGACGGGAAATCTTGAAAACTTTTTTGGTTTTAAGAGTGAACTAAACAAGGCCTATGTACAGATATCAGACAAATGTTTCATGCAGCTGAACTGGCGTGAAGCCTGGAAACCTGCTGTACTCTACTGGTGTTTCAGTGGCACTAATTTGGCACTATGCTCTTCAGCTGACCGTGTGGGTCCATGTGTACGTAAATCCTTCCAGCTGATCATTTCTGAGTGCGCGCGCGCAGGCCAGACGCCAGGTGGGTGGCGGTGGGCGTCGGCTGGACGTGCGCAACGGGCAGGACCGGCGCGGGACAAGCGATGCCGCAGCCCGCAGCAACGGTAGCCTAGCCGGCACACGGCAGCCACTGCCGGCCGGCACGGCGCCAAGACGACGGAGTCGGTGAGCTGCGGGTAGGGATGAAAACGGATCGGATACGAACGGATATTATCGATATTATATTTGTTTTCATATTTCTGGTCGGATTCGGATTGAGAATACGGATAATGTCAATCATGTCGGATAAGATATGATTGGATGTCGACATCATAAATATACGATTTAAGTATTCGGATACGGATACGGTATCGGATGTTAAACATTCGGACTCGGATACAGATCTAAACCTCTCTAAACGAATTCGGTCTCGAATACGGTCAGAAAATATCCGTACCGTTTTCATTCCTAGCTGTGTGCCAGGCCAGTGCGGCGCTAGGAACCCATATTCTCCGCACCGTCCCGCAAAAACCGAATAATGTCTTCGTTTCACCCCTGTACTACTGTACAAAGCAGTCTTTTGCGGGAGTTTTTTCTCATCATGGAAGTAGCGCCTTGTTTAGTTTCGAAAACTGAAAAATTTTCAGAAACTGTAGCACTTTCGTTTTTTATTTGACAAACATTATCTAATCATAGAATAACTATGTTTAAAAGATTCATCTCGTGATTTACAGATAAACTGTATAATTAGTTTTTATTTTCGTCTATATTTAATACTCCATGCACGTGGCGTAAGATTCGATGTAACGGGAAATGTTGAAATTTTTTTTTTTTGCTTTTTGAGTGAACTAAACAAGGCCTAATAGTACACCTTAGCACATTTTCGAAACCTCTGACTGCAAGAGTCGGTGTCAATCGATTCCGTTTACAAATCGTCCGTGCGTGCTAGGAGAGGATCCGATGCTCACCACGAGTCGGCCTTGTTTAGTTCGCAAAATTTTTTGTTTTTGATACTGTAGCATTTCGTTTTTATTTGACAAACATTGTCTAATCACGGAGTAACTAGGCTCAAAAGATTCATCTCACAAATTATAGGTAAACTGTGCAGTTAGTTTTTATTTTCGTCTATATTTAATACTCTATGCATGCGACCAAAGATTTAATATGACAGAGAATTTTGAAAATTTTTGCGAAGTAAACAAGGCCCCAACAATCGGCGGGAAACGAAACCGTCCGCGCAGTCTACGGCGCTAGCCGCTAACTCGAACGAACGCAGTTTCTTACTCCTCGGTTGATGCAGAAGCGTAGGTAGGACGCGAAACGACCAAACTCTCTACCCTTTTTTATTTTCCAAAATGGGCGAAACCAAACGAGTAGCCGTTGCCTGAACTGAAGTAGCAGCAGCCAGCACTAGTAGAGGCAAAATATGAATTTTGCAGGCGTAAATCAATCTTCGAATTTGAAATCTCAGAGATGGAGCTTCCGTCGACTGCCGTAACGTGTCGAAGGGATGGATGCGACGCAACGACATTTTCGGATGGAGTTCGGTGGACGCGCACCGTACTCGCATCCGAGCCTCCCACGGTGGCACGGTCCCACCCCCACCCACTAGTACTTGCAGCAGCGTGGCCCCCACAGTCAGCGAGTGCATTTCTCCTTTTCCTTCAAAAAAAAAAGAATCCACTGCCAATAATACAAGGCGCGGCGGCGCTCCCCTTCCGCTCCCGAGCTCCCCAACGGTCGAGTACTGACACCCCCCCCCCCCCCCCCCCCCCCCCCCCCGCCTCTTAAACCTCTCTTCCTCTTTCCCCGCACCGCATCGCCCCAATTCGCACCGCGAGTTTCGAAAAACCAAACCAACCAATCGCGCCTCAGATCACGCCAGCGAGGGGGAAGCGGGAAGGCAGGAAGCAGGAGCCCATCCGCATCCAGCCTCCGCCCTCCGGTCACCCGTCGATCGATCGCCCGGTCCAGGTATCCGTCTGGTTTCGAGTTTCGATTGCCCGATTGGATTCGTTCGTGGCGGGCTCAGTGTTGGTTTGTTTCCGCCCTAATCTCTCTCTCTGCTCGACGGGAAGGGAACAGGGGACTGTCCGGCGGTGGTGGAAGATGGAGGAGGACCCGCTCATCCCGCTGGTGCACGTCTGGAACAACGCCGCCTTCGACCACGCCTCCTCGTCCGCGTGGCACGCCCACTCCCCTGCGCGCGCGAGCGCAGGCCGCGAGGTGGAGGGGGACAAGGAGAACCACCGCCCCGACCCCGACCCCGAGCCCGACGTCGAGGCGGAGATCGGCCACATCGAGGCGGAGATCCTGCGCCTGTCCTCCCGCCTCCACCACCTCCGCACCTCCAAGCAGTCGGAACCGTCCAAGCGCGGAGGGGTCGTCGCGCCCGCGGCGAAGGCGGCGCCGCGGCCGCGGACGCGGGGGCTCAGCATGGGCCCGCTCGACGTCGCCGCTGCCGTCAACCCCAACCCGCTCACCACCGACAAGCAGCAGCAGCAGCAGCCGCGCGCCGCGCAGGCTCCGAAGCCGATCAAGCAGGCCCCGGCGGCGGCGTCGCGGGGCAGGGGCGTCAGCCTCGGGCCCCTCGACATCGTCGCCGCGAACCCTAGGGTCCCCTCCGCCGTCGCTGCCACCACTACCGCGCCGCAGAGGAAGATTCAGGGCGAGGGCGGCGCCGCGCGGCCGATCCTGAGGCCGATCAAGGAGCCTCCCGTGCAGCGGCGCAGGGGCGTTAGTCTCGGGCCCTTGGAGATCCACAACGGCGTCGGCAGCAAGCCCGGGGCGGCGGCGCGGGTCAAGCCCTTCACAAACAAGCTCGGTGCCGTTCGAGAGGAAGGCCAGCGTTCCAAGCAGCACGCCGTCCCCGCCAGACCGTGGCCGTCCAGCAATGCCAGGCAAGGCACCGCAGCAAGCAGAGCCAAGGCGAGGAGCGGGAGCATGAGCCCCAGCAGGTCCAGGAGGCAGTCCACTTCCAAGGCTGCCGAGACAAGAGCAGGCAACGCCAAGGCTACAGAGGCGGCGAGGGGAGGGAACGTGGCACCCGTGGTTAGCAAAGTGGCTGATGAGCTCAAGCCCAAAGGCGTGGTGGTGGTCAATCACACCAGCAGCAATGCAGCCACTGCGAAGAGGCCGGCGGGGAGCTCCAAGGTCAGGGTCGTCCCGAGCCGCTACAGCATCACCCCTGGCTCGTCCCTGGCAGCTGTGTCACAAGACAAGCGGTGCAAGCAGTCCCTCCCTGGACCGGTTAGTGCTACAAGCCAGAGGGAGGAGATCAGACCAATGCTCACTGAACCGTCGAATGGTGAGCTGTCTCCTGGAACAGTTGCCAAGGTTGCAGAGTTGCTCCCAAGGATCAAGACCATGCCGCCTTCTGATGAGAGCCCGCGTGACTCGGGGTGTGCCAAGCGTGTTGCGGATTTGGTTGGGAAGCGATCCTTCTTCACGTCCGCAGCAGACGATGGCAATCTCGTTACGCCCTACCAGGCACGGGTGGTTGAGCTTGAATCACCTGAGGAGGAAGCAGCAGCAGAAGCAGAAGCATGAGATGTTTGGCTTCGATCAATTCCTTCTGACAGCTTGGCTCCCCTTCGTCATGAGTGTTTGAAGTGCCTGCTTAACTTGAGCTTGCATCTGGGGTGAGGCCTCTTTTTGCAGTGTGCTACTACATAATCTACTGTTACATTCATATCATATCTCATGTCCTATTTTTTCCCCCTCTTGAGACATTGCTAGTACTTTTGTGTTGCCTTGTGAAAAGAGAGCGAAAGGTTTGCTCCTGCTGGTGCTCTTGTTTCGAATTGTAATAAGTGTGTTCTTGGTTCGATGAAGTACAGGATCATGCTGTGGTTTATAATATGCTTCTCCTCCTATATTTGTCTTGCTTTGCTTCCTTTGATTTTTAAATGCATTTGGATGTTTTGCTTTGGGGACTGATGAATTGCTGCCCCTTGTATGCAAGTAACTGGTCAGTATCACTGTATCAGTAGCACCTATAAGAAGTTCTCTAAGGTTTCCACCAATCCAGCTGGGAATGTCACATCTTTCTCCTGAATGTTGTACCACAGCCATGCATGATTGTTTAACAATTCTAGTCTTAGTTCTCTAGTTCATGCATAGTTTTTCTCCAACACACAGGAAGAGGAAGTCCACTGATGAAAAATGTGAAACATTGTTCAAAACGGGTGGTGTGTTCAGGTAATACATTTTTTCAGCAGTAAAAAAATAAGGACTGCACAAACCATGAATCCACATCACCACTGCTTTCAGCTTGGAGATATACAAACAAATAGAGGACAGGCTGGACCTTTGGACCACGAACAGAGGCCTGGATCAGTCATAACTGGATCACCATTCACGAGGCCATCTTGAAGCATCACGGGAATGCCGAATGCCCAAATCCTAAGAATATTCATCAAAAGAAAACAAACTACTGGCGAACAAGACAGCCCTCTTTTTTTGTCTGAATATTTGCTGATGATTGTTTGGTATGAGAGCGATGCCAGTATTTTAGTGCTGTTCTTGTCTATCCTCCCTCCATTTGGCTGCTTTGACATGTCAGTTGTCTACTACTACTACTAAATTTCACGGGTTTTCCCAGTAACAATGTTGCAGGAGCCGTTAGTTTGGCTGCTACCTAACTCCCACTTGCTCCTATCATAACGGATTGGTAGGGTGCTTAAGTTTTCTTTGGATTATCTATAGATGCAGATGTAGTACAGAAGATTGGCTGGTTTGACGGTTCAGCATATGCCCCTCCTTTCCTAGCTTATAGTCATGACATTAGATAATTAGAGAACGAAACTGATACTTCTGATGGAGTTCTTGAGCTATGAATTATAGTCATATATGTTTGCAGTGCTGTTTTTTTTTCCTCTTGAAAACATAGGAGAGCTGTGCAATGTGCATCATTATATTAAGAAGAAAAAAAAGGAGCAAGAACCCTAACAACACACACCCGAACACACTTGGTTTGCAGTGCTACATGCAAACCTTAAAATCTGGACATTCTATCTGCCATTGCATGTGTAAGACAGAAATACTAGAATTTGCAATAAATTGCACAAAGTAAGATACTAAAAAGACGCTCACGAGGATGCTGAATTTAGAACCCTGTTCCTAAAAAAAGGCTGAATATAACTGAATAAGTTGCAATATACTCAATCCATTCCAAATTGTAAGTCGTTTGACTTTTTTAATATCAAGTTTGACCACTCGTCTTATTCAAAGTTTTATACAAAATATTACTTTTTTTTTGTTGTGTATTGGTTTATTAATAAAAGTTCTTCAAGAGTGACTTAAATTTGACTATATTTGCACAAATTTTTTTGAATAAGACGAGTGGTCAAACTTGGGGTAAAAAAAGTCAAACGACTTACAATTTGGGATGGAGGGAGTATATCACAAGGGAATCATACTGATGGATGTGTCGAGCTTACAAGCAAAGCAAAAACTATGGACATGAAACACACTACAGCTAAACCTCAGTGAAAAAGGAGTCAGAGATAACTTAGACACTCCATATTTTGCTGAAGATGGTTTGCAGTCTGTTAGTAGATAGTTTCCTGACGATCTTCTTGGCGTCGAAGTCACCAGTGTCTGCCAGTTCTTTCAGGCAGCAGAAATTCTCTGATGTCACAATCTTCTTCCTTCCACTGTGGGTCTCAGCCAATGACATGATAGCAGAGAGGATCAGGTCCTTCGCCATCAGCTTGCCCTCTGCTGGATCAAGAAGCTGCAGCAGCCTGTTCAGATTGTCGCCGTCCTGAATGAAGATGACGCGATTGGGGTGAAGCATCAGCAAGCTGGAGAGAACCTGAGCCGCCATTTCCCGGACTCGACAGGATTTTGCTCCAAGCAAGCTTGACAGGGCGCTCAAATACCCTGCTCTGCCCATCATCCTGTTGTACTCCTCAGAAACCTCAGAGAGATGCCTCAAAATCTTGAGGGTGCATTCGAGGACGGCGTAGTCGCCATTGTTTAGGTAGAAGAGCAGCCAGCCAAGAACATCCGAGCTGATGAGGTCATCCAAGGAGTTTGCAGAAGAGAAGCAGAAGAACCAGATGGCAGCAAGAGCAACCTCCCTGGCCTTGTATGAGTACGGCAGGTCGGGGTATATCAACTGGAGGAGTGACTGGATCACCCCCATGCCGACGGCTTCCTCCCTGACGTCGGCGTCATCCAGAGCCATGGCGTGGAGCAATTCGACGGCGCCGAGCTTGCGCACCTCCTCCTTCTTCTGGGAGAGCTTCACCAGCTCCGTGACCACGCCTTGCTCCACCATGAACATCTTCACTTCCTCCACCCGGCTCAGGTTCCTCAGCACTGCAAAAGACGAGCTGATGAGCTTGCTGCTGCTGCCGGCGCCGGCGCAGGCGTGCAGCAGCGTGGTGAGGCCACCGTGCGCGCAGACGGCCCACACGTTGTCGGAGTTCACCGTCAGCTCCCTCAGCGCGTGAGCAGCTCTCTCCTTGCCCAGCTCGCTGGTCGTGTCCGTGTTCTCCAGCAGCTGGACAAGCGGGGCGATCACCCCTGCCTTCACCAGCATTCCTCTGTAACACTCGGAGCTCGCGACGACGGCGACGGCACCGGCGGCCTCTTCTTGGATGCACGCGTCCGTGGACTCGAGGAACCCGGTGAGCAGGGCGATGCCGTCGTCGACGTCGAGAGCGACAACCTTTGCGCAGAATTCGTCTTCCGCCAAGAGCTCTCTGATGGTGGCCAGTGCCTGGCTCCTCTGGACGGTGCCACCGATCCTGATCCTGGAGAAGAGATCCTTGAGGTAGAACGCCTTCTCACCTACGCTGGCCTCGGCGCTGGGCCTGACGGCGACAATGGCCTTCGACGGCGAGGGTGCCCCGGACGAAGCCATCTCCTTGAGCTGCTTCATGTGCGCATCAAGCTTGCAGCTCAGGTTGTCCAGGTCGCTCCTCAGACGAAGCCTTCCACCCGTGTATGACCCGTCGCTGCACTGAGAAGCAACGACCTGGATGCTCCTCACAGTTGCTGAAGCCAGCCGCAGAAGCTCGGCCAACAAAGGATGCTCCTCTTCGTCATCGTCGTTGACGTCGCTGTTGCCGCCGACGCCGCTGCACAGTGAATTCAGGCTGCAGCAGAGCTGATGGAGCTTGTCCTTGATGGACTGCCACTTTGCTGGGAACTGTGAGACAGAGCAGGCCAGTGAAGAGGACGCCATGGACATGAGGAGCTCCAGTGCCTCACCATTGCTGACTCCTGGTGCTTCTTCAGCTTCTCCCATCTCTGCACTCTGTCAAGGTCACCACAAGAAGAACACTGTCTACCTATGTAGTAGCATTCATCTTGGGATTGGGAGCTTGAAATGCTATGTATGTATGTATGGTGGGCAAGAGCTGGGACAAATGTTATTAGTTTTGTACTCGCATCTACTGGTAGCCAGTGCACGCCACTATGGGGGCAGATGGGTAGGCTGGTTGGTAGTGCCAGCACCAATCTCTAATCTGTCCTCTAGTTACCCCTGCCAATCTGCCATGCTCCTGTTGGTTTCTTCCATTGGAATCTTGCTCCTCTCTCTCTCTGTCAATCTGTGTAGCCTGCAGCTTCATCTCTGGCTTGGTCACTTGTTTTCTCTCCATCTCACTGTTACTTTGTACTTAGCAGTCAGCACTAGCTAAAAGAGTAATTTATTTGGCCAGTATTAATGAATTGTTAGCATATACACTCTAGATGCAAATTGCTGCAATTGGATGGAATGATGGCTTGCATCAGTGGGTTGGGTGAGTCTGCAGAAAGAGTTAAAGGATGCTGAAAACCTTTATTTCATCACCTCCTTGGGATATAATGGAGTCATGAGCTACAGTTGAGTTGGTGATTATGCAGTGCTCTGCTCACCATGTATTATGAGGCCAGCATCGAGTACCTTTCCTGGAGTAAAATAACGGCAAAATGGCTTTACGCTTCTCTTTCTGTTGGTACCCATTGGCAGGGCAGCTGTGTCCGTGTCCCAGTGATTCATGCAAGATGTGCTGTTGGTCACCTAACCTGCTCCGTAGCAGCGTACGATACTTGAAGGTAAAGTCACAGTACAGCAACAGCTTCTCACACTATTCTCGTAATGAACTCATCTAATGGCACCCAAAACCAAAAAAGAATCCACAAATGCCGTCAATGAGAAACGATGACATTACAAGATGAAGTCATGATGAACAGCATTAGTTGCATATAGTCATTCAGTGGCAAATATAAAATTGTCCCAGTTCCAAATTACAATATGTCATTTGAAAAAAAAATATAGTACTTATTGGCATGTTCTTATTGGCCTGTGATCTGGGCCAGGACATGCGGCGAAACAAAGGCACGGCTGGGTCTAGCTAGGGCAATCACTAATCAGTTGGCAAGTGCGTGCAAATCTAGTAAGGTACACTAAGGACTCTTGGGCTTTAAGCTTGGAGATGACTTGATAGATTTCTTTTGTGAGAAAAGGATCAAAGGATGAGCCCTACCTGTTCTTGCTTTCAATGATTTTTCCCCCCACCGGCCACTCCACTCCAGTGATGGATGAAGAGCAAGGCAGGGGACAGGCATTGATTTGGATGGTGTAAATGCACGTTTGTACTATAACTCTGTCATGAAAGGCATACTACCTACAGAAGACAGCGTGAATGGAGCACTTACCTAGATGCCAAAACCACATCACAGGATGAACCGATGAGGTGTCGTGTCCAATTGTCCATGGATGATGGATCTCATCTGCAAATGCCTCTTTGTATCTTCTGCCCCAGCGAAGTACGGTACGGTACTTACCGTAGTATTCACCGGATTTTACCTTCAAAACAAGTATATACAATTTGCTTTGTGCGGTACTCACCGGATTGAGTGATTTTTTTTTTTTGTTCAGTGACCATAACCGTCCTTTACCTTTCCTCCAAATCTCAAATCCGTCCCTCAACTACCAAATGGAGGCATTTGCAATTTTGGCTAACAGTATGGCAGCCAAACGAACATGCCGAATTTGCAATTTTGGCTAGCCACGTACCAAGTAGGATGGACCCTGACTATCCGAGTGGTAAACGAAAGTACCAGAGGGAGAAGAACCTGTCCTGCTTTACATGCTCTGCAAGCTGCTCCTGTTCCAGTGAATCCAGAGCAGATTATTATCACAACCGGTAATATATTAACGGTCGAACAGGGGGAGCGTATAGCCGTATCCATACAGCACGTGATGTAGAAGAGGCCGGCTGCGGCAGAAGAGGCCGGCGTGAGCAGCAAAAATGGACCACTCGGCATTCCATTGGCCGGGAGGACCAATCCATGCGTAGACAAAGACACTAGAGAACATGGATGCCGCCGGGGCTCCCACACCATGTGATGTAGGCGTACTACATCCCGTGGCCACCCTCCAGGCAGACATGCCGTTATTGCTGTCAGTAATCAGTATTATCACTGCTGTTACAAGCAGTGAAAACCTGAACAGCACTTGAGACCTCATCTGGTTGATTTTGGTGGGTTCATATCATGTACCCTAGTCCAAAAGATGTAAAATGCAGCAACAGTTCACTCCATAACAACGAACTTGCACGGCATGTGTGCAAACGAACAATGGCTCGCGACAATTTCACGTGAAGTGGTTCGATTCTCGCGGCAAGAATCTGATGCCATGTTCCAAACGGGGCTACAGTGAAAGCTAAAAAAGTGGGCCTCTTTCTTCCAAAGCTGCTTGCCTGCTTCACATGTTGAGAGCCACTGCCACCATGTAGCAGGAGCAAGGAAAAGGAACACCGTGCATCAGACACAGATGAAAGAAGAGCAGTTTCGTTGGCAGGACCTGGCGCGAGGCGGGAAACAGGAACAGCTTTGCTTGCTCAAGCTCCAGCAGCAAATCGATTATTCTTCAAAAGAAATCCCTGTGCAGAAGAAGGACGACGATGCCGATGCATCTGGCTCGGCGGCGGGGCGCGCTAAATTCGGCTTGAATCCCTCCCGAATATGAACCGGCGCGTCCAGTCTGAAACCACCAGCACCCTCGTGCGCCAGCTCACCTGCTTGCTGGATACATGGGAAGAGAACAATGATAGCGAGTTAGGACAGTCATGAGTTGCCACAAAAACGAACGCGTTTTTTTGGCCTGTACATGCTCAGCACATACTATCCTGGCCATTTAAACAACTTTGAGATATGTGCAGCAGGAGAGAGAGAGTGCAAAACACTGGGAAGAAAAGTGATGAACATAACAGAGAGTGTACTGCAGCACGAATCTTAAAGCACTTTTGAATGGTAGGAGATAAGCACAACTCAGCAGGCACATGCTACAATACATTATCGCACAAAAACTGACTTGTGAGGACAGAGGCTTGATTATTCATGATGGAAAAAAAAAGGATAAGGCGGTGGCTGAAGTGGAGAGAATAGCAACATGCAAACACAATGAGGGGTTGTGCTTTCTCCGGTCAGATGGGTTGTCGATGATGAGGGCGCACTCGAGAGTGAGTTTCTACCTGGCATACACAGAGTACCAGAGCCACTGAGTGCTGTGGCCCATGGAGACCCAGTCGCCCGGGAGCTCTGCAGCGGCTTGTTCTCCACCCAGGGGTGCGAATTGCCCGAAATGCTTGTAGCTTCAAAGCAACGGCATCAAGAGATGAGTAGGCATACAATGCAGAAATAAGTGGAGAGCTAACAGTACGTCAGTATCAGTATTGCCAACTTTACATGTTGACACCTATTTTTGAAAATTATAATTGGTTAGCAACCCTTTTCACTGGATAAAAAACAAGTTCTGAACTGACCATCTTTCGTATTAAAAGTTGATATATCTTGACTGAACATGAATTATTAGTCTCTATGCTATTATTAAGCTTGTCAGAAATAATGCCTTTCAGGCCTGACATATATGGCATGCAACTATGCAGTTATGACTTTGGAGTGTGAACAGAAAGCTAAATACCGAAATGGGCGGAAAAAGTGACGGCCAGACCCCCCTGTCATGCGCAAAGGGCCTTCTGGATCCTCTTTGCATTTTTCCATTTTGTTGAAACATTCAGCGAGATACTGTCCTTGTTGCGCAGCGACCTAACAGTCAGGAAAATTGGTTATTCACAAAATCATCGCATTGTCTGTGCTATACTGCTATATACCACTAACAGAGAACTTGCATATCACCATAGAGCAAACCTGAGCTGTTGCTGGAGCATTTTTCACTTGGGAATCAACATGGCTCAGAGCTTTTTTGAACTCCTCTATGTCAACCACCATAGACTCCTTGTGAGAATCACCTATTGCGCCTTTTATTAAATCCGCAATATCAAGCATGTGCATACTTTTCATATAAAGCTCTACTTGTGGATATCTTATACATATATCTTCTAAAACATCATTGATCTCTTTCAGTGTTAAAGTGCCAGAATTGTCCTTGTCTGCCATCTTGAATACCATTGAAATATCGTCCTTAAAGTATAGAAACAGATAAGTCAGAGAGATTTGCTGTTGAAAAATACATATGAGCTACAGAATGGTAGATCTCATACATATGAATTATCGAGCAATAAACCTATTGATATATGCATTCACGATTTACAGTATATCAGTATAAGCTTGTGCAGTGATGTAAATGACATGACTGTTGACCTTTACAAGCTGTCAAGTTGGAAAGCAAGAACAATAGGCTTTATCTGTAAATAGGGATTAAAGGCTCTACACATACCATTATTTTTCTTTGACTCACTGTAGCACAGTCACCAATTGCATAGACACCTTCACACTCACGAACTCTTAACCACTCATTAGTTGCCAAGGCACGTCGATTAGTCTGTTCAAGGAGAGAATATTTTGATATATTAACAAAACATTGGAGTTGTACTATTGCTGAGTAAGTCATAAATGGGTTAGCTGGTAATGAGAGATTCAACAACCTGCCCAATTTGTTGCATGAAGTCCATGATGACAGGACGAGTACCAATGCCAGCAGACCAAACAGCCATTCCATAAGGCACTGATACCTCCTTGCCAGCTGATTTGCTCTTCATTGTAATCGAATCATCAGACACCTTTATCACTCTGAAGCCTGTGCACACTTCGATGCCATCCCTCTGGAACTTCTGTTCAGCAAATGCAGCTATTCTTTCATCAAACCTATATAACAGAAAATAGACATTCATATCATGGTAAACGTTACAGTCTGCTGAGGCTAAATCAAGTAAAGATTTTGAACACAGCTACAGTGTTCATGTTTTCATCCAATTTGAAATGCTTTTCCATGTAAAAAGGAAAAAAAACACCCAACTGCAACTGTAATACAGATACACTAAGCTAACCTGGAGGTTCTCTTATCCAAAGTACACAGGACTATTACAGCAACATGAAAGATAAAGATGGCTATTACTGCAACAAGACTATCTAAGAAGTCCATAGAACCTTACATATTCAATATATGCTCTCCCGATTGAATAATTGTTATCTTCACAAAGTCTTGAATGGCAGGGTATAGTTTCACCAAATCTTCGACAAGAAAATCATGCATCTCTGCTGCAAATTCAACTCCAGTAGGTCCACCACCAATAACTACAAAATGTAGAATTTTCCTTTTCTCCTCGGCGCTAATATTTGGAAGTGATGCTTTTTCAAAACAATCTATCACACATCTCCGTATCTTCTGAGCATCCTCTACTTCCTGACTTTCACGATGTGAAGCCATATCATGATAGAGGAAGACAGAAAATATTACATGATGCAGTTAGTAGCTTCATGAATGTAAATCTTCAAAGAATGACCATAAGGATACTGAAGATTTATACTGCATTAAGGGCAAAATCACACAACAGGGTCATTCAGAGAATGTAATGACATTAAGCAAGTGCTCCATGGGAATGTTAACGTGTGAACAAGAAAACCTAGGTCACATATGCTTAGCATTAGTAGCTGCAAGCTATATATGCATTCCAAATGGGTGTGCACGACATCATGCCAAATGGTTCAGTGTAAACTGCCATTTGACTCTCTTTCATGGTTACAATTTGACAGGCTCTTTCATACAATGAAATGAAATCTATGTGTCAATGTAAGATTTTATCGTTGCAGGTTTTGTTAGTCATAAAAGTGTCATTTCACAAAGGATTAGACAATTATTATATCAAAATCAAAAGTGTCTTCATGATGTTATAAAAGATCAATCAGAATAACTAAAGCTTATAATTGATATACGGATCGTAACAGAATATGTAAGGAATTTTACCTTCAAAAAGCAGCAGTGCTCCAGCACTCCAGGAGTGTTAAATGTACTTACAGTAGCTCCAAGAGCAACAACTAAGTAATCATAATCTAACATAAAATCACCGTTCCCATCAAGATTAGTTCCAACAGCAGAACGGCAATGTACAGTTTTTTTATTTGCGTCAATCTTGAAACACTCTGCTTCACAAAATGTGACATCCTTGTTTTTCTAAAAAAAAAAAGACAAGAAGAACAACAAATAGTCAGTGTCACAACTAACAAAGTGAATGAACACTACCGAGGCATCCAAGGTAAACACTCCCAGTAAACAAGAAATGAAGCTTTTGGCATTTTGATGTCAATGTATGCCACTTTGACAAATGACAACCAGATTTTATCATCACATATTAGGGACACTGAACAAGTCAAAAAAGTGCAAGATTGTGATTTACACATTATAAATTATACCTATGATCAGATTATGCTGATTGCATGCGTTCTAAGGCCCCACTTGTTTTGGATGTTGGGAGTATCACAGATCAACAGTTAACCAACACAGGGCAAGACCCAAGAGATACTGGGTAAGGAGGGCTGCATCCCAAAGGGTTCATTCGTAGTAGGAGAATTTATAGAAAAACACCACACCCGATTTCTTTCAGAACACAATAGCACAGAATCAATTGGCAAATAAGTACCTTCTCAAACATCCTCCGCACAGGTTCAATAATGCTGCGCGGCTCGACAGTCCCACACGTGACACTCGGAAGCAGAGGCGTGAATGCGAAGTAGTTCCGGGGCGAGATGACCTTCACTTCATACTGGGAGCAGTCGAGGTTCTTCAGGAATGACGTCCCAGCCCAGCCAGTCCCAAGAACCAGCAGCTTCTTCTTGGGAGCACCCTGAGATGGCTCCGGAGCACTCTCTGCAGCGGAATCCGCGTAAGCCACAAGGCCGCCGCCACTGCAAAGCGGCAGCGAATCATTTAGCTTGCAAATGCAGCCCAAATACGACCCCGACACTAGGTTCAGATTCCAGACTAATCAAAGTGAAATTTTCGGAGCAAACCGAAGGAGTGGATTATGGATTAATAAAAGGGTGGCCTTTCCCTTTCCAAAAGTACAGTATACGTATGGCCAAAGGCCAAGAACATGATATTCGCAGTTGACCACGATTGTCGAATAGGAAAACAACACAAAGGGATGGGAAAAAAACGGGTAAACAGGAAAACGAACAGTAAATCACGCGACAAAACCAATAAAAAAGAAGACGAAGAAGGAGAAGAGCAAAATCGGGCAGATTTCTGGTGGAAAGCGTCGGAGGAAGAACCCGCACCTGGCCGCCGCGAACAGAAGTGCTGCGGTGGAGACGCCGGGGCGCGCGATCCCGTCCAGCAATCGAGCACCGGCTCGGTAGGTGAAGAAGGAGAATCCCATCCTTTGCTCGCCTTCAGAGTTTAGACCTTACTGAGTCCCGAAGAACCCCCAATACCGAACGATGAGCGATCCGCTGAGACCGGAGAACGCAAGGAGAGCGATGGAAGAGCCTAGCCTACCAGCTCAGTCCTAGTAGTAGCTCCCTTGGTCGCCGCACATTGGCTAGCGGCTGCGGATGTGTCGCAGCAACAGGGACGGATCCCAGGGACGGCAGGTCGGCAGCTCCCTCTGACCTGTCCCAAGTACGGAGTACTACGTGTAAAATAAAAATAAAATCGCCCCAAATTTGAGGTGAAGCCGGAATGGAAAATAAAAAGTTCCAGATCTCATCCACATCAAAGACTTTGCAGCCGTGTTAAGAATTGAGAGACTGACACGTGTCACACCATCGCCGAAATTATACACCGGCTGATCTGCGTTAGTTCCCCCGTCGCCCTCTGATGAGTCATGGCCGTTCCTGCATTTCTTTACGATGACCTGATGACCAGAGCAGTAATAAATGGCTAAATAATTGACTTGACCTGACCAGCATGTGACACGTCCACATGGCCTATCGCTTCTTCTTTCTTTTTCCTATTCTTTCTCTTTTTTATCTTTTCGTGTTTAGAAACATGCCATATGCTTCAGTCAGGGGGCTTCTCAGCCTCCCAGCCCCCACGCTGCTTTTTCCTGATTCCTGCCGTCCTGCGTGAGTAAACTGCTTCAGCTAACTCCTGCTGCATGAGGAAACAGTAATGATCAAACAGTAATCTGAATTTACAGGCATTGATGGAACTTTAAAGGCAGTGCTACTGCACAGTCGGCATCTCACATTCAGATTCAGGAATGATCAAACAGTAACCTGAATTTACAATATAATCTATGTAGAGATGGACATATGAGCAACCGCAGTGCAAAGCATAGAGCCAAACAAGCAGATACGGAGAAAACACTCTTGTGTATGTTAAACTTGCCGCTCTGCAGGTACATTCAGCCAGCCAGACTTTCTGCAGGTTGATCAGCAAGACACATGATCTTGTAGTTCTGAATATGACTTGAATTATATTGCGTTAGGTGTAGCTTCATATAGTCTCGCAAAAAAAAAAGGTGTAGGTTCATATAATCTTCATGCCAAAAACAAGTTAACTCATAAAAGCAGTAAGAAAGATAGCAAATAATGACAAAGTAAAGGCTTCGTACTGCGTGTCTAGTAAGGAATCGACGCACAAAATAGTGATTAAACTGTCAGACTTTTCCTTTATCGTAATGGAATGTATGAATTTTGCTGTAAACATTCTATTTCCTGCAGCAGCAGAAGAATTTCTAACTGAGAGCCCCCTTGCAGTAATTTTACAAGAACTTCAATCCATGTGTTACACTGAACTCTGGTCAACAAGGTAATAAATTTTTTTTTTCACTCACTCAGGTAGTCAGGAGCGGAAACAGATCAAGCTACCTGATGATAATTAATAAGAACAAAATGCCTAGAGAATACAACTCCCTCATCATTCATTCATTCATGGCCTGCATAGTTGCATGTTTCCCAATTCATAAATTAATGACCCAATTCATAGTATGTCAAACAAATACTATACCTACTGCAGCAAATACAGTGGCTTGCATAGTTGCATGTTTCCCAATTCATAAATTAGTGACCGAAGTGGCAAAATGACAGTGCCAAATTGAGAAACCATACTTTCAACAGCCAACAATATCTATATAAACTTGGAGTGACAAACCACAAGCCAAGTCCTTAATTGCAATCTAGTACAATTTAACTGATGGCAAACTAAAAAAAACATCACAATGCACTGACTGGTTTGCATCAGGATCAGTATCCGAGCATCTGGTGAAGTTTTTTCAGAATTCAGTACTGTCTCTATAAAAAGCAATGTAGCCCTCCTCAACAGTAACCTTACTAGCCGCATCTCAAAGTAGTGGCACTTAATTTTCACCAGATTCCCAATATATAAGGTTATTTAAGCGATTACTCTGTCATATCTTCCTGAGATTGGTCATCCTCTGGCACATTTTCATCACAAGGATCTTGCCCATAGACATCACCGTAGCATAGCCCTTTCTTAAGCATATTTGGTTGAGTGTTTGGTTGAGAGTGTTAAAGTTTAATAGGTACTGTAGTATTTTCGTCTTATTTGACAAATCGTGTCTAATCATAGACTAATTATGCTTAAAAGATTCATTTCGTAAATTAATCTCTACCTGTGTTTTTAGTTTCATAAATAATCTATATTTAGTACTCTATGCATGTGTATAAACATTCGATGCGACAACTGATAAACTTTACCTACGCCAACCAAACGGCTCTTTCATCTAGCTCCTCTTCTTCTTCATCTATATCATCTTCCTTGTATAGCTCTCCATCTGGTTCATCTTCCTCTCCAACCTGCCGAATCGCGCCCTCCGCTCGCCGGGCCGATATCATATCAAGCCCATCATATATGTATTGGCCCATTGAGGATACCGTCCAGGTCCAGGAGTACGATGAGTCAATGACCCTTCCTTTCAATTAGCCCGCAGGCGTCGAGGCGATAACGCACAGCGGCGGGCGGCGTGAACCTTGCGGGCGGCGGCGTGCTCCACCACCTGCCGGGGGTATAGCGGCGGCGAGTCAGCAAGTGAGTTTCTCCTATTTCCTCCTCTTCCCTCCTGTGGCCGTAGTCCCTTCATGTCCCCCTCTTCCATGCCCCATAGTCAAATTAATTCAGACTCTTTGCTTGATTTTTTCCGGCTAATAAGGAACTAAGTAGTTCTAGTGCAGGTTCTGCGAGAGCTTTCGTTAGTATGTATGTATTGGGCTGCCGGATGGGTCTGGGAGTCGTTAGTATGTATGTATTGGTGATCTACTGTTCTCCTCCGAGCTCTCCTCAAGTCTGAAGCATCGAGTCTAAGATGATTTACTTGAACAATTTTATCCTTCCTCAGTTTGATAAGTTCGACTTCAGTACTCTTACGCTCTTATTTGGATTTTGAGATTTGGATGGAGATGCTTGGCAGGCTTCGTTGATAGAGTGCTAGCAATATGCAAACTTCAAGTAGATCAGTACAATTGCAAGAACGCAAAGGAAATTTCAATATCCCTGCCATGCTGCCACTGCTTTTAGAATTCTAATATGCCTTGGTGCCTTACTATTTATTTGTTAAAAATAACTAAAACGTATATGTGTATTGGGTTTTGTAGAAAAGTGTCTTATCCACCCATCTGAATTTGCTCAATTAGATGTACGTATCTGTATCCGTAAGCATGCTGCATAGCCAGTAGATTGCGCTATGAATTTCTTTTTTATGTAGCTTACTTATTGCAAGTTGGCATATCCCAAAACCAACCTACCTTTCTCTTTGAACTTGGATGCTCTTTAGTCCATTATATTGCAATTCAAGGGCAAAAGTGATCCTGCATTGCAGCACAAGGACCTCCTCCAAACTAACCCACACAAACACTGATAGCTGAAATAGAAATTAAATGTGATCCGATATCCGTGGTTCCAGGCCTTTAATGCACACAATTACCATCTCCTGGTCTTTTTTTTCAAAGAATCATTTTCTGGTTAGATGGTGTCATTATACACTTGCCAGCGGAAAATCTTCATATTTTTTCTCAGGGAACCTTGATCCTTCAGGCCTTGTTTGTTTCATCCCCAAATCAAGGGGGCTAGAGGAGATTCAGGGGGATTTTGACTTGTAGGGAATTAAACTATCCGCAATCCCCTCCAAATGATAAGTAGAAAAGAGAATGGATTGAGTAGCTCAAAGTTGTCGCTCTGATAAACAAAATGTACATTTAAGTTAACTGCACGGATACTCCTATAATACGTAAACTTTTTCCAAACTAATGCTAACGACACACATAATCATATCTTTGTCTAATCAAGCTAGCTGCGCAATTTGATAATTTCATCATAGAGGCAGTCTTGCTCTGTTACTCATAAACTGTTACACATGATAAACATTGTCATTGTCGCAAAAAAAAAAAAGATAAACCTTGTCGTATATGTTATCAATCATCTGAAAGTAAGCATCCCTGAATTTTTCCTTGAACATCATGGTGCAAAACACCATCCAAAGACCCATCACAAATCCCAAGCTCATACTTATGTAAAAAGATGATCTATCACGTGCGGTACCTTCATCTTCCTCATAACTATTTTTGCCTCTTTCATTCGTGGAGCAATTGTTGACAAGGGGAGGCCCACAAAGTCCAGGATTACCTATGTACATGTACTGATTATTGAGTGTTTGCAGCTGTTTTCCTGAGGGGATCTGTCCCGATAAATTATTGTAGGACAGGTTCAACCAACTTAAAAAAGTGAGATCTGATAAACTTGAGGGGATTTCACCACTCAAACCATTGTAAGATATGTCGAGAGATTCTAATTCCCTTAAACCACCGATGCCATCTGGAATTGGTCCACTCAATTGGTTACCAGATAGATTCAAACTTTGTAGTCCCTTGAGTAAGGATAATTCTTTTGGGATCTGCCCAATGAAACTGTTGCAGGACAGGTCAACTAGAGTTACTGCTGAACCCTTGAATTTCAAGGTATAGTGAAGCTCTTGATGTTTTGTAAACATTGATATGCTCTCCGGAAAATAATTAAGTCCACCTGGAATAGCCATGGTTTTCAAGTCCACCAGAGATGAAGGTATGTTTCCCGATATGCTGTTGTGTGCTAAATCCAAATAATGAAGATACTCTAGCTTCATCAACTCCTTAGGAAGATGACCACAGAACATATTCGATCTTAGAATGAACACTCCTAGTAGTGGCAGTTTCTCACCTATCCATGCTGGCACACTTCCAGATAATTTGTTAAATGACACATCTAGAAAGACTAATCGTGTAGCACTCCAAAGGTTATCAAGGAGCTCCCCAGACAAATGGTTATTCTTCAAGTCCAATACTTCCAACATAGAACCGAAGTGATTGAAAGAATAAGGATCAGATGCTGATGAGCCATTCTTCAAACATTGTGGAAAACCTCCTGTTAGTTCATTATTTGATAGATCCAATTCTTTCAAGCTATACAGTTCACAAAAGTATGCTGGGATGTTGCCGGTGATATAGTTGTCAGAAAGATACAATCTCTCCAGTTGAGGTCCTGTGACATATACTGGCAGCGTCCCTGACAAAGAATTGTTCGAGATATCCAATACTGATGCTGATTCTATTTCTAATTTTGCTGGTAAAGCCCCACTTATTTGATTGTTTGACAGGAACAAGCTGATGGCATTACGGAAAACAACCCAGAACCAGTCAGGCAAACGATCAATTATGTTCGTGTTTGAAATATCGAGGTGAACTATCTCTGGAGCCTGTCTCAGCCATGCAGGAAATTGAGGCCCCAAGTCACATGATCTGAAAAACCCAATTGTTAATAATTGGAATGGAGGAACCCAATCTTCCCCTAAACCCAATCTTAAAGAGTTGTCTTCAAGGTCCAGAGTATCCAAGTTCACCAGGCCTGCAAAATGTTCTTCGGAGAGCAAGCCACTGAGCTTATTTGAGCCAAGGCCCAGGTAATTCAAGTTGCTAAGTGCTCCTATCCCAATAGGTACATGACCGACTAGCTCATTCACAGATAGATCCAGGGAAACGAGACTCGACAAATTTCCTATCCAAACGGGTATCTCTCCAGTCAAATTTGACCGGTAAAAGTTGAGCACACGTAGTTTATTCCATGAGCATTTTGGTAATCTTTCCATCAGTTTTTCTATGTCTCCATTTATATTGACCTCTTCAAAGTTCAATATCTGTAAATCACAGAGACTCGCCAAGTTTCTGGGTATGTTTCCTGACAATATATGGTTCTGGCTTAAGTCTATGACTTGGAGAGAGGACATATTGCCTAATGCATCAGGAATAGGCCCAGACCATTCAGAATTTGACAGATGAAGCTCCTTAAGGCTGGTGAGACCCCAGAACCAGTTGTGGTGGACTGAAAAGTTAAATGAGTTTCTTGACAGATCAAGGACCTCAATATGGGTGAGGTTGGAATGGGTCAGGGTTTTTTCAACTCCGCCGCTAAACCTGCAGTCTGACAATCGAACAACTCGAAGAGCAGGAAGCATGTTGAGCCACTGAACCCAGTCCCTTGCAGAACTGAGGTCTACTCCGCTCATATCAAGATTCCTTAGCAGAGAAAGATGATGCAACCACGAGAGATCTTGTGTGTTCAGATCGTTATTGCTAATGTCAAAACATCGCAACTCGGAGAGATTTCCAATACGAGAAGGAATTTCCCCATGGAAATTTGCGTTTGAGAAGTTAATATACCTCAAACTCCTTAAAGCCCCCATGAACAGCGGAATGCGTGCTTGCTTGAAGTCGTTGTAGCTGAGGTCCAAGTACCTTAGATGCTTCAGAGAAACAATTGAGGAGGGCATCTCACCTGCCAACAAGCTCAATCGAGAATCCTGATTCATGCCATGGGGGTGAGGGTTGCGCAGGTCGAGCTTGATGACATGACCAGTCCTATTGTCACACTGGATTCCCCTCCATTGGCAACAAGCTCGACCATGCCATGACGAAAGGCGACGGGAAGGATCTGACAGGCTTGCCTTGAAGGTGAGGAGTGCGGTCCACTCGTTTGTCATGCAGCTTCTGCCATCTGCTCTTTGCTCTTGCTCTCGCTCATGGGTGGAAGAAGTGGATTGTGCATATTGTAAGACCAGGAGGATGAACACTATTATAGCAGCTCCTTGGAACCGGCGATGAGCAGTCATCATTTTCTTGTTAATAAAATTTGACAGACGTCTCTACAACCATAATCCTAGTATACATCTTAAATAGGTGTGGATGCAATGGCGAGTGAGCAACCTTCTAGATTATCGGGTCCTTGATTTTTATGTGTACTTGGAAATTTGAAATTGTTGAAATTGTTCGTGACAAGTCTCGGTCGCCCTTTTAATCGTAGCTTCGGTCGCCCATGTTGCAGTGGTTACCTAATTCATTTGATGGAGAGACTTGGCTAATCTATATGGACTATTTTGATAAGTGGAAATTGTTGCAGAAACTATGTACATATGACCACTTCCGCCCGCAATACTAGCGGTTGATCTGGTAGGGATCTTAGCAGCCGGAAATGTAGAACATGGTCATGTTCCATGTCCTGAGAACCTTTACGTTCTCGATTCAAGTTCTTGTTCCCGTTCTATGTTTTCTGTTCCTTTGTTGAAACATGCGATTGCAGAAAGCGATGCTTTGAAACACGCACGTCGCTAGGAAAAAGAGCAAATGAATCATAAGTCTTTGTCTATCTTTCCTCTTTCTTTTTATAGGAAAGGTGCGAGGGAAAATTTTCATAATTTCTTATAATAGGGTTTGTATTTAAAAAATATTTTTAAAGAAATCATTATCTCACAAAATTGCTGGTAAATGTATTTATTCTAGATATATGGATATTTATTATAGCCTTATAGCCTTATTGCTGCTAATTTGTTAAAAGATGTTAGAAAGAAAAGAAATGGAAAAAAAGGAAAAGAGATTGTATGGGCTTTTAATTAGTGGCCCATCTACAAATCCATTCAATCCGCACAACCCAGACACCGCCGCATCATACCTCGCAGCGCCGACGCTCTGCTCGCGACGGAGGGGAAGTCCCAGGCTCGGCGGCGGCGTCAGCGGCTTCCCCCTCCCGCCTCTCGCCAGTCGCCTCGCGCCCTCGCCTCCGTCCTCCGCACACCGGCCGGCGACCCTGCGTACGCACCTCCCTCTCCCCTCCCGCCAGCTGCCCAGGGTGGCCGGGCCTTGGCTCTGCTGGTGGAACTGGGAGCAGGGGCCAAGAAGCTGCAGGTGCTTTCATTAGTAGTATTTCCTGACCAAACCCATATGCCGTACACAGTTGCCAGCAAAAAATCTTCATATTTTGGTTCAGGGAACCTTGATCCTTCAGATTTGTTCCATGTGGTTTGGATTTTGTCAGTAAATTCTTCAGTTTAGTTTGTAAGACCTAGGTTTCATCATGCTTTCTTCTAGAGGCCCTGCACAATTTTGTAGTAATCCCATATGGTATTAAAATATGCAAGCATATGTATCAATCGGGCCAACCCTGATTATGATTACACTTTCTGATATTGGAGTCTTTTGTAGAAAGTTATTACTACGTGCTAGTAACAAAGTGGCTTTTCCACTTGTATTTGCGGGTACATGTATAGTCACTAACATACCTTTTTCATTTCTGTAGCAAATGTTTCTATTAGTAAACTTGATGTTTCTGATTTCTGAATATCAAGTTGTCTCACTTCATCAGTTTTTAACAGACCAGTTTTACTTTTCTGTTTGCATTCAGTAAAATATAGGTGATATTTTAAATAAAACATTCATGCATTTGGAGTTTCCCTCTCTTGATTCACAGCACTATTTCAAATACAGTTTTATGAATTCCTTTTTTTCCTTTAGCGTGTGTTCGTTTAGTTTCTTATTATGCTCAGCCTTTTATTTTTTACTATGAAGCAGGCTTTCTGGAATCACGTTTCTTGAGAACTGTCTGTTGCATGCCTAAACTAGGCTCTTGTTCATATTATGGATCAGCAACCTAAGATTGAGGTTGATTTTCTTGACCCAACATTACTCTTAGATGAGACACATTACCAGGAGGGATATAAAAATGGCTATAATGATGGTTTGGCATCTGGAAAGGAAGAGGGAAGGCAGGTTGGTTTAAAGATGGGTTTCCAAGTCGGTGAAGAACTGGGTTTCTTTCAGGGCTGTCTGGATGTGTGGACGTCCGCAATTCTCATTGATCAGAACGCCTTCTCAGCTCGGCTCAGGAAGAATATTGAGCAGCTAGCTGCACTGGTGAGCAGCTATCCGCTGTCTGATCCGGAGAATGAACAGATTCAAGACGTGATGGAGAAGATAAGGCTGAAATTCAGGGCCATCACTGCAAGCTTAGGCGTGAAGTTAGAGTATGAAGGTCACCCCACATCATCAAAGCAGGATGTTGAGGATCTGTGAGCGCGATGGACATTACATTTTAGTTTCTCTGTCTTTGCTTTCTTAAGCTCTCCAAATCTTGTCTTCAACTTATTGGGATCATGAGGAGCTACCCTGAGACAACAACGGTCAGATTCAGATCATAAATCACTTGTATAGTTTTAACGATGTCTTAAGTTTTGTCTTATTACCTGCTGCCTGAGGTCTCCATGTATTGCCCATGATCAGTCATTAGGGTTTCACCAGAGATCCACTAGTATACTTGTGTAATAATTCCCGTTTAGAACGCGAAAGCATTATTATGAATGGTATTCCTTATCATTTGTTTGAAGTACTCGTTGACTTATTGTATCCTACATGTTGGGAGCATATTTATCTCCTTGTAAAAACACACATCCCATATATTGCAAATCTGCATAGATCTACTTCTCGTAAGTATGTCCATCCCATTCCATCTCAAAGCGACAGTGTGTTCGCCTCTGCTTACTCACTGCATCTTAATTGTGTCCATCACTCTGCAAACTACACGTCTACACCTCATTCCAGGTCACAAGTGGATGATCCTCCTCTGATCACTTTACTGTCCTCTTTATATGGGTGGCTGACATGTGGGTCTAGTCCAAATCCCTGAAGCCACAGGACAGCGTAATTGAGAAATTCAGAGTAAAAGGACAGTAATTCTGAAATTCAGAGTAACCGGTTCCATTCTGATGGCTCTGCTCTCCTCCACATATATAAAGGTGCTTCCCCTGAAGCAAAGGGCCTGGCACGGGAGCAGCTACCTGGAGGCCTTCAAGCAAACAGGCCTAAAGCCCGTGAAGTCAGTTTGTGGCAAGTTCTGGCCTGCATTTAGGCCCATGTCTGCTTTTTAGGCATCATGTGTTGATCTCCTGTTGTCACCTGTTGACATATATTCACGTTAAAAATCACGCTACATTAGTTAAAAAATAGAGTTTTTTTAAATCACGTTAGAGTCATTTTTACCGCCACAAAATGTAAAACCAAGGTAACCAAACTCAGTGTGTAGTGAATGCACGTGCATGATTCGACCAATACATAAAATCCATTTAGCAGGGATTGGGCTCTAGCTTCTCAAGGAACCCTCCCAAAGGGATCGGCTCTTTGCAAGGAGCTCATAGTAGTCGAAGCCAAAAAAAAAATATGGCTTCTCCTAGCTCTTCTCTGTAAACTTAACACGAATTATTACAAAATTATCATTGGAGTCATTTTTGCTAAACGTATTTGAAATGGCTCTAACTTCACTAGAGAAGCCGCTTCACATTAGGAACCAAAGCCGGAGCCTTCTTTTGAAAGGAGCTAGAGCCCTACCAAACGAGATCGGTTCCTCTCCAAGGGCTCCTTTTTTCGCTGAAAAATAATGGGGCCAAAGTTACGGCTTGCAATACATTAGTCATCAAATATTCCAATCACATGCATGCATCTATGAATTTGTGGATCCCATCCAATGTATGACTATTGCTACATGTCGTGGATCGTAATTCGTGCATGTGGCTAGCTAGGAGTATTCCTTGGTTGAATGTTGATCGACAACGACACAACAACTACCCTTGTTCGTTGGATCATGAAATCAAATTTATCACGCTTGCATGCATATGTGGATCGATGTGGCCGCACTGCTGCAGCATGCATGCTGGTATATAGAAGAAAAGTGACCCTGACTCCGGGACGACGATGTGTCATATAGAAAAGTTTATTCTGAACAATGTGTCATATGAAAATATATATTATTATTACTACCTCCTATCTACACCATTGCTAGCTCATGAATCCATGATGGGCTTAGCGTCCACCGTTTCTTCAATTCTCTTACAGCTGCAGTAGCAGTAGCAACGTAGCATGCACCATGCATGTGTGCCAACATGCATGTATACGTACTCTGTGGCACTCTGCAGGCTACACCATGCTCTAGTGGGCAGGAGAGGAACGACGTGCTGTACAAACAGCTGTTGTAAGTGCATCTAGAGACTAGAATGACACATCACATTTAATTTTTAGCCCAAAGTAGACAGAATATCCAGCGGTATTGCTACAGTACTCGTACTGAAGCCAAGAACATGCGCGTGTAAATGAGGGTAGTTAAGGGATCGATGTACAGTGCAAGATGACGTTAGTTTGCACGCATTTATTAAGAACGTGTTGGGCCAGCACGCAGCAGTACTAAGGGAATGTAATTAAGCACTATACATGCATATGGGCAAATTATGGGAGACACGACCTACTCCGTGCTCGATCCACATGCATGTCAGAGTAAGAAGCTGGCGTCGCAGGTACGGATTGGAAACTCACCCCCAGGATTAATTTGGAAACTCCTTGGATACCAGATTTTTGCTAGATGGAGCAGTCCACGGGGTTGTCATTTGCATAAACCATTTAGTTCTTTATACGGGTTTTTCCATCCCTAGCTAAACTAAGGACATGTTTGGATCTAACGGCTAAACTTAATCCACCTTATGAAAATGGATGAAACATGGGCTAATTAAGAGCTAATAGACTCTAACCATATCAATTAGCAGCCTCCATTAGCACTTATTAGTTCAGAATTAGCCTACATTTAATCTTTCTAATTTGTGTAAAAAAACATAGATTAATTATTAGCTCTATGATCCAAACACCCTTAAGATATGGCCCCCTCAATCAGCTTGTTTTCTTCAATAATGGCAATGTCGGGTGAGTGCTTTAGAAATAGATATATGAGTGTTTTGTTTTATTTTTTTCTACGAGTAATGGTGGCCAATTTTGTTGCTAGTTTTTTCTTCTTCTAATTAATTTGATGAATCGAACGTCGATGCGATTTTTTTATAGTGATTGTCAGCAAATTTATACCAATATAAAAGTGGAGGTTGTGCCCACCGTATGACCGTACAACAGTAGCAACATGCATACTAATTGATCGGGCTAACTCATTAGGTATTATATTAAGATGACACGCGGTTGGTTATAATTAAGTTGCCACGCCTCTTGCAAACGTTTGTCTAAGATGCGGATATCAACCTGGCCGCCCGCTAGCTGTAACTAATTGCATAGTTTATCTATAATTTACGAAATAAATTTTTTAAACCTAACTAGTTCATAGTTAGATAATAATTATTAAATATAAATAAAATGCTACAGTAACTGAATCTAAATTTTTTCCCGGACTGAACGAGGCTTAGCCGCAGGCCGCAGCGCCGGACTCAGCTGCTTTTGCCCAAGTTGCCACGGTTTTGCTGCAACATCGTGCATTTCTGCGGGATGCACCCAACAAAAGCTTGCTGCCTGACCCCGGTCACGTGTGCGTGTGCCGGCGCAAGCAGGGACGAACGCCGGCGGGCAGGACCTCCTCGTCGCAGCAGGACCTGGAGCAGCGCGGGGCGGGGCACACCTCGGCGGCGGCCTCGCACGCACGGGAGCAGTAACACGCAAGCGTCGCCGCCGCCGCCGCGCGCAGGACTTGCACGACGGCGGCGACGAGCCCCGGCCGGACGACGCTCTGGGAACGCGTCGCATCGCAAACAAGGACTCCATCTCCACAGCCGAGTTGAACCAGCGATCGTGATGTGACCCAACCAATCTCCGCGGTCTTGCGTGCGTGCATTTGCTCGGGGGTCTGGGACCGACACCGTGTCATGTACTCCCTTCTCAGCACTCGTTAGGTTCTTGTTTAGTTACTGTAGCATTTTGTTTTTATTTGACAAATATTGTCCAATCACGGAGTAACTAGGCTCAAAAGATTCATCTCACAAATTACAGATAAACTGTGCAGTTAGTTTTTATTTTCGTCTATATTTAATACTCCATGCATGCGACCAAAGATTCGATGTGACGGGGAATCTTGAAAATTTTTGCGAACTAAACAAGGCCAGTTCCCAAAAAAAATTTACAAAAATTTTTAGATTCTCCGTCACATCGAATTTTGCGGTACATATATGAAGCATTAAATATGGATAAAAGAAATACCTAATTGCACGGTTTATGTGTAATTTGCAAGACGAATCTATTGAGCCTAGTTAGTCCATGATTATTGGACAATATTTTTCAAATATAAACGAAAGTGCTACAATGTCCATTTTACAAAAAAATTTAAAACTAAAAAGGCCTTACTCGAAAAATAAGTCTAGATGGTGATACGGTCTTCAAAGCATAATTTTAACTTCTTACTCTTATAAAAATATTTATAAGAAAGTGATATACACATACATACTATTATGAAATATTTTTAAGACAAATTTATTATATAAGTTTAATATTTTTAAACTCAACAATTTAAAAGTTATTCATGATTTATATCTTCAATATTTGATTCAAACTTTGTTCAAAACAACTTTCTTTTTGAATATACAAAGACATGGACGGAGCCTAAAAGATGACGCCATAGAGAGGAGGCGCCGGTAAGAGTCATGGTGTCGTGCCGGAAGGAGGAGACGGGGCGGGGAATAGTGGATGCACGCGAGAAAGCTACACATATTTTTATGTATGGTACGAGCTTGTTTGGCAATTAACAAAAGATGAGGAAAAGATATGAGGTACTTTTGAAGATGAGTTTTTCTTTTTTTTCCTCAAAAAACATGGATGGAGAAGGGATATGTGGTATTTTTGAAGATGCTCTAATCAACCAGACATATACCATACATTTTTTCTCTCGTAGTGACATACAAGCATATCTGCAATTTGATATGGAGGCAAGCAAAATTTGAGGATTTCCTCTAATTTATGTGGGTAGAACAACTTGTTTTTTTTACCAAGATTCTCATCCAGCTGCAAACATCGTATTTGACGAGTACTCCCTCCGTTCCAAATTATAAGTCATTCCAAGAATCTTGGAGAGTTAAAATATTTTTAAGATCGATCAAAAATATATAGAAAAATATAAAAATTGATGTCATAAAATAGGTACACTATGAAAATATAACTAACAAAGAATCTAATGATACTTGGTTGGTATCAAAAATGTTATTATTTTGCTATATAAATTTAGTCAAACTTGAAAAACTTTGACTTTCTAAGATTCTTGGAATGACTTATAATTTGGAACGGAGAGAGCAATTGATTGACCCATCCGAACCTGCATTTATTTCGTCTCACAGTACCTTTTTTCAAATCCATTTATCTCGCTCTCCATATGCAAACTTTTTTCTTCCGCTCTACACTATTAATTCTATACAATCCAAGTCATTTCCTTTAGAACCTCTTGGATAATGTTCTATACAATTCAGTCCTTTCCTTTAGCAACTCCAGCTAGGACATGTCCTATACCCCTCCATGAGGGTGTCATATACGTACGCAAGTTTCCGTAAAAAAAAACTATGTACGCAAGAAAAAACAGCATCGTCAATGGCTAGATCGATCACCATCCTCACTTGGATAATATTAATCAATACTTTAATTTTAGTTTGTACTCCCTCCATCCCAAATTGTAAGTCATTCTAAGAATCTTAGAGAGTCAAACTTTTCTAAGTTTGACCAAATTTATATTATAAAATAATAATAATTATGGTACTAACTAAGTATCATTAGATTCCTTCTTAATTATATTTTTATAGTATACTCATTTTACGTTACAAATTTTAGTATTTTTCTCTATAATTTTGGTCAAACGTGAAAATGCTTTGACTCTCCAAAATTCTTGGAATGACTTATAATTTGGGATGGAGGGAGTAGCATCAATGGTTATGCGCATTGCCGGTCTAGCTCACCGGTCGCCACTGATCGATATCAATCCTCAGTACCTCCCTGCCTCCTGGCTCCATATATATACGTCCATGTGCAGTCGGATCGAGCAAGACGATAGCAAACTCAGCAGCAGTGGACAGATAGGAGGCTAGCTGACCATGCCGGGGCTCATGACGATGATGGCACTAGCACCATCGCCGCCCATGTCGGTGAGGCCATGCTTCTGCAACAAGATGAGGGGTACTACGATGTTGCTGGTCAAGAATCGTTCTTCTTCCCAAGCACATCTCCTCGGCCGCCGCAGCTGGCGCGCTCCGGCAGCGACGACGGTGGCCACCGCAGCCGCAACTGCCTTTCATGTTGATGAGCAGGAACGGGAAGAGATGATGATGCGGCGCCTGGCGGAGGACGGGTGGGTGGACGAGCATATGCTGCCGCTGCTCACCCCCGTGGAGGAGGCCTGGCAGCCGGCCGACCTGCTGCCCTCCTTCGTCGTCTCCGCCGACGAGCAGCGGAGCCAGGTGGCGGAGCTCCAGGCCCGTGCGGCTGGCGTGCCCGACGACCTCCTCGTCTGCCTCGTGGGCAGCATGGTCACGGAGGAGGGCCTGCCCGGCTACATGTCCATGGCCAACCGCGTGGCGGGCGGCGGCGACGCCACCGGCTGCGACGACCACGGCTGGGCGCGCTGGCTGCGCGGCTGGACCGCCGAGGAGAACCGCCACGGCGACCTGCTCAACCGCTACCTCTACCTGTGCGGCCGCGTGGACATGCGGCGCGTCGAGACGACGGTGCACCACCTCCTCGGCCGCGGCATGCGCGCCATGCTGCGGCCCTCCAGCGCGTACCACAGCCTCATCTACGGCTCCTTCCAGGAGCGCGCCACCTTCGTCTCCCACGCCCGCACCGCCAGGCAGGCGGGCCTCCACGGCGACGCCTGCCTCGCCAAGCTCTGCGGCGTCATCGCGGCCGACGAGAGGCGCCACGAGGCAGCCTACACCAGGGCCGCCGCCAGGGCCTTCGAGGACGACCAGGACGGCATGGTGCGGGCGCTCGCCGCCGTGATGCGCGCCAAGATCACCATGCCCGGCGAGCTCATGGACGACGGCCGCGACGAGCGCCTCTTCGATCACTTCTCGGCGGTTGCGCAGCGCTCGGGGGTGTACACGGCGGCGGACTACGCCGACATGGTGGAGCACTTCGTGCGCAGGTGGAAGGTGGCGGAGCTCGGCGCCGGCCTGTCCGGCGAGGGGCGGCGCGCGCAGGACTACGTGTGCGGGCTGCCGCGCAAGATACGCAGGATGGAGGAGCTGGCTCAAGACCGTGCGGCCCAAATGGGGGCCCAGTCGGTTTGCTTCAGTTGGGTGTTCGATAGGCCCGTCCGCATCCACTGATGGGCTAGCCTCTTCCAAATGAAGGTTGGGGGCCCATTCGTCACTCATCAACTGAACAAGGCCCAACTACTTCTACTTATTTTATTTTCCCTAAATAAAAAACTTCTCGCTGCTTCTAAGCATTAGATTAGAGTAACAATCAACTATAATAAATATATCCTAGTACAAGTACGTCTGGTTGCATTTGTATTCTGTTTACCACTACTACGTATCTGAAATGTTGTTGCTTATGTATAATTATATATGTGCATTGTTTATAATTAATCCTAAATATTCCTTTGCTGAATGGATCTTTACAAGGATTGCTACTCTGCATATGAAATTATTATCAACATCCGTTGATTCTGCGATTCATTAATTCAATATTGGTCAAAACATGCCAATAGAATTTCATTCAGTACTTACAGTACGTCACTGAACTTTGCCTTCACCCAACTTGAGCATAAAAACTGTAATCTGAACTGATGCCAATGTAGACAAGCACACGCAAATTGACTGCAAAGACAGGCCCGATCGACATCGTTTTCTTTTGTATTTTGTGTCCCGTGCTACTTATGACTATAGCTCGGTAGTTGACAGTGCTGGTCCTGCTGGAGCATGCTAATGAATTGGTAGTGGGCCAATAAGACCAAGAGAGTAGTGTACCCAAAGCCATCAAATAGTGAAATTAACTACTACGTATACGTATTGTTTAAACAAATTTTGTAAGTTAGCTGGGACCATGTCCAACCTTGGCCATAAATAAGCTCCTGCGGCACATGTGCTGTCATGCATGGCATTTGATATCCATTTAGAGGGTGATAACACAGAATAAACCCCACAAATTCAACTCTATTGAGAATAACAAGGCAGATAGAGAACCAGACTCTCAAGTCTCAACAACCAAAGCACCATACACCTCCAGGATTACGACTAGCAACAACATGTTAGATAGGATTGGCCACAGATGATAGCTCACATCCATGGTACAATGGTAGCTTATTTGTAAATCATGTATACGGTAGTAAGGCCAGGGCATGAAAAACATACTCAAAAACTCATACCCACTAACCTTCCATACCATGTACCATTTGACTTTGCTCAGCCATGCGCAAGCACAATGCCCAGACGGCCAGACAACAAAGAAGGCAGCCACTCCTGCTAGTGGCAAGACAAGATAAGCAAGATGAAATGGCGTCATGAGTAGAATTCCCTCAGCAACGAGACACCATATAAACAGCTAAAACATGCGCGAGCACGTAAAACAAAAGTCCATGGTATCACTAGCCTTCATCATAGCAGTGAGAGGGGGTCCACTCAGGAAAGATGATAAATTTAAATCAGAAGGCAAAGCACCAGCCAACAGGAACCGATGGGGGCAAAACCTTGAAAAATTGAAATGAAATTATGCCATCCTGAATACATAAGTAAATGCAGCACTATATGAAGACTAGAAATAGGAAAATTTTCATTATTTCCAATTGAAACTGAGATATTCTTACGCGAAAAAAAGAGAGAAAAGAAACATCTTTGATTTTTCTGCCCACTTTCATACTAGTACAAGGTAAAACTGAATGATGGAAGACTGAATCTCCCATGCACTACGATTTATTTCAGGTAGAAATATCATTTCTTGCTTAGGTCCATAGCAAAGGGATTAGCATTTATAAATCATGAAAACTATTGATAAAAAAAATTCTGTTACTAAGTTGCTTCTCTATTTCACACTCCAATACCCCCTAGAAAGTCACAACAAACAAGTAAATTCAACACTAGCAGCATTGCACTTTGCCACTTTATATCAATAGGGCAACTTCCTGAGTATACCATATCGAAAAATGGCAACAAGACTACAATTCATGTAAATAAGCACAGAGCTCCCCACTTAGATGCAATCTGAATATCTGATACCTCAAGGTAACAAATAAACAAGGAAGATGACTGACAACATATAACATCATCAATAACTAATTGTTAAATATGATATAAAGCAGCTTCAATTCATAGGGATAATATGTCAAATACAAGATGCAAGTGGTTCCAGGACATGAAAGAAAACACATACAGGATACCATGCATTTTAACTTTGCTAATAGTAATATTGAAGAAAGAAATTATAAGACAATCATCGTTTTTCATATATTATCTACATATAGGAGGTACCACCAAAAGGATAGTGCCTAGATAGTCTGATATTACTATCCAGAGGGCTGACTCGACTGGTGACTGACAACTATAGTAGCTTGATATAGGCCTCATGATATGGCTGAGTTGCTGCATTGTCGGATGTAATCAACATTATCTTGCCATTGACCAAAGCTTCTTTGAGAAGCAAAATGTCTGCTTCTGGTGCACCATGCGAATCCACTGGAGTGACATTGCGAGAAACTATTAACAGTTTGTGCAGAGACCTAGCTTTCTTCAACAGAAAAGTCACTAGCTGCACCTCATCAGGGTTCCAGTTGAAGCCCATGACCTTTACCATGACAAGGTTGTCCAAGCCATCTTCCGGTGGTTCTTCCCACACCTGATCAATAGAACCTTCAATGGGCACATATTTATAGTCCGGGAACTACAAAGAAAAACCAAAGTAAGAAAGACAGGATGACTATGAAGCAAAGAAATTACAAAGGCAATGACTGTGTTAACCTGCACAAAAAGCCTCTCCAGATTAGGACATTGGAAGGTCTTCAGGAACAGATACAGGCTGGATAGATTGACAGCTTTCATTCCTAACATGAGTAGGTGTAGCTCTTTCAAACTGTGTAAGTTGAAATTGGGCAACTGGGCACTGGCTCCATCGGCTGAGGAGAAATATGCACCCTGAAATAAAAGGCATGTTTAGGATAAAAACCCAATATTTTTGTTTCATATCTATGAAAATCAAGCAACTAAAAGTTACTCCTAACTCCTAAGTGACAAGAAGACCAGAAATAATAAACAAGATTGAACACGGAGAAAGTACCATGAGGGCTTTGTAACAGATGGTGAGAATGTTGAGGCTGGATAAATCCTTCGGGAGAGATTTCCTCAACTTATCGATATTCCACTCTTTCATCGTTACTGAGTCATATAACTGAATATAAAGATCAGAAAGCACAGCATCGCGTGGAATGGATAAAGGCAAGTTGGAGAACCAGCCACTGTAGCGGAAGGAGCGTAGGCTAGGCACACGCACGAAGTCCAGACTGGTGATCCTACCACAGTCCGCGATGGTAAGACTCCTCAGGTTCGGCGGTAGCCTGTCGAACTCCCAACCGTTACCGATACATTTGCAGCTCCGCAGATCGAGAGTGAGGAGGCTGGGGCACAGAGCCATCATTTCTCCGAAAGCCTCTCTGCAGCGGAAAAAGACCGATACGAGCCGGATGACCTCGAGAGCGTGGAATGGCCGCAAGGTGTCCTTGTAGAACATGGAGACGGTGATCTCGCTGAGCGAGAGGCACGCGAGGGCCGGGCTCGACAGCGGCAGGTGGAAGTTGAGCTTGCTAGCGGTCGTGCTGCGGAGTGTCTTCACGTGGAGGTCCTCGACGCCACACTCGGCGGTGTAGTTGAGAAATCGCCGGAGCTCCGAAGCCTTGAGAGTGGAGATTCGGACGATGAGGGAGAAGCGGTCGAGGCGGCGGCGCGGCCGCGGCTCGCTCTCCATCGTGTCCAGCTCCCTCCGCAGGTCGTTGCGGGAGCGGAGGTGCACCTCGAGGGAGGCGCAGTGCGCCCACCGGCGCTTCCACAGGTCGCGCCACCCGCGAGCGAGCGCCCCCGTGCGGATGGCGTTCTTCAGGGAGAGGTGCGTCAGGATGTGCATCCGCAGCTCGTCGGGGAGCGCGGAGATGCGGTCCACCGGGATCGCATCCGAACCCACCGCCTCGCACCGGTCATCCAGCCCATCCACCCTTTGCCTCTTCGATCCGCCGCCGCCACCGTCATCGCCGCCGGCCGAGTTCATGGCCATTTCCCGCTCGTCCCCAATTTGGGGAATACCCTACTCTCCCTCTCCCCGAGTCCACCGCCCAGAAACCAAAGCGCCGCTGGGCGCGTTGCGTGCGAATCTGCGACTGCGAGCCTGCGAGGTTAAAGAAAAGGAGTTGGGCCATACTGGGCCGAAACGTGGACGCTCTGCCACAGTTTTCTGCTCTTGGCCCATGCGTAAGCCTTGTGATTGTACTGGCAAACTTTTATTTATTTATTTTATTTATTCTCAGTTTAAGAAAACTACTTTTGTTTCCCATAATAAGAGGGGAAAAAATGCTTCCAATAACAAGGCAGCCTGCAGCCTTGCTTAGTCAGTAGCCCATGGGAAAAAGGTTTTGCAAAAAAACAAGAAGGAGCTCTACACTACACCCAGATGGACAAAACTTTAAAATCAAACTTTGGCAGTGCTGGACCTTGCTAATGAATTGGGAGGGGCCCACCCAATAAGACTAAGAGAGTAGTAGTGTACACAAAGCATCAAATAGTGAAATTAACTACAGCTGCACATGTGCTTAATCAAGTTTTGTAGGTTAGCTGGGACCATGGCCCAACCTTGGCCATAAATAAAACTCCTGCTGCACATGTGCATGGCATCTGAATATCTGATGACTGATATCCATTTGGAGGACGATAACACAAGATAAAGCCCACAATTTCAATTATATTGAAAAGAACAAGGCAGATAGAGAACCATATGCTCAACTAAGGCTTTGTTTAGTTCGCAAAAATTTTCAAGATTCTCCATCACATCGAATCTTTGGTCACATGCATGAAGCATTAAATATAAATGAAAATAAAAACTAATTGCACAGTTTACCTGTAATTTGTGAGATGGATCTTTTGAGCCTAATTATTTTTTGTTTGTATAATATTTGTCAAATAAAAACGAAAGTGCTACAGTAGCCAAAAACGAAAATTTTAACGAACTAAACAAGACCTAAAGCGAACTAAACAAGTCCTAAAGCACCGTACACCTCCAGCCACCAGGAGTAGCAACAGCATGTTAGATAGGATTCACCACAGAGTTCACATCCCCAGCTGATGTAGTCATGTACCATTGGCTTTGCCGACGCATCAGGTCATCAGCCATGCACAATGCCCACACAACAAAGAAGGCAGCCACTCCCGGTAGTGCAAGACAAGATAAGCAAGATGATGTCAGGAAAGATGATACATTTAAATCAGAAAGCAAAAGCACGAACCAACAGGAACCGAGGGGCACAAAACCTTGAAAAAATGAAATAACTATTGAAACCGAGATGTTCTCACTCAAAAGATAAAGAGAAAGGAAACGGTGATCTTTGGTTTCTCTGCCCTCTTTCATATAGTTACAAGATGATAATATTTATTAAATTCAACACTAACAGTGGCAGCATTGCACTTCGCCACTTTGTAATCAATAGGGAAAATGCCAAAAAGACTACAAGTCATGTAAATAAGAACAAACCCCCCTGCTTTGATACAATCTGATACCTCAAGGTAGCAAATGAAGAAGGAAGAAGACTGACAACAATAACATCATCAATAATTCTGATCCACAACTTCTTTCATCTTTGTTTGACTTGTTAATATGGCAAAGCTGCCCCCCCCCCCCCCCCCCCCCCCCAACACACACACCATTACTCAATTAGCAACCATAAACCATGAAAAATCATTGACAACAAAATTCTGTAACCAAGTTTGCTTCTCTTTCGCAGACCCCACCGCATGGCAATCACAACAGATGATTAAATATTCAAATCCATCACTATCAGAATTGCACTCTGTTTATCAATCAGGCTACTTCTTGAAAGTTATCATATAAAAAAAATGTTGGCAACAAGACTACAGGCCATGAAAGTAAGCACAGACCTCTTCACTTTGATTCAATCTGATACCTCAAGGTAAATATCAACCGATAAGATATAACATATCATTATGGGAGTTGCTATATTTCAGGTGCATGAATTTGCAGGCAACAATTTTATACAATCAACAAGTATAATTAAAAGGACAACTCACAAGAGACAAGTCATAATTTTTTTTCTTCTATTAGCCAAATAAACAATGAAAAAATTACATGCTGCCCGAACAACAACGAAAACTCAGGCACCTAGAATATAGGAGAAGTGTGATCCACAGCTTAACTCATATTCGTTTGAGTTGTGAAAGATAATATGAAGCTCCAGAATTTTTTTTTAAAGAGGATCAACTCTGCTTTTAAGAAAGCACAACGTAACAGGTTCGCTGGGGTTACCAGCCACATTACAATTCACGGCTATATCAGCCCAAAACCAGGAAGGTAAAGACAACATCTAGAGCACAACAAAAACAAAAACTGTTAAATCTCGAAGACATCAGTAGCAGTGGAAATCTTGGGTTTAAAGTCCTTCAGCCAGCGTCTAATTGCCTCCAGCACCTGCCACACGCGCTCCTTGTCTTTCTCCTTCAAAAGGATACTCCATCTCTGCAAGAATGATATCGCCACATATATCACATCAGTTGGCATTTTAACAAAAGTTTTCTCAATTGCCATCTTGTTCCGCGTAATCCATAACGCCCAGGCAAAACCCGCGAAGAAAAACATCATCAACCGCTTAGGTAGAGGCCCCGTGCCATGTAACCAGGTCATAGACATATCTTCTATGGATCTAGGTAAAAAATCTAGTTCAAAGATATCCTGTAAAACCCCCCAAACTAACCGAGCCAAGTGACAACTAAATAACATATGATTGATACATCATCATCATAAGGATAATATTAACATGTTAAATACATCATGCAAGTGGTACCAGGACAGCAAAGCAAGAGCATATTGGAACACCATGCATTATTAATACTTCACTAAGAGTAATATTCAAGAAAGAAATTAAGGAGACAACATTGGTTTCTTGATATCTTACAATTTTCTCAGTAAGAACTGGAACCAAAATGTTAATGTCCTGATAGGCTAGTATTACTATCTTTAGGGCTCTGATTCGACTGGTGACTGCACTATAGATTGATATAGGCCTTATGATATGGCTGAGTTGCTGCATTATCAGACTCAGTAAACATTATCGTGCCATTGACCAAAGCTTCTTTGAGAAGCGAAAGGTCCGCTTCTGATGCACCGGGCGAATCCACTGGAGTGACATTGCGAGAAACTATTAACAGTTTCTGCAGAGAGCTAGCCTTCCTCAATAGAAAACTCACTAGCTGCACCTCGGTGGGGCACCAGTTGAAGTTCATGACCTTTATCATGACAAGGTTGTCTAAGCCATCTTCCGGTGGCTCTTCCCGCACCTGATCAATAGAACCTTCTGTGGGCTTTAATCTATATGCCGGGAGCTACAAAGATGAACCATAGTAAAAAACACAGGATGACTGTGAAGCAAAGAAATTACAAAGGCATTGATTGTGTTAACCTGCACAAAGAGCCTCTCCAGATTAGGACACTGGAAGGTCTTGAGGAACAGATAGAGGTTAGCTAGGTTGACAGCTTTTGTCTGTAACATGAGTAGGTGTAGCTCTTTCAATCCATGTAAGTTGAAATTGGGCAATTGGGCACTGACCCCATCAACTGACAAGACAGATGCACCCTAAAATAAAAGGCATGGTTAGCTTAGGAAACCATGAATTTTTTTCCTTTCATATTTATGGAAATCAAGCAACTAAAAGCTACTCCTAAGTGACAAGAAGACCTGAAATAATAAACAAGATTGAATTCGGAGAAAGTACCGTGAGAGCTTTGTAACTGATAGTGAGAACGTTGAGTCTGGATAAATCCTTCGGGAGAGATTTCCTCAACTTATCGATATGCCACTCTTTCATCATTACTGAGTCATATAACTGAATATAAAGATCAGAAAGCACAGCATCGCGTGGAATGGATAAAGGCAAGTTGGAGAAGCAGCCACTGTAGCGGAAGGAGCGCAGGCTAGGAACACGCACGAAGTCCAGACTGGTAATCCTATCACAGCCCGCGATGGTAAGACTCCTCAGGTTCGGCGGCAGCCTGTCGAACACCCAACCACTACAGCTGCAGCAGCGCAGATCGAGAACGAGGAGGCTGGGGCACAGCGCCATCATTTCTCTGAAAGCCTCCCTGCGGAAGGACACCGATGCGAGCCGGATGACCTCGAGAGCGTGGAATGGCCGGGCGCCCTTGTGGTACATTTTGGAGACGCAGATGTGGCGGAGCGAGAGGCACGCGAGGGCCGGGCTCGACAGCGGCAAGTGGAAGTTGAGTCTGCTCGCAATCGTGCCCTGGAGCATCTCCACGTGGAGGTCCTCGACGCCGCACTCGGCAGCGTAATCGAGAAAACGCCGGAGTTCCGAGGACTTGAGGTTGGAGATGTCGACGACCAGGGAGAAGCGCTCGAGGCGGCGGCGCGGGCGCGGCTCGCGCTCCAGCACGTCCAGCTCTCTCCCCAGGTCGTCGTGGGAGCGGAGGTGCACCTCGAGGGAGGCGCGGTGCGCCCACCGGCCCCTCCATAGGTCGCGCCACCCGCGAGCGAGCGCCCCCGTGCGGATGGCGTCCTTGAGGGGGAGGTGCGTCAGGACGTGCAGTCGCAGCTCGTCCGGCAGCGCCGAGATGCGGTCTACCGGGAACGCATCCGAAGCCACCGCCTCGCATCGGTCATCCACCCTTTGCCTCTTCACTCCGCCGCCGCCGCCGCTGTCGGAACCGATGGCCATTCTCGGAACCGCCGCCGCCGCCACTCGCTTCGTTCCTCAACCCAAACTCCGGAACCAGAAAGGCAGAAACCGATTGTCTTTTTTCTTTTTTGAGAAAAAAAAAATCAGAAACCGATGTGCTGCCGGAGTTTTGGGCTCTTGGCCCATGCGTAAGCCAACGTCCTTTTTAGGCCACTCACAATGCACACTCTATCATAGAGTCTAAAGTTATTTATTATCTCGAACAATGTGGATTTGAAGTCTAAATAAGACTTGGAGTCTTATTTTTTCTACCTCTTTCTTCAATAAATATGCTGCCACATCAGCAAAATACCATAAATAATATGTAATTAAGTGTCTTCAACTCTGTGATAGAGTCTTGTATTGTGAGTGCCCTTACTAGGCACTGTTTAGTTAAAGGAAAAGTAACTCAGCTTCGTGAACCTATACAACCACTAATTAATACCACAGGATCTAGATCTAATGTTTGAGATTTTTTTTTCACTTAAACCCTCCCATCTGGATACACACGGGTTAGATTTAAATCCATAGGTGAAGGGGTTTAAGTGAAAAAAAAACCTCAGACGTTGGATCTAGATCATGTGGCCTTAATTGGTGATTGCATAGGTTGCACACGAAGCTGGGTTGCATATGATACGTTGTCTAGTTACTTTTTTTTTTGCAAAATGACTACTATATCACTTTAATTTGTATTTGATGATTATTGTCTAATTATGGACTAATTAAGCTTAAAAGATTCATCTCGCAAATTACGGGTAGTGTACAATTAGTTATTTTTTATCTATATTTAATGCTCCATGCATATGCCATAAGATTCGATGTGATGAGAAATCTTGAGAAGATTTGCAAAATTTTTGGGAACTAAACAGCCTAGGAAATAAAATTTGGTTACTCTAAAAAAGGAAATAAAATTGTCATATTTTTGTTCAAATAAATGTTACTAGGAAATAAAATAAGCTGACAGAAAACATAAGTCATTTAAATGATTTTTAGTACTTTATCCCAAATTATGAATTGTCCAGAAAGATAACTAGAAAGTACTCCCTTTGTTCCAAATTATAAGTTGCCTTAATTTTTTTTGGTTCATCCATTTTTATATGTATCTAGACATATTATCATATCTAGATGTATATCAAAAATAGATGTACCAATAAAGTCAAAACGACTTATAATTTAGAATGAAGGAAGTAAGAAATAGTAACACATATACCCATGCCATTTAATATACAGTTGCACCGAAAAACTAACTCTAGAGAGAAAACTACATACTCTCTCCATAACTATAAAAAAGTTATTTTGGATAAGGTTTGGGTTAAATATTGGAAATATAAATCACGAATAACTTTTAGGTTGTTGAGTTTGGAAATGTGAAAACTATATAAATTTGTCTTGAAAAATACTTTCATAAAAGTATGCATATACCACTTTTTGATATTTTTTTTTAAAAAAACAATGAGTCAAAGTTAGGCTTTGGAGACCATTTCGCTGTCTTAAACAACTTTTTTTTATAGGTGTGGAGGGAGTATGGGATGAATGATGTTTTGTGACATGTGGACACTTTATTTTCTGTGATGTAAACTCATGACTTATTTGCTATGAGATGAACTCATTTAATTATGGATTCATGAGATAACTCATTTAGGTTCAATTTATGGATTTGTGAGATAACACATTTAGGTTTAATTTATGGATTTGTGAGATGAACTCATTTGGGCTTAATTTATGGGTTTGTGAGATAAATCATTTAGGTTCAATTTATGGATTCGTGAGATAACCAATTTATGGATTTGTGAGATGAACACAAGGACTTAATTTATGGGTTTGTGAGATGAACTCAATTACTCTCAAATTATGATTTTGTAATATTTATAACTCTATCACATATGTTTTTTTTGTTTAAATTATGGTCAAATACGACCCATGTACTGATGTACAATGGTGGCGGCCATCCAACCACACGCAGTGACGCAGCCGGCCGCCCCGCCAGCCAGGCAGCCACCCAAGCAACCAGGCATGCAGGTGCTCAGCAGTCAGTACGGTCAAATTTGCGTAAGGATAATTTTGTCTTTCCGGGAAAAAAAGGTAAAAGAGTTAAAGTGGCAGGGAAACAAGAAAATCATATTTTGCAAAGCCCATAATTTCAGCCAGCAAAAATCCAATTTTCTCAAAAATAGATGGGCCATTCAGAGCCAAAGCTGAATGCGGACTGAATTTTGAATTTTTGGCCCATGCAGCTTTTACTTTCTAATTAAGAAAGCGTACTTCTTTTATTTCAAGTATAATAATAAAAGAGAAAAATCTTCCAATAATCAAGAAGCCTGGAGCCTTGCTATTCAGTACACAGTAGCTGGTCTGAAAAAGAATTTTTCAAAACAAGATGGAGTTCCACACCCAGATGGACAAAACTTCGGAATCATACTTGAAACGATCATGCAAAATATAAGGCCTTGTTTAGTTCACCCAAAAAACCAAAAACTTTTGAAGATTCCTCGTCATATTGAATCTTGTGGCGCATACATGAAGCATTAAATATAGTCAAAAATAAAAACGAATTACATAGTTTGCTTGTAAATCGAGAGATGAATCTTTTGAGTCTAGTTAGTTCATATTTAGACAATATTTACCCCAAACAAAGAAAAGTGCTACAGTGGCCGAAAACTTTTCATTTCGGCAACTAAACAAGGCCTAAAACTCATTCATGAAGAGAGTCCGCAGCAACAGTTTTGTATTAAGAGGCTGCATAAAATTAATCAGATGATGAAAAGTAATGTTATGAATTCCTCAATGATTTTCAGAGGAATATTACAACGATGAATTTAATTGGCTAAGTAACACCAACTGGAAATGATGGTGTCAATGATAGTATGCATAAACTTGTGAAGTTTGATTCAAGAAATTCACCACTCGGCCATGCAGAAACAAAAGTTCTAACAGATAATAGTGAAATATTATCGTATCAACTTATGCAAAAAAAAAAAGTTGTTCACTTAACAATATCAAAACTCAAAAGTGATCTTCAGGACTGACCAGTTTTCATTTTATTTTTCAACGATGTATGGAGCACTGAATCTTAGTCCTCCACGGGTGACTAAATTGTCTGTCCCTGAGTTATCTTAAGCGTTGGAGTATCAATCAAACATAATAGATATTCTAATATAATCGACTAATTGAGCCTAGCTGCATCTGTATTCTGTTTACTACTACTATATATCTGAAATTTTCTTATAATTATATATGTGCATTGTTCTTACCTAAGTGCACCTTTGCTGAATGGAACATTACAGATCCACATAAAAAAAATGATATCAGCATTCATTTAACATATTGATAAAGTTTTATTAAATACGTACAATAGCCAATAGGCCATTGAACTTTGCATGCAGTGCCAGCTCCACTTGAGCAGAAAATGACTGTAACTTAAACTGATGCTCATGTAGACAAGCAAAGCACGCACAAGCTCGAGATCTGGTTCTTTTATGGTACCTACTCTATGTACTAGTTGAAGCATTAGGACATCAGCCATGCCCAACTCCCGAACATATAGGTCTGTTCCCAGTAGCAGCAACACAATGAAGATGACTTCATCATGAGTAGAAACTAGAAACATTAGATCAAGCAACCACCATATTGGCAGCGAAAACATGAGAACAACAAAAAAACAAGAGTATGAGATTAAAAAAAACAAGAGCATGACACAGCTCTAGATGCACAAGATTACCCCTATGATATCATCCCATGGTATCACTGCCCTTTATGGGTAGGCAACTAGAAAGCAAGCAAAGTACCAAACTCATAAGAGCCAGGGGGTGCTTTAAAAATCGACATATGTTGTACCACATGAATGTAGAACAAATGCAGGACTAAATATAAAGACCTGAGATAGGAAAGTTCCTTTCCTGACTGAAACCCTGAGCTCTATGCACTAAAAAACAAACAACAGCATCAGATTCTCTGTCCACTTTCATGATCACAAAGCACAAAGCTCGATTATAACTTATAAAGTATGATCGGAGCAATAATTATAATGTTCAGAACTGTTATGATAATTATTGAAAACGTTGACAAGAAAACAAGAAGACAAAAAGGTAAATAGTGCAGACTAGCTACCCCCTGAACCCCAAACACACCAAAAAAATAATGCTACTTAAAGCAGACAAGAAGCTCCAAAGAGTGGTTTTATTATCCAATCTCCTATGCGCTAAACCATATTTCAAGTACATATCCCTTTTTCCCTTCGGTCCATAGCAAAAGGAGATAGAGAACCATTACTCAATTAGCAACCATGAAAAAATGTTAACAGAATTTTGAAAGCAAGTTTGCTTCTCTAGTTCGCATTCCATGGCAATTGCAACAGATAATCAAATCCATCACTATCAGCATTGCACTCTCTGTTATCAATCAGGCTACTTCCTGAAAGTTACCATATCAACGAATATGTTGGCAACAAGACTACAAGTCATGTAAGTAAGCACAGACCTCTTCACTTTGATTCAATCTGATACCTCAAGGTAAATATCAACGAGGCAGATAAATGGCAATATATAGCATTAACATTATTTCTAGTCCACATTTGAGTTGTGGTAGATAATATGAAGCGGCAGAGCTCTGATTCATCATCATAAGGACAATATGTCAAATACATCATCCAAGTGGTGCCAGGATAGCAAAGCATGAGCACACTGGAACATCATGCATTTTAAATATTTTGCTAGTAGTAATATTCAAGAAACAAATTAAGGAGACAACATTGGTTCTTCATATCTTATCGTTTTATCAATAAGAACTACAACCAAAGGATAATGCCTAGATAAGCTGATATTACTATCCATAGGGCTCTGACTCGACTGGTAACTAAACTATACCTTGATAAAGGCATCATGATATGGTTGAGTCGCTGCATTGTCGGACTTGGTAAACATTATCTTTCCATTGACCAAAGCTTCTTTGAGAGGTGAAAGGTCTGCTTCTGGTGTATCAGGCAGATCCACTGGGGTGACATTGTGAGAAACTATTAACAGTTTGTGCAGAGACTTAGCTTTCCTCAACAGAAAACTCACTAGCTGCACCTCGGCAGGGTTCCAGTTGAAGTTCATGACCTTTACCATGACAAGGTTGTCCAAGCCAACTTCCGGTGGTTCTTCCCACACCTGATCAATAGAACCTTCCATGGGCGCATATCTATAGTTCGGGAACTACAATGAAAAACCATAGTAAAAAAGACAGGACGACTATGAAACATAGAAATTACAAAGGCATTGATTGCATTAACCTGCACAAAGAGCCTCTCCAGATTAGGACACTGGAAGGTCTTGAGGAACAGATACAGGTTGGATAGGTTGACAGCTTTCATTTCTAACATGCGTAGGTGTAGCTCTTTCAAACTGTGTAAGTTGAAATTGGTCAACTGGGCACTGGCTCCATCGGCTGGCAAGACAGATGCACCCTAAAATAAAAGGCATGGTTAGGCACTGGCTCCATCGGCTGTCAAGACATAAGATTTTTTTTTGTTTCATATTTACGGAAATCAAGCAACTAAAAATTACTCCTAAGTGACAAGAAGACCAGAGATAATAAACAAGATTGAATACCAAGAAAGTACCGTGAGGGCTTTGTAACAGATGGTGAGAACACCGAGGCTGGATAAATCCTCCGGGAGAGATTTCCTCAACTTATCGATATTCCACTCTTTCATCGGTACTGGATCATATGAGTATAGCTGAATATAAAGATCAGAAAGCACGGCATCGCGTGGAATGGAGAAGGGCAAGTTGGAGGGGCAGCCATAGTAGCGGAAGGAACGCAGGGTAGGCACACGCACGAAGTCCAGACTGGTGATCCTATCACAGCGCGCGATGGTAAGACTCCTCAGGTTCGGCGGCAGCCTGTTGAACACCCAACCGTAACCGTTGCAGCGGCAGAGCCGCAGATCGAGAGTGAGGAGGTTGGGGCACAGCGCCATCATTTTTGTGAAAGCCTCCGAGCGAAAGGAGACCGATACGAGCCGGATGACCTCCAGAGCTTGGAAGGGCTGCTGGGCGCCCTTGTAGAACATGGAGACGGGGATGTCGCGGAGCGAGAGGCGCGCGAGCGCCGGGCTCGACAGTGGCAGGTGGAATTTTAGCTTGGCCGCGGCCGTGGTGCTGCGCGACTGCGTCTCCACGTGGAGGTCCTCGACGCCGCACTCGGTAGCGTAGTCGAGAAAGCGCTGGAACTCCGAGGACTTGAGGTACGAGGTGTCGACGATCAGGGAGAAGCGCTCGAGGCGGCGGCGCGGGCGCGGCTCGCGCGCCAGGGCGTCCAGCTCTCTCCGCGGGTCGTCGCGGGAGCAGAGGTGCACCTTGAGGGAGGCGCGGTGCGCCCACCGGCGCTTCCACAGGTCGCGCCACCCGCGAGCGAGCGCCCCCGTGCGGATGGCGTCCTTGAGGGGGAGGTCCGTCAGGACGTGCAGCCGCAGCTCTTCAGGGAGCGCCGAGATGCGGTCTGCCCGGATCGCATCCGATTCCACCGCCTCACATCGGTCATCCAGCTCAACCAGCCTTTGCTTCTTCGCTCCGCTGCCGCTGCCGCTGCAGCCGCCACCGCCGCCGGAGTCGATCGCCATTTCCTGCTCGTCCCCAATTTGGGAAGACCCTTCTTCTCCCTCACCCACCCAGAAACCGATGCGCCGCCGCTGGGTGTTGTGAACCTGCGAGCCTGCGGGTTATAGAAAAGGAGTGGGCCGAAACATGGACGCTCAAGGGGGGACGAGGCGTGCTGCCAGAGTTTTGGGCTCTTGGCCCACGCGTAAGCCTTGTATTTGTACGGGCAAATTCTTATTTTATTCTCCCTATTAAGAAAACTATATATATACTTTTGTTTCCCATAATAAGAGGAAAAAAATTGAGGTAACCAGGCAGGCTGCAGCTTTACTAGTCAGAACCCATCGGAAAAATTCTTTGCAAAAACAAGATGTAGCTCTACACCCAGATGGGGGAAACTTTGGAATCATACTTGAAATGATTGGGCATTATACACAAAAAGCTCATCGTTGTGTTCATACACAACAGTTTTGAATTTTGACCATTAGGCTGCCTCCGATGATGGAAAGAACTGGGTGAAATCCCCAGTAGCAGTGATTTCTCAGAGGAAGATTACATACATCAATGAATTCAAAACGACTAAGTAACATAAAATGGAAATGGTGATATCCATTATAGTATGGATAAACTTCTGAACTCTGATTCAAGAAATCATTCTGTAATGCAGAAACAAAGTACCAGCAACCAACAGATCGACAAGTTGATGTGATGTGGATTCCTTAACACTACGAGCAAGTTTAATAATACAGTCCACTTGCTGGCTATAAGGTTTCTTGCAGCCTTCTTCCAGCCCACTCATACAATAGTTAGCTATTCACTATTAATATATGGTCCACTTATCTCTCTCATAAAGTTTTTTGGTTCCTGTGCCTAAGCTGGCTGTAAGCTTACAGTCTGCTTCTCCTCTCTCTTCTCTCCTCCACCTCAGTATTTAGCCTATAATACTTGCTCTAAGTGCTATGGCTTCTGAACATTGGAGAATGGAGATGCCATAGCACTTAGCCTTGATAGATCATAAGAAAACAAGAAGACAGATAAGTAAACATTGAAGAAGAGGAAATACGGCTGAGAAGCCAACCCCTCCCCACACCCACAAAAGAACATACAGGGCTACTCATAGAGTGGGCTACTCATAGAGTAGACACAAGCTCCAAATAGTGGTCCTACAGCTACAGGGCTACTCATAGAGTAGACACAAGCTCCAAATAGTGGTTTTAGAATAACAATTCAGTTTCTCATCCACTGGACCTTATTTGAGGCAGAAATCACATACTTTGCTTTGGTCCATAGCAAAGGGAGATAGACAACCGTTTAAATTTATTAAGAGAAAATTTGTTATTAAATACTTCTCTAGTTCACATTCCATGAGACCATGACATCACAACAGATAATTATATCAAAAAAAAAATATGTCAGGCACAAGACTACAAGTCATATATATAAGTGCAGACCTCGCCACTTCAATGCAATCATACCTCAAGGTAAGAAATCAACAAGGAACATAACCAACAACATAGAGCATTATCACTACTATTTCTCATCCATAATTTAGTTCATCTTCGTTTTATAGATGATACGGACCTGCTTCAATTCATGGGGATAATATGTCAATTACATGAAGTGGTACTGGGACATCAAAGCACGCACATACTGGAATACCATACATTTTAAATATTTTGCTAGTAGTAATATTCATGAGTCATGACACTAGGGAGACAACATTGGTTTCTTCATATTTTATCAGTATATAAGAGCTACAAACAAAAGGATAATTCCCATGATTGTCTAGTATTACTATCCATAGGGCTCCAACCAGACTCGTCACTGACAACTAGAACTTGGCACTTCAAAATGATATGGTTGAGTTGCAGCATCGTCAGACTCACTCAAAATTATCTTGCCATTGGTTAAAGCTTCTTTGAAAAGCACAAGGTCTGCTTCTTGTACACCGGGCAAATCCAATGGAGCGATATTGGGAGAAACTATTAATAGTTTACGCAGGGAGCTAGCTTTCCTCAATAGAAAACTCACTAGCTCAACCTCAGTGCGGTGCCAATTGAAGTTCATGACCTTCACAATCACAAGGTTGTCTAAGCCATTCTCTGGTGGTTCTTCCCTCACCTCATCAGTTGAACATTCCATGGGTCCATAACTAGATTTCGGGAGCTACAAAGATGAGCTATAGTCATTCAGAAGCATTACAATTTGATAAGAACTCAGATATAGATGAAATGAAAAGATCGAATGATGTCATGAAGCAAAGAAATTTAGTAAGGCGCTCAAGGTGTTAACCTGCACAAAGAGCCTCTCCAGATTAGGACATTGGCAGGTCTTGAGGAACACATAAAGGTCAGCTAGGTTGACAGCGTCCATTTTTAACATGAGTAACTGTAGCTCTCTCAAACTGTTTAAGTTGAGATTGGGCAAATGAGCACTTTTTCCATCATCTGTCAAGAAAGATGCAACCTGAAATAAACGGAATTGTTCGGTTCGGTAAAGAAAACTATCTGTTCTCTCTCTCTCTCTCTCTCTCTTGAAAAATCAAGCAACCTATAAGTTAGGTGATAAGAAGACAATATAAAATAAAATTCAATAAGGAGAAAATACCGGGAGAACATTGGAACAGATGGTGAGAACGTTGAGGCCAGATAAATCCTTCGGGAGAGAACTATTCAACCTTTTGGCATCGTACTTTATTGATACTGAATCAGCAAACAGAATATAAAGATCAGCAAGAACGGCGTCGCCTGGAAGGTTGAAGGGGGCCTCGACGAAGTGTCCACTGTAGTGGAAGGATCGAAGGTTGGGCAGAGGCACCATGTTCAGAAGGGTGAATCCATCACACTCCGTGACGCTAACACTCCTCAGGTTCTGAGGCATGACCAAGCATCTGTCGTAGTTCCAAAAGCAGTCGTCACAGTCACAGTCGCGCAGGTCGAGTGTGAGGAGGCTGGGGCACAGCTCCATCATTTTTCTGAACGCCGCCTGGGTAATGTTAACTGAGTGGAGCCGGATGACCTGGAGAGCCTGGAACGACCGGGCGCCCTTGTAGTACATACTGGAGACGCTGATGCGGCGGAGCGAGAGGCACGCGAGGGACGGGCTCGACAGCGGCAGGTGGAAGCTGAGCTTGTCCGCGGCCGTGATCTTGCGCGTCTCCACGTGGAGGTCCTCGACGCCGCACTCCGAGGCGTAGTCGAGGAAGCGCCGGAGCTCCGAGGACTTGAGTTTGCAGATGTCGACGATGAGGGAGAAGCGGTCGAGCCGTCGGCGCGGGCGCGGTTCGTGCTCCAACGCGTCCAGCTCCCTCCGCGGGTCGTCGCGGGAGCGGAGGTGCACCTCGAGGGAGGCGCGGTGCGCCCACCGGCCCTTCCACAGGTCGCGCCACCCGTGCGCGAGCGCCCCCGTGCGGATGGCGTCCTTGAGCGGGAGGTGCGTCAGGATGCGCTGCCGCAGCTCGTCCGGTAGCGCAGAGATGCGGTCCATCGGGACCGCGTCCGAGCCCACCATTTCGCATCGATCCCCTTGCTCATCCACCCTTTGCCGCTTCGCTCCGCCGCCGCCGGAGTCGATGGCCATTTCCTGCCCGTTCTCCAATTTGGGGAGGAAAACCCAGCCCTTCCTCTCTCCCCCCGCGCAGAAGCCAGACAGAAGAAGAGGCGCTGCGCTGGTAAAAGGAGAAGGAGCTGGGCCCACTCGAGGCCGAAACATGGACGTTCAAAGGCTCAAGCAGACCAGGCGTGCTGCCTTAGGTTTGGGCTTTTGGCCCATGTGTAAACCTTGTACAGAAAAAAAGTTTTTTTATTTATATTCTCCCTTTAAGAAATCTAATCTACTTCTTTTGTTTCGAAGAGAGAAAATGCTTAATCAGGAAGTTTGAAGCATTTTCTAGCCGGTAGCCCATCTGAAAAATACTTGAGAAAACAAGGTGGAGTTGTGCACGTAGATGGACAAGCTTTTATTTGAAATGAAATGATCGGGCATAAAGCTCACACTTGAAAAGAGTTCACAGCAACAGCTTTTTCATCGTGAGGCAGCATAAAATTAATCAGATGATAGGAAAGATATATATGAAGTCCCAAATAGCAATGATTTTTGAAAGGGAAGTAGCAGCAATGAATACTATGATAATATGGATAAACTTCTCAACTCTGATTCATGAAATTCAACACAGGTGTACGAGATAAACAAGTCAGATGCAGATTTTCCATTCTTGCATAAGGAGTAGGTACAATGGTCTCTGAACATTTCAGATCCACTTATAGGATGGGAAAAAATTGCTAAACTGCATTTTTTTTTTCTGTTCTGTTGGTGAAAGGACAAAGCAGATAAGATGTTGTTTTGCCCTTACTTTACTTGGTAATATAGGTACCTTGTCTGAACGTAACTTCATATGACATCGCCACTGATGATCTTTATCCTTTTCTTGTAAACTATAGCAGTAATATTGGAGATACTAGTGAAATATTATAACTTCAACTTATGCAAATAGAAGGGATTCATGTAACAGTATAGAAGTTTTATTTTATCTTTGACAAATGTATGAAGTACTGAATTTTAGCCATGCATTTGTGGACAAAATTGTATGTCTCTGAGTTATCTGAATTATGATTCTTGCATTACCAGGTGGTGATATGGCGTCAAATAGAAGATGCGACTGCATTCTTTTTTCTGTTAAGCTGAAAACAGCATATGACTTAGTTGCACTACATGAATGCAAACATAGTTTGATACAATCACTTGGTAAGACCAATAAAATGTGACAAGCTGCCATGATGCATCCATGTGTAAAATTAATGACAATGCAGCGTTTTATTGAATAAAAAATGGAAAACTTTTTCCAACTGCAAATTGCAGGTTTCCAAGGTGTTACCAAGTGACTACAAAGTATACTGATTACCGAGAATAATAATTAGGATGTACTCATAATCAGTATAGTGCAATCCTATTTTGTCATTCAGCAAGGACCAACCCTGATGATAATGAAAGAAAAAGAAACCATGTGAAGTTTAGATCTAAGAAATAGGGCTAACCGGATAAGTAAACAGGGTCCCCAAGTACTGTGCACAACAGATACAGACCAAAAGGGTGGTTCTCAGAATCGTGACCCATCCAATTAATGGATATCCTCTATGCTATGGTTCTTTTGAAGTAGAAACCACTTTTTTTATATTTCTGTAACAACAGAAAATGGAGATGTATAACCACTAAGATCTGTAAACCATAAAACTTTTGCTGACAACATTGAAATCTTGTTGCTGAGTTACTTCTGTAGTTTACAGTTTTCACTCTAGGTATATCAGGACGGCCACAGCAAATACGTTAGTGCATTGTTATCAGCACTGCACTTCATCTAAGATATATCAATCATATAGCTCAAACTTTTCACCAGGCTACTTCTGGAACCTTATCTTATAGAAAACATATGTTGGCAACAAACACAGAATCACTCAAGATAGCCTTAATAAAAAAAAATACTCAAGATAATGAATTGTGTACCTCCCCAATGTCTAGGCTGAAGTGACACAATCTCATATCTGACTAGTAAATCAAAAAGAAAGGTAACTGGCATCATATATTCATAGCACATAATCACAGTTCCAGATATAAGAATTCTGTCTTCACATTGAAATGTGAAATAGTAATGGTAACACAACAAGAACGTAAGCACAAGCAGGAATCCATTCATTAAACTTAAGAAAAGAAGTTACAGAGATAGTACCAGTTTCTTCATACATTTGCTACAATATTATGATCAACAACAAATTAAACATCCGACACACCTATCTAGCATCCACAACCACCCCTGACTGATGCCACCATGTCATTCAGTCTACCCACCACCACCGTTGTCCATTCAATAGTCATCCCATCCCTGGCCCTATTCCCCAAACTCTACCCTCAACCCCAAACACGAACTGGAGGCCATCATCAGAGGTGCTCGCCAAAGAAGAACAACAAATAGCTACAGTTGAAGCTATCATAGTCTCGTTTGATAAGATTTTGCATCATCCTTGTTTCCGTTTTAGGGTTTCCTTGGTTCCTACATTGATGTGGTTTTCAAAATTGGGGGCTCCCAATTTAGTCTTAATCAAGAAGCCTCTCTAAATAACTTTTAGGGTTTAGGTTTCCAAAATCCATGGTCAATCCGTGGTCAATCCTTAAAGAAAATCTCATACTACTTAACAAGGAGGGAAAGATTTTTTTTTTGTGTGAGACTTCATAAATTAACCACATATGATGGATAGAGATATATGAGGTCTCCTATAGCACTGATTTGTTGTAAAAGGAAAACTACAGCAAGGAATTCGGTGCACTGAGTTACACAAATCATAAATGACCATGACTGTGTGTAAATGTAGATTCTTGCATAACTGCTATGGTATCTGAATATCAGATATCTAGTTAGAGAATGCCAAAGACAGCTTTATATGCCAAAGACAAATCAGACAATGAAAAAATAACACTTGGGAATCTTGAAAAACGACAATGTATCTGTTATTTTGGGGTGGGAGGGGGGGGGGGGGGGTTGTTGCTTCTTCAGTAAACACTTTCCAGTAGAGAAACATAACTATTTCTGATCCACAACTTAAAAGACATGTTAAACAGCAATTTTCAATTCTGTTACTAACATGGGAGATCAGAGAATGAAAACTTAACACCATGGATTCTTGGAACACAACATCTGCAATTTGAAAAAAATGCAGGTTCGTTGCTTATCCAAGAAACACTTTCTAGTAGATAAAGATATAACATTTACACACTATTCCTAATCCACAAATTAATTCGTCCTCATTTAAATTGTGAAAGTTTTATTTGAACAAACTGGCATGAGATGATGCTAGAGAAGAAGGTACAACCATAAAGGGCAAAGAAAAACTAAAACTATTAATAACAAAGGATCAACCATAGAGAGGCATGATCTTAGATAGTTTCTTTGCCCCTGCGCTATTGCCCAAGTAGCTTCCTCCTTGATTTTTTTTTCAAAGAGCAAAATGGCAGATAGCTTTTTGTACTAGAGCACTCTTTGATTTCTTTCTTTCCATATCTCCTAAACCACTAGAATAATGAAAGTTCTCAAAGCTTTTTCTGCACATCTTATGTGTGCGCTAGGTTAGTCCACCAAGCATGTACCTATTCGTTGGAGTCCAGTTGGTGGTTGTTATATGAGATAGTCCGCTAACAAGTTCCAGATCCTCTTTACATAGCACCAGTCAGCTAACAAGTGGTGAGCTATTTCATGCATGTCGACATAGTGGACAGAAGATGTTGTTTAGCCAGCCACACGTTGCTAGTCTGTCATAGGTCCAAACTCTATTTTGGATTACCAAGCAAGCGAAAAACTTGCAGTCTTTTTTAAAACCAATCAAATATGAAGCTGCTCTGATTCATCATAGGGATAATGTGTCAACACCTGATGTATGTGGTATCGGGACTGAAAGCAATAAGCACATACTGGAACTGGAATACATGATTTTTACTTTGCAAGCATTAATACTCTAGAAAAAATTAAGAATGTAACATTATAGGCTTCTTCATAGTGCATGCTATCTATAAGAGTTTACAACAAAAAGGATAACTCCCTAATAGTTTGATATTGCTAGCCATAGGACTCTGACTCGATCGCCTTGTCATTGAAAACTAAAACTTGATAAAGGCCTCGGAATGATATGGTTGAATTGTAGCATCGTCAAACTCACTCAGCACTATCTTACCGTTGGCTAAAGCTTCTTTCAGAAGCAAAAGGTCTGCTTCTTGTACACCAGGCAAATCCAGCGGAGTGTTATTTGGAGAAACTATCAATATTTTACACAGAGAGCTAGCTTTCCTCAACAAAAAACTCACTAGTTGCACCTCAGTAGGGCGCCAACTGAAGTTCATGACCTTTACCATCACAAGGTTGTCAAAGCCATCCTGAGGTGGCTCTTCCCTCACCTGATCAATAGGACCTTCCATGGGCTCATTACTGAAGGCCGAGAGCTACAAAGATGAACCATAATCATTCAGAAAAATCACAATTTGACAAGAACACAGATATAGATGAAATAAAAATACAGGATGGTTATGATGCAAAGAAATTAGGAAGGCGTTGAAGGTGTTAACCTGCACAAAGAGCCTTTTCAGATTAGGACATCGGCAGGACTTGAGGAACACGTAGAGATCAGCTAGGTTGACAGCTTCCATGTCTGACATGAGCAGTTGCAGCTCTCTCAAACTGTGTAAGTTGCGACTAGGCAACGTGACACCATTACTTGGCAAGGAATACGATGCAACCTAAAATAAAAGGTATGGTCAACTAAGCATATATGTTTTTTTCTTTTTTGTTCTATGGGAAATCAACTTATAAGTTAGGTAATACTCCTATTCTAAATTACAAGACATATTGGCTTTCCTAGATATTGCTTTCGCTACATATCTAGACACAATTTATATCTAAATGCACAGAAAAAGCTATATATCTAGAAAACCCAAAACGTCTTATAATTTGGAATGAGTAAACTCTGTTGGCGGTCCTCAAACATTTTTTGGCTACATCATACGGGTCTGCAAACTACCAAATTGTTCATTTATGTTCTCAAACTTGTTTGCCTATGTTAGGTCCCTAAACTCGCAACTTGTATATTTAGGTTCTTAAGCTTGTTTGACTATGTCAACTTAGTCCTTAAACTTGCTAGTTGCCAATTTATGTACTCAATCAATGTCTATTTGGATCTAAAAGGGCAATTTGCGAGTTTAGGGACTACAGTGACACAACTGAACAAAATTGAGAACCTAAACAAATGATTTGCAGGTTTAGGAACTAGGATGCTCTAACCAAACAGGTTTGAGGACCTAAACAAACAATTTGTAAATTTAGAGACCGGGATGGCACAATCGAAAGGACTGCTAGTGCACTTTACTCGTTTGGAATGGACGGAGTACATGATAAAGCAAAAGACCAAATTAAACAAATCAGTATGGAGAAAAAACCTGCAGGGCATTGCAACAAATGGTGAGAACGTTGAGGCCTGGTATATTCTTGGGGATAGAAAATTCCAAACTATCGATATTGTGCTGGTTTGATACTAGCTGGTTGGCAAACTGAATATAGAGATCAGCAAGCATGCTGCCCTCCCATGGAAGGTAGAAGAGCCCATGGCAGACGTCACCACTATAGCGGAAGGAGCGGAGGTTACGCGTGAGCATCCATATTTTGGAATACCCATCACACTCCACGATGGTGACATTCTTGACGGTCCGTGGCACTAACAATAAGCGTGTGCCGCGGTCGCAGCGGATGTCACAGTGGATGTTGCAGTCGCGCAGGTCAAGAGTGACAAGGCTAGGGCACAACTCCATCATTGTTGTGAAACCCACCTTAATGGAGACTGAGTAGAGCCGGATTGCCTCAAGAGCACGGAATGGTCGGGCGCCCTTGTAGTACATGTTGGAGATGCTGATGCGGTGGAGCGAGAGGCACACAAGGGTCCAGCTCGACAGTGGCAGGTGGAAGTTAAGCTTGTTCTTGCCGCTCTTCCGCATCGCGACGTGGAGATCCTCAACGCGGCGATCTGTGGCGTACCTGATGAAGCGCTTGAGCTCTGAGGACTTGAGCCAGGAGGTCTCGACGACGAGGGAGAAACGGTCCATGCGGAGGCGCGGAGGCGGTTCCTGCTCCAACGCGCCCAACTCCCTCTGTGGGTCGTTGCGGGAGTAGAGGCACACCTCGATGGAGCCACGGTCCCACCGGCTCCTCCACAGGTCGCGCCACCCGCGCGCGAGCGCCCCTGTGCGGATGGCCTCCTTGAGGACGAGGTGCGTCAGGATGCGCCGCCGCAGGTCGTCCGGCAGCGCCGAGATGCGATCCACCGAGATCGGATCCGCACCCACCACCTCGCTTCCGTCCCCTTGCTCATCAACCCTCTGCTTCTTTGCTCCACTGTCGTCGCCGACGCCGGCGCCGTCGTCGGGATTGCCGATCGCCATTTCTCGCTCGTTCCCCAATCTGGGTAAAAACCGTGGGCGCGGCGCGATGCGACTGCGGCGATGTGTTCTCCTTGTTTTTATCTGCTCTGCTTTGTCCTTGCGCCGAAACCTGCCGGCGGTGTCACGTGAAGCGGTACGCGCAGCATGCGCATCAAAAGCATGACATAGAACTTCACGGCAGAAGCATGATGAAGAAAGAAGTAGCTTTGCATATCATTTTTTGAAAAAAAAATTGACGTTCTAATGAATGCCATAGTTTCCAAATCATGTGTCCAAAGGAAATTATAATTGTAGCTTTGTATCCCTTACATAAAGAGAAATTTTTTTATTTGACATAAAAAAGACTTGTTCTTCCTAATTTAGCACTCAAACTTCAAATTTTCCTTATCTGACACTTCTTCAAATTTTTGTTCCTAAACTGGCACTGTCGTGGTTTGGCATGTAACAATGTTAAGTTCCATTGTGCAAAGATGTTTTTGTCCCTTCAGGTGTTCTAGCTCTATATTATGGCATTTTTTTTCCCGGGGCACTTGAACAGTGAGCATGTTGTGTTTTTTTGTGATTTTTTTCTGAGCATTTAGAGGCAATATTGGCGCGATTCTTTCATGTGAATGTGATTCCAGTCCCGCTCCTGGAGCCCAGAGATTATGTGTGTGGCGATGTGGCATCCCAGCAGGACGATGTTACCAGCGACGCTGGCAGCAAAGAGTGCAAGACTGTTTTCAGTGTGACACAAAGAAGCATAGAACTGCAAGAATTCCAAAGAAGGCATGGGAAGGCTGCGGTGGCCGAGCTAGCAGCGCGTGGGCTGGCTGCAGACAAGTATTGTTTTTTCATTCAAAGCTTGAATTACCATGTCATTACAAAAAATATTTATTTTTACTTGCAGAAAGAAGGCAGCCTGGAAAGTACGTTAAAAAAGGTAAGCGGTGAAGTTGCCACCCACAAAAGACCAACTAGAGAACAAATACTATAGGATAGTCCAGAAAGGATGATTAGAAGGTAGGAGACAGTAACACGTATAACCTATGCCATTTAATATACAGCTGCACCAAAAAAATCTGTCTCTAGAGAGAAAAGCTACATATGGGATGAATGATATTTTGTGACATGTGAACACTGTTTTGTGAGATGTAAACTCATGATTTATTTGCTACGAGATGAACTCATTTAATTATGGATTTGTGAGATAACTCATTCAGTTTCAATTTAGATTTGTTAGACGAACTCATTTAGGCTTAATTTATGGGTTTGTCAGATGAACTCATTTATTCTCAAATTATGGATTAGTGAGATCACCTTATTTATTCTCAAATTATGAATTTGTAAGATGCACATATTTTTAAGAGAAAACTTCCTATTTGGTCCTGAAAATAATTCTCCTTTCCTATTTGGCACCGAAACTGAAAATCTTTCCTATATGTCCTCAACTCAAGTTTTTCTTTCCTATTTATGTAATTGCAAGACTTTTCAGATAACGTGGATATAGCTAGGAATCCTAATCCAAATATATATCTCTCTGATTTTGAGTTAGCTAAATAAGAGTCCTAATCTAAATAGAATATAGAAAAAACAAAAGTAAAAATCTATATCTTCTATCCACATCGTACTCTAATATTGAACCACAAAGAGTTTTTTTGTTTGTCTTTTTTTATTTTCCTTCTTTTTCACCCGTGCTTTTTCGTTTCTCTCCGTTCTCTTGCTCCCATTTTACTTCCTCCGTGACCGTGTCTGTTTACTACTGTTTTTTTTGCGTCATGCTCTTCGTTTCTGTTCTGTTCAAAGTCCAAACACACTTCCGTCTAATCCGAGTAGGTTCTGATTTTTCCATGGCCATCTAATTTTCAACGTACATACTACAGATACTTCATTTTATATTTGATAAGAATTCCTATTAACAATTAGGATTGAAGAGATCTACTTAGGTACATAGATTCATGTATAAATCAATATATGTACCGTATACGCTGGGCATGTAGGGTATGCCGCCACTGCCCCTGGTAGTTCTACACGCACACCTCTTCAACTAAATCCCTCGAGGCCACGTCACTGGTAGCCAGGAGCTGCAAAAATTAACCCCAAACATGCAGAGCATTTCAACAAATAAGAATGCAGACACAGGTTCAGTAAAATGACAAGAGTGACTACTAAGTAAAGCGATACAGAAAGCCGTAAGAAATGGTAACCTGCACAAAGAGCCTCTCAAGATTAGAAAAGTGGCAAGACTTGAGGAGCAGATAAATGTCAGCTAGGTTGTGCATCTCCATTTCAAGCATCAGCAGCAGTAGCTCTTTCAAACTCGGCAATTTACTCATCTTGTCCCATCGGCGCTTTGCACGTTCTCGAAAAAAAATCTTGTCTCATCAGCAATTGGTCCTTCATTCAACAAGGAAGATGCAACCTAAAGGTCATGGTTAATTAAAAGAAAAAATAAATATATGCATGCCTTTTTGCAACCAAACAATTCATGAGCATACCTTGAGGGCATTGCTGCAGACGGTGAGTACCGTGAGACCGGAGAGATCATTCGGGAGGATTCTATTCCAGGTGTGGGGTATTAGCTCACTAAGGCAGATGTAGAGGCCAGTGGGTGCAGGGCCCATCGGAAGGTCGTAGGAAAAATCGAAGAATTTACCGCTGTAGCGTAAGGAGCGGAGCCTAGGCACCCCTACAGTATGCAGCCTGGTCTCCCGGTGGCATTCGGCGATGGTGACTGGGCTCAGGGAGTTCGGGGGGCGGGATGCGGTCTCTGGCACCGCGCAGAAGAATGCGGCCACAGTAACAGCGGCGCGGATCGAGAATGCGGAGGCGGGGGGCACAGTGCCACAACTCTGCTGAAATTCACACTACTGGTGACGGAGTGGAGGCGGATGATCTCGAACACACAGAATGACTGCGCGTCCTTGTAGTAATGGTCGCTTATGTTGATGTTGCGGAGGGAGAGATGCGCGAGGACGCAGATCGATCTGGAGGTCCTTGACGCGGCACTCGGCGGCGTACGCGAGGAGGCGCCTGAGGTGGTGGTTCCTGAGCCTCTGGTTGTCAACGACGAGGGAGACGCGGTCGAGGCGGCGACGCGGGCCGCTCTCCAGCAAGCGGAGCACCTCAGTCAGGCTTGTCGCCGGGGAGGAGGTGGATGTCGAGGCAGGATGTCGGTTCCGCCCATCGGCTCTTCCAGAGGTCGCGCCACCCCTGCGGGAGCGCCACCGTGCGGATGGCATCCTTGAGTGGGAGACGGGTCAGGATGCGCCGCCGTAGGTCGTCCGGCAGCGCTGAGATGGGGAAAACATGAGCCGCCTCCGGCCCCGCCGCCACCTCTTTTCGCTGGCCCACTTGCTCATCCACCCGCCGCCTCCTCTTCGCTCTGGCGCCGCCGCCGCCGTCCGATTCGGTAGCCATTGACGGTGCCGCGCGGTCCCCACTAGCATCCCTTTCGCTTCCCCGGTCCCACACCCACTCGATGAGACGAGGAGGCCTGGAGAAACCTGGGCCGTTCAAGGAACAGAATCCTGGGCCAATAGACAGCCATGCAGACCCGGCCCTGTGGCCCAGCAGCCCATTTGAAAAGGGAAGGTGCAATACCTAGACCCAGGTGGAATGAACTGTGGAATCATATTTGAATTTGAAATAATGGGGCATAACAAATCTCAATCGAAATGGGATAGCTACTCTTGCAACAGTGTGTTCTAATGCATCAAAGAAAAAACAGTGTGTTCTAATGACATTCTGGAAGATGATGTGGTCTGCTGTCTCTGAATGTTTTTTTGAAAGATCATGCTGCTGTCTCTGAATGTTGTTTGCATTCTAAACAAGGAGGGAAACAATGTTCAGAACACTGAAAGAACTTTTATTTTTTCCGTTAGGGCGGCATAAACCCACGTTGTGAAAATAAATATATGAGGTCTCATATAGCACTGGTTTGTTATAAAGAAAAACTACAGTACTCAATTCAGTCCACAGAGTTACACACAACAGAAATGAGAAATGATGATACCCATGATTGTGTGTATAAATGTCTGGGGTCTGATTCCTTTAAGAAATAGGTAAGGCAGAAACAGGTAGGCAAAGTCAATGTAGTTATGTAGGTTCTTGCATAATTGCTACGGTGTCTGAATATCTGATATCCAGTAAGAGGATGCAAAAAACATGCAGCATGTTAAATTGCTAAACCACCCCCCCCCCCCACACACACACACACAGTTGTACGTACTGAAAGGGCAAATTAGATAAGGAAAATTTTTTTTTGAGGGTCACCGGGGGGGGAGATTCCCCACCTGAGTTTATTAAACAGCCCAAAACGGCTCGTTGGTTTACAGAGATGAGCAAAGCTCAAAGCTCATAGACTTGAGCAAGGGGTACAAAAGAGATCAAAGAAAGAAAAGGCAAGTTAACCTTGACCCTGTCTAGCCATCGTAAAGATGGAGCACCAAGTGTCGGCTAGCTGTTTCTTGGACCTCGAAAGTCTGTGCTTCCATTGTGCAGCAGCGTTTTTGCAGAGTAGCAGCACCTGATCAGCTGTGAGTGATTCACCTCTGAATACTTTTGCGTTTCTGGCTTTCCAAATCTCCCAACAGATGAGAGCAATGAACCCTGGGAATTCGACCTGGGCTGTCATGTCCACGAAGTGCTGGTTCGCCTTAGCGGCAAGGCGCGAGCTGGTGCGCCTCGACGGCTCGGGCGCAGGTTGAGGACGAGCTGGGAGCGCTGCACTCGACTTGAGACGTAGACGACGTCGACGGTAGGTGATGAGCTTGGGGCTCGAGCCGGCGGCCGGCCCTTGCCTTGTCGGGCTCGCCGCCAGGACCGTCGGCGAAGCCGGAGTCACCGCTGACTGCCTCGGCGCGGACAGGAGGCGAGCCAGAGCGAAAGCCAGCCCGAGGACTCGGGCCGCGGGCACAGCCGTGGACGCCGCGGCCGACCCACTGACAGGGGCCGAGCAGGGCCGCAAGGGGTCGAAGACGAGTCTGGCAGCAGCAGTGCCCCGCTGGGATCCGCCGGCGGGGTAGAGGTCACAGTAGAAGTAGTTTGACGTTGGGCGAAGCTGCTGAGTGCTCGACATTGGTCCCAAGGATGGTCCCAGCGACGGCCCATGCTGGGGGGGCGCCGGGGGGCCAAAGAACCGCGCGAGGTTCCCCTGGCTGTCCAGCTGGGACTGGCGAGGCCAGACTCGGATTGGGAGGATCTTGGCCACAGCACCAGCCCGTCCCACACCGAGTTTGCTAGAGATCCTCAGGTACAAGGGGATCTCTAGCCGGTCGTTCACCTCCAGGAGCAGGCGCAGGGGGCCGAAGTTCTCCCCGGTAAGGCATTCCGGGTCGATCTCAACCACCTCGCTGAAGCTCCTGAAGCACTGGGAGATCTTCTCCGCATACCAATGCTCATTGGGGAAGTCGGTGACAGCAACAAAGGCGAGCCAGGCAGGCACACGGAAGAACCTATTGGAGGTTTCCTCTGGCTTTTGGAGGTGCAGCATGTGGCCCTCGTGGGAAACAGGGCCGAGGCGGTGTAGAAGATCACGGTCGGCAGCTGACTCGCAGCGAAGCAGCAAAGCACCACGGGAGGAAGGCAGCAGGTCGACCGGGAGGCGGGGAGCAAGCGCCCGTAGGGCGCTCCGGAGGAAGAAGCTCACCTCCAGCATAGGGACCGGGGGCTCGACAAAGGCGAAAAGGAGTCTCTCCGAAAGCTCGGCACGCCCCGGAGAGACCCAGGCCTCTGCGTGACGCAGACGAGTCTGCTGCCAGGCATCGTCCGAGCTCGAGTCAAGGTCGCCGCTGCCGAACTCCTCACCAGAGGAGTCAGAGGCATCCATGCCCGCGAAGATGCGGTTGGACCGCTCCGTCGGCTCGCGGGGCAGAAAGCGCGGCGAGCTGGGGACGTTCGTGTCCGTGCCGACGGAGATGAGACCCTAGGAGTCCGGCAGGGTGCCAGCCCCCCCCCCCCCCCCCCCCCCCCGCCGACTCCGAGGTGACGAACTTATCCACACTCAGAGGCTGGGGTGGGGGAGGCTCAGAGGCGAGAAGGAGCAGGGACTGGGATCCCTGAGGCGCGGCTGGCACCGTGGCGGCGGAGCTGGAGGCCACCATGTTTGCCGCGTCGAAAGCGGCCGAAGCGGGGAAGCAAAAGTCCGGGGACCCAAGATGGGCCGCGGGGGAGCCGCCAGGAGGAGTAGGCGGCGAGGCTGGCGAACCGATTCCGCCAGACGCCCGACGCGGCGCAGCAGCCCGAGCGGCCGCCGGGGTGCGAAGGCGGTTGGCGGCGGCACGAAGCAGGCGACGTAGCGGGGCCATTTTGCACTGGGGAGCTCTGTGCCCTGAAGCGTGGCAGCGGCGACACTTGACAGGGTCGCGGCACTCGTTCACTCGGTGGTCCGTGGAGAGGCACCGAAAGCAGCGGAAGTTAGGGTTTAGAGGTTTAAGAGTTTTGAAAGAAGGTCTTTTGGGGGCAGGGGGAGAGAGCGCGGCCTCCAGGTAGCTGCGCGGTCGTTGGGCATTGAAGCCAGGGGTCCTAGAGGGGGCTGTCGGGTTAAAGGCGACAGGACGTGTCACCGGGCCAGCAGCACCCGACATAGGGTTCGAAGCAGGTAGAGGGATGGAGGTGTCGGAACGAAGAAGATCTTGTGGGACTGACCCAAGCGAGATCTTCTCGACACTCGAGGGCGCGGAACCCCGCGAGTTGACAAGTGAGCTACCCTGACGCCGCGCAGTAACTCCATGCCCAGGCGGTGGGTGGGAGCTAGGGGGTTGAGGGGGGGGGGGAGATAGGCGGCTAACGTAGCGAGAGGCAGACGCCATGGACGGGTGGAGGTGCAGCTCAACCTCGCCGATACGAATCGCGCCGACAACAGCCAGAACATTGGCCACGTTCTGGCTGGAGACGGTTACCTTAAAAACGTGGAACCCTGCAAATGTATCTGGTATTTGGAATTTTTTTCAGTCTGTGTTGCTTCTCTGATAAACGCTACACGGTCAGTAGTTTTACGCGAGGATGTATGCTGACAGCTTGTCAAGCATTCTTTGTATTTACTGGAAGTAAGTTCGTATGTTCTTTTCAGATTAAGAGAGAAAACATAAGGGAAATCCTCTCAGTCCTAAGTGACACAATCACCAACCTCTGGTACAGCAACACTCAAATTTCAAATAGATCTGCAACAAACAACTTAATCAACCAATGTAGAATTCAAATTCAGTACCTTATGCACTGATGAAGGACAAAACGAAAGTGATTCTGTTCCTGAGAACACCACATCAGGTCCTGCCTAGTGGGCTACTTTTATTTGCAGAAGTTGATGCAATATTTCACTAGCATCTGCTTCCCCATACAGCCATACCAATATAATGATATTTCACAAGTATCTGAAATATATAATAACTCCAGGAAAATGCTTAAGCATGCACGTCCTCTGTGTTAAAAGAAAACGAAAGAGATCAATCACGGCAATCACATATGATTTTTTTTTCTCGATCGGGTGGTTAACCCGTATTTCATTAAGAAGAGCGTAACAACGTGTTACAAAGTTTTACGCTACTGGCGAGCAGCCAATAGACCAAAGCAACCTAGCTACTTGCATGGATAAAAAACCAAGTAATTACATTGGATCACATATGAAGTTCAGCCTAGACCAGGTACAAGTTACCAAAGTAAAGTAAGGGCAAAACAACACAAGCTACAAAGCACTTGCGTGGTTTTAAACAGCCTCGCAATAGCATATACTGGAAAATTCAGTTCCAACATATACTGAATTTTCCTTAAGAACAGAACTGGTTTGATTCACTTCCACTCACTATGTTAAAAGTTCAAATCAAACCAGTTCTGTTCTTAAGGAGTCCAATCTGCACGTGAATCATGATATTATTAAATTAACCCTTTATTCAAGTTTATTCACACGGATTTATATGATGATGTTCATTGGTATCTCAAACATGTATATAGCTGAATCCAATGATATGATGTATTTCACCAAAATATCAAACACATAGATAGCACAAGAAAAATGAAAGCAGCAGCTGCTGTGTTTTCAGGAACAAAGCTAAAATGTCAATAGTGGCAACACTATATGAATTATCAGTTATAGGACATGGATCTCTTTGCTGTAGTACAACTGAGAGGGGAAATACAGAATGCAGAATCAGCATTTTATTTCCACACACATTCCCGATTAAGGCTGTCCAGTATATATCCAACTAGTCAGTGAAATGGTATCTGAAACCAAACCTTAGGGCCAAAACTTAACTATGCTGACTGAAAACTAATAATACTCCAAAAAGACATCTCGATGAAATTCCCTGATTTTAGCACCAAGACACTCGTTGAGCACTACTACCTTGACCTTCGTCGGAAATTTTTCAAAGCGCAGCAGGTTTACATCTGGGAAAATGGGATTGCCTGACTGATCCCTTTCTGTAATTGTCCCCTTGGGAACAACTAGTATCACCTTCTGGAGGGAGCTGGCCTTTCTGAGCAGAAAGTGCACCAGCTCAATCTCATTGCACTGCCACTTGAAGTTGGTTATCTTTACAATCACAAGGTTGTTGAAGTCATCCATCATTGGCTCTTCGGCGGCCAACCCTCTGACAGCATCCATGAAGGATTCACCTTTCACTTCTGGCAGCTGAGGCATATATAAATCACAGTTGCGAGCATTCATCAGAAAAATAGAAGTGAATACGACGAGCATGAGCATGTACGTACATGAGGAAGAGTTACTACTAGCTAGAACTGAACTGCATTTCACAAGTGCTGACCTCCACGAAGAGATTTCTCAGCCGAGAACAGCGGCACATCCTGAGGAACCAATATATGTGGGATAGCATGAGGGTGTCCATTGTATACAAGACCAGCTGCAGCTCTCTCAAATTCTGTAGGTTGCTCAACTTGGCCACCTGGGGCTGGAAATCTTCCCTGCTACGCAAGCTAGACATAATCTGCAGAGCAAAAGTAATAACACAGATTCTGTCAGTTGGTGACATTGCGACGACAAAACCAAACATCCATGCAATGCATGGAATCCAATCGATCACAAACTAACCTTGAGAGCATTGCTGCATATGGTGAGGACGACGAGGTTGGAGAGATTTGGGAGTGCGTTGAGCCAGCTGTGGTACTGGATCTGGCTGCTAACTCTCGACTTCGTGAAGCGGATGTAGAGATCCCCGAAGCAGGTTTGAGGGAGGGCCACGGACCGGAGGAAGGCGCCGCTGTACCTGAAGGAATGGAGGCCTAAGGCGGTGCTGGCACTGATTTTCTCGACCTGGGGGCACTCCACGACGGTTAGCCTTGCCAGGCGCTCGCTTGCTGCCGTGACATTAACGCAGGTGAGGACGCGGCAGTTGCGCAGGACGAGGATGCGGAGGCGGCTGCACGAGAGGAGTATCCTTCTGAGGTCGAGGTCGCCGAGGCTGGTGTTCTGGATGGTCATGACCTCGAGCGTGTTGATCGAGCGGAACTGGCTCATAGGTCGATGGGCCTCGTTGACGCCGACGCCGAAGAGTACCAAGCGCAAGAGGTGGTGGCTCGCCCGCGGGAAGTTGAACGAGAGCTCGGGCGGCCCCCGCCGCGCGTCGACGACGACGACGACGTGCTCCACGTCGCAGTCGGCAGAATAGTCGAGGAGGGAGTCGAAGTCGGCAGGGCGCGTCTGGGCGTCCTCGACGTTGAGGAGGAAGCGGAGGAGGCGGTGGCCCGGGCCCGGGCCCCGGCCGCGGCTGGCCAGCTCGTTAGCCAGCAGCGGCGCGATTTGGTCGGAGCGAACGTGTGTGACGAGAGGGCAGTGGCACGGCCCCTGCGTCGCGGTCGCGGGGCGGATGTGGATCCCGAGGATGGAGTCGCACGGCCACTGCGGCTTGGACACGAGACGCGACCAGCTTCTGGAGACCATCCCCAACATCGTCGCCGTCTTGAGCGGGAGGAAGCTCAGGATGCGCTGCCGCGCCTTCTCCGGCAGCGACGAGATGCGGTCCACCTCCGCCGCCGCGGGAGGCGCCTGTTCACCGCCTATTGCAGGCAGCGGGTTCAGGTCCGGGGCGACTCCGCCGCCGCCGTGGAGTTGGTACGCCATTGACGCTGCTCTCCCCCTTGCCCTCCTCGCTGATTCACCCTCCCGCCACTCTCCACTCGTGCGCTTGTCTCTGCTCTGCCCTCCTTGGAATTCGAATTTAAGAAGCAGAGAGGGGAGGCGGCGGAACAGAAAATGGTTAAAAGGCCAGGCTGGACCCCAGCAGGGGCAATATGAGGAAAAAAATTGCATGGACCCTGGGTCCAGCGCGCGTCCCGTGCGACCCCAGGGCTGGATGGATGCCGCGTGGAGACGTCTCCCATCGTACGGCCGCTGGAATCGAGCCCGTCCGTATGATTTGCGACGGCTCCGTATCGAACGAATCACGGCTCGGCTCCATTACGAATCACGGCTTGGCTCCATTTTCCATCGCCTTAGACCTCCTCTGCAGCTTGTTGAATACGAGAAGACGCCCCCAGATCGATGCCTCCTCTGCGGACCTCCTCTGCAGCCTGTTTCAGTGCATTTGCTTAGTATTTCAGAGCAGATCCGCCCTAGTTAGGCCCTGCTTGTACTGGAGGGATCCCATATGTACATATGATTTTTATCTGAAATATGTTTGTATGTTTTGAAATCAATGGTGAAATGGATGTCTTAATAATCTGATTGATTCTCTGGAATAATTGATTCTCTGAAATGCATTATTCTGGAAAGGCAACGTCGAAGCTAAACATTTCAAGAGGTACCTGTTGTGCCTGCTCTATAAGGTTCTTATTCAGAGCACAGCCAACAGAATGTACATGTTTCATTTCATAAGGACACTTGACAGCTCATTTGAGCACAGTTACATAGAATCATGATTTTGCATTCCATCAAAATGTAACTTCCTAACAGCAGTTTGCACTGTAGCATCTTGATCAACTCCCATTAAGAGACTTGTGTATCCTCCTGGAATATATGGAGCAGCCATTGCAGAAGGTTGTGGAATTAAATTGAAGTGTGTCATTGTGGAATTAGCATATCCACCTTGCAGCAAAGGAGCATCCATGGATGAAGATGTCTCAGCATTAAAATTCTGCCATATATAGCATAAGAAAGTGTTGTTTACAAATCATGATTATAAGAGAATAAAATTGTGAAAATAGGTAATGTCTTACAATTATTTGGTTTGGATCAGCATGTTCATCTCTGGTTTCTGCATCATTATTTTCCAGATCTTCACCTACAATAATATATATATATATATATATATATCATAATACAATATTTTACAAAATTATAGACATAATCAAAAGGTCAGTACCTTTTTTCTGGCCACCTTTCTTCTTCTTCTTCCCTGCCTTCTTTTCAACAGCATTTTTAAAACGTGTACTCTTTGGTCCTTTTATTACTTGGGGAATTCTAAATGATATTGCACCATTTAATGGTTGTTGGACACTTTCATGGGTAAATGGAGGAACCTCATTGGATTTTTCATGCATCTCACTCAAATAAGTATCCGCTTCGAGGTTCAAGTTATGTATGGCTTCCTGCAGTTTATCAAGAAGTTCTTTCGACGGTGAACACTTCAATGCAAGAGATGTGGCCTGTCGAGATATAAGTGCTGCTTGTGTTTTCAAATCTCCCTTCTCAGTTCCTTGTTTCTCAATATAAAATCCAGTTTTCGCATATTTTGTCCATCTAGGCAGTATATATTGCGATGGCAAATTGTATACTCCATTCATATTGAAGACTCTAAGAGCATGCTTGCACAGTAAACCTATAAGATATAGTTGCCAATTTAGTCAGCCAACATTATAGGTTATTTTATTTTATGAACTGAAATGTAATAGAATACATACCTATCGATTCAAACATCCGACAAGAGCATATAATGGTGGAATCTTCGGTGTTGAGCACTACTGTTGCTCCACGATCAGATTGCATATACTTAACAAAGAATGTCAAGTTTGTTCCTGCAGTTTCCAATAATTCACAAGACAATGTAAACTGTCTTTTAAATTCTTCCTCAAACTCTGAATACATTCTTCTTGTATATGATTCAGCTGCAGTATTCAGCATAGGTAGATTTGAAATGTATGTAACTGGGTTCTTCCGGCGTGACTTAAAATCAGCATCCAACTCATTTGCACGGAGACTAACTGCAACCTTCTCACATTCTACAAGGAGTTCTGAAAGACCGAGCCTCCTACGAAATCTTTTCTTGAAAACATTATTCATACCTTCGCTTCTTTGGGTCGAGTTCATGTCTCCTGTAAAAGAGTCACGGTATACCGCAGCCCACTTTGCCCTCAAAGCATATAGGTTTGCCATCCATGAGTTATTCTCAAGGTTGTATTTAGCCAATAATTCATGTCATTTCTCTATAAAGTAAATCTCTGATCTGTCTTCATATACACACCTTTTGAATTCTGGTAGGAACTTGTTATCCGACGCATGAATTACATGACTAAGATATTTAGCAGCATTTAAGCAAATGTGCCATAAACAAAGACGGTGGCTTGTTTTTGGGAATACATAAGCAATTGCAGTTGCCATAGCTGCGTCTTGATCTGTAAAAATTGTGCTAGGATGCTTACCTGACATTGCTGTTAGAAAGGTTTCAAAAAGCCAAACAAATGATTCAATAGTTTCATTAAATATAAGTGCACACCCAAAAATTATTGTTTGCTTGTGATGGTTGCAACCAAGAATCGGAGCAAATGGCATGTCAAACTTATTAGTTTGAAACGTGGTGTCAAATGACACAGCATCACCGAAGCATTTGTAATCCATGATAGACTGACCATCTGCCCAGAAGAAATTTGCTATGCGACCATCTTCCTTATCTACTTGAAATGCATAAAAAAATGTAGGATCTTGTAGCTGTTTATTTCTCAAATATTCAGACAATGTTTGTGCATCATTGGCTTCTAAGTACTGTCTGCGCTCACGACCAATCTCATTATCACAATCCATCTTAGCAAATGGTGTGTTTTCTTCTCCTCCATAAAACTCCTTCATGAATTCATAAACCTGGGCTGGCTTCATTCCAGCTTCCCGTATCTGTCCAATTAATTTCCTATCCGCCTCTATAACCTGTCGTTGGGACCTCAGCTTGTGTGCCTTGTTTGGACTAGCAAGATAATGATTGTGGTCTAGTACAACCTTTTGCACTCTCCAAATTTCCTCTTTGCTGATACTAAACTGAACACGAGCATCACAATCTGTCCTTGTAATGTCCTTTTGTGATAACTCATTTTCTCGATGTCTTTGGCTACTGCAAACTATATATTTCTGACATATACTACCATCTTGGCGGCGCTTTGTCTTGCTCTTTCTAATACTAAACCCAGCTTTACCGGCATAGGTGTTGTACATCTCATAAGCCTGTTCCTCGGATTGAAAAATCATTCCAACTTTAGGAGGGACCAAATTTTTTCTAGCTTTATCAACCACCGTCTGTACATATTAATTTTCAATTAAAGGTGTACTATAATAAAACAAATAATCTTATATTCTGTCAGATCTGCAACTTATATTTTTTTTACCTGATCAGGCACTTCATTCTCCACTGATCCATCCGTGTGTGACATGGTGCCAATGGTCTCTACTCCCATGGTAAATGTGGTGTTCTGTGAAATAATGCTCATTGTATCTATTCAAGAATAAAAAAGGCACAATGATTTGAACAGATAACCAATTAATCTACCAACCTGTGTCTGTTCGTCTTCTCGATGATCATGACCAACATCAATTTCTAGTGCACGTGAATCCTCCATGAGAGAAGAAGATGTCATCAAGTCATCAGTTGTGATTCCATCTTCTTGGTCTCCAACGGAAGCAGCCGGTTCATTCATCGAAGCAGCGGCGGCGGCGTGCACTGTGTAGGGCTCCAGGCATCGATCTGCTAGGGGCGTCTTCTCGTATTCAACAGGCTGCAGAGGAGGTCTAAGCCGATGGAAAATGGAGCCAAGCCGTGATTCGTTCGATATGGAGCCGTCGCAAACCATACGGACGGGCTTGATTCCAGCGGCCGTACGATGGAAGACGTCTCCACGCGGCATCCATCCAGCCTGGGGTCGCACGGGACGCGCGCTGGACCCAGGCTCCATGCAATTTTTTTTTCAATATGAGGGATATAAGACTAGATGGGCCGTGCCGGTTCTCTCTTGTTGTAACTGGGCTGGACATTCATCCCTACCTGTTACTAAGGAGGGTATGGACAAATCCATATTTTTTTCATGCCCAAGTCCATATCATCATTATTCATTTTTACCCTCCCCAATCTTATTCATATTCATTGGATAATAACAATCTTATATATACTCATTGTTTTGAGTTGAACTAGTTTATACATGTGGGCTCTATGTCAAAGTTGGACCACACTGGATTGAAAACCTCGTGTTCAGACCTTAAAATTTTTGTGAAACTAAAACTTTGGTAAATTAACATATTTTGTGTAAATTAACAAGATTAGATCTATATTTGGGACCCCATAAAAATCCAGACCTTAATATTAAAAAATCTTGCATTCACACTTCAAAATTTGAGCAAAACTGATCATAATTTCTTTGAGATGAGTTGGTTACTTTGTGCACACTGGTGTAGCTAGATTTAAATATGGGACCTACGTTAAAAGCTGGCCCTAAAATTTAAAACCTCATGTTATAACGAGTCACCTTAAATTTTTTTGCAAAATTGTCTGAAATTAGTTGGAGGTGACTTGTTATAACAGGTAGCAACTTCGTGTACAATAATGTTGCTTATGTGGGTCTCACATCAAAAGTTGGACCCTAAAATTAAAACATCACGTTCACACCTTATTTTTTTTATGAAATTGACTGAAATTAGTTGGAGATGACTTGTTATAGACTTATAGCAGGCGGCAACATTGTGCAGATTGGTGAACCTGCTCTTCTAGAAATAGCTCATGAGTTTTTTTTTTCGAGATCGGGCCATTCACCCTTATTTCATTAAGAGAAAAAAATAGCTCATGAGTGTTAATTGGCCACCAATTTCTTATGTTTATTAGGCAGTTTATTTATATGATCTACTTACAAACGATTTCTCTCTCCTTTTTTTTTGTTCAATATGCCAAAGAGTTAAGATGTGAACTATTATCTCCTTTGCTACTAGCATTTGTAGCAGGTTCAAGTTGGAGCTGAAATGTTAAGATGATTATGCAAATCAGAGTTGACATGCCGAAGTGTTATAACTTGATACCAAAAATCAAATATATTAATGTTAATTTGTGTTGAGAGAACTAGTTGAAACCTTGCAGCTCTAGTTTTAGTTACTTGAAATGTTTTATTCTTGCATAGTTTCTGGGATGACCCAATGCGTCATTTAAGGTCTTGTATATGCACTGTTATAGTTTCAGATTCTATTCCATTTTTTATGGTTGGTTTTGAATTTTTGGGTTAGTATTAAAGATTTTCATTTTAGACTTTTCATAGTTGTTTTTTTTAGGATTTTACCTGACATTGTACCTTGCTAAAGAACAGAGCTTGTTGTATTCAACAACTACCTAGTAGCGGCTAGGTACCATGGTTTTGCTGCACACACGTGTGACAGTGTGAAGGGGAACGGGATTGGCAATCCCTGTGAGTGTTGTGTGCAGCCAGCGTGGACAGATCGGGAATCAACCAATCCTATGTGGTTTGCTCCACACGTGGTTATCATCCCCGAATTGTCAAACGAGTCTTGTGGGAAGAAGAAATAAATAGGGAGCGCTATCTATATAAAATTTGCCTTAGGAAGACAGGGTGACAAAGATTTTTCAGAAAATAAGGTGAATGTATACTACGATTAGTGGCATAGTACATATGTTATTAGGAAGTAGGAACAGATATTTATCACTTCACCTTTTCTCAAAAAGTCAAATTTTCATCTGGCTGGAGAGAATGGATGGTGTTGGAGAGGGAAGGGATCGGAGCTGAGGGGGCCCGGCACCCCCCAAATATTTCTATGGCCTCACAATGCATCTTCTTAATTAATTATTTAATAATATTTTAATTAGCTAGTCAATGATATTGTTAGTACTTAAATTTTTCTCTGATAACATCTTATATAATTAAGAATTAATGTTTTTATTATTTTCTCTATCTTTTTGTTTCTTTTTATTATTGTCTACCACATGTCTAATTCGTCTCCACAATACACTCTTTAATTTTAGCTTGTTATATGTAATTAGTGCTTTATCTGTTTCATTACAGAATGTAGAATCCAAATTCACAATCGCTAATCTAAGAGAGAAAACATAAGGGAAATCCTCAGTCCTAAGTGACGCAATCACCAATCTCTAGTACACTCAAAATTCAAATGCATCTGCAACAAACAACATATAAGGGAATCCTAATTCAGTTCCTTATGCGTTGGTGAAGGACAAAATGAAAATGGTTCTGTTCCTGAGAACACCACATCAGCTATTGTTAAGTGGACTACTTTTATTTGCAGAAGTTGATGCGATATTTCACTAGCATCTGCATCCCCATACGGCCATACCACTATGATGATATTTCACAAGTATCTGAAATACATTAACTCAGCAAAATGCTTAAGCAAGCAGGTCCTCTGTGTTAAAAGAAAAACAACAGAATAGAGATCGATCACGGCAATTGCATATGAAGTTCAGCCTAGACCAGGTACCAGAAGTAAAGTAAGGGCAATAAAACAGAAGCTACCAAGTACTCAATCCATTCCAAATTATAAGTCATTCCATTTGAGAGTCAAAACATTTTCATGTTTGACCAAAATTATAGAGAGAAATACTAAGATTTGTAATGCAAAGTGAGTATACTATAAAAATATAATTAAGGAAGAATCTAATGATACTTAGTTGGTATCATAACCATATAAATTTGGTCAAACTTAGAAAAAATTGACTCTCCAAGATTCTTGTAATGACTTACAATTTGGAATGGAGGAAGTAGTTTGCATGTTATTAAACAACCTCGCAATAGCGCATACTAAATTCATCTAAGGCTTTATTTGGATGTTGTCGGATTCACTTCAATCCATATGTGTTGGTGTGGATTGGGGGTGGAATTTAGTTCAAATTCCACACCAATCCACCTCAACACATGTGAATTGATGTGAATCCGACTACATCCAAACAAGACCTAATGTGTTAACAAACAGTGTAATCAAGTTCCTCTCACTATGTTGAAAGTTGAAATCAAACCAGTTCTGTTTTTTTAGGACACTGGAGGAGCCTTGACCCCTACAGAAATTTTATTGCGAGTAAAAAAAGTCTTCCAAATTACAGAACAAAAACAAAAAGAGAAAGAGAAGGCCCCACATTAACCCTTTATTCAAGTTTATTCACACAGATTGATATGATGATGTTCATTAATTGGTATCTCAAACATGTAGCTGAATCCAATGATATGATGATATTTCACCAACATATCAAACACATAGATAGCTAGCACAAGAAAAATGGAAGCAGCAGCTGCTCTATTTTCAGAAACAAGGCTAAAATGTCGATAGTGGGAACACCATATGGAATTATCAGTTATAGACAACGGATCTCTTTGCTGTAATAGAACTGAGATGGGAAATTACATAATGCAAAATCAGCATTTATTTAATTTCCATGCATGCACATTCCCGATATATGTCCAACTAGTGAGTGAAATGGTATCTCAAACCAAACCTTAGGGCCAGAACTTAACTAGTGCTGACTGAAAACTAATTGCTCAAAAAGAACTAACTGAGAAAAGAACTAACTGAGCACCAAATCTGGGAAAATCTCGCTGAACTGCCTTGATTTTAGAACCAAAGAACTAACTGAGCACCTTGTACCTCCAAATTCGCTGGAGTTTTTTCGACGCACAGCAGGTTTAAATCTGGGAAAATGGCATTGCCTGACTGATCCCTTTGTGGATATGTCCCCTTGGGAGCAACTAGTATCAGCTTCTGGAGGGACATGGCCTTTCTGAACAAAAAGTGCACCACCTCAATCTCACTGCACTGCCACTTGAAGTTGGTTATCTTTACCTTCACAAGGCTCTCGAAGCCATCCATTGGTGGCTCTTCGGCTGACCCTCTGATAGCATCCGCGAAGGATTCAGCTGTGGCTTTTGGGAGCTGAGGCATAATTACAGTTGTAAGCATTCATCAGTAACACATAAAAGTGAATAAGACGAGAGCGTACGCAGTATGCAAATGAGACAGAGTTACTACTAGCTAGAATAGAACTGCATTTCACAAGCGTGTACCAAGCGCTAAGTTCGCTAACCTCCAGGAAGAGATTTCTCAGCTGAGAACAGCGGCACATCCTGAGGAATCCATATATGTGGGATAGCATGGGGGTGTTCATTGAGTAGAAGACCAGCTGCAGCTCTCTCAAATTCTGCAGGTTGCTCAACTTGGCCACCTGGGGCTGGAAATTTTCCCTGTTACGCAAGACAGACATAATCTGCAGAGCAAAAGCAACAGCACAGATTCTGCAGTTAGTTGGTGACATCGCGACGACAAAACCAAACATGCATGCGTGCATGGAATCTGATCGATCGATCACAAACCTTGAGAGCATTGCTGCATATGCTGAGGTTGACGAGGTTGGAGAGATTTGGGAGTGCATCGAGCCAGTTGTGGAACCGGATCGGTTCGACAAGTGTCGCTTTCGTGAAGCAGATGCGGAGATCCCCGAAGCAGGTTGGAGGGAGGGCCACGGACCGGAGCAAGTCGCCGACGTAGCGGAACGAATGGAGGCCTACGGCGGCGCTGACACTGATTTGGTCGACCTGGGGGCACTCCACGACGGTGAGCCTCACCAGGCGCTCGCTTGCAGCCGTGACATCAACGCAGGTGAGGACGCGGCAGTCGCGCAGGACGAGGATGCGGAGGCGGGGGCACAAGAGGAGTGCCCTTTTGAGGTCGAGGTCGCCGAGGCTGGCGGACCGGATGCAAATGACCTCGAGCGTGTTGATGGAGCGGACCTGGCTCACAGGTAGACGATGGGCCTCCTTGACGCCGACGCCGACGAGCACCAAGCGCAAGAGGTGGTGGCTCGCCCGCGCGAAGTTGAAGGATACCTCGGGCGGCCCCTGCCCCACGTTGACGTAGATCTCCTCTACGTCGCAGTCGGCGGCGTAGTCGAGGAGGGAGTAGAAGTCAGCGAGGCGCGTCTGGGCGTCGTCGACCTTGAGGAAGAAGCGGAGGAGGCGGTGGCTCGGGCCCCGACCGCGGCTGCTCAGCTCGTTAGCCAGCAGCGGCACGATTTGGTCGGAGCGGATGTGTTTGGAGACGAGGCAGTCGCACGGCCCCTGCGTCGCCGGGTGGATGTGGATCGTGAGGATGGAGTCGCACGGCCACTGTGGAGTGTTCACGAGGCGCGACCAGCTTTTGGAGGCGATCCCCAACTTCACCGCCGCCTTGAGCGGGAGGAAGCTCAGGATGTGCTGCCGCGCCTTCTCCGGCAGCGACGAGATGCGGTCCGCCTCCGCCGCCAGGGGAGGCGCCTGTTCACCGCCTTCTGGAGGCGGCAGGTTCAGTTCCTGGGCGACTCCGCCGCCGCCGCCGCCGTGGAGTTGGTACGCCATCGACGCTGCTCTCCCCGCTTGCCCTCCTCGCCGTTTCACCCTCCCGCCACTCGTGGCGCTTGTCTCTGCTCTCTGCCGCCCTCCTTGGATTCGAATTTGGAAAGAGAGGAGAGCGTGGAGAGGCAGAGGGGGCACAAGCGAAATGGCTAAAAAGGCCAGGCGGTTGCTCGCCAGCCAGGTGCCAGGCTGGACCCCAGCAGGGCCAACAGGAGATGGGCCGGGCGAGTTCTCTCTTGTGGTCTCTAAACGTGAACTGGGCTGGACATTTCATTTTGGTATCACCTTGTGCTCTCGCTGAGTTTGCACTGTAATGACTTCCTTCCTCAGCCTTAAGAAAAAAAAGAGTTCTGCTTCCTTCTTTTTTTTCGACTATAAAGTTGAGCTTCCTTCCTAGCCTTTCTGTTTTGAACTTGCCTATTTGGTCTGAAAGCTATTTCTAGTTTGGCCCTTGTGTTAGTATAAGGCTAAATAATTTTAAGTTCGAGCGAAATGACGATTTTACCTCTAGGCAAAAACTGAATCAGAGCTCAGTTTATCTATGATTTTTAGGAGTAAGTAGGGGAGCCCCCTACTTAAATTTTTTATTATATGGTGAATTGTACGTTTACAAGGCTTTCGAAGCCAAAGAGAAAAAGAAGATTGCAATTATAGTAGACTCTCTCTCTCTCCACATATATAGAAGAACACTAACATTTTGCTTGGCCATTATACGAACTAACCCAAGCTCTTTCCTGAAGTCATCCTTCGAGATATTTAAGGTGAAACTAGCATTACCAAAGGTAATTCTATTTTCGGTTGTCAAAATGATCAAGCATATTGTGGTGACAACTACCTAAAGATGGGGCTTCCAAATAGAGAGGATTGCCAACATGCTAAGCTGAAGTTGCCAACAACTTATAATTTTAAACAGGATCGAAGTAGATTACATCTCTATTGTAATAGTAGTAATAATTAAGACAACGACAACCGAAAAAGGCTCGATAGGAACCCTAACCGAGCAATGGCCCCGTGCATCAGCAGTGCTAATTAGGGGTTGGGACTGCTCCACTCCATGTTTTTGAGCTCCACTACATGTTTTTTTTCGCCAAACAGGTTTAGCTCTGAAAAAGATGAAGTTGTGAGACCATATAAAAAGGTACACTATAAATTATATATATATATATATTTTTAAAAAACTGCTCTACAGTGAAATTTATGGAGCAGTTTCAAACACGTTAAATGGTGTTAGGATTTATCCGTATGAGAAAAGACTCCGATTAGTCAAGGCTGATTGCATAAATTTCCAACATCGAATGTTGCTAGGCTATGGTCCAGCCAGGTTTCCATACCAAGCCCAAAATGCGAGCGGGCTGGACACCTTCCAGTGAATGGGCTGAATGCTCGCACAAACGCCAACCCGGGAACATCATCTCCCATGAAAACGAAGCCTTGACTGGCGACATGCCAACATGTCAGCCGCCGACGTGTTAGCACATCTCTCAATTGGTGTTCAAAGTTCAAACAAGGCAGGTCTTGAGTTTAGTATAGAGCAATCTAGACGGGAGTAGTAGTAGTAGTAGTATTAGTAGAGAATGCCTTTCTTGCTGCAATGCATGGGCCATGGCAATATGGCATAATCTCTACCCCTAAAAAGCCGATACAGGGACGTCAACACCACTTCAACGTGCCTCCTTCCGCGTGCCCCTCCCGCTCCAGCGAACTGCGCCGACAGGTGGGCCTGTGGGGGTATAAACCCCTATACCCTTACGGCTAGACTTGGGCCAGGAGGTTTGGCCCATTACGAGACGAGCTCAAGGTTTGATCCGACAGCTCGGATTTTCGCGCAAGGAAACAAGACGCGGAGATCAAGCAGGATTCTGGTCGGTTAGAATAGGAATTGATATCGAACTATCTATGACAATTGTAACCGACTAGGATTAGCTTCCAGATCTGTAACCCTGCCCTCCGGACTATATAAGGAGAAGCAAGGGACCCCCCTAGGACATCATTATTCTCTCAACACAAATCAATACAACCAGACGCAGGACGTAGGTATTACGCCAACACGGCGGCCGAACCTGGATAAAAAGCTTGTCCGAGTCTTGCGTCACCATTGAGTTCGTAGTTTGCGCACCGTCTACCGACAAACTACTACCGTGGGTATACCCCAAGGTAGACTGCCGACCAGCTTTCGTCGACAGTGGCGCGCCAGGTAGGGGGTGTGCGTGCAACTTCTCCGGCGAACAAGATGGTCACGATCCCAGCTTCCGCGACCGTGCCCGAAGGCGTCACGTTCACCGTCGGCCAGATCACGTGGACGACGCGCGGCGGTGGTCTCAAGACCACGGTTTCGGAAGAAACCCAGATCCAATCTGGGATCACGTCGGCTCCGACCACTCGAGTGATGGCACCGAGCGCCCGACCACCGCTCCCACTCTTCAAGGGAAGGAAGATCGACTGCTCGGACCTTCTCCAGGCACTTGATCACGCCGATTTCAAGCTACTTGAAGCGTCCCAACTAGTAGATGGGATCCTGCGCCAGCCTGATCAAGCCGCCCCAACGGATTTTTTCAAATCCCACCGGCCAACTCGTGTCGTTACACACGAACGGCTGGGAACGTCTCTGACGATAACCTCAACTCCCTCAGGACGATCCGTCAAGCTCAAGGCTAACCCGGAAGAAGATTACCCTTGCGGTCTAAACAACTCGGCCTCCCTCTACTCACGGCACATCCAATCCCTTTTCAACAAGGCGGGTTGGCTGCCAAAGTGGAACGGTCGACCTGCTCGTCACTACGTCAACATGGTGACGATCCGAGAACTACGGGACGGTCAGGCTTCCAGCACAAATTCGAGCACTGGTTCCGTCCCCACCGAAGTTATAAACTCCGAAGACGAGGACTACGACCTGGTTTTACCTTCACATCCTCCGGGCTTCCCTCGTTTTCCGGTATTCTCACCCCGGTGAGGAGACATTGTTTTCAATGTCAGCGCCGATGAGCCAGTCGTTGATGGAGAAACAGACGAGCAGAGGCAGCTCCGCGAGCAGCGTAACGCCGATCGCGCCCGACGACGCGCGGACGAGGAGCGCCAAATCCCGCCGCATAATCTCAGCGACGCTTTCGACATGGTTGGGGATCAACCAGTTTATAAAACGCCAAGCGCCAACGTGGCTGTCGCCATGGCTAATTTAGATCGGCTCCCTGATACTCCTGAGTGCCAGGGGGTCCGAACCAGTGTCCGAGCACACCTGATCGCCGCGATGGGACAGACAGCCACTCTGCTCAAAAAAAGTCCAGGCCGTCTCCTATACGGAAGCCACCTCCGACCAGACTCATCGTAGCCGCACCTCACCGCAGCCCAGCAGGCACCACCGCAGTCATTCCCCCGACAACCATCGAAAAGATTCACGGCGTGACGACGGCGGTCGGGATGCTGGCGGTTACCGCGAGCAGAATCGCAGGCGTGGTCAAGAAGTAAACCAATACAGGGATCTTCGGTATAACATCCCTCCCAAAGACGCCCGGGACCGCATCAACAAGCGCGCCACAGAGAGAGCAGTCCACGAAAACCTACGCCGTATCGAGTATGATGCAACGCACGGCCCCCCGGGCCTGAGGCAGTTCTCCTCACACCTCCGCCAGGTCGTGTGGCCCCGCAATTTCAAGCTCGAGAAACTCAAAAAGTACGACGGCAAGGAAAATCCAGAGAACTGGATCACTCTCTACGAAATTGTCGTCCGATCAGCAGCAGGAGACGAGCACGTCATGGCCAACTACTTCCCAGTAGTCCTCGACCAGGCTGGTCATCAGTGGCTCCTCGGCCTGCCCGAGGACTCCTTCGACTCTTGGGAAGAGCTACGACAGGCTTTCATCGACAAATTTATCGCCACATGCGAGCAACCTAGGAACAAGCATGACCTCGAAAGGATAAGGGACAGGAAAAATGAACCTCTACGCGATTACATCTGACGATTCTCGGATATGCGCCTTAAGATCCCGAAGATTTCCCACGACGAGGCCATCTCCGCTTTCATCAAAGGCCTGCGCTTCCATGAAGCACTGAGGAACAAGCTGTTGCGCAAAAGGCCAACAACGATGGCCGAGCTCCTCGCCACGGCTAAAAATTACGCCGATGCCAACGACGCAGAAAAACTAATCCGGGACGACGCGAGAGGGCCCGACCAGCCTCCCCGGTGAGATGATAGTCGCGGCCGCTTCGACAACAGGAACCACCGCCGCCCCGACAACCGCGATCACAGAGAAGGTTGGGATAGGCGGCGCGACAATCGCGACGATTTCAGAGGAAAGCGCCCCCGCGACCACGACCATGAAGTGAATATAGTCAAGCGTCCCAACGGGCGGCGAGACCAAGAAGACTACAACAAAATGTTGAAGGGACCGTGCCAACTGCATCCAAAATCCAATCATACCATGGAAGAGTGCCGCGTCCTCAAAAACATCTATACACGGCGGGCCGCCCAAGACGACTCTGCCAAGAAAAATGGAAAACGAGACGGGCACGACCACGAAGACGAGGACGAGGACCAAGATAGGGACCCACGACACCAATATGTCAGTCCCACTGACGTGGTCCACTCCATCTTCGGGGGCAAGGTCTCCATCGAATCTAAGCGAGAAAGAAAGCTATTAAAGAGAGCCTGCCTCAACATAGACAGCACGGACGGCCTGATCGCAGACCCGAAGTTTCCCCCGTGGTCGCACAGGGAGATCTCCTTCAGCAGGAAGGATCAGGGGGCCGCTATCCCAGAGCTAGGTCGTTTCCCTCTAATCCTGGACCCTTGCATCAACAGCATCAGATTCGAGCGCGTCCTCATGGATGGAGAAAGCTCCATTGACATCCTCTTCCGCAACAGCCTGCCCGCTCTCAAGATATCTCCGGCGCAACTAAAACCCTACGATGCTCAATTCTGGGGAGTCCTGCCAGGTCAGAGTTCAGTGCCCCTCGGACAGATAACATTGCCTGTCCAATTCGGCACGCCCGACCACTTTCGGACAGAGTTCGTCAACTTTGTGGTCGCCGACTTCGATGGGACCTACCACGCCATACTGGGCCGACCATCGCTGACAAAATTCATGGCGGTCCCGCATTACTCATACCTGGTCCTCAAAATGCCTACGGAGAAGGGCGTCCTGACCATCAGAGGCAATGTCTACACTGCATATACTTGCGAGGAAGAGAGCTTCAAGATTACCGAAGCAATTGATCTCTCAATCCGGATGGCAGAAACAGCAACCCAAGCCGCACAGCTACCTCCAGACCAGCTCCGACTACCCGAGCAGGAGACCGCCACGAAGAATTCAAAATCCAAGGAGCAAAAAGAAATACAACTGGTCGACGGCAGCCCCGAGAAGACGGCCCTCATCGGGGCCAATCTGGACCCCAAATAGGAAGACGCGCTCGTCAGGTTTCTAAGGGACAACGTGAGCGTTTTCGCATGGAAACCCGCAGACATGCCTGGCGTCCCACGAAACCTGATCGAGCACTCCTTAAACGTCTCGAAGACCGCAAGACCAATCAAGCAAAAGCTGTGACGGTTCGCTCGTGACAAAAAGGAGGCTATTAGGACAAAAATAACACGGCTTCTAGCAGCCGGATTCATAAAAGAAGTGTATCACCCCGATTGGCTTGCCAATCCGGTTCTTGTACGCAAAAAGAATAATGAATGGAGAATGTGCGTTGATTACACTGATCTCAATAAACACTGTCCTAAAGATCCTTTTGGTCTCCCTCGCATCGACGAGGTGTTCGACTCAACGGCCGGATGCGAACTCCTCTCTTTTCTAGACTGCTACTCTGGTTATCACCAGATCTCGCTAAAGGAAGACGATCAGATAAAAACGTTTTTCATTACTCCTTTCGGCGCATATTGCTACACGACCATGTCATTTGGACTCAAAAATGCCGGAGCCACCTATCAACGGGCCATCCAGCAATGTCTCCACGACGAGATTCGTGATGACCTCGTCGAGGCCTATGTAGACGACGTAGTCGTCAAAACAAGGGATGCAAGCACCCTAATCGACAACCTAGACCGAACCTTTAAGGTGCTAAACAGGTACAAATGGAAGCTTAACCCCAAAAAGTGCATCTTTGGCGTCCCCTCCGGTCTACTACTCGGCAACGTCGTCAGCCGTGACGGCATACGGCCGAATCCTTCAAAAGTAAAAGCAGTACTCGACATGCGACCACCTAAAAATGTCAAGGATATTCAGAAGCTCACCGGATGTATGGCCGCACTCAGCCGCTTCATCTCAAGACTAGGAGAAAAAGGCCTCCCTTTCTTCAAACTCTTGAAGGCGTCGGAAAAGTTTTCTTGGACAGAGGAAGCCGACGCTGCGTTCACCCAGCTTAAGACTTTCCTCACTTCCCCGCCCGTTCTTACAGCACCTCAGCCCAATGAAGACCTACTCCTTTACATTGCTGCAACCGACAGGGTTGTTTCCACAGCAATAGTGGTCGAGCGAGACGAGCCAGGACATGTCTACAAGGTCCAGCGACCCGTTTACTTCATAAGCGAAGTCCTAAACGAGTCCAAGGCCAGATATCCACAAATACAGAAGCTAATATACGTCATTCTAATAACATCGAGAAAGCTAAAGCACTACTTCGACGACCATCGAATCTTGGTAACCACCAGTTTCCCCCTTGGGGACATTCTGCGCAATAAAGACGCCAACGGCAGAATTGTAAAATGGGCAATAGAGTTATGCCCATTCTCCCTTGAATTCCAGAGCCGCACCACAGTCAAGTCTCAGGCCCTGGTCGATTTCATTGCAGAGTGGACGGATCTCAACGAGCCTCCCGTTCCCGACGTCTCCGACCACTGGTTGATGTTCTTTGACGGGTCCTTGAACATCAACAGCACTGGCGCGGGGATTCTTTTCGTGTCGCCTAACAAGGACAAACTGCGTTACGTCCTTAGGATCCTTTTTCCGGCATCAAACAATGTCGCCAAATACGAAGCATGCCTGCATGGCATCCGACTAGCCGTTGAGTTGGGAGTCAAACGCCTCTAGTCTATGGCGACTCCGCATTGGTTATCAACCAGCTCAACAAAGAATGGGACGCAACCCACGAAAAGATGGATCTCTACTGCAAAGAAATTCGCAAGTGGGAGACCAACTTCTACGGCATAGAATACATCCACGTGGTCCGAGATAAGAACCAAGCAGCAGATGCGCTGTCAAAGTTAGGGTCATCTCGGGCCCAGAACCCACGGGGTGTTTTCGTCCAAGACATCCATGAGCCAAGTGTGGGCTCCGGCCTGGTCGAAAAGCAACCTACGGAAACAATGCTCATAGACGATGCCACTCCGACAACCAGTGGCCGTGATTGGCGCACCCCGTTCATCAGATATATATCGGACGGGTCAGGCTTTCAGGACAAAACAGAGAACGAGCGCCTCATTCGACGATCAAAGAATTACATACTAGTGGACGGCAAACTTATGCGAAAAAATGCATGTTCTGAAGTGCTGCTCAAATGCATATCCCAAGATGATGGCATCAAGCTCCTAGAGGACATACATGCCGGATCCTGCGGCAATCATGCCGCATCCAGAACGCTGGTTGGGAAAGCTTTCCGAGCAGGTTTTTATTGGCCAACCGCGGTCAACGACGCAGAAAAACTGGTCCGACATTGTGAGGGATGTCAGTTCTTCGCTAAAAGGACCCACATACCTGCTCACGAGATTCAAAAAATCCCATCATCCTGGCCTTTCGCCTGCTGGGGGCTCGACATGATCGGGCCATTTAAACCGGCTCCTGGTAACTTCAAGTTCGTTTTCGTATTAATCGACAAGTTCTCAAAATGGATCGAATACATGCCATTGGTTAAAGCAACCTCCGAGAAGGCTGTGGAGTTCCTCAATCAAATCATACACAGATTCGGAATCCCAAACAGTATAATCACCGACCTGGGTACTCACTTCACAGGCACCACGTTTTGGGACTTCTGCGATGACAGGGGCATAGTCATAAAATACGTGTCAGTAGCTCACCCACGGGCAAATGGTCAGGTCGAGCGCGCAAACGGAATGATCATTGACGCCCTAAAGAAAAGGTTGTACACCGAGAACGACAGAGCACCTGGTCGATGGATGAAAGAGTTGCCAGCTGTGGTCTGGGGTCTCCGAACTCAGACTAGTCGGAACAGGGAGTGTCACCCTACTTCATGGTTTACGGCACCGAGGCAGTCCTGCCGTCTGATATAACCTTCGGTTCCCCCAGAATTAAAAACTTCGACCAGTCAACAGCCGACAACGCCAGGGAGCTTGAAATCAACTGCTTGGAGGAAAAGCGTCTAAATTCTTGTCTCCGAACAGCAAAGTATCTTGCGGCAGTCAGGCGGTACCATAACAGGAACGTCAAGGACCGTTCTTTCGTGGTCGGCAATCTGGTACTCAGGTGGAAAACAAGCCAGGAGGGCACGCACAAGCTATCCACTCCCTGGGAAGGACCCTTCGTGGTCGCCGAAGTCACACGACCCACGTCCTACAGATTGGCATATCCAGACGGAACACGCGTGCCTAACTCTTGGCACATAGACAAACTGCGCCGATTTTATCCATAAGTTCTAGTAACTTTTGCTTGTAAATTTTTTATAGTTGTCAATAATAAAAGTTTTTCTTCTTGGCTACACTTTGTTTACACGCAGAGCTGGGAAAGTCTTCTGCGACGGAAGCTCTTAGCAACTACAAATCAAACACAGTGGCACGTCACTCAGATAATTGTACAGCGCTCAAAATAACAGTCATGACAAAAGCAAACTTTATTACAAACTTTACATGCAAAGTTTACAATAAATACCCTGACGGGCGGACACTAGTCTACTCCTACAGACTACCCTACTGGCCTACTGCTCGGGCTGATCACCCGCCTAGCCTTGCTGCCCGGACGAAGGGGTCGGGGCCACCGGCGCCTGGCTGGTCGAGACCGCAGGCGTCGACCGCCCATCTCCCGCAATAGACGCACCCGACAGCTCCCTGGCCGACCTGTCTGAACCCGGCTGGTCGGGGGGAGTGCCCGTTCCGCATAGATTGATGTCGCCGATCACCGTCGACGACAAGTCCAGCAGACCACCCCGAAGCTCATCCGCCTCCTGCGGGCCGACCTCCTTAGGATACTCCTTCTCCAGCCTGGTCAAGTCGACCAGGGGGTAGTGGGCGCGCACCATGCTAAGGATATGCGCGCCAGCAAACTCCCCGGTGTCCTTCACGAACTGCTGAAGCCAGTCCCACGCCCGTTGCGCCTTTTCAACCGGCGTCAATCTCGGCGCGCGGGGCTGGCTCTCCGGGAGGTCGGGACTGATCAAGTCGAGGACCGGGGCCACTCCTTTCCAAATCCTACAACAGTTGACCTTTCAGGAGTCCCGATCCTTGACCAGCTCGTCCAGGTGCTTCTTGGCGTTCACCTTGAGCACTGCAAATCAAGCAAAATGTTAGTCTCAACGTATTTGGTCCGCCCGGGGCAATCAAAGAGCGATAGGCGGCAAAAAACGGGGGCGGCGCGTGTTACCAGACAACTCCCGGTCTTTCTGACCCAGCTCCTCCCCTGCTCGGCGCCCGACCTCTAGCGCCCCGGCAAGCTCTTGGCTGAGCTGCTCTTTCTCCTGCCGAAGGCGCACGACCTCCTCTTCCAAGTCTGCATGAACAATTAGCAGATCAGTAAAGTCAACCATGCGGCTATGTGCAGCTGCCTCGAAGTATGAGACTGACCTGTTCGCTGCCGATACTGGTCGGCTAAACGACGAGCGAGCTCGAGACGATGCTCCTCCTGGGCGCTCATCTCGGCCACCTTCTCTCCAACCTCCGACCGCAGCCGGTCGACCTCTGCGGTCAGGGCCTTGTTCTCGGCCACAATACCTTCTACTTGGTCGAAGCACCTCTTCCGGTACTTCGCCGTTCTCATTGCGCCCTACAAAACGAACATATGTCGACCCAGCAAGACAACACAAAAGTGCAGAGCAGGTGCAAAAGATCACTTACCTTGACTTCATCTATGAGACGCTTGGCCGCGCGCTCTACTCTGGCAGCCTCTTCTGTTTCCGCGAGCTCCTTGTGCCCGATAAAGTGGTCCCCGCGTTGGCGCCACACATATATGTGTTGGCGGCCATCACGAGGACGACCTTCAATCTCCTCCACCTCGTCGTCGGAGGCCGCCCGGGTCTCCTCGCCTACTGCATTGCCCCCGGTGGTGGTCGCAGGCATTACCGGCCCCTGGACCAGGCCCGGGGAGCCTGCAGTCGTAGAGGTTCCTGCCCGGGGCGGCGTTGGGTCCTCCCTCCCTTCGACGGGGGGAGGGGTCGGGGCTCTGTCCTCCACTTCCGCAGCGTTACTCGGGGGAGGCATCCCCGTAGCCTCCTCGACCCTTGTCGGGCTGCTCGCCGCAGTCCTTGTCGAGGCCAGGAGCTCCTCGGCGCTCTCAGGCACGGCTGCAGCCGCAGGCCGCTCTGCGGTCTGCGGCGCCGCATCCCCAGCGGCACAAGCAGGCTCGGCCACCCCCTGGCCGGCGACGTGGTCGGGGTTGACATCCGACGCCGCGCTAAAGAACAAAGTACCATCTTCAGCAAAAAAAAATCGCCAAAGTACGTAAGTCGAACACTTACAGGTCTGCTCGGCGGTGGGTCGCGGTGAACCTCCTCCTAGCTCTGCCGGTCGGCACCTGCGCCCCCGTTTCGACGACGCGCGGCGCAGGAGGGTCGCTGGCCACCCGATCAGTAGTGGCCGGTGCACTGTCCGGACGGCTACGAGGCCTTCGGACCAGCGATGGTGCGGCCTCCTCCTCGTCGTTGTCGTCGTCGGTGATCCGGACGAGCCGACGGCGCTTTGGCGCTTGGCTGCTCTCTGCTGGCAGCGTTGGCGCAGGAGAAGGATCTGCTGCCAATGGCCTTTTCCCCGACACTCTCTCCTCGGTGGTCGGGACGGGGCGGGCCTGGTCCTCCTCACTGCTGGTGTAACGAGTACACCGAGCAGCGTCTTCCTCCGGCGGATCTTCCCCCGCAGGATTCTCCATCCCAGGTGCCAGTGACACATACACTGTGCACCGGTCAACATCTCCGATCTACAAAAGTAACAAAGACAAGTCAGCAGCAGACAATAACGAATACTAAGGCGAAATAATCAGTAAGATACCTTAGGTGCTGGTCGCCCCAACTTGAAGGCTTGCACCCGATCACTCCCACGGACGAAGCCTCCATCCGCAAAGTTGAACAGCTCGTTCAATAGCTGCTGCACCTCTGTCTTCTCCAAGACCTCAGGCCGCATCCTGGTCGGGTCGAGGCTTCCGGCGTACTCGTACGCCGAGTGTACCCTCTTCTGGCAGGGCATCACCCGACGGCACACAAAGTTGCCGACCACGCCTAGCCCGTCCAAGCGCGACCAGTCGATCAGCTTCATCAGGTCCGCCACTTGGTCGTCGAACTCTGGGCGGTCGGTCTAGCTTACCCTCTTCTCGGGGATGTACCCCACGTCGCAGAACGTGGAGCTACCCGGTTCTTCCCTGACGTAGAACCACTTCCTATACCATTCGGTTAGGGAAGTGTTCTATGGACAGTGCAGATAACGGTTCTTCATCCCGTCACGAAGATTGAGGTATACTCCACCTGCAATCTTGGAGCCTCCAACCGCTCCCTTCTTTCTTAAACAAAAAAGATAACGAAAAAGATCGAAGTGCGGCTCTATGCCAACATAGGCCTCGCACAGATGGATAAAAGTGGAGATGAGAAGGATTGAGTTCGGGTGCAGATTGCAAATCCCGATCTCATAATACAAAAGAAGACCCTGAAGAAAAGGATGAACAGGAACCCCAAAACCTCTCTTAATAAAATCCTCGAACACTACGATCTCACCGGCGCGGGGGTCGGGGTAGCTCTCCCCCTCTGGCGCCCTCCAGCCGCCAAGCTCTGGGCTGTGCAGTAGCCCCATATCGACGAGGTCACCGAGGGACTTTGCAGTGCTGTGGGATTTCTTCCACTCCTTGGCCATCAGCTCGGCCCTCTTCTTGGAGTCGCTCTTCGCCATTGGAGGCGCAGGAGTGGCTTCGAGTTAGGAAGGCGCAGGTGATTGAAGGAGGCAAGAGCAGAAGGCTTGAAGGCAATGGCAGGGTAAGCAGTGCAGGGGTAACTGTCGAGACCTTATAAACCACAACTTCACCCCTTCCACTTCCCGCATTCTCGGGAAGTGGGCGGGCCATACGGCGGACGCGGCGCTTCGGTTTTCAATGATTATCGACAATTAATGCGGCGGAGTTTTCGTACAAATTGATGGCTTCCTTTTCTCAAACCGCGCAAAGGGCGGCTGTACAGTTGCCAGGCGCAACTTTTCATGCAGCCATCTGACATCCCGTCAGGAGGTCTCGTCACGTCAACTTTTATGTGGTAAAATTTTTTTCAAAACAAGAAGACAAAAACGGTAGAGAGTCAACAATCCGAGGACTGCACCGACCACCGAGCACTTGATGCTCGGGGACTGGTCGCCCAGTCTATCAATTCAGAACTTCAAGGAATGCACCGACCACCGAGCACTTGATGCTCGGGGACTGGTCGTCAAATTTGTTGGGACCACACCGACCAACGAGCGCTTGATGCTCGGGGACTGGTCGCCTAGTTTATTAGTTCGGGAATCAGCGGGTTGTATCGATCTCCGAGCATTGTACACCCGGGGACTGGTTGACCAGCTCGTCAAATTGATGACTCTATTCGATGGTAAATAAGCATGAGATGCTCGGGGACTGGATAATTTTAATTTTTTAGACCTTGCTACAAGGTTCATACTTCGCCTTCCAGCAAGCTCGGGGACTACATCGGTATGATGCATCTAGCGATGCATCTCACATCCAAAGTTGCTTTGAGGTTTCTTCTTTTGACCCTGGCACCACGTGACTACGTCACCTGCTACCAGGCTCGGGGACTAAGTGGGCACACTTCACCTTGCGGTGAACTTGCTTGCCTTTTTGAAGGACCGTGCTTTTCAGAAAAGTAAAGTGGGCACACTTCACCAAAAAAGAAATATTTTTTCTCAAGAGCACCATGCATTCTTCGAACAATTGGCTTCTTCGATGATGATGTTGATCAAATATCTTTAGATTTGGTCAAAATACTGTTGCTATTGTTTGGGCAACTTTCATGTTGATTGAAGACGTCAAGTTTCACTGGTCGAAGAAGCTCAAGACGGCGTGTTACTTCACAATACATGGTGCTCGGGGACTAGCTGTGGGGGTATGAACCCCTATACCCTTACGGCTAGACTTGGGCCAGAAGGTTTGGCCCATTACGAGACGAGCTCAAGGTTTGATCCGACAGCTCGGATTTTCGCGCAAGGAAACAAGACGTGGAGATCAAGCAGGATTCTGGTCGGTTAGAATAGGAATTGATATCGAACTATCTATGGCAATTGTAACCGACTAGGATTAGCTTCCAGATCTGTAACCCTGGCCTCCGGACTATATAAGGAGAGGCAAGGGACCCGCCTAGGACATCATTATTCTCTCAACACAAATCAATACAACCAGACGCAGGACGTAGGTATTACGCCAACTCGGCGGCCGAACCTGGATAAAAAGTTTGTCCGAGTCTTGCGTCACCATCGAGTTCGTAGTTTGCGCACCGTCTACCGACAAACTACTACCGTGGGTATACCCCAAGGTAGACTGCCGACCAGCTTTCGTCGACAGGGCCCCACGCGCTCACATCTCACACGCAAGACACCCCCGACCCTCAACCCTGGCACGCGCCCCGCGATGACGCCGTCGTAGGTGGGCTGGCCGAAGGAGGCCGGCTTCGAGGGGTCGGAGAGGGAAGGCATGGCGCGGACCTTAGACGGCCGGGGCGCGTCGGCGTCGAGGTCCATGGAGTCCGTGGCCGCCGCTTCGGCCTCCTCGCGGCGCTTGCGCTCGCCGCTGAGACCCTCATCCAGGTAGCGGAAGTCGAGGTGGAAGGCCATGGGGAACCGGTCGGGTGCTTGGTGGTGGCGCAATTTGGGAGGAGAGGGAGGACGAGCGAGGAGGCGGCGGCGGTGGGTTTGCGATGGGACCGCTCGCTCCCAAACTTTCCCTGCATGGTGGAGCCAGACGCCCGCTTCCCCAGGCGTGCGCCTTCAATCGCCTCAGCACCACTTCCTCCTCCCTCCTCACTTTCCCTCAGCGCCGCGGTCGCCCACGCCACCGCCTACTATTCCTCCCGTCCGCTCGTCTCTCCGCGTCTACCAAGCCATCCTCACCTGCGCTCGTCTACGCCACCGCCTCTTCACTCCCTACCCTCGCCCGTGTCGAGAAGGAGAAGGCCCGTCGACGCTGTTGTTCCCTGTCCACGCCATGGAGGCTGGCTACTGCAACCGCAAGAAGACAGACGGCGAGGTGAGGCTCCGCTCTGGCTATCCACCCACCCACACAGATCTCGCCCTGAGCCCGCTTTATTTGCTTGCCTGAAAGGGGACAAATTCGAAAAATCTGAGAACTAATCCGTACAATGTGACGGGCGAAAACTCAACAGTCAGCTCCAGATTTGTGAGGCAACAACTTACCTGGACGCAGACGCTGCGACGGGAGGAGGAAGGGTGCTCCGGCCGCCGCGGCTCCCTAGGAATCATCATCACCACGTGAGGCCGGGCAGCGGGGATGGTAGTGGTGGGCCCCCTGGGGAAGGGCAACAGCTAGCTAGCGCGTGCCGAGTCGTGGCCGCACCGGCCGCGGTCGGCGGAGCACGCGCGGGGTTCCAGGTGGAGAGGATAGGTGTGCTCCGCTGCTCGGGCTCTCCCCTGCCGGTGCCGATGCCGATGCCGACGTCGCCTCGCTGCTGCTGGCTTTTTGCTCGCTCTCAGCAGGCTCACACCGCCCGCTCGCACCAAATATCCTGCTTCCTTGCTAACCGAGCGGGGGGCGGGGCAGGCGACTTGCGAGTTGGGGGAGGGTAGCGAGCACGTCGTCTTTGCGTGCGACTGCGAGGGGCGCGTGTTATTTTCTCGGAAGCCTCGGGAACGACCGACTTCCTTTGGGCGTGGATTATTCCCGATGAGAGTCTCCAGCATGGATGTTTTTCTGCAAAAGTGAATTTTGGCCTCGCCCGGTTTGCAGTTTTGCACACGGCATCGTACTGTACGAAGGGAGTTCTGTCTGGGAGTTGCTACGAACGGATCATATCTGCTCAGAATTACAAAATGAGTGGTAGAACATAGACTCTTCAAAAATATAGGCTTGTGCAGGTGTATATTTTTTTGCAAGCTATTTTCTGTAAGTGTTGGACGAGAGGGTATATTTCTATTAGTTGTTGGTTCAATGCCAGATCAATATTGTTCGCATAAAAATTTTCATTAAGAGGAAAATGATAACATATATGTAGCATGGTGAGTCCATCGTAACTACACCCACTCTTACACTAGCAGTATCTGATATCTCAATTCTCAATTTTACAGAGCTGTCTTCTCAATTTGCTCAATTTGCTGTTTTCATAGTATTAGGTTATCTGATCTCAATCTGGTTAACTTACAGTGTACCATGTTCTCTTCAATTATTTTCCCCGGATTCCGAATTTCTGCTAACTGTGAGTGAGACGACTTTCCCAAGCTCCCGGCTCCTGGTTCTCACTGACCAGTAGCAGCAGCCGCCCCCACCTTCATAAAGCCTCTGTGCCTCACCTCTGCCCTGAGCCAAGACACCGTCACACACGTCGGCGACTGAAGCAATTCAAGCAACACCATGCCACCAAATCGTATGATATCTCTTCCCCTTGTTTCCTGATGTGTAGATTTGAATTAATTGGCTTAATTCATAACTGTAAACCAATTTGAGTTTCTAGCTAGGAAAAATCCACTTATCTCTACCTCACTGAACTAATTTCAGTGTTGGGGATTATATCCTAGAGAAATTCAATTTAGTCATTTTTTGGTGTAGTAGTTCAAATTACCTTTTCTTTGCCAGATAGCTGATGATGCTAGAAAATGTTTTGTCTACAAATTACTTTTGCTTTGCCAGATAGCAGTATGATGGTGCATAACAACACACAACCCTAAAAGTAGGCATCCTATTATTTGGCTGCATAAAGTTTTTGTTCTCCTAGACATGTTTAGCACCTTACCTAACTAATAACTTGCACTAAATTAAAATAATTACTGTTCTATTCTATTTCCAAATTTGTATGCAACTCTCTCATATAGAATCCCAGGAATGTGAATGCTACCTTCATTCAAGAGAGGCATAAAACATTAGTGCACAGAGGTCACCATAAATCCCTTATCTGTACTTTCTCCTCAAATCAAATCAGTCAACTATTCATTCCTAATAAAAACATTAGTTATCCATATTGATCCGTCAGAATTCATGATGCTTAGCTCCTAATAAACTCCTAGATTCATGATGCTTAGCTCTTAATATGTGATTTACATTTACGTAGTTTTATTCTTCTTATTTGTCAATATAGGCCCTGCAAAAAATCTATTGGTAGTTTCAAACTAGAGTTCAAAGGTCAATAGAAAAAAAATCTTGCTCTGGAGATCCCTACACTTGAGAACATGTTCAGACCATTTAATGAAATATGAACAGTTTTACAACCCTCTGTTTTAGCAGCTTCTTGTATTGTGTGCCTACAAGCTGTACAAACACAAGCACTACTATGTATAAAATTCCAGTACATATTTTATTTGCCATCTGGTTTTGTTTTGCTTGTAACAAGGCACAATCACGGACCTGTGAGTAATCATATATTTCAAGTCTACATATGATCTATTGTATTAGTGTAGTAGTTTGATAATTCAATATCCTACTTTGGTCTTGTTCTTTCCCACGTGTATTCATAGTCCAGTTGATAGTTCAATATGGTATTGTGATCTCGATCTTTTAATCCAAGTCAGCCGGCACATCTCCTGCTTGAGATCACTATAGAGATCAGCTGGCAGAAAAAATATTTCTGATGGTGGCAGTGTGAGGCATTTCAGGAGGCCTGTCATCATTGTCAGCTTGAAGCTGACGGTGATCATGACAAATACAAGTGGTGGAGTACATGGAAGAGATGATGTTGGCACTGCCACAGAGTAGTTTTGTGCTAATCATGACACTGTAACTTATTGACAACACAAGCCCAGAGATCAACCTTGCAAATATGGTTCCTCTCCATGCACTAACTAATTCTTTGATTTCTGTATATCTTCTAAGCTGAAGCATTGTCTTATTTGAGGATAATTTAGAATAATGTCATCAGTTTTCTTATTTGAGGTTCACTTAATTTTTTATTCAATTCGATGCATCACAATTACTATAATCTGTGTTGGAGGAGCCAGAGGTAGATGTATCTGACTTGTTGATGGCACTAGGATTAACTATGGTTCTGATAAATTAGCAGTTGTACTGCAAATTTTTACTCTCACCTTATTGCACAAAGCATGTATATGACCGAATGAAATGTATGTAGACTAAGTATATGCTCATACTAGACCATCTAAAGTGATATCTATGTTAAGTATGTATGCATACATAGAACAAACTTTTTTTTCTCGAAAACACAAAAGATTTGTGTATAATAGTATTAAGAAGAAGAGTTTAAACATAGAGACAACACGCTTCTAACGAGTGTTGAAGAAGGCCGACCTAGAACAGCCGTAGCTGGACCACCCTAGCAAAAAAAACCTCTTTAACGTGCCTCCTTCCGCGTGCCCCTCACGCTCCAGCGAACTGCACCGACAGGTGGGCCCCACGCGCTCACATCTCACACGCAAGACACCCCCCGACCCCCAACCCTGACACGCGCCCCGCGATGACGCCGTCGTAGGTGGGCTGGTCGAAGGAGGTCGGCTTCGAGGGGTCGGAGAGGGAAGGCATGGCGCGGACCTTAGACGGCCGGGGCGCGTCGGCGTCGAGGTCCATGGAGTCTGCGGCCGCCGCATCGGCCTCCTCACGGCGCTTGCGCTTGCCGCGCTCGCCGCCGAGACCCTCATCCAGGTAGCGGAAGTCGAGGTGGAAGGCCATGGGGAACCGGTCAGGTGCTTGGTGGTGGCGCGATTTGGGAGGAGAGGGAGGACGAGCGAGGAGGCGGCGGCGACGGGTTTATTAGGGTTTGCGATGAAGAGGAGCAGTGGATGGCGGCTGGCTGGATGGGCCGGGCTGGGACGAATACAAACTTGTCAGCCCGATTTGCCAAGGCCGATGTTTCCTGATGAGACGGGGCCTGGGCACCAGACTATGCCACCCAGAAATATAATAAACTTTGGATTCCCTGGAAAAAAACTTGGATGTATGGAATCTCTTGTATCTGATCGCTATCCCGAGATGTGCCATTTTTAAGGTGTTCATAAAGATAGAGTTTGCGTACATATATTCTGAGTGTGTGTTGAGCGTCTGTGTTAGTATTTGTGAAATTCGCAAAAAAGAATTTTGAAGCATATATAAAGTCTTCATCCTAGAAGATTGACCATATGTAAACCGAAATTCATAGAATGGTAGTAAACGGGGATTGTATAGTTCATTATATATTGATCAATAGTTCAATCTCACTCCTAAAAAGATCAAACAGGAGACGCCAACACCACTTCAACGTGCCTCCAAGCTTCTGCGTGCCCCTCCCGCTCCAGCGAACTGCGCCGACAGGTGGGCCTCACGCGCTCACATCTCACACGCAAGACACCCCCCCCCCTCCGACCCCCAACCCCATCGTGCCCGACCTTCAGGAGGCGCTACCGCGGCACCGGCACCGCAAGGAGATGGTAGCGTCTGCCTGTAGCAGCGTGACGGTGAGCGAGCGGGTGCCCGAGCCAAACTTGAGCACGACGTCTCCAGCGCGGCGGGCGTTGGCGAGACGTAGTGAGTCACCGGGGTGGGCCAGGGCAGGCGGCGGCTAAGAAAAAAGTATATATTGATAATACATATGACGAATTGATGATTTTTTTAGAAATTGTGCTTTTTTTTGCAATTGGATCAGAATAGTATGTTAGTATATATATTTTTTAATTTGGCATAGTTTTTTATATTATCGTGCATTGAAATTTTACTCCCGTAGCAACGCACGGGCATATGCTAGTTACTGCATAAACCGTGACACGACGCCAGGCAAAAGCCTACTTCCAACTTGATTACTTGACCCAAACAAACAGCCTGGAACCGAACCAAAACGCGACCCGGCAGCGCGCCCGTGCCGAGCCCGCCCGCTGGCTCTGCCGCCGCCGCCGCAACGACCGACGGTTGCGCCCTTCGTGCGCGAGGCCGCGTGGAGTTCCCCTTCCCCCCAAAATAGCGTGTGGTGGTTTCCCTTTTCCAGTCCACCAGCCACCAGGCGTCGGCCACGGCCAGAGCCAGACCACCACCCGCGCGGCACGTCGCGCCGGCCGCCTTGGCTTGCGGACGGCGACCCTCATAAACCCCGCTTGCCAAGTGCCGCTCTCTCCACGCCGACGCACGAAGCATCCCAGTCTCCGTCGTCCGTCCCCATCCCGAGCAATAAAACTCCGCCGTCGCCAGCGCCAGCTCGCTACCTCGCTTCGCGCTCGCCGCCTCCGCCGCTTCTACTAGCTACTACTCCGGACTATACTACTCCAGTTGTTGTCCCCGCCGCCTCGGTTCGTTCGACGCATCCGAGGAGGAGGAGGAGGAACCAGAACAGCAGCAGCAGCAGCAAGCGGCGACCACGAAACCCCGCCGCCCACACCCACAACGAGCCTGCAGCAGCAACCTCCGCGCGCGCGCGCGGTCGGTCGTTCCCGACTCCCCATGCGGCGGCGGTTGCCGCGGCGCCTGGGGTAGTGGCGCGGCGCCGGCCGGCATTTCGCGATCGCGGCAGGGACAGCGACGGCGACGATGGGCCTCGTGGGCGGCGTCCTCGGTTTCTGCCTCGGCGTCCCCATCGGCCTCGCCGCCGCCTACTTCGTCTACCTCCGCTACTTCGCCGCCGCTCGCCGCCTCCAGGTGCGTGCGTAACTGCGTACGGTGACCACCGTCGTCTTCGTCTATCCCCGCGCCGCAGCACTGCACTAGCTAGCCGCGCGCGTTTGCTGATTGCGTACTCCGAGTTTCCGTGCTCCGGTCACGCTAGTTCGAATCGAATCGAATCCGCGATTCGATCGATCGATCGATGCGCGTTCATTCCGTGCGTTGTGCGTGCACGTATCGGGCAGGAGCCCAGCAGGACCACCACCCGATCGATCGTCTGCACCAAATCAGGATGGGCACGACGGCCTTCCCCGAATCGAAGCTGCACAGTGCACACGCCACGCGCAAGCTGGCCATCGACGACTGCGCAGCCCCGCCGCGTATGGTTGGGGAAGATTTGATTTGATTGGGATGTGGAGATATACTATGTTTGCTTCCTCCCTCCTTCGATCGCGTCTTTGCTTGGAGGAAAAACAGCGACCAAGCTCGTTGTCAATAGTGACTTGTTATGTTGATTTCTTAAAAACAGAGGATTTTTTTAATCTTTTTTTAAAAAGAAAACTAGTGACTCCGTTGGCTTATTCTACATTTCTGTACACGGTGGCGATGCGACGTGGAGAAGATTGTGCGTGCGGCCCTCCAAAGTCCAGGTGAGATTACATCAGCTGGAGCGATTTTCAGTTGTGGGCCGGTCGAGGGAGTACGTAGGCATCTGAAGTCTTGGGTTGTCCGGTACGTTTCCTTTCAGAAATAGTTGGCCATCAGCCAGCTGAGAGTACCTTTTTCCAGCTTTGAAGCCTTACTTTGAATGGCCTGCCGACTGATGCCGGCTTGCGTATCTGATTCGTTTTTTTTGCCTTGTCCAACGAACGGATTATGTTCGCTCCGATCAGATCCTAGTGGCAATTTGCATGGTTGGGCACTGCCAGGCAGATACCGACTTTCAGGTTAGAAATTGTTGTAGTGGAAGAGGATTCGGGAGTTTGTGTGAGGGTTTTTTTCCCCCTCTAGAGGATCAGTGACAGGATCGATTCACCGTATAGGTTATGTGTCTCTGTCTATGTTGGACAAAGCAGGTTGCAGATTACAGAAAGGATATGCCAAGTGCATGACAGTAAGATATATCTGTACGTCTACGTACGTGTATGCATTTGTTTAATGTTGCCAATGTGAAACGGGATTAGTGCATATTATTATTATTATGGCGGGGTGCTTGTAATTAACGATGTAGTGATAGTTATTTAATTAGCATGGTACTTGGGCATATTTGAGTGATGCTTTTCTTCAAAGCTGTCTAATATGCTTGGAATCATTTTCCAGCATGTGGTTCGCGCAAAACTACAGGTGGTTTCATCAGTTTGCCCATAGGAATGAATATGACGTGCAGTTGTTGAATTGAATATGATGGGAACAAAATTCAACTTTGGAACTTAATAAATACTATATCTATAGCGTACTTGTCTGAACACGCAGTCAGCAGTCTTCTTGAGACTACAATGACATTTGGATAGCTTAGTTGGTAAGAAAAGAAAGAATCAGATCCACAACGCTAAGTAAAGAAAAGTCTTAACTGTCATTTTTACAGAGATATTGTGCAACCGAAAGTCATAAAATCAATTTCAGTTTGACACCAATATAGCACACACTAACAGCTTGCCTCTACAGAGTCGAGACAACTATATCCGTTTTACATTATCTCCAACTCTGTAATATGAACCCACTTAGAACATCTATTAAGTTTTCTGGAGAAAAAATACAACTAATTCGGTTTTATTGTCACCTTTTCCTCTTAAGTGATGCTACCCTTGTACCTATGGATCACCAATTAGTGAATTACTAACGATCATGTTTCATGAAGGCATATAAATTTCAAAAGATAGCTTTGGCGTAGTGTTCTCTAGTAGTGCAAACTGAGACCATGAAATAATATTTTCATTTATTGCAGCTAGACTGAAATTTGAATTTGTAACTACCGATAACTTGTCCACTTTTTAACCGAATTCTAATCCAAAAAATATAGTCTTAATTTTTCCAGAAATGTTGGGCTGAATTACTTTTTTTACCTTGTTATAGCAGCCAATACTATTATGAATATATAAATTTCCATAGAGGTGGACATTTGTGGTAATTATTGTGCTGTATCAATAAAATTGCAACGTAATCTGGTTTCTCATGGTTGACTTTACAGGATCCTGTCATTAAACCTCTACGAGATTTAGATTCTGAAACCCTGCAGGCAACAATACCAGATATTCCATTATGGGTGAAGAGCCCAGACTATGAGCGGGTGAGTACATACTTTTTAGTTCTTATTACACTACTAATCCAATGTTTTATTCTTGTTACTTGATGGAATGTCCATAGTATATCAATCCCTGTTTAATGAGTGAATGCAGGTGTAAGTCAACTGCATGTTTACTAAAACCTTGAGGATCATCTCTGTAGGAATGTAAGTCTTATGGAAGAAATTGAACCTTATTCGTGTTTTACCCAAAATAAATTTATGGTTTATTTATGTTTGAAACTAATAGATTTGATCTATAGAACAACATTTTTTGTGAAAGTTCATCTTAATATTAGCATTAAGTTTCTCGAGTGAAACAAATCAATTTGGCTATGATAAACCTTTAAATTGATATGGAATTATATTCAGTATATATTTAGTCTTTTTTTGGAGACACATTAGTTTTAAAGCATGTATTCCCACCTAATAAGGATATGCGAGTTCATTCATCCGATTTGAGAAATGAGACTACCATGTTGCCAATGAGGATTTACATAGAATCACATTACACATTCCTTTTAGCTTAGGTGTCACGTCAAAAGATTCTATAGTTGGTGAAGTTCTTGAAGAGTCCGACAGGAAAATGGGTTACTTTTGGGAGCATGGTTCATATTTTTTCCACACATCGAACTGGTATTCCAAAACTGTTCCAATGTTTTGAATTGGAAGCTGGAGTTGCAAATGCTCAAACACAAGATGTCTCTGATTATAGTTCACAACATCGTACTGTTTTGCAGATTGACTGGATGAACAAGTTCATTTTTGACATGTGGCCTTTTCTGGATAAGGTTCTTTCAACCTTTATTTGACTTATTTGGTACAAATTTAGTTAGATTTCTACGGGTACATCATTTCTGCGCTGTATAAATTTTAGACGGAAGCATGATTAGCTAAAATAATGTTCTGCTCCACGAACGCAGGCAATATGCAACAATATAAAACGTGCAACGAGGCCAATATTTGATCAATATGTTGGACAATATGGTATAGAATCAATTGAATTTGGGCAGTTGACACTTGGGGCTCTTCCACCTACATTTCAAGGTCTGCAATTTCTCTTAGATAGCTTACTGTTGCGGTGCAATGTGCTGAGTGATATTGCAAATTTGCAATGACTCCATTCCTCACACTAGTACTAATTATTAGCTTGTGAGGAATGAGGTGGTGATGATACATCAACCTATTCTATTCCAGAAACGAAATAAAAAAAAGTGATGAGTGAGAAGATGATGGACTAACCCATTCCTGAAACCAAACACTCTATTAATGTGTGAAACTCAACTATTCCTAGAATATAAAGCTGATCCCGTTGATGCATTATAGTTGAAGTGTAATTTGGAAGGGCTGTCTGTTCACTGTTTACTTCGTTTCCAACTTGTTTTGGCTTCCATCTGAATATAAATTTCGCATACTTTTACTTGCTTAAAACAGGCATTAAAGTTTACGAAATGCTAGAAAAAGAGTTGGTAATTGAGCCTGTGATTCGGTGGGCTAGCACTTCAAATGTAACAGTGAATGCAAAGGTGCATTCTTTCAAAGTGACGGTTCAGGTTAGCTTTTGTCCCTGGTTGGCTGCATTATACATATAAGGCTTGGTAGTTCACTGACGTATTGAAGTCCTATATTTGCCATTTCCAGCTTGAAGATTTGCATATAATGCTAAAACCACGTGTGACTCTGAAGTCACTTGTGCCAAGCTTTCCCTGTTTTGCTAACTTGTGTGTTTCACTAATGGAAAAGGTATGTATTGTGTCTTCCATCTGCACTTAATAATTTTATTAAAGATTACTAACTCAAGTTTTGTGGGTATAGCCACGTATAGATTTTGGATTCAAATTGTTGGGGGGAGATGTCATGGCTATACCAGTCTTGTATCAATATGTTCAGGTAACTGCTCTTCTAGCTTTGTATTAAAAAACATTCCCAAACCCTTGAGTAAATGTACTGTAGAAGCACAGGCATATATAATACGTTCACTCTGGTCTTATTATCCTTTTTTCTCACAGGATCAGATATCAAAGCAAATCTCAATTTTGTATCACTGGCCTAAGGTTATACAGATTCCTATCTTAGATGGAGCAAGGTGAAATTCTCTAGCAATGAAATCCAAACAGCTAGTGCTTCATCTACGAGTCACAACAAAACTTAATGTGGATTTAATTATTATTTATGACATCCAAATGTTTATAACAAAGAATCGGATGATAATACAAACATTTTCTTGTTATTACAAGCAATAGCTCATCGTCCTATTTTTAGCAAATATTTTCCAGTTTTCTTAAAACAAAATTTCCAGTTTAACTTTAATTTAATTACTCTTTATTCTATGAACCATATTGCAGTGGAGCTACAAAGAAGCCTGTTGGAATCTTGCATGTAAAGGTAATTAAAGCCCTGAATCTTCTCAAGATGGACTTTCTTGGCAAATCTGATCCCTATGTCAAGATGCGCCTGAGTGGTGAAAGACTGCCCTGGAAGAAAACCTCTGTTAAGATGAGCAACCTGAATCCTGAATGGAATGAACACTTCAGGTTCATAGTCAAGGATCCTGACACTCAAGTCCTTGAGCTTCACATGTTTGATTGGGAAAAGGTTTCTAGTTGTATGCAACTTACTTTTCTACTTCTGATATTCTCATAATGGCTCATTGTGATGGAATATATGTTTTTTTCCTGATTTGCATTGGCAGGAGAGACACCCATCGATAACCTTAGCGTATTTCTGATTGTGCAGGTTAAGATGCATGATAAACTGGGCATGCAAGTAATTCCCCTCCGCTTGCTTACACCTTACGAGAGCAAGTTATTCACACTCGACCTTGTTCGAAGCATGAACCCAAATGATCCGCAGAACAAGAAGAATAGAGGAAAGCTCATTGTTGAGTTGACATTTGATCCCTTCAGAGAAGACAATATGTCTTCAGATGGTGAAGGTAATGCTAGTGTAAGAAGGGAAGCAGACGGTGAATGCAGTGGTGGGGTGCTGTTGGTTTCAGTAGAAAATGCAGAAGATGTCGAAGGGAAGCGACATACTAATCCGTATGCTGAGGTACTTTTCAGGGGAGAACGAAAGAAAACAAAGGTAACACTACTAAATTATTATTATTTCTTATGTAGCAACGCTCAGGCCTTGTTTAGTTCACGCCAAAAACCAAAAACTTTTCAAAATTCCCCGTCACATCGAATCTTGCGGCACATGCATAAAGCATTAAATATAGTTGAAAACTAAAACTAATTATACAGTTTACCTGTAAATCGCGAGATGAATCTTTTGAATCTAGTTAGTCTATGATTGGACAATAATTACCAAATAAAAATGAAAATACTACAATACCCAAAACCCAAAATTTTTCGGAACTAAACAAGGCCTCATTTATTTTTAAAATCTGTATAGCAAAACGTAGCAAGCCCTAAAACCCTATTGTGACTTTTTCGTCTTTATTGGTTTTAGTTTTCATTTTTTAGTCAGATGAACTGAATTACCTAACTGGTAGCAATGTCTAAGCTGAGAATATGTAGATCCAGACTTCTGAGATCTTGGCCTGATAAGCTAAAGTTGTGGACAGCTAATTGGGCACAAAAGTTTAGAATGATAGGAGTAACTTCTCTGTCCATCTTATAGTCTCATTTGGAGAACTGATCCATAATTTCACTAGCATAACACTGCTTCCACAGAAAGACATTGCCACATTGCCGCAGTCCATTTTGCCATGACTATATCATCTACACAGAGACTTGCATCATAATCATTTCACTCAAAGGTGGCAAATAAAAGAACTGGAATAGCACTTGAATCTGACTAAACTGCCCATACCTCACGTTTTGCATGTTTCAGTTCTCGCACAACTTCAATTGAACCCTTTGGCACAAAATCAAGCAACAAAAACCCCTTACCGCCAATAACCTCCTCATGGTCCAATCCTGTGTACATTGCTGTTGCAGGTCATAAGGAAAACAAGAGATCCAAGATGGAGCGAGGAGTTCCAGTTCATGGTAGACGAGCCTCCAGTGGAAGACAAGATCCACATCGAAGTTAAAAGCAAACGCCGTGGACTTCCCTTCCGCAACAAGGCAAGTCATTCATGCTGCAGTTGCAGGCTGAAGCATCACCCTCCCTCTTTGCTGTCTGTCATAACTCATAACACATAGCTAAGGCTCGATCTCTCGAACTTCCAGGAATCGCTGGGGCATGTGAATATAAACCTGGTGGATGTGGTGAACAACGGCCGGATCAACGAGAAGTACCACCTCATCAACTCGAGGAACGGGATGATACACGTGGAGATCAAATGGAACACGGTGTGATAACCACTCTCCTTTTGCGCTCGTGTGATGCATCTTCAGCTCGTGTAATGTCCCATATGTAGCTGTTAGCTTAAAAATTGTAACATCAATGGGATACCAAGAGGAGTGTGACTGGTTTGTGAGTTGTTGCTGTTATTATAAGCCGATCAGGGCTTGTTTGGTCGCTTGCACTTGCAGCCTTGCGCTGGAAACATTTGGTGAGGCTTGAGTACCAAATCCTCAATAGTCAAACACTCAAACGTTACCACCACAAGAATCAGCAGATGAGAAAGGCAGACGCTGAAAGAAAAAAATGAAATTCAACTTCACTGTAAAAAGTTAACTGTCTGGCAAAACTATCCTTGAATTTATCCTGGGGACATGTCGAATATCGTGGCTACTGGACACGCTTCCACTGGCGACCAAAAAAAAATCAGCATGGCCACGCTATTGACGACATGCTAATAAGATGCAAGAAACAGACCATTAGAGTGCGATGCGAGCTAACAGGCTGGCTGCAGCAAAGATTGGCCGGTATTTGAACGCTACAACAAACCTCGTCAAGAGATTATCCAAGCAACAGTGAATTGAAACACGCCTAGAGGGGTCATAGCAACTAGACAGGCACACACCACACGGACTGACTGCTGCTGCCACGCTGCAAAATAATTACTGAACTAAGCTGGTCAGTTGCAGAAATACTAGCTGGTGGTGAGCTACCGGGTCGGGATCATTACGCAGTGCAGTACCCTCCCGTGACAAATGGGCTGCCAAGTGACTAGAGCAGCCCAGCAACTAGTTAATAGATAGATAATGCAACCAGCTACCTTAGCTCTCCTATATTTACATGGAGTACAACTAAAGCTTAAATTAACCAACCAATAGCTGCTTCCAGCTCTACACGCTAAACTTTACAAAGCCTCCTGAGGTCAAAGGCAAAATATTCAGCCTCCTGCGGTCGAGGCAAAATATTAGGCTGATCAGTGCCCAGAAGCGCTGACCACTGTCCTCCAACAATCCCCGGAGCTCCAAGCTGCAAGCATCACACGAATTAGCTACAACTCAGACCGAGAATGTTTACATGTTCAGTTCGCCAGTAAGATCAGCATGTTTTCTTTTTCCAGAAAGCATAAGTGAGACGAGTACCTTTTGCTGGCTCCTCAATCCATGGGCCGTTCATAATGTTGAGAACGGTGCAGGCATCGCTGTACTCCAGATCAGGTAGAAGCTTGGGCGTCAGAAGGAAGCACCTGCAGGCAAAAGAAAGGGGAGGTTATCAGATGTCGGGAGGTCTGCAGATATGCATGCTGTACAAAGTGTTGAGTGCACCGTCACTAACTGTGGCGTGTTAATTTGGCTGGCAGCTCTAACAAGCTGCTGAAACATTTTCCTCTCGTTTATGGGGTCCATTCCTGCATATTCGGATGAATGCCTTAGACAACCTCAAAGCCACAAGTTAACGGTCATACAGTTGAGGGAGAAATGAAGCAATCCAGTTGTTTACCTTGATTTATCTCATCAACAACCCGAAAGGGGCAGTTGGTAAGATCTTGAAGTGACACAAGATACAAGATGGTCGATACTGATCGCTCCTATGAACAGCAAGGAAATAATAATGACAATAAGTAGGTGAAGAGAAAAGGTTTCACATTTGACTTGACACTTGTTGATCTTTCATACCCCTCCAGATTGGTGATGAGAGCTTAACACCTGCAGCTGACTAGTTTGCCTGACAACCAAGAGAGAATACATCAAAACCCTTGCTAGAAGCACAGCATAGTAAAAAAAACAATATCAGCAACAAATATGCAATCAAAAGAATAGATACTGGCCACACAAATAAAAAAATATTTCTTCCATGAGAATTAGAATTATTTACATATACAAAATCTCCTGATAGACTCGGAAATAGGAAACATCACAAAAGAGGGAGAGATAGACTTGAGAAAGGATAAACCATCTTCATCTATGAACTGTGCTCCACTTTCAGTCATTTTAATTCAGTTGGACACTGGTTGCACAACTCTTCTGCGAATTGGAGTGGAACCTACTTCATATGATGGCCAGACCACTATTCACTTTTAGATGATAAGGACAAGAATAGTGGAACTGCTCAGAGCATGTGCGAGTGCTTCATGGAAGAGAAGTCCACTAAAATATAGCACACGACAAAACAAGGCAAGCCCACTTAACAACATGCACTGAGGAGCTCTGGGAGACTGGATAAGAGAATATAATGCTAGCGTGCTATTTCATTTCCATAACATCCAATTCTGATTTTTTTTAAAAAAAAAAAACTTTCACAAGATACAGGGATCACAGAAAGATCATCTGTAGGACAGACTAATACATCATCTGTAGATTAATAAATAATAATCATAAGATTTTGTCAAAATAAATTCTAAAAGTACTTAGTATCCCTTTAGTCGACTTGGAAGGGCTGAGTCTGGTACTCCAGGCAAATGTAATTAGTAGACAATACCAAGCTAGCTCACCATTACAAAACAGTACATTGATTAATATGGTGCAGAGTATGTTTTCAAAAAAAAATATGGTGCAAAGTGATGGTTATTTATTCATCCAGTTTCAGAAATATCAAAATTGCTCTCATTTGGAGAAAGCTCACCTAAATTTCACCTTTATAAGAATACCATAGTGATCAAAATCAAGACCGTGCTCATCTGCAAGGAAGTTTTGACGCAACAATTAGTGTATTATCAAAGAAAACAAACAATGGTGAAGAAACAGAACCTATACATACCCAGTGAAACTTCTCCAGCAACTGCCATTTCTTGAAAGTTATGACTGAATGTGTCATTTATTTTTGAAACAAGAGTCCGCAGAGTTGGGAGCCATTTACCCTACAAAACGACTTAAGTCAAGTCGTAGGAGATGGATCCAAAAAAAGAAGTAAAATAAATCATTTCAATTCAGGTGACAAGATGAAGTATTCAAACCTTTACTGTTTCGATTTCAGAACAGCATATCTCATGTTCACCCTTATCATCCTTAAGTTTATTTGAGATTGATTCTATCTGTAAAATCAATATTGTATCAACGAAATTCTAGGCAGAGAAGATTGATTTAGTAGCTCAAAACAGATTATGATTCAATAGATGAACTGCTGAACTGTCCAAGGCTCAACTCAAATTTGACTTCTTTTGGACGGTTCAACTGTCCGAGGCTTCATCTACTATCCTAATTTATTTACAAATAACAAGAAGACTATGATTACACCCAAACAACAGCTTATTATTCATACATTGTTAGGGCAAGTGACAACAGCTTATTATTCATACATTGTTAGGGCAAGTGGGCCGGCTGTGGCTCTGGACAAGGTGCAGCAACAGCAGCTTAGGGATTAATTTGTAGCAGATAGGGTTGATTAGTTACATGGATAAGATTTATTAGTAGTTTTTTTACAAGGAGATTTGTTAGTAGGTTGTTAGACACCTGGTCAATAAAGGCATCCTTGAGAAATGGGTTAGGAAAGAAGAAAATAGATCAAAGAAAGCAGCTCAGAGTCTCTATGGAGGGCAAGTTAGCCGATCTATCCTGCTGTTCTTGAATCAGTTCCCGATCAACAGACCATATCATACAGAAATGGGTTAGGAAAGAAGAAAATAGATCAACGAAAGCAGCTCAGAGTCTCTATGGAGGGCAAGTTAGCCGATCTATCCTGCTGTTCTAGAATCAGTTCCCGATCGACAGACCATATCATACATAGCCAAGCATTTCCCGCAAGGGTGATAGTCTGAAGGGAGAGCATATGCAGCCTCAACAATTTTAATGCACTTCAGGAAATAGACATTTCATAACTCGCCTTCCTGGATTCCCTCACTATGTTATCATCTCGAAAAGATTTTTAAAAAAAATATCAGTAATTCCATAAAATGTCATCTGTTAAGTTCTCAGTAGATAATTCTGCCAGTGAGTAAAACATAATCATTGATAACTGGCCAGCACATATGAACAACAGAACAAGACATTTTGATACCTCATGTTGCCGGTTTTGATACTCCTGCAAAACATTTTGGTTAAGAAATAGCATAGAATTTGCCTCTAATTCAGTATCTTGTATTGCAGCTTCCAGTTCTTCTACAGTTTTGGGCATCTACAAGAATCAATAAACGGATTATTAGTGCTAATGATGCCCCTAAGAGCAGTGCTAGAAGATTCTATTAGTGTATATAATCACTTAGACATGTGTTGTGTCCAACCTCGCATGGTTAGTATACGATATGATAAGACTCTCAAAGTCTCAATTTTCAGCACGAGCACTTTAGAGCTGGAAATCATTTTTCTCGTATTTGACTGAAAGGTTGTTTGTGGTGGATTGAGCATGCAGGTGTTGTATGGCTTAAACTATTATATTGCAGATTCAAGTACGGTGCAGGAAAACAGGATTTGATGATAAAATGGCATAACCACATAAAAATCCAGTTATTACTAATACAATAGACATTATTAATGGTCATGGTCAATCTAGGTGAAATGCTTAGTGTGATGAATTAATGATTGTCATTTCGTAGAATTCAAAAAAGGAATCAATACTACATGCATTTAATTGAAATATAAGAAACAATCAGTACATTCAGATAACACAAAACCCATTGTAATGAATTGGTATTCTACCATAAGTTCAGAATGAAGTTTGCACAAACTAAATTTTAACTATACCGCTTCAAAATCTTTTTTAAGGTCTTTAGTAATCACGGCTATCGACTCTGCATTCTGTTTCGCAATAGACAGCCTCCGCCTATGCTCCTGAGTGATTCTTTTACCTGAAGAAATAAAAAATATGACAGTTGAAATCAGTTTATGCACATTCAACTGCAGATAATAATTTGTAGAGCAAGGAAAAGAAATTACTCTTCCAACCAGATTTCAAGATAACTTGCTTCTACTTCTCATTTCAAATAAAAAATAAGTTAAATGCAGTCACCGATTAAACAGTAAACTGAAATATGTGGTATTTGCAAGTAGAAAACAACAAATAGATTCCATTCAATCTATAAGTTCACTTCCCACTTAGTTGTTTGTTCACATTGTCACCTTTGATTAACTCTTCATTTATCTAGCACATAATTGGTAAAGCACACCCAAAAAGTGTGCGCTTTATATTTAAAAAGATGCACAAATATACTGTGCCACCGCTTACAAAATAATTGACTATGAAACAATGATGTGAGTTGTCCCTGATAATTGTGGGCTCAGCCAAAAGACCATACTTAACAAATTATTTGATGTTTAGTGGGGAGAGGGGAGGTTGCCCTGGCCACATTTCACCATTTGTAACTTTCCTGACTTCACAATTATCACAAGAAAACAGCAAGAGAATTTATTTTAAAACGAACTTACAATCTTCGTAGTTTCTAGCCTTCTGACTAGCGTCCTTTTCAAGTTTTTTCACATCCTTTTCCATCTCCCATATCTATGACATGATCAATTATGGTCAAACAGAAAGAGCAAAAAAATCAGTAATACCAGCCAGATAATCCCATGAAGCGTAGATATTATGGACAACACAAGAAAAATTGCTACAGTTCTGCAAGCTCACAAACTTTATAACCAGGGGGAAATACAAGAAAAGAAAACAACCATTCCATTCAACTGAGTTCACTTCACACTTAAATGTATGTTCATTTGTTCATTTTGTGCATCATTGCTAAACTAGTACAAATTATCTACGTATATTAGTGCCCTTCCATACAAACACCCACATATTTCTACATATATTAATGTCCCTCCATCCAACACCCGCCCATTTCTTTCATACAATGTGCATGCATTTCAAGATTCAAAGCTCACTATTTTTACCAACAACTAACCTAACAATTTGTAGATTTTGTGAGATTAAATTAGTATGACCAGACCCATATTTACACATATTATGATTTTAGTGTCATCAGCATTGTAATATAAGATAAATTAAAGCAAACAGTATTTGTGAGACCAGACAACAGCAACAGGCCAAACGATGTCTTACATTTCAAAATGTAATATGTAATCTGATCGGAAATGATAGTACAGACAACCTACTCTTGTAAATGTAGTGTATACCTTTGTATCGAGCTCAATTGAAGCCATGTTCTTTTCTGTGTGACTCCATTTGAGAGCAACAGCTTCAGTAAGCAAATCCTATGACAGTTGAAATAAAACTGAAATAAGTACAGAGTAATTTGATGCTTTTCTGGACAAACAACTAAAAACGTTTGTTAGGATAAAGGCCATATTACCTTAAGTTTTATCATTGCATGAAACCTCTCATCATTTAACTTAGCAACCTGATCAACAAGCTTTCTTGTGCTGGATTCTACATCTTCTTCTCTGGATATGTTCCTCAGCATTTGCCTTTTCATGTCTGGAAGACCAATTATTATATGATTCACATGAAAGGAACAAAAGATCAGGAGAAAGTATCATACCAACACGCCTTTGTATCTCTTCCCGAGTCTTCTTATGGTACTTCATAGCATTAATAATTTCTTCCTAGAAAATTTAATTAGCAAAATATAAGTCACAAGGAACAACTAATTAATAATTAAAAACCATGGAAGTAAAAACAAAGGAATAGTTCCAGGCCTCTGTGAACCCACGCAACCAAGTTCTTAGAGTTTTAAGCTCATCAGCTGATTACATTCGAAGGGATAAGAAAACACCAAATTGTAGGGAAACATCAAAAATCAATGAAACTGAAAAGATCAAACCTTCTGCTTGTGTATAATTGCCTCTTCGTCTTCTAACTGCCTCTGTTTTCTATGAAGTGTTTTTAAAGCCTCACGCATTCCTTCAATATTCTTTACATGGTTTTCTTTCTGAAGTTGAAGCTCTTCAATGCAGCTTACATCCAGATCTGCGGGGAAAGCAGGACAAGAATAAGAGACGCTAGGTGCATTATGTATTTGAATTACCGAGGCTGAGATGACATACTGCTCTTGAAGAGCCGAGAAGGACGGACTGCATCTACAAATGCTGACATATAACCGCTATATCTTGATTTTGACCATCGATAATGGTTATCCGGAGTCCAAAAGTCACAGATGCCTAGCTTTGATACCTCATCTGCTCTGCGATGAGTTTCATCTGTACCAATGTACTAAATACACATAAAAGAAGAAGGTGAGACAAAAAACAACTTTGAGTGGAGGGTTTCAGGTACTCCTTTCAGTTAAGCACTTAACCTATCAAAACCTAAAACACCAATAACAATTTGTGCTTTGAACTTTGAGGTCAGCAGGTCACTTGGTGGAGGACGTGCCTTTTTTTATCTGGCGTGTTTGTAATTTCAGAGCTGAGTGTGTGTTTGTGTGGGAGTGGAAGGGGGGGATCTCATGATGATATGGGGAGATTTGCAACAACAAAAAAAGGTTTCACGATCATACAATTTTCTCTGGTTTGGCAATATAATGGTTATAAGAAATAAGTCAAAGGTATGTTCCAGGGACCATGCCAATATACAAATTATCACTCTTTTTTATGAACAGAACTTAAATAGTAAAGTAGTTATACCGAATCATCCAAACCCGCCTGACTAATCAAAACATCTTTTACAGTGTCAGGGGCTTGAAATACTTGATCAAGACGGGAGTAGATCCCAAGTTGCCTCATCTGCCAAAGGAAGAAAAGCAGAATATTCAATATTACTATCACAAAGTTCTCGGGTCATGTTTTAAGTGTGAACAGAGGTCAAGAAAGCACAAAGATCAATCACGTCACAAAAAGGAATAACCGTGGAGCACATTCATTCAAAATGCTCAGGAACAAGTAAGGATGATGGTTAGTGTGAATGTGCATGCACAATAAAAGTTGCAAAAGAGGGTGCAACAAATAAGAGCAAATGCTTGGCCCCTATCTGCTTACCTCTGGAGTGATGTTTAATGGCCGTCTCTTTGTGCCTTCACGCACCAAGTAGTTCAGAACAGGGATGCCATACTGCTTCGTTTCTCTAACAATGTAGTCACGGTCGGAAGCATCCAGAGTGATGAATGACTGGTGCATCAATTGTTTACAGAAATTACAATGGTTTTCCACAAGAAACAAGATGACGGCATGTAACTATTCGCAAGTCAGCAATGACAATAAGCTAGGGTTGTATATACATAAATGGCATATGATTGGCTGGTGATCATCCTCAATAATGGGAGGATAAATCTGCTTCTGCACATGGACTATGCATACAACATTGGAATGTGCAATGGCAGTATAGCAAAAGGTGATCCAGCAGCCACTTGTAAAATTTTCCCCTAGCTGCTTTCTCTAGTTCTACATGAATGTTAAATACTCCCTGTTTCAGATTATAGTTCACTTTGGCTTTGTCCTGAGTCAGACCTCTTTAACTTTAACTAAAATGGAACAACATTTAGAACATCAAATTAGTTTCATTAAAATTCTTGTGATATATGTTTTGATTGCGCATTTGTTTGAACCTATAGATATTAATATATTTCTTTCCGAAAACTTTTTCAAAACAAGAGTTTTGACTTAGGAATAAACCTTGCAAAGTATAATTTAGAACAGAGGGAGTAGAAACTAATACAACATGCAATGCGTGCAACATTATTCAGCATCAATCAAGAAATGAAGCATTAGCACTGTATTTGTACCTTCCATATATAGTTTGGAACATGGTCTTCCAAGTAAGTGGCGTGAAGTTTATCCTGAACATTTACCTGGGGACAGTTGAAACAAGGTATAGTATCATGGCTGCAAAGAAAAGGACTGTAGACAGGAATACTACACGAACCTCAAGGAGAACAGGCCCGTAGACTTCTTCCCTGAAATTCTTTTTGTTAGCTTGAACCCAGTGGTATGCTTCAATGATTTTATCAGCACCAGCACTTCGTAATGCTTGGAGTAGTTTACTGTTCTTGCTTTCCATTTCCTTCAGCCTGGAACAATTTAGTGTTAGGTAACCTAGTCTTTTGTGGAGATGACAGCAGTTCGAAGCAGGTTACCTATCAGAACATCTCCTCATGCTTTCTTCCTCTCGAGCTAACTGAGACTCCATGGCATCCCTTTCCGCTTTTAGATTTTTTATCTCAACATTTATTCGTGCAATTTGGTCTCTTAGCTGTGTCTGTTGCAGAAAGAAAATATAGCTACTAGTGTAAATACAACCACCCTGAAAAACTTGTGTTATTATGAGCACGTAAACTGGACGTAATAACAGTCAATAACAGAGTAAGAAAAAATATTTAAAGAAAGCAGGGTGTAAAGTAAGGCTAATCTACCAACCATTTCAGCTTTAGGAAGTTCATACGGCTGTAGATCTTCAAGATCCTTTTCAGCAGCAGCGAGATCTTCCTTAGTTTTCAGGATCCTTTGCTGGCGAGATTTTTCTTGTTTTTTGAGGTCATCAATTTCATCAAATGTAGCTTTCAGTTCTGCATTCTGATACCAAGGAATGTCAAAGAATGAAAGCAGCAAGACACTAATGCATGCCTGATTACAGTAAAGAATGGTTCATACCAGCCTTAAATCATGGTCCATAACTTTCTGACGTTTGTCCATGTTTTCATTTATTTGGCTGCTTATCTTCTTTATATTTGAAGTATGAGTTGCCTTGTGTTTCTTGAGTTTGCTACAAAAAAATGGCAAAAAAGGGAATCTCCCTTTAGACCTTAAAATCCAAACATTGCCTTATTCAGAAAGCACACATTCAGCTAAGTTGGACTTCTTCAATGTAAAGCCACAATCATAAAGACAAGTTGTTTCATATTCTAATAGCATATTCCTAACCTCTCAATATCCACTTTTCTTTGTGTATTTTGTTTGTTTTGAACAAGTAAAGAACATTTTTATACTATGTTTTAATTGTCATTTTTTTCTCTCTGATGTATTTGAAGCCAAACATGGAATTTGTATAAGCAACTTCAAACTAAATATCCAGTGGAGGGAATTCAGCTGAGCCTGAGATGGATCCAAAAGGGTTTAATTGAATGAAATGTGTCCACATAAAATTTTAGCTGGGTTAGGACTGTAAATGATGCTTAAGCTGTCTTGAGGCTAGGACCATGACCACATAAGCCCAGAAGCATATTTGCGAAACTAATAAGGAACAGTGTGGATGGAAACTTAGGTACATCGCACTTTGGAGATGCTTGACGGCAAAGGAGTTGGCGCGCAACTAATGTTCTGAGTTAATCCCCTCCCATCTCCACCTTGGGTGGGTGATGCAATCATTTAACTTAGTATCTCACAAAAATTTGACCACATAGGGATGGGAGGTTTCATTTTTCAAATTTTATGTAAAGTGACTGAATTCACAGATTGCTATGTTGTTAACAAACTATGGCAATCAGGAACTTTGCTTCAATCTCGTCAAGCAAGAAAAAACACAAATGAAAAAGAAGTGTATCAATCCCAACTGAAACTGGAGGTCAAGCTGACCCGATTTCCAATTATTGGAGTACCAATTATTGGAGTACTGGCTAAAAGAAATAGAACTATAATGTAGGTGCATTTTTGTCATCAATGCAAAGGAAACCTTTTTTTCCCAGGATGAGGATGAATAGAAAATCATGTTGTACGAAATAATTAAAAAAACATCTAGAAGGAATGTATATTCCCAAAATGAACAATTGAAGATTTCTGGAACCATGGAACATACTCAATAGGGCCTTTTGAATCTTCCCAGACTCTGGCTGCTTCTTCCATTTCTTGCTTTGCAGTGTTCTCCTTCTCTTGTATGACCTCTACAAACTCCTTCCTCATCATGTCAAATTTCAGCCATGGCAGCTTCTTTTTCATTAATTGAGCCTATGACACATTAAACAAAGTATTATCACAGCACCAGTGAAACTTATTACTAAAATCATACACATGGACAAAAAGGTACACACCTTTCTAAGGAGATTATCTCTTAGTCGAACACGTTCAACATCTTTTTCTTGTTCGGCATTGAGGGCCTTTAGATTATTCAAAGTCTTTTCTTTTTGCGTTATAGCCTAAAATTGAGCAGAACATAAATGGTAAATCGATAGCGTAGATTTGACGCCTAACAAACTGTTTCTGAAAAAGTCAGGTGAGCTTAAAACTCTCAAGCGAACAAAAAAAATAATAGGAGCAAGATTCGTCATTACCACTTCAAGCGCTTTCAGTTCCTTACTTCTCTCTACAAGTTGACGATGCTGAACAGGTAAATCAGGATCACCAACAGCCTTTTCAGTCTCATCTAGAAGTTGAATGGGACTTAGCTTTGCAAACTCAGATACCCGGTCTTGTGGCAAGAACTAGAGAAGGTTTTGCACAGAACAGCAAAATAAGTTAAACTCTACAGTTGCTTTTGTAAGGACAAACAGCTCATTAATCTATCATGAACATGCAGAGCAAATATAGATGTGTGATATAACACACTAGAATCTACAAGAACTGAAGCCACATGTAAAGGCTAACCTGAGTTAAGTTGTTAACTTGAATATTGAATTTCTTAATCACATCAATAACTTCCTTTTTAGGGACAGTCGCGCCTGGAGGAAACAAATTTCAGTTACACGGAGGAAGAACTACTTCTCCAAACAAGAAGAACACATTCCAAAAAATAATAAAAGAAACAGAAACAATAAAGCTACTCATGCATACACTCAGAGAAATGGCTTTGCTGAAATTACATTATAAGGGACAAGATGGCAACATTAATTAACATCCTTAAGAATATGATGTTGAGCCAACTGAAGTAGAGGAAGTTGATATGAAATTTATACCAGCAGAGATTATGACAGAATCATGTGTATGCTAGTAACTTGTTTTAGAAAAGGAGTTTCTTCCAGCCTCTGTGTTGTATGCTTGTTACCAGTACTCAAAAATATGTAAAATATAAGCATTTCTATTTACCGGATGCATACAACATTCCTTTCCGTAATTTCCTCTAGGACAACTAAGAGCACCATCAATCACAATATCAGCTTGTCTAAGGTGTACAAGATAGAATGGAAAAAGGGGAAATATCCCAGCCATAAAACCAAGACGGTAATACAGCAAGCCAAGATTTTGACAAGTGACTCAATAAACCAACGATAAAGGGGAAAAACAATCGGTGGCACGTGTCAGGAGCATGCATCCGCTGGGAAAATGTAAATCCCTTTGATGGGTAACTCACTGTACGTAATTGACTTTATGTTTGCAACAAAAAAAATCGTCTGTTCTACTTGCCGATACTTCACAGAAAATGGTGTTTTAGGAGTGAGGCACTGGTACCATTGAGGAGCCACTCGGACTTGTTCTTCGTATCAATCTTCCTAGTAACGCAGATCTTGTCGTCAGGTGTTTCCCCGCGAAGGGATATCTTGACGTGCCCGGCAACCTCACCTCTCTTGACGAATGCACCGACGCTGGACGCCCTCCCGAGAATCTGCAACGAATATCGCAACCGCGGTGACTAACTGAACCGTACAGCACAACAGTACAGTGAAACCCGCTGAGGAAACATAGCAGATTGGTGGCGATTAGGGTGTCGAGCACATACGTTGGGGTCTCCAGCGAGGCCGAGGGCAATGGCGCAGACGAGCGAGCTCTTGCCGGACCCATTGGGACCGACGACGAGGTTGAGACGCGGGCCGGGGCAGCAGACGAGGTGGTCGTAGGTCATGAAGTTGAAGAGCTCGATCTCCACGATGTTCCCCGGCACGTAGTCGTCCTCCCCTCGCTGGGGCGGCGCCTCGCCGGAGGCGAACTTGGGGCGCTTGGCGGCGCGCGGGGCCGCCATCGCCGGCGCGAGGCAGCTAGGGTTCGGTGATTGGGAGCGGAGGGGTTGGGATTTTGGGCGGGTTTGGGGGGGAAGATAGCCAAAATGGGAGGGGGGGAGGGAAAAAAGAGGCGCCAAGCCGCCAACCCCAGCACGATGGTGTGTACGAGGCGCCGGGCCGGCACTCGGCCAGTCAAAGCCCGGCGACCCCGCTCGGCCGTGTCGTGTGCAAGGCCGAGGCCGAAGGCGAAGAAGACCCAAACAAGTCTACAGCATCAGTGCAGAGGAATAAGGCCTGAGCCTTGTTTAGTAACTGAAAAGTTTTCGCAACGGTAGCACTTTCGTTTTTATTTGACAAACATTATTCAATCATGGAGTAATTAGGCTTAAAAGATTCATCTCGTGATTTACAGGTAAACTGTACAGTTAGTTTTTATTTTCGTCTATATTTAATACTTCATGCATCTGGTGTAAGATTCGATGTGACGGGGAATCTTGAAAAGATTTGGTTTTCATGGTGAACTAAACATGGCCGATTGAAGATAAAAAAAAATTTGATGTCACATCGAATGTGTCGGAAGAATGTTGGGAGAGGTTTTTAGAAACTAATAAAAAAACAAATTACATAGCCCATCTGGAAATCTGTAAGACAAATCTATTAAGCATAATTAATCTATCATTAGCACATATGGGTTACTGTAGCATAAGGCTAATCATGGACTAACTAGGCTTAAAAGATTTGTCTCGTGATTTTAAACCAAACTTTATAATTAGTTTATTTTTTAATCTACATTTAATGTTTCATGCATGTGCCTAAAGATTCGATGAGATGGATGAAAAAATTTTGGGTAGAGAACTAAACAGGGACAGATTGACTAAATATGCAATAAAAATTACTGATATTGTGGTAGATAATCGAAATCGGTAGGTTAATTGTTTGGCATATATTTCTAATGAATTTATTTTAATATACAAATATTTGAACTATTTTCTATAAGATTAATCAATCTTAGAAAGTTGGACTCTCAGTATAACTACTCAAGCCCCTCATTCCTAGGGGCTATAACTAAAATGCTAGGCAGTTATCTATGTTATCCAAGTTATCTATGCTATTTTTACATTTTTAAAGCAAAAAAATAAATTCCAACAGGTGTGCTATCTGGTTTGCTAAAATAGCAAGTTTGCTATCTCTAAACTTTCACTTGTCATATATAACATGTCGTCCTCACTAGTTATCCTATACAAATGCTATTGTGGAACTCTATGTTTTTACTTTTTAGTAAGTATTTTATTTTACACAGTGGCTAAATCTTATAGTTTGGAATATAATTTTACCTAGTCTCTAGGAGATGCTCTTAGTTCACCCAAAAAACCAAAAAGTTTTCAAAATTTTCCGTCACATCAAATCTTGCGGCACATGCATGAAGCATTAAATATAGATAAAAACAAAAACTAATTACACAGTTTACCTATAAATCACGAGACGAATCTTTTGATCCTAGTTAGTTCATAATTGGATAATATTTGCCACAAAGAAACGAAAATGCTACAATAGCGAAATCCAAAAACTTTTCGCATCTAAACGAGGCCCTAGTGTACATATATCCTAGGTACATACTTTCACCGTCTGCCTATCTTGTTTCTCAGGAAAGACACTTTTTTATAAAAAAGTTGAAATTGATTAGATGTATAGAAAATTTTATTAACTTTTGTGTCTCCTATTATATGTATTATAAAAAAAACTACTATCATTTATAAATTGTTATAAAATATGCTAGTACACTACAATTGTATACATAATTTATTTGTGGTGCCCACCAATAATCCATGAATTAGTTATTTTTTGCACGATTCAATTGAGCTTAGGCCAACTTAAATCAAATAAAATTACAAGGTCGACAGTAAATGTTAGTGCAATAAGAGATTAATTTCATACTAGAAATTGATAGAGACGGACTCAACTTAAATGGAGTAAGTAGGTAGGTAGGTAGCTATCTATCGCGTGCACCTATTATAAGTTTAGAAAAGGTAGAAGGCAATAATGTGCTTACACACGTGTCGCGATGCGAAAGGACTCAAATAGGCGGCTAAGATTTTGACTCGTCAGGAAAAAAAATCAAATTAGGTATTTGATTCTTGAAAACACAAGGTGTGCAGTTATTTTAGACGGGAAAATAATAGACTTTGTGAACTCATATCGTTTTTGTGGTCGCAATTCTCCATGTGCTGGACGCTCGGTATAATAAATCAGCAAATCAGGTGCCATGTACTTGTACTCGTGAAGTCTCAATCAAAAATCGATCGTGCTTTTTTTGTCACGCGTCGCCCTTCAAATGTTTTTCACTGGGTGTCGACTAACTCTGTGACCAGGATCAACCAGCATGCAAAGTTCGACTCTAAATTTATGCACTGCCAATGTATTATTTTATCTTGACATTAAATTTAGGGTCTCGTTTAGAGTTCGCTCAAGGCCACAAAAAAAAATCGGAATGCAACGTGGCTATTAACGGAGAAGCCCTGTTGGGCTTACTTTTTCATCACACTATAAAAGAGCTGAGTTTTTTTTTGAGAATCTCCCTACGTAATAACCGTTCGATCTGGACTTCGTGCTATATGAGCCCTCTGTCATACGTGATCTTACATCTTACATGTATACAAGATGTAAACGTGTATAACTCAATCTCACGTCACATATGTACAGTCCTAAACAGACTCTACGATCTTGCAAAATTTCAATACGAATCCTAATGTGACACGGCTCTTTATAACAAATATAAAACAAAACGATTAGAGGCAACCAACAAGACAAAACAAAAAATCAAGCTTCGTTCAGGGTCTACATGACCAGACCGATTCTTGGATTCCAATATAAAATACATCATCAAAAAAAAATATCATCAGAAGAAGCATATCTTCCAGGAGGGAACTGCTAAAACAATGGAAGAAAAAGTAACTTCTACGGTGCTAAGTGAATTTTGAAAAGATGAACTCTTCAATTTTTATTGTATTGTAATATGCTATACATAAGTTATCACTCATGAAAAATATGATTCTTATTTAAGTTTCCAGTAGAGGTCCCCACGGACCTCTCCTGTTCGTTCAAAAAAATATATGATTCTTATTACAGGAATACATATTTTCTTACATGAATACATATTTTCCTTTCATATTTATTTTGCTTGGAAGTAAAATCTGACTCTTAGACTTCTTTATCACGTGCAAACAAATAGAGGAAAGAAAAAAACCAAAAGAAAGAGAAAAGAAAGAAAACAGGATGGATACAGTACCATGACTCAATGAACGAAAAACCAAAGTGAAAAAATAGGATAGATATTTTGTGTTCATATCCCTAGAAAATAAAATTGAATTGTCCGATATAAAATAAAGAAAGATGTTAGGCTCACTCTAAGATGAAATTTTTTTTAAAATTATTAAACTAGAAATATACCTTTATTAAATACTGACAATACAATTAATATTTTCACTGTATTTGAAATAGATTCTAAAGACACGTGCGTGTCGCACGTACATATTTGCTAGTGTAAGTAAAACAACGACTTTCAACTAACTGGAAATCATTTATGGCAAAGTCATTTGGTATTGCTTCACCTCAAACTCACAACAATGCAACGAGCATGATTATAACACCCAACAACAATAGATGTAGTCTTGCCAGCTGCATCTAATGTTTTTGGTGTGGAAAGCTTTCCAATTGTGTCTCGACATTGATAAAAAAAATTGTTTTACTATTTCTCAATAATTTCTCCCTTTTTTCTTGAGCTAATCTGTTTTTTTTAAGCTTCTTGAAGATAGGTTCACAAGTTGTAAATATTTTTTTTGGTTGTTTCTTGTCCTAATAACATAGATTTTTCTCATACCTTTTGAAGGCATGAACATATTTGTCATAATTTAGAAACCTTGTTTAGTCTTATCATATTGTTTGTTTTTAATAAAAAGGATGGCGTTGCTATGTGATTGTTACACGTAGCACTCTAGATTTATGTAATCATTTCCAGATCATAGGAAAATGAGAACGAGGAAATCTAAGTTGGAAATTATTTTTGAATCATATGAAAATCACTCACGTTTTGATTTCAAAGGAAAATTTGAGTTCAACATGAAAACCACCAAATCAATCATAATAAAACAATCTAATAGACTTGGTTGTTGCTGAGACTGTAAGAAAAATCGAGTTTGGAAGAGGCACAACCCAAAAGTGTCCCAAATAAGATGGACACATCGCCCAAAACTCACAATAGTCCAAGACCAAAAAAATCTTGGACGGTGACTATCAATTTGGTTTGATCCTTCAAAAAAAAAACTATCAATTGGTTTAGGGTCTATCATCAGACCTCTAAACTTAACCTCTAATAACTCTCAAATTTTTTTAAATTATCTCCTGAATATGTTAGAAGTGGTTTTCAAGAGTGGCAAGAAAGACCTACTTTCCACGAGAAAAAAAAAAGATAATTCATCAGGGATGCAATGCAAGGACTCTTGTCATAACGAAACGATAATAACTTAGGGAGGCAACAAAAAAAAAGGCCCTTTTCCACGACAAAACGATTCGGCCCACGTAACGCCCATCTTTTTTTTTCTCTTGATGTCACGTACAGTAGGCGCCCATCTTAACCGCGCGCTTATCGCGGCCCAGTCAGTGAAAAAGACACACCGAACCCGCCGCCGGAACGAACGAGAACGGGCCCGTGGGCCATGGTCCCCGAAGCTCGGCGAAATTTGAGTGTCGTCGTGATTCGCATGGCCCGGCTGATGACAGTCGTCACAGGCTGATGGATCGAGCAGGCGTCGTTCCAACGCGTCCAAGCTGAACCGAACCAGAGGGAGAGAGAAAAAAAAAAAATCATCGGTCGCGGTCTCCTACGTTTCTGCCGGCCGGGGCTCGCGCGCAGGTTCTCCGTTTCTAGTCAAAAAAAAAAGCCCACTCAATCGAGACGGACGAGACGGAGAGGCCGGCCTTGATTCACGTCCACGCACTGATGATGCATGATGATCTGCTGATGCGCCGATCCCCAGACACAGACGCGATTAATTAAACAAGAATTACTAGCAGGAATGGATCGGAGACACGGTGTTAAACGACGACATAAAAGAGTGATCGGATCCCGATGATGCGTCGATCCTGTGGGAGTAGTACACGAGACATGACCGATGCACACGCAATCATCATAGGAGTAGTAGTCGAGTAAACAAGCGCACGTGCAGATAAGCAGCTAAGCAAGCAGGCATGGTTCCAATATTTTTTAGTAAATCGTTTGTATTTGATAAATATTGTCCAATCGTAGATTAATTAGGCCTAAAAGATTCGTCTCGTCAATTCCAACCAAACTATGCAATTAGTTTTTATTTTTGTTTATATTTAATACTCTATGCATGCGTCTAAAGATTCGATGGGACGAGGAATCTAAAAAATTTTGCAAATTTTTTTGAACTAAACAAGTCCAAATGGGCCGGGTGCGTGGCTAGCAGACTAGCACTAGTACTGTACGGAGTATTCTCAAAAGATGTCCAAATCTTACCTACACACAGGTTAGGATGATTGTACTACGGACCTGGATTAGGTAGGGTCCGATACAACAAATAAATCACGCTGTGAAAATATATTTTCTGGCGCATATTATGATAATACTAATTTAATACCATAACATCAATACTCTTTGCTATAAATTTGATTGAATTCAAAAGAAAAATGGCTTAACATAACTCCGAAAGTTTATTTGATTAGGGAAGCACGTCAGCCTAAAGATTCCAAGGGAGCCTTCCATCCTCCCCTTCGAAAATGGAAATCCTAAGGTTGACCCTCACTGACGACTGCTGCATATATATACGTACTTCCTAGCAATTAGTTAGTGTTCGCTTAATTTACAGCAAACAAGGACTTGATTATAATTTCACCTGCCAGTCAAGTTGCTGTTGTTTTCAGCTTGGTCAAATTAACCCAGCGATCCACTTATCTCATCAGACTCTCGGTCCAATTAAGCAGACGTAGATCTAGCTTCGTTTGGTGGTTTGGGGTTATCTTGTTGCTGCAGTGCTGCTGGACTGTAAATGAGCATGGCAATTGACCAGTGGTGCCTAGATAGTTTTGCGCCACGAATGCACGCAACGCGAGAGGCTCCAATCGGGGAGGGCTTCTTCACCGTCTCCGGATCGAGTCCAGCCGGACAGATGAGATGGGTGAATAGGTGATCAACACAACGATCCTAGTAGTAGTACAGTGTACAGGTAGTACTAAACACCAATCAGATACTCTGTGATGCATGCTGCGAAGAACGCTGAAAGTTGCAACAGACAGGAAAATATCGGTGTATGTATGATTAGTATGACAAACAGAAAGAAACATGGAGACTTTATATGTGTCATGTGGTCCTGCCTGCCTTGTTTAGTTCATCCCGAAAACCAAAAACTTTTCAAGATTTCTCTTCACATCAAATCTTGAAACACATGCATGAAGCATTAGATATAAACGAAAATAAAAACTAATTGCACAGTTTGTCTGTAAATTACAAGATGAATCTTTTGAGCCTATTTATTCTATGATTGGATAATATTTGCTAAATAAAAACAAAAATGCTACTGTGCCGAAATCCGAAATTATTTCAGTATCCTAGCTTGGACCTCAGTTGCTGGCTCGCTGGCTTGCAGCCAGATCTCTCGCTCTCTCCCCCCTCTTGAAATGAAACCTACGTTTTTCTTTGGTCTCAAATATACGTACACATCAGAACGGCGTCTCATCGTATTGGGGGTAAAGAACAGTTCAGATTATTACACATCGCGATGCGAATCAGGGTGTCTAAGCAAGCCGCATGCAGCTGGGGGCTGGGGTATGTAATCGGATTATCATCACCTGCTAAACCAGACATCCTAAAACGAAGCTGCAGCTGCAAGCTTCTGAATCCAGTGACGACAGCTCATTGGCAAAACAATAGAATGTTCAGTCTTTTCCAGTGTGAGGTTAATCCATGCCACACTGTAGCTGCTAGTTCGAACATCACAAAATCTGTTGCTAATCTGTCTTGTCCTCAGTTTTTCACAATAAAGCAGCTAAGATCTGTGGCTATATATATAGCTTAGTTGGCTATACACGCTGCACCACTATTGTCTGATAGCCGATTTGGGCATATGGCATCCCCAGGGGCCAGGACCCCAACCTCTGGATCTCACTGCAGGTTGCGTGCCGATAGCAATTTCGCCCGGGGGTCGCTGTTGGAATTCTGTTTGGGTTGGATCCCGAGGCGAGGGTTGCCGTTGAGGCCGGCAAGCGGTGGTCGGCACGGCGTCCTTGCAGATACAGGTGCAGGTGGCCGGCAACTCGGCCAGGGCAGCGCGCCGCAGCCGCCGGAGCCGGCCACGCCCACGCGCGTGGTCGTCACGGCACGTACGTCTCACTCTCACGTGCGCCTCGATACTCTATGCTATCTACTGCTCTTTCCATGTCAAATTATAAGACGTTGACTTTTTTGACTCTAAATTCAACTACTCGTCTTATTCGAAAAAATTATAGAAACATGGTCAAACTTAAGTTATTCTGGAAGAACTTTTTTTTTATAAACCAAGTCATGACAAAAAAAGTGATATTTTGCATAAATTTTTAAATAAAACGAGTGATCAAACTCTGTGTCAAAAAAAATCAAACATGTTATAATTTAGGATGGATTGAGTAGTACGTATACTAGCTACCACTGCCACTGACCAGCGCACGCTGCGTTGTGTCAACCGTTCAAGTACTCTACTGGAATGAGTAACATGAACATGAGCTGCCTGCGTTGCTCCTACTGGAATATTTGCTGTTTCATTCATGTCTATGCCCGGCCAAAACCCTCCTGTATGTTGCTTCGATTTGTGCCCGGTGACGCTGCAGGCCTGTGTGTCAGAGCAATGCATGTTTAGCTCTGAAACCCCTCGCATGTTCAGTTTCAGGCTAATACATCTGACAGACGATCGAGAGATGATCGACGAGCTTAATCAGAATAGGTTATGTTTCTTTTTGGAGAAACAGAACCGAACCGCCGCTGGTCCCTAGCTTCCGTGTACGTACGTACGTACATACCGGGGGCCTGTCAAGATACGTACCCGTCAATCATTTACCCGCTTTTGAAACAGCAGGATCGTAGAGCAGCAGTAGTACCCCTGTCTGTCCGTGTACGTATATCTCTCTGTACCGGGCCACTTGAAGCTCACATGCGTTCGCAGGGACAGGCGCTGAAAACTGCGACGCTCGATCAGGCGCAGCTACTTTGTTCTTCGATGATCCAGCTACTACACGCTCACGGATCTTCTTGCTTTGCGTGATGCATGGTATACGAGTGTACACATGCACGTACATAGACGACGATGCACGCATGTACTGTACTGAGTACCGTCCGGACACACGGATCCATGTATTCAGCGTATGTTCACAGCTTTTCCTTGTTGTGGCGGTACAGGCAATCAAGCCAGAGACAGCACGCATATAGGACACGGGATGACAGGAGCGGATGAGCCTGTTTTTTTTTTCCTTGAAAAATATTGCCTGTTCTTTTTTATGAGCCAATAGGGTATCTATCTTGGACAGCTGCAGCTGCTGTGCCTGCCCTGGCTGGTACTGCGTACTGGTGGTACTACTCCTACTTGCCGTCTTGGAGGGTGATTATTATGTAGTAAGGCCGTGTTTATTTTAAGATTCCTCGTCCAATCGAATTTTACGGCACATGCATGGTGCATTAAATATATATGAAAACAAATACTAATTGTACAGTTCATTTGTAAATCAAAAGACGAATCTTTTAAGCTTATTTACTCTATAGTTTTACAATATTTATCAAATAAAAACAAAAGTGATACAATGTCGAAATTCAAAATTTTTTAGGAACTGAACAAGGACTAAGGCCTTGTTTAGTTCACCCCGAAATCCAAAAAGTTTTCAAGAATCCCTGTCACATCGAATCTTGTGGCACATGCATGAAGCATTAAATATAGACGAAAACAAAAACTAATTACACAGTTTGTCTGTAAATCGCGAGACGAATCTTTTGATCCTAGTTAGTTTATGATTGGACAATATTTGTCAAATAAAAACGAAAGTGCTACAGTAGCGAAATCCGAAATTTTTTCAGAACTTGTTTAGTTCTAAAAAAAATTCGGATTTCGCTACTGTAGCATTTTCGTTTTTATTTGACAAATATTGTCCAATCATGAACTAGCTAGGATCAAAAGATTCGTCTCGCGATTTACAGAGAAACCGTGTAATTAGTTTTTATTTTCGTCTATATTTAATGCTTCATGCATGTGCCGCAAGATTCGATGTGACAGAGAATCTTCGCCCCTTCTTCTTGCGCCAAAGATCTTACCATTTCTGAAGGAACTGTGGCTACATTTCTTTTCAATTTCCATTCAAGAGTTTCTATCTGTTTCCACGCCCTTTTTTTGAGACCTCGAAACATGAAATGGTAGAACCCGTCGGGGAGGCCTGAGAGGCGGTCGTGCACATTCTTATTATGAGAAGGGGTCATACGAAATTTTTTTGGATTTCGGGGTGAACTAAACAAAGCTTCTAGAGACAGTAAAATATTCTCCATGCAATTCTGCGCCCGAGCAGCAAGATCTTCTCGGGATCGGAGCCTTGATTTCGTAAAGCCTGCATGCATGACAGAGAGGGACCACGTGAGTACCTGGTAGTACGTACAGGAGTATATTTCCATATATGCTGTATACACGTAGGAGTACTATAGGGGGTAATGTAGGGTAGTAGTATGTAATAAGGTCCGTTTGGCAGCAACAAATATTTTAGACTCTTAATAGAGTCATTAGAGTCTTTATTGAGCGTCACCAAGAGAGAAATATTTTACTATTTTAGAGAGAGTAACTTCAAGCTGAATTCTCATGTTTTTGTATTAGTCCAGAGAAACAACCGGAACCTGGTTTATTTTGGTTCTGGTTCTAGTTTCAAAACTCCACCGGCTAGCCAAACAGTTCCTCGATGTGAATTTGATTCATCAGATAAAATTTTCTAAAGGGATTCTAGACCCAAAATGTTTCTACGAGATTCGAAAACCCTGACAAACACACCTAGTGTATAGTGTACGTGTACCCTAGAGATTGTTTCTGGATAAAGGAAATACTTATAATATTCCATCATCCAACATTCACATATGAATGAGCTAGTATAGTTGTTTAAAACAACATTGTATGGTGAAACAAAATTAAGGCAAAACAAAGGAATGAGATTAACAAGTCCCTACTCTAATCAACTCCACCGCCATCCAAACTTGCTGCATAATTCGAACATCATAACCTCTCGCAGGTGACGACTTGTCCCCAAGGGAAGACATCATATAACTACGTACTTTTAAATTTAGTGTATCCTAGAGATTAATTGTAGGACAAACTAAAAGAGAATACAGAAGGCACACATATACTCCTACTTTATTTGTTAATTAATCAGACATCATCATCAACGTGATTAATAAATATTTGTTGCTAAATGACAAACAATGATATAATACCTACAAAATTTATGCTATTACTTAATGGTGTAAAATCCCCTCATTTTTCCCTCTTTGATTGCATTTTTAATACTTAATTAAATACACTAAGGTTACAGAACGGATGGAGTATTAGAAACTAGTATAGCGAGGCAGATGTGTCCTAGATTGACAAGATATGCCTGTTGCTCATTCTGGACTCTTATACGGCCTGACAAAATTCCAAGCAACGTACGCGACGTACGCAAATGATAACCTCATCATCACGCTAGCTGTGACGATCACAAGGTACGACACTGTAAATACATACATAGTATACACAGCTAGCAATACAGCATATCCTGCTGTCTGTGAGGTTTCACTCCAACTTGCAACGACAGTGTCTGTATCTAATAAGCTGCCGACGCTAGCTGTCTGTCCTAGCTCGGCAAGATACAGTTTTTATGCGTTGTAATCGGTGCTTGGGCTGTGTATGCACTCGACGTGTACGGCGGTACGTAGTGGAAATACACTAGTGCTGGGTGTGTTCACTTCTTCAAGGATCACACACTGACACACGCTTGCGCTCGATCAGACGGTGCCGGGCCGCCGGCGGCATCGACGTCACGTACGCACATACCGTTGCAAATAAATAGCTTAATTAGCGTTCTGCTGCGGGTACCGAGCTAGGCAGAGAGATCAGCATGCACGAGTACACGTACGTTCACGTACCCGGCCGGCGCTGAGCGCTGACACGTACGTACGCGTGCGTGCAGCTAGCCAGCGCGTACGGAAAAAAGGTACTCGCTCATTCCAAGAATCTTGAAGAGTCAAAGTTTTTCAAGTTTGACCAAATTTATATAGCAAAATAATAATATTTTTTGTACCAACCAAGTATCATTAGATTCTTTGTTAGTTATATTTTCATAGTGTGCCTATTTTATGACATAAATCTTTATATTTCTCTCTATATTTTTGGTCAAATTTAAAAATGTTTTGACTCTCCAAGATTTTTAGAATGACTTATAATTTGGAACGGAGGGAGTAACACGTACGCGTACACGCCACGCGTGCAACACATCTGGAGTTACTGCGACCGATCGAGTTGCATATGCGTTACTGTGACGGTGTGGCGGTAGAGCCATGTACAAGTACGAGAGCTAGGTTTCCTGAGTTTATACAGCTACCCCCGCTATATGGTAGAGGGCAATACGGAGTATGTGCACATGCATGCCTGCGTGGTGAGAATTAGTGGGGGCGTTTGGTTGAGATGTTAAAATTTAATATGTATTGTAGTATTTTTGTTTTATTTGATAATTGGTATTTAATTATAGACTAATTAGATTTACCTTGCAAATTAATTTTTAATTATGTTTTTAGTTTTGTAAATAGTCTACTGCATGCATGTGTCTAAACATTCTATGTGACCAACTGTAAACTGTACTAAGAGCCACCGGGCCTTAGGCCAGTCTCAATACAAAGTTTCATCTTCCAGTTACCAAGATGTGAAACTTTAGGATGAAATAGACCACTTCCTTAGTGTATAGTTTCATTGCACTATTTCATAGATCTTTTTGGCTTCATGCGTCCCACCCGTCTCTACTTCCTTGCCTAATTCGTGAACCCAGGCTGATGGTGGAGGCCATGGTCGTGCCCCGCAGACGGCGCAAGCAGCCTTGGCGGAGCTCGTCGCCGCCCAGCGAGGCGAGGCAGAGCACCTGCGCCCAGGCAGGAAGAGCCCGTCCATGCGGCGTGGCGCGGCGGAGGCAGCCCGCTCGCGCGGCCGAGGTGGCTCGCTTTGGCGCCAGCAGCGAGGCGGAGCCCGCTCGCGCGCGGCGCGACCGAGGCGGCGAGGCAGAGCCTGCTCGCATGTGGCGCGGCGGAGGTGGCCCGCTCGCGCGCGGCCGAGGCGGCTCGCTCTCCCGCCCGGCGGCGAGGCGGAGCCTGCTCGCGCATGGCGCGGTGGAGGCAGCACAGCGAAGGCGAGCTCACCTCGAAGGCCGCTCGCGGCACGACGAAGGCGAGCTCGGCGAGGCGAGGTTCTCGCGGCGCGGCAGAGGCGGCCTACTCGCGCAGCTCGGAGGCGGCCTGCTCGCAGCACGGCAGAGGCGAGCTCGACGAGGTGCCCTTCTCGCGGCACGGCGGAGGCGGCCTGCTCACGGCTCGCGTGCAGCGCGATGGAAGCGGCGTTGCCTGACCAGCACGGTGGAGGAGCTCGGCCACGACGGCCTCGCCTGCCCAACCCTGCTGATGAAACGTGTTCGCTTTCTCAGTGTGAGTTTCAATCTCGTTTCACGGTGTTGGAAACGCCGCCTAGGTCGTGTCGTGGGGATAAAACGAATCCTTTCTCTCTCCTTCCCTTTTTATAAAAAAAGATCAGAACGTGGCATCTAAAAAATATGCATGACACTCTATGAAATCTCATTGAGATTGGCCTTATGCAGTGTGCCTCTTTGGAGCGAGTAAAGACGCAACAGTGTGCATCGATCCATCGATAGCCGGGCCGGCCTATGCAGGAACAGGAACAATCACGAGCACACACATGACGTCACGCGCATGCCTCGGACACTGTTCCCGCCTCTCTGACGCAGCAGCAGTAGGTGAGGGCAGCTATAACCACCAGCAGCCAGCAACGCCAAGACCACCGTACTACATGCATGCATTGAAATGCAGCTAGCGCAGAAGACATCACACAACACATGAGCTTTGTTAGTTTCTTTTCATTATATCAAATTTTACTATATATATAATTAAATATAGATAAAAACAATAACTAATTATATATTTTATATATAATTTATAAGACGAATTTTTTTTAATCTAATTAATCTATAATTAAACAATATCTATTAAATATAAACGAAAGTACTATAATACTTATTTTATAAAAAAAAGATTAGAACTAAACAAGACCATGGCCAATGCAATGGCCGCCGATCTCGATGAGACGACGACGACGCGACACGGCGGCAGCACAGAGAGATGGGCGGCGACGAGGAGAGGGCCAGGGCGGTCGTCGTCGGTAATGGAGGGAGGGGAGGCTGTTGGCACGCATTCATTCCGACACCAGGGGCCCTGCCGGTGGGGCGCTTGAAAGCGCGGGCCTAGCTCCGTCCGTCGTGTGGCATGCAATAGAGATATTGCCGGCACTGTTGCCTGATGCCTTCGATCCCCGACCCGGCGACCCCGATCCATACATGTCACTGCCCTGTTTGTGTGTGTGGGACTGGTGGTGCGTGACTTTCCGGTGTCAAGGTCGCGCGCACTGTTCTTCCCGTTGGTTGGGTCACGCACCCATCATGGGATCGCCACTCGGGAGAGAGGCCAGGTCGATATATATATATATATATATATATATATATATATATATATATACTGTATGCAAACTTCTCTTGCCTACAAAGGAAACCGACGCGGTGAGACGCTATCGTCGTGGGCATATGTGTACGTACTTGCTTGTAACAGCAGCATATGGACGGAAGCGAGCGTGCCATGGACCCACCACGGTATGGAGCTATGTGCCTTTTGTTTGTGTCAGGCTGGCAGCCAACTGGCCAGTCGTTTCAAGACGGAGCCCCGGATCACGCCAAAACATGCATACTGCGACAAATGCTGCCATCTCGACGCAGAGACGAAGCCAGGAAAAAATTTAGGAAGGGCTGAACAAAAATTCTACATCAACTTCTTGTAAATATAGATTAATTCACAAAATATATCTAAAAGATAAAGTGTTCAGCCCACCCTACCTTATAAATTTGTGTCTAAAATTAGAAGAAAAGCACTAAAAATTCCATTGGACCAGCAACGGTAGGGGGGGCTGGAGCCCCCCTGCTGGCTCCGTCGCTATCTGGACAGGTAAGTACTCTTCAACCCATTGGATTCGCTTTGAGAAGTGTGTAAACACACATCTCAATACGAAACTGCTTTGAGATGTGTGTTTGCACACTTTTCAAAGCGAATCCAATGGGTGAGAGAGTGAGGGCATATGCCCTTAAGGGCAAAAAAAAAAACCCGCATCCGTTGTGCACCACTTGGAAAACGAGAAACAAATGGTGTTCAACAAGAAGGTGTTAGTTGTCCTCTTCCATGATGGTGATCATTTTCAAGATTTTGGTGTTGATCAAGACATGGTGATCATTTTCAAGCCCTTGACGGATGCTTTGCTTTCGGGCGAGTGCTGTTTAAATAGAAGTCTAACCTCTAAGTGTTGGTACTTGGCTTTTGAGTAGATGTTTTACCTCTGAGTGTTGTGTTGGTAGCTCTAAAACTTGGATTTGTTGAGTTGTTTTCTTTTGCTATTTGATTTTTCGCGTGCTAAAATGTATAAACCGGTATCCCTAATGTTAGATCTTGGACTTTCGTTAAGCTTTCAACAAAACTGGGTAAATGCCTTTGATCTAAAACAACATTTTGATACGTACGTGAGAATAACTTAATGGGATCAAATGAAAGAAAAAAAACAGGATCATATTGTTCGAAGCAAGAACTTTATTCACCTACTACAGGTCTACAGCCCGTAGAAGCACACATTATATAAAACCGAGATGAATAACGGTCTAACTAATCTCTTTTTTTTCCCACAAGTGGATAGATTTTTGTTTAATACATAGTCTAACTTTTAAATCGATCTAGATCTGAGGTTTCATCAGAATCAACTAGATTTCATTCTAATTTATTTTTTTAAAATAAGTGCAACCAAAAGAGTTTTAATTGATAGAAACCACCGCCACCACCACCGGGCCAGCTCGACGATTTCTTCTTTTTCGCCCACCCAACGAAGCAACACGACTACAACTTTATAATTTGTCGCTGCTGCGCGTAGCTAGATATAGTCGTTAGTAGATGTATATAGATACGTTCGTTCATGGTGCAGTAGCTGCACGTGGTCTTTCTTAGCCGACGTGGACATGCTCCGCATGTCGCTAAAAGCAAACAGTACCCACGAGAGTTACAAGCATGTCTGCGTGCGCGCACGCGTACGAGCAGACCATTAACCCCGTGACGTGACCACACCGATCGACCCGACCCCGACCTCGACCCGCCCGGTGGACGCCCTCTCCGATCCTCCGCTCTGGCTCGTGTCGCCGTCGCGGCAGTGCTGCTCGCCTCGCGTCGCCGCCTCCTCCGCCTTTAGCTCTGCTTTTGCGCGGTCAAAAGCGCGCGCCCGCCGAGCGCCGAGAGGGGCTTCCGGCTAGCTTTTCTCCGATCCGACGGAGTCCGTGCGCGACGCGACACGCGAGCGCGTGTCCCGGTCCGTCCACCAGTTGCGCCCCGGCCGGCCGGGCGGCCCCCGCGAGCGCGAGCGCGAGCACGGCGAGCGGGACGGCACGCCGCACGCGAGCGAGGACGGACAGCTCGGCGGCCCCCGCGCGCGCACATGGCCAGTTGCGCCGTTCACTTGGCCGCTTGCTGTCCATGCCAATATGCCATGGGTTAGTTGCGCGTGCGATCCATGACCCACATGGGCACGGAAGCGAGCCCTGCCCTGCACTGTACTCTCTGTGTGTGTGTGTGCGCGCGCGCGCGCGTGACATGCACACATGCATGTGCCGTGGATGTGGATCATGTGTGCGTGTGTCCCTGCTCTAATTAAGCGCTGTCTACTGTCTATAGTAGGAGCAGCGCCCGGGTTGGCTCGGATCCATCCGTGCGTGGAGTGGGAGGATTGTTTTTTTTTTTTCTTTTGGGGATCTTGCAATCTACTCAGTGTTACTTTAATCCTACACGCCTTCCCCTGTAAATAAAAAAGCATAGTCACCCTTGCATTGGCTCTCTGAGGACGTCGTCTCTAATGACCTTATTAAAACACTACTACTAGCTCATGTGAAGTTTAAAAAGGATAAAAATATAGTAGCCTAATATGCTAGGATAAAAAATCGTATGGACATAGACACACATAAATAACATAAAATATAGAAGCTTAGCTTTTCACGAAGAGCTGACTAGATACTTTTCATTATTTTTTTCTCTTTTCTACTAAATAAAATAGGTTACGAGTTAGCTATTTTAACTACTGTTGGACCTAGCCTGATAGAGGACATGTGTGGGCTACGTTACACGAGTACGGGTACGAGTATCCGATACAATACGTATCGGATACGCGGATACGCACTTTCTAAAAACAAAACCCACTAAAATGGTGTATCCGAGTATCCATATCCGTGTATCCGACGAGTATCGGACACGGATACGTCACCCCCTTAGAGTATCCGTGTAACATAGTGTGTGGGTGGATTATGACTAGCTGTTACTTACCACAAAAAGTTAGGCAGCTAAATTTTCCCATCGCGATTTCGTTTCATTTAGGTTTTGCTAATTGGTGGCACTCCGCACTCTACTCGATCTCCCTTTCTCTCTTCGGTACCATCCCATTCGTCCTCCCTGACCGCCTCCACCTATTGCTGCCTTTTTTTTACTAGAAGACACAAAACATTTATGTATTATTATACTAAGATAGAAGAGTTTAGCTAAACAAACGGCGCGCCTCCAAATTAACCTATTGCTTCCTAATTGAATTGTAATTATACTTCTATTTAGCATATTTGTTTGGATATATCTGACTAAATTTGAACGCCCAACAATCTGGAGGTATAGAGACAGGCGGCCCTAACCCATTCCTGATCCATGAAGTGTCGTTTTTTAGGCCTTGTTCAGTCGCCGAAAATATTTTTTTCAGTCATTGTAGCACTTTTGTTTGTTTATGACAAATATTGTTTAATTATAAACTAATTAGGTTCAAAATATTTATCTCGTGATTTACAGATAAATTGTGTAATTATTTTTTGTTTTTGACTATATTTAATATTCCATGCATGTGTTGCAAAATTTGATGTGATGAAAAATCTTTAAAAGTTTTTGGTTTTTAGGGTGAACTAAATAAGACCTGAGGTCAAAAGGATGGGATCAGACATGTATAGACAGATCACACTAGTAGGCTCTTAGGCAGGCATAAAGTAGCCATCTGTCAGTGTATAGTAGTACGGAGTAGACTACTAGTACCACTGTTATTGCGTGAGCTCACAGTCACACTCAAACGAGAGAGAGAAAGAAAGAAAAAAAACAAAAATAGATATCCATGAGCGCATGGCATCCAACCGACCAATCCTGTGGATTGAGGAGGAACAGATCACCAGACATGCACCAGATCAGACTTGCTTTTCTGTAGCTTCCTTGTTCCTTCCTCCCTTCCCCATCATCACTCGGTACTCGCCGGGAGTTCAAACGTAACATAGGCCTTGTTTAGTTTTAAAAAAATTTAACATTTTTCATCACATCGAATATTTGATACATATATGAAGCATTAAATATAAATAAAATATTAACTAATTATACAATTTATCTGTAATTCACAAGACCAATCTTTAAACCTAATTAGTTCATTATTAGACACTACAGTAACTAAAACTAAAATTTTTCCCTGACTAACCATACTCCATCTGGCCTAGATATCTATCATTTGTGCTTCTCGATAAATATTTTAACTAAAGATATACTAAAAAATTAATATTTTTAATATATAGTTAGTATTATTATAAAAATTTTTAATCTATTTTTTAAATAAATTTATTTGTATACAAATATTGCACATATTTTTTATAAATTGAGTTAAATTTATAGTACATACAGCAACGGCGACAACAGGGAGGGAGTATATTTATATTCATTATTCAATCCCTTTTGGAGTTCCTGTGCCTTGTAAGACACCTCCTATTTATGTCACGCCGGGCAAATGCACGACCTTAACTAGCAGAGCAGATGGCCGGTACTGTAGCGCGGCAAAGCATCCGTATCTTTCACGGTTGGGTTGGGTTTGGGCTGGGTTTAGTCCTCTCCTCCGGTTTTAATGACGATCGATGCCCTACCGAGCTAGCTATCCGTCCTGCTAAACAAGCAAGCAAACCAAAGCGCAGCACGTCGCACAACACAACAGGTTGGTGTACCGGCCAAACGCTCCTGCCGATCCTCGGCTCGCTCTCTGGAGCCTGGACTTGGGGAGGCTGCCGACAGCAAGATTCTAGCGGGACAAGACAACGATCCGTCCGCGGTCCGCCGGGAGAAATTAAGCAGCGCGATGATGGAATGGACCGGAAGTGACTGCAGATGGTGTTGCGGTTTGCTTGTCCGTCAGGCTTAATCATATCATGACTCGGTTTCCAACTCATTTATATTTTAAAAATAGTGTATAGGAGTTTTACGAAGATAAAACTCTCTCTACTCTTAGGGCACTCACAATGCAAGACTCTATCACAGAGTGCAAGATAATTAATTACATATTATTTATGATATTTTGCTGATGTGGCAGCATATTTATTGAAGAAAGAGATAGAAAAAATAAGACTCCAAGTCTTATTTAGACTCTAAGTCCACATTATTCGAGGTAATAAATAACTTTAGACTCTATGATAGAGTCTGCATTGTGAGTGCCCTTATGAAACTCTTATTATCTTTTTCTTTATTAATATAGCGCCACATCAGCAAATTTTATGTGTATGAAACTTTCATAAAACTTCACTAAGACTAGCCTAATGGTGGTCACCTGGGCACTTTAGGTAGAGAATACAGTTGATAATAGGTACCACTAAAGTCTTCTTGGCACGACTCCGATTGAGGCTCAATGCCAATTTTGGCAGAAGAGCCGTACTAAACACCCTTAAAAATGAGTTATTTTCTAATGCAGAGGAGTTAGGACACTCACAATGTAAGACTCTATCACAGAGTCTAAGACAATTAATTATATATTATTTATGATATTTTGCTGATGTGGCAATATATTTATTGAAGAAAGAGGTAGAAAAAATAAGACTCAAAGTCTTATTTTTACTCTAAGTCCACATTGTTCGAGGTAATAAATAATTTTAGACTCTATGATAGAGTCTGCATTATGAGTGCTCTTAGAGTCGACCTTTTTTTTCATAGATAGAGTGAAAAAATTGTTGTTTTTTACCGGTTTCCTTCAAAAGACTATGAGAAAGAGGAGTTAAACAGACGCTAAATCTCTCGCATCTCTGCTAACAAGCTAGGTGCTCACCAGCTAGGCTACAACTTGTCTGCCGAGGAATGGGACAGGAACTTAGGAGCGGCAGGATCTTGCTTACTAGTCCTATATCAATGATGATGCGATACCCATCCGTCCATCAATCTCGTCTTGAATTCTTAATCCGCAACTACAGGTTAATTAACCCAGGTGTGTGGTGTGTCTGGACGACTAGTGAGTCGTAGCTAAAGTAGGTGGTCTGATCTGATCTGATCTGATCTGATCAAATTCCATTCACGTCACGCCCCTGATTAATTAACCAAAAAAAGGCATTCTTAATTGCCTCGCCGCACGCACCTAATCCTGGATTATATTTGGGAAACGAAATGACCGGGGCAACAAAACATCATCACACATCACATCAGACACCGAACCCAGGACAGGAACCGTCTCACGGTGACCTGGCCGGGCATTCCCTCGCGACCAATCGCCGGGATGGAGGTCATCAGCTGCCGCCCGGGCCAACGTCGCCGCCGACGACGGCGAGCGATTTGACCACATCTTTTTCTTTTTTTGCAACATTACACGCCATGTTTGTCTGTCGTCTCGTCTGTCCAAATCGTCCAGCAGCGACACTTGAACTATTGACCAAGAACCGCCTGCCGATGATTTTCATTTCCTGGTCTGTTGGTGCTGCTGCTGCTGCTGCTGCCCGGTTCGTCTCTCGTTGAAACAAAAAACGCCAGGCCGACACGCGTAGACTCGTTCATCCAGGCGGCGGCTAGGGCTAGGCGATCGGAGGTGATCGTTGGTTGCTTGTTTCTTTAAGGGAGAAGAAGATGATGCCTGGGATGGGCTAGATGTGTGCTTGTTAGCTGAAGGGGGTCCATCTTTGATAGCGTCGGAACGGCCGGGATGCAGCAGCCAGCAGTAGTACGTCGTCAGAATTAAGAGCGGGGCGCGAGGACATACACGGCCGCAACTTGGTCCATTTGCGCCACCGCCGGTCGCTGCTCGCTCTCCCTTTCTGAAATCTTGTGCCCAGGCTGATGACGTGCATGCACTTGTGTGCACGAGGCTCGTCGTCGCCTCATCAGGGGGGAGGGGAACACGTTTTTTTTTCCCCTTGAAGGGATATGTCTTCGCTCTCTCACCCATTGGATTCGCTTTAAGAAGTGTGCAAATACATATCTCAAAGCAGTTTCACATTGAGATGTGTGTTTGTACATTTTTCAAAGTAAATCTAATGGATAAGAGAGTGAGCGCACATGCCCTCAAGAGCAAAATAAACTTTACCGGGGGAAGGGGGTGTGTGTACAGTGCCTCCCCGTGACGAGCGACTAAAAATCGTCTCTCTGCCTTTTTCCCCTCTCTCGTCCGTGAAAAAATAACACAACGTCCGGCCTGTTTCAGCTTCACTCTCAGCTGCTGCATTGTGTGCGATATCCACGAGTGAGGTGTTCGCGAAAATTTTTATGTTTGACTATTGTAGCACTTTCATTTATATTCGGTAGTTATTGTCTAACTATGGACTAACCAGACTCAACAAATTCGTCTGGCAAATTACACATAAACCATATAATTGGTTATTATATGTAGTGCTTTATGTATGTGTCTAAAAAATTGATATAATGAAAGATCTTAAAAAAATTTAGGAACTAAACAAGACCTGAGTTTTCAAGAAAGAGCTAGCAGCTGCACGGCTCCATGGCAATGATCACCGAGCAAAGCAAAGCTGCCATTGTCACCAACGCCACCATGAGCTTCTGGTGAAAATCTGTTCTGCCGTAGTAACGAAACTTTGGGAAGAAGAGTCACGGATTCAGACATTCAGTCTCCATGTCGTGATCACGAGAAAGCTGCGGAAACACGGTGCTGGTCATGTAAGTCGTCTTTTGAGTTTCAGCTTGCTTGTGCAGTCATTCAAAAGGTTTCAGCCTGTGAATTTTCAGAGTTTTCAAGATAGCTACCTTAAACGTTTCAAAAAAAGAAAAAAAAGGAAAAAAGATAGCTACCTTAAAAGTCAAAAAAGGAAAAAAAAGATTATGTACACAGTACACTAGTAGGAGTAGAAGTACTTGATAATTTTGAAACAAGGAAATACCATATTACAAACTGCTGAAGAACGTGTGCGTGTGTGTCCAATGCAATATAGACGACATAATCCAGTGGAAAAGTATTATGATTAATATATAATACTAGGATGGAAACAACAACATCACTTCTCGATTTAGCGTGTGGTCCCGTCTGTTTGTTTCCTTCTGATTCTGATTTTGAGAGGCAAGAGAGAGAGAGAAAAATAAATCAGAACTTGGTAAAAGAAGAGAACGGCTATGAGACAGCAGTGGATAATGGTACAATGATGCAGCTCATCGTGCGGGAAAATATCATTAGCGCTGGCACTTTGGGTGTGCAACTGAAAAGTATTAATAAACAATCAATTAAGCCACTACTAACCAGGTGTTAGCAGTAGTACTAGTAGTAAAGCAGTGGTACTTGCTTGAGATGCAGAGCTTTGCTTCCCTGCCTTGACTGCCTTTCTCTCTCCTCTCTCTTCCTCTGTCTCTCTATATTTTGCTGCCCTCATGTCAGCTGCAGCAGCAGTCTGGGGGAATCTGAGCCTGCTGCTCACCTGAGAGCCTGTGGCTGGGGAGGCAAGCGCTGCAGAGGCTGCAGAGCGGTGGGAGGGACGAAGACGACGAGCCTGTCGAGCTTGTGCCGATTTTGCCCCCCGAATCCGTCGTTACCCCTGCTTTGGAGGGATCTGAGGCTGCTGCTGCCTGCCAAAGCCCAGAGGTGAGTGATCACTGACCGGATGAATTCGGCAATCTTGTGGTGCTGCTGCTGCCGTGCTGCTGGTTGGGTTCCCTTTCCCTGCAAGATTTTCTGAGGCGGAGGGGGCAAAAAAAAGAAAAAAAAATCCTCCCTTGCTTTTCTCCCCTCCTCTCCTTCCGCTGCTGCTTCTTTTCCCCAGCCTTTTTCAGACTCTGATCATGATGGTGGTGGTGATGGCGGCTGTGCAGCGGAAAGGAGGCTTGTCGTGCTAGTGGAGGAGGAGGAGGAGGAGGAGGAGGAGGCGTGAAATTTCATCCATAAAGGAGGCTGTGTCCCGGTTGGTGAGTGGAGATCGATCGCGCTCAATTCCCGCTGAAATCGCCTCTCCGGGGTGCCGTGGGAGGTGGCCTGGAGATGATTACTTTCGTGGACTCGGCGGCCATGGAGCGGGAGCGGGAGAGTGACAGGTGCCTGGACCCGCAGCTGTGGCACGCCTGCGCCGGCGGCATGGTCCAGATGCCGCCGGTGCACTCCAAGGTGTACTACTTCCCGCAGGGCCACGCGGAGCACGCGCAGGGCCCCGTCGTCGACCTCCCCGCCGGCCGTGTCCCGGCCCTCGTCCTCTGCCGCGTCGCCGCCGTCCGCTTCATGGCCGATCCGGACACCGACGAGGTCTTCGCCAAGATCCGCCTCGCCCCGGTCCGGCCCAACGAGCCGGGATACGCTGCTGACGCCGACGACGCCATTGGCGCCGCGGCGGCGGGCGGCGGCGCGCAAGAGGACAAGCCCGCGTCCTTCGCCAAGACGCTGACGCAGTCTGACGCCAACAACGGCGGCGGTTTCTCCGTGCCACGCTACTGCGCCGAGACCATCTTCCCGCGGCTGGACTACTCCGCCGACCCGCCCGTCCAGACCGTGCTCGCCAAGGACGTGCACGGCGTCGTCTGGAAGTTCCGCCACATCTACCGCGGCACGCCTCGGCGCCACCTGCTCACCACCGGGTGGAGCACCTTCGTGAACCAGAAGAAGCTCGTGGCCGGGGACTCGATTGTCTTCATGCGGACGGAGAACGGGGACCTCTGCGTCGGCATCCGGCGCGCCAAGAAGGGTGGCATCGGAGGGCCCGAGTTCCTGCACCACCACCAGCCGCCCCCGCCGCCGGGCGGCGGCGGCTACGCCGGGTTCTCCATGTTCCTGAGAGGAGGAGAAGAGGACGGCAGCAAGATGATGGCCACGGGCGCGGCCACGAGGGGGAATAAGGTCAGGGTGCGGGTGCGGCCGGAGGAGGTCGTCGAGGCCGCGAACCTCGCCGTGAGCGGGCAGCCGTTCGAGGTGGTCTACTACCCGAGGGCGAGCACGCCGGAGTTCTGCGTCAAGGCTGGCGCGGTCCGCGCCGCCATGCGCACCCAGTGGTGCGCCGGGATGCGGTTCAAGATGGCCTTCGAGACGGAGGACTCGTCCAGGATCAGCTGGTTCATGGGCACTGTCTCCGCCGTGCAGGTCGCTGACCCCATCAGATGGCCCAATTCACCCTGGAGGCTTCTTCAGGTAAATAAACCAACCTCCATAACTGCCAATGTGTACTCTCATCTCAAGGACGGCATCTCAAACTTCCTCTCCTAGCTGAGCTTATCATCACTTCAATCAAGTTTAGGAGGAGCGTACAGACTACAGAGTAGTTTGCTGCAATGCATGCTGATCACTTTTTTTTTTTTGGCAGGTGGCTTGGGATGAACCGGACTTGTTACAGAACGTGAAGAGAGTGAGCCCATGGCTGGTCGAGCTTGTCTCAAACATGCCGGCCATCCACCACCTCACGCCGTTCTCGCCGCCGCCGAGGAAGAAGCTGTGTGTTCCACTGTACCCGGAGCTTCCGCTGGAGGGCCACCAGTTCCCGGCGCCGATGTTCCATGGAAGCCCTCTCGGCCGTGGTGTTGGCCCGATGTGCTATTTCCCGGATGGCACTCCTGCAGGCATACAGGGAGCCAGGCATGCTCAATTTGGCATATCTTTATCAGATCTCCACCTTGACAAGCTGCAGTCGAGTCTGTCACCGCACGGGCTTCACCACCACCAGCTGGACGGCCACGGCGTGCAGCCGAGGATCGCCGCTGGCCTCATCATCGGCCACCCGGCAGCAGCTCGAGATGACATCTCGTGCTTGCTCACCATTGGCACCACCCCACAGAACAGGAAACCATCATCAGACGTCAAGAAGGCGGCGGCGGCGGCACCGCAACTGATGCTCTTTGGGAAACCGATTCTCACTGAGCAGCAGATATCTCTAGGCAATGTCGCGGGCTTCCCGGCGCCGAAGAAGAGCCCTTCTGATGACGTTGCCGAGAGGACGGTGAGCAACTCGGACGTCTCAAGCCCCGGGAGCAACCATGGTGGCTCGTCCAGGTCCAGTGGAGGAGCCCCGTCGTGCCAGGACAACAAGGTGCCTGATCTCGGGCTGGAGACCGGCCACTGCAAGGTGTTCATGCAGTCGGAGGATGTTGGGCGCACGCTCGACCTCTCTGCTGTTGGCTCGTACGAGGAGCTCTACCAGAGGCTCGCCGACATGTTTGGCATCGACAAGACTGAGCTGATGAGCCATGTTTTCTACCGCGACGACGCTTCTGGAGCGCTCAAACACACCGGCGACAAGCCTTTCAGGTCCGTATGATTTCAGATTGAAGTGTTCTGTTCCTGTGTGTTCAATCGTTGTTAGATTTTTCTTTTTGGAATTGATTAGATATGCCCTTTGTTGCATTTGCAAAATACGGAGTAGGACTAAAACCTTTAGGAATCGATTACAATGCCTGGATAGCTACGACCTTTCAAGTTTTTCCTGATAATTTGCATTGCGGATATGCATTTCATATAACCTCAACAAGCTGTTCCTGACCGTGCTAAACCTTTCGAGTTTTTCATGAGCATATAGCAAAGAACATCGAAACGGCTGTTCCTGACCGTGCTAAACCTTTCAATGTTCAATTCGTACTACAACCTAACTAGACACGGTTATCTTGAAGTATCAAACTCTAGGTGTTCTTTCCTTGGAAGCATTCATATGGTACTTTGACTTTAATTGCTTCAAGCCAGGACTAGGACATCTTACACCCATGTGGTTGGAGGAGACCCTTTGATTTTTTTTTTCTTTCTTAATTCCCACACCGTCCCCTTCGTGTTTGAACAGATGACAGCTATTCCATAGAACAGATAGGGATGGTTACTAATGTACGCTCATACCTCTGAATTTGCATGCAGTGAGTTCACGAAAACTGCCCGGAGGCTGACCATACTAACGGACGCCGAGCAGCGATAACTTAGCGAGGTAGGAGGAGGCCGGAAAGCTCTTGTCACTTGTACAGCGGGAGGAGCGCGGTGGCGATCTCCAAGGAAGAATCGCCACTTCCAAAGTGCTGGACTGCTGATGCAACTTCAAAGAGAGAGGGCAGTTCAGTTTGTTTTTCGTCGATTGGGATTTGGGAGGCGCCCCGGAACGGGGCCAAGTGCGTGCGTGTAATCCAGGACCAAAGATTTGTCGCCGGATTTGTTGGACTACTAGCTCTAGACTGCTACACCTTCTTGCTGTTGTCAGTTCCAGTGGCCATTGCAGTTGGCTTTGGTCACTGAATGATCATGTGTTATGTTACTACCTCTTCCATGAACCCCCGTTGCTTTGCAAACGCGATTACTGAAAAGTTTTGGTATAATTAAGGGCTTTTTTTATTAGTGTTGGTTGGTTGGTTGGTTGTCTGTCTGTCTGTCTGAGAAGACTGAGATGCTGAAGTATTCTCTGTTCTTGTTCTGCCTCTGTCTGTTCTGTCTGTACTCCATCAAATGGAAGTCTTTGGAGGGCTCGGTGCTCTCACCACCTCTCAGGAAAGTCAGGATGGACTGGGATTAGCGGACTTGATTCACGCATCAAATTCATCGCATTCCACCGTCCGTCCGTCGGTGTTGCTGTCGTGTCGGTCGTTTCAGCCTTTTGTTGTCTGTCAGTCTGTGACTGTAAAAGAATGTTTTGACGCGAGTACTACTTGTCACGTCCATGCTTGTCTGTTCCTGGGGGAACCCTACGGAGATCCTGGCGGTCCCGGCCCGCCTACGACGGAGTCGGTCGAGGTGCGGTGCGGGCTTGATCCAGTGAAGCCTCAGCTCTGCCTGGGACCGTGGTATGTACGCGTGTCCTCTCCACGCCTTTCACCTTTTACTGCCAGTTCCGTTCTCTGAGCTGAGCTGCAAATGCCCGGGATTTACGTGGTACACTGCGGAGTACGTACTCCTAGTCCTTGTGTACATGGCATCCCGTTGTTCAGTGATCTTTTCTACTTGGGCCTTGTTTACTTCCACCCAAAATACAAAAAATTTTCAAGATTCTCCGTCACATCGAATCTTTAGACGCATGCATGGAGTATTAAATATAAACAAAATTTAAAACTAATTGCACAGTTTGGTCGAAATTTACAAGACGAATCTTTTGATCTTAGTTAGTCTATGATTGGATAATAATTATCACAAACAAACGAAAGTGCTACAGTGTCCTAAAAAAATTTCGTTGAGGAAGTAAATAGAGCCTTGAAGTACTCTCATACGGAATATGTAGCTAGTCCCACGGTCCGCTTTTTATCCTCTGGAGATTCACCTGTGTGCACGGGTGAAAAGCGTGAACAGTAGTTACGGCAGAAAGGGAGGTACACTCGAACCGTATCCCCTCTTTACGGCTTTATTTTTACCCACCCTTCCTCGTCTGCACGTGTAAAAAGCACTCGAAAAAGGTGCACCTGTCTTTTACCGTGTCAAACAAAATAGTGTGCGTGCGTGCGCACCTTTTGCCGCCTGGACGCCTGGTCCCTCTACGAAGAGAAGAAGCAGGGCAAGCAAACCACGTCAGCTTCGACGACGTGGACGCTGCCGCTGCACACCTACAGATGGCAACGGGCAATATCCACGCGGATACTAGGTTCACACGCCCGCACCCGCGAGAAAAATCTTATGCCCGCATCCGCGCCCGCCACCCGTGACGGGCAGCAACTTGTGCCCATGCCCGCTAACCGCGGGCAAGGCTCGCCCGCGGACATGCCCGTGTGCCCGCCTGCAAGTCAACGAGGACGACAGCCAACCAGGGCGAGCAACGAGGGTGACGGCCGGCCGGTGCGAGCGACGAGGATGACTGGCAGCGACAAGGAAGGCAATCACCAGTTGGCCGGTGCAGTTGATGAGGACGGCGAGCGAAGCGACGAGGGTGGCTGGTGGAGCAATGAGGGCGAGCGAAGAGGACAGCTCACCGTCGTCCGGTGGCCGCGCCGCCATGGTCTCCGCTTCAGGAAGCACAAGCTGGGTGTGCCCAGCGCTGGTGACCCAGACGGTGTGGAAGCAGCTGAGGCGACCATGGAGGGCGACCCTCTTCGATCTCCTTCAATACTCCACGTTAACGAGAGCCTTGTAGGAGAATTGAAAGCTCTTGAGATGGAGAACGCGATGCTGTGACATGCATAGCCTGATTTTAGAATTTTAAGGTGGGATTTGAGAGAGGAAGAAGAAGATTTGTTTCTCTGTTCTTTGTGTTCTTGGCAAAGGACGTGAGGAGAGAGAGAGCAGTGAGTGAGGGTGTGCGGGTAGGAGAGTGGATTTACCGTGTCTGGTAGAAGAGTTGTTGAGTGGTGGTCCACTTTGTCACTTATCGGAGCGGGTCTATCGGGTTTACGGGTACGGATAGGTTATTTTTTTGACCGTCATCAAATATCCATCGGGTTGATAGTTGTGCCCGCGTCCGTGCCCACGGGTGCAGTTTGGCACCCGTATCCGCACCTGTCGGGTTTGTTGCCCGCGGGTTTGCGGATATTCTTTACCCGTTGCCATCTTTATGCACACCTAACCACAAATCCCTTCAGGTTGATGATGAGCTTAGGCGTGTTTCGTCCCTAGAGTAGTCGAACCACAGCGAACAGTTAACCAACCAACATGCACTGTGCACTGCACTGCATGCATGTCGAACGCTCGAGGATCTTGGCATATCTGCCGTGAGCTCCTCGCGATCTTGCAGGACTAGCTGTACGACCACGCATTTGATCTCTACCGCGACCATTTCCTGCCGCGAGGGCCGGCCGTGGGAAAGCTACGTCGTCTACACACAGCACGTACGTACTACATACTGTAGCTACTAGTACGGCACTGCCGGCTGTCTCTGCCTCCTCGTTTAGTCGTTATCCACTTATTATTATCCTGTTCCTCTGCACGGGTCGGTGAAGAAAAAGTAGAAACGGAGCTGCTGCGCTAATACGTACCCAACACGTGTACCGAGTACCGACAGGCGCGGTGAAACCTCCTATTGCAGCCGCCGTCGTATCGTACGTGCGTCGTCGTCGTACGTGTGCACGTATAGCTTGGAATTCTGAGAACGCACACGACGCGCGCGCACGGCCGTCGCACGAGACAGAAAACCGTTAGGTGTAGCTGGACATACGTACGGTTATATATAGCTTGTTGTCGTATTAGGGCAGGCGGCCTGTGGCTGGACCGATCCATATATATATATATTGATGATGAGTACCGTACGCGCGCGGTACCGGCGACGACGAGGAGAAGCAAAGGCCGGCCGGCCGGCCGGCCGGTGCTGGACTAGGCGCGCGCAAACGCGACGTACCGAGCTACAGTGGTCGGCGCCGCCCCGCAGGACGCCGGCCGGCGCGGCGGTTTCTTCCGCCCGGGCCGGGTACGACGTGTATCGTGCGTTCGCTTTGCCAACGGTGGTTTGCGTTGCATGCGATGCGTCGACGTCGTCGTCTCGTGCCTACCGCCTCGGGGTCAGCGATAACCGAGATTTTTGCCAGAAAAAAAAAAGAAAAGAAGAAGGCGATAACCGATAACCGTTAACCGAGACGCCAGCGGCTGGTGATCGCGATGAAGGCGACATAACGTAATGTAATAAGCTAGCACGCCCTATGCGCCCGCCGGGCGACACCGTTGGACGGTTGGAGAAACAATTGGAGTTTTTTTTTTTTTGAGTAGTAGAGAAACAATTAGAGTTGGGTTATGTCTCTTGACAATTAAGGGTTTCCTCATGGTTCGGGTGGTACTATTAACTGAAGGAAGCATGCATGGAGATATTCTCATGAGTTACCATATGAAGTACTAGTACGTACTCGAACATATTATAATAAAACAAACAATAACGAAATAGTTAGAGGATATGTTATACCCTTGTACAAAAACCGGTACGATAATTGATCAAGCCTTGTTGGCATAACCGATTGAGATCCAATTTGACGCAGCGATGTAGTTTGATGTCGTGATGGTCCGCATTAAAATGTCCTTTATGAAAACCTCTAAATGTCTAGACTAGATTATATAGCAACCGTTTTCGGTAGGGTGGAGCTATGTAGTCTCACTAGCGGATGCAAACGCACCTAGTATGTGGAAAACAAAAAAAAAACGGTGACTATGCTGATTTTTTATGCCACACTCGCACCCCCAACAATAAAAATATATATGCACCCATAACACAATCAGACCCTTTAAATTTGCTCTAACTTTGTTGTTGTGTGTTGTTGATGCAAGCTATTAAGAGATAATAGAGTAGACGACTAAGCACATATGAGAGCTAAAGAGAGAGAAAAATATACTATTTTATTAGGAAACTAGAGAGTCTTTAAGGGCTTCTCCGGTGGGCTTTGAAAATCGACTCGATGGGCTGAGGTGGCACTCGGTGAGTCGACTCATGTCCATTGGAGACCATCGACTCATAAAAGTTGTCAGGAATCGATTCAAAATCCTAAGCCGATTCATAGAGATTAAAAAAGTATTTGTGATACAGTGCCTCAATGGCCAACCAACCAACCACCCAACCAAGTCGCGCGAGTGGGCCAGGTCCAAAAGCCAAAGGGTTTTTTTATTTGCTATCGGATCACGATGAGTCGACCCACCGCTGGAGGATGAGAGAGTCGACTCGAAGCTTGTCGACGAAAGCTAGTCGGCAGCCACTGTCGACGAAAGCTAGTCGGCAGTCTACCTTGGGGTATACCCACGGTAGTAGTTTATCGGTAGACGGTGCGCAAACTACGAACTCGATGGTGACGCAAGACACGGACAAGCTTTTTATCCAGGTTCGGCCGCCGAGTTGGCGTAATACCTACGTCCTGCGTCTGGTGTATTGATTTGTGTTGAGAGAATATGATGTGATAGGGGGGTCCCTTGCCCCTCCTTATATAGTCTGGAGGGCAGGGTTACAGATCTGGAAACTAATCCTAGTCGGTTACAATTGCCATAGATAATTCGATATCAATTCCTATTCTAACCGACTAGAATCCTGCTTGATCTCCACGTCTTGTTTCCTTGCGCGAAACTCCGAGCTGTCGGATCAAGCCTTGAACTTGTCTCGTAATGGGCCAAGCTTCCTGGCTGAAGTCTAGCCGTAAGGGTATAGGGGTTTATACCCCCACAGCTAGTCCCCGAGCACCATGTATTGTGATGTAACACGCCGTCTTGAGTTTCTTCGATCAGTGAGGCTTGACGTCTTCAATAAGTAGGAAAGTCGCCCAAACAATGGCAACGGTGTTTTGACCAACTCAAAAGACAGTTGATCAACATTGACATCGAAGGGGCAGGTTGTTCGAAGAATGCATGGTGCTCTTAAAAAAAAATTTCTTTCCTTGTGAAGTGTGCCCACTTTACCTTTTGGAAAGGTAAAAGCATCAAAAAAGCAAGCAAATTCACCGCTAGGTGAAGTGTGCCCACTTAGTCCCCGAGCCTGGTAGTAGGTGACATAGGCACGTGGTGCCAGGGTCAAAAGAAAATTCCCCAAAGTAGTTTTGAGACTGAGATGCATCGCTAGATGCATCGTACCGATGTAGTCCCCGAGCTTGCTGGAAGGCGAAGTATGAGCCTTGTAGCAAGGTCTAAAAAATTGAATTTACCAGTCCCCGAGCATGTCATGCTCGCCTGCAATTGAAAAGACCAATCGATCAGTCCCCAGACACCTAGTGTGCTTCTTGGAATTATATGTTGCTATACTGTACGACCAGTCCCCGAGCGTCGAGTGCTCAGTGGTCGGTGCATGCTTTAAAACTTTGAGCCGATAGACTGAGCGACCAGTCCCCGAGCGTCGAGTGCTCGGTGGTCGATGCAGTCATTGAAGTTCCGAGCTGATAGACTGGGCGACCAGTCCCCGAGCATCGAGTGCTCGGTGGTCGGTGCAGTCCGTGAAGTTCCGGGCTGATAGACTGGGCGACCAGTCCCCGAGCATCAAGTGCTCGGTGGTCGGTGCAGTCCGTGAAGTTCCGGGCTGATAGACTGGGCGACCAGTCCCCGAGCATCAAGTGCTCGGTGGTCGGTGCAGTCCCCGGATTGTTGACTCACTGGCGTATGTGTCTTCTTACTTTTGAAAAGACCTTTCCAGTTAAAGTTGACGTGACGAGGTCTCCTGACGATATGTCAGACGGATGCATGAAAAGTTGCACCTGGCAACTGTACGACCGCTCTTTGCATGGTTTGAGAAAAGGAAACCATCAATTGGTACGAAAACTCCGCCGCATTAATTGTCTATAATCATTGTAAACCGAAACGCCGCGTCCGCCGCATGGCCTGCCCACTTCCCGAGAATACAGGAAGTGGGAGAAGTGGAGTCGCGGGTTTATAAGGGTCTAATAGGTCCGCCTGTACTGCTTCGCCTGCCATTGCCTTCAAACCTTCCGCTCTCATCTTCTCCAATCTCCTGCATCTTCCTAACTCCAGCCCACATCCGCATCTCTAATGGCGAAGAACGACTCCAGGAAGAGGGCCGAACTGATGGCCAAGGAGTGGAAGAAGTCTCGCAGCACCACAAAATCTCTTGGTGACCTCGTCGATATGGGGCTTCTGCACGGCGCAGAGCTCGGCGGCTGGAGGGCACCGAAGGGGGAGAGCTACCTCGACCCTCGCGCCGGTGAGATCGTCGTTTTTGAAGATTTCGTTAAGAGAGGCTTTGGTGTTCCTGTTCATCCTTTCCTTCAAGGTCTTCTTTTGTACTATGAGATCGGGATTTGCAATCTGCACCCGAACTCAATTCTCCTTATTTCTACCTTCATCCACCTGTGCGAGGCCTATGTTGGCATAGAGCCGCACTTCGATCTTTTCCGGTATCTTTTCTGCTTGAGGAAGAAGGGAGCAGTTGGAGGCTCCAAGGTTGCAGGTGGAGTATACCTCAACCTTCGTGATGGGATGAAGAATCGCTACCTGCACTGTCCATGGAACACTTCCTTGACCGAATGGTACAGGAAGTGGTTCTACATCAGGGAGGAACCGGGCAGCTCCACGTTCTGCGACGTGGGATACATTCCGGAGAAGAGGACGAGCTGGACCGACCGCCCGGAGTTCGACGGTCCAGTGGCAGATCTCATGAAGCTGATCGACTGGTCGCGCCTGGACGGGCTTGGCGTGGTCGGCAACTTCATTTGCCGCCGGGTGATGCCCTGCCAGAAGAGGGTACACTCGGCGTACGAGTATGCCGGAAGCACGGACCCGACCAGGATGCGGTCGGAGATCTTGGAGAAAGCGGAGGTACAACAGCTGTTGAACGAGCTGTTTAACTTCGCGGATGGAGGCTTCATCCGTGGTAGTGATCGGGTGCAAGCCTTCAAGTTAGGACGACCGGCACCAAAGGTATGTAGCAGATTCTGTTTTAGCATTCGTATATCGTCAGCAATTGACTCATCTCTGTTGCTTTTGCAGATCGGCGGTGTCGACCGGTGCACAGTGTATGTATCACTGGCACCGGGGATGGAAAATCCTGCGGGAGAAGACCCGCCAGAGGAGGACGCTGCTCGGTGTACTCATTACACTAGCAGTGAAGAGGGCCAAGCCCGCCCCATCCCGACCTTCGAGGAGAGGGTAGCGGGGAAGAGGCCATTACCGGCAGATCCTTTGCCGGCGGATCTTCCGGCGGAGAGCAGCCAAGCACCGAAGCGTCGTCGGCTCGTGCGGATCGTTGACGACGACGACGACGACGAGGAGGCTGCGCCGTCGTTGGTCCGACGGCCCCGGGGTCGCCCAGATAATGCGCCGGCCGCTACTGATCGAGTGGCCAGTGACGCCCCGGCACCGCAAGCTGTCGAGACGGGGGCGCAGGTGCCGACCGGCCGGGCGAGGAGGAGGTTCACCGCCACCCACCGTCGATCAGACCTGTAAGTGTTCGACTTACGTATCTTTGGACTCCTCTTTGATGATTTTTTTTTTGAAATTTGACTGTTGTTCCTGTAGTGCGGCGTCGGATGTCGACCCCGGCCAGGTTGCCGGCCAAGGGACGGGCGAGCCTGCCCGCGGTTCTGGGGATGCGGCCCCCCAGACCACAGAGCAGCCAACAGCTGCAGTCGCGCCTGGGAGCACCGAGGGGCTCCCGAGCGCGACGCCGACTACAACAAGCAGCCCGACCAGGGCTGGAGAGGCTCCCCCACCGGACCCCTCGGAGAAGGGAAAATCTCCGACCGCTCCTCTTGCCGGGGGGAGTGAAGTCCCCCCGCCGCCCCGAGCAGGAGCCTCTTCGGCTGCGGGCTCCCCAGGTCTGGTCCAAGGGCCAGTAATACCTGGGACCACCACCGGGGGTGACGCAGCACAGGAGGAGGAAACCCGGGCGGCCTCCGATGAGGAGGTGGAAGAGATCGAGGGTCGTCCCCGTGATGGCCGCCAACACGTGTATGTGTGGCGCCAACGCGGGGATCACTTTATCGGGCATGAGGAGCTCACCGAGACCGAAGAGGCCGCCAGGGTGGAGCGCGCGGCCAAGCGCCTCGTCGACGAAGTCAAGGTAAGCGGCTTTTTGTACTGCTGCGCATTCTTTTGCCTTGTTTTGCATGGTCGTTATATGCTTGCTTTGTAGGACGTAATGAAAACGGCGAAGTACCGGAAACGGTGCTTTGACCAGATAGAAGGCGTCGTGGCCGAGAACAAGGCCCTTGCCGCGGAGGTAGACCGGTTGCGGGCGGAGGTCGGGGAGAAGGTGGTCGAGATGAGTGCCGAAAAGGAGCGTCGTCTCGACCTCGCACGTCGTTTGGCCAACCAGTACCGGCTGCAAGAAGGTTAGTCATACGCTCCGAGCAGCTTCGCGTACTTGTGTGGTTTGTTTTGCTGACCAGTTTAGGATTCACACAGACTTGGAGGAGGAGGTGGCGAGCCTCCGACAAGAGAAGGAGCAGCTCAGCCAACAGCTCGCCGGTGCGCTGGAGTCCGGGCGGCGAGCAGAAGAAGAATTGGGTCGAAAAGACCGGGAGCTATCTGGTAATGGTTGCCGCCTTGTTGGTTGCTGCCTGCCCCTTTGTTTGTTTAGTATGCCGAAAATAACGCTTCGTTTCGTTTGTAGTGCTCAAGGTGAACGCCAAAAAGCACCTGGATGATCTGGTCAAGGATCGGGACTCCTGGAAGGTCAACTGTTGCAGGATCTGGAAAGGAGTGTCCCCGGTCCTAGACCTGATCAGTCCCGAGCTCCCGGAGAGCTAGCCCCGCGCGCCGCAATTGACCCCGGTCGAGAAGACGCAACGGGCATGGGACTAGCTCCAGCAGTTCGTGAAGGACGCCGGGGAGTTTGCGGGCGCGCACGTCCTCAGCATGGTGCGCGCCCACTACCCCCTGGTCGACTTGAGCAGGCTGGAGAAGGGGTACCCGAAGGAAGTCGGCCCACAGGAAGCGGACGAACTCCGGGGTAGTCTGCTGGACTTGTCGTCGACAGTGATCGGCGACATCAATCTGTGCGGAACGGCCACTCCTCCAGACCAGCCGAGCTCAGATAGGTCGGCCAGGGAGTTGTCGGGCGCGTCCGTTGCTGGAGATGGGCGGTCGACGCCTGCGGTCTCGACCAGCCAGGCGCCGGTGGCCCCGACCCCCTCGTCCGGACAGCAGGGCCAGGCGGGTGATCAGCCCGAGCAGCTAGGCCAATAAAGTAGTCTGTAGGAATAGACTAGTGTCTGCCCGTCAGGGTATTTATTGTAAACTTTGTATGTAAAGTTTGTAATAAAGTTTACTTTTTGTCATGACTGTTGTTTTGAGCGCTGTAAAAATATCTGAGTGACGTGTCACCGTATTTGTCTTGGTTGTCGCTAGGAGCATCCATTGCGGGGGTTTTGCCGAGTGCTGTGTGCGACAAGGTATAGGCGAAAAAATAGAAAATTTCGTTATCAAAAATTATAAGATACTTATAAAAGAAAGTCATCAAAACTTTATGGATAGAAACGTCGCAGTTTGTCGATGTGCCAAGAGTTAGGCACTCGTGTTCCGTCTGGGTATGCCAATCTGTAGGACGTAGGTCGTGTGACCTCGGTCACCACGAAGGGTCCTTCCTAGGGAGTGGATAGCTTGTGCATTCCCTCCTGGCTTGTTTTCCATCGAAGCACCAGATCGCCGACCACGAAGTAACGATCCTTGACGTTCCTGTTGTAGTATCGCCTCACTGCCGCGAGATATTTTGCTGTTCGGAGACATGAAACTAAACGCTTTTCCTCCATGCAATTGATTTCGAGTTCTCTGGCGTTGTCGGCGGTCGCCTGGTCGAAGTGCTCGATTCTAGGAGATCCGAAGTGTATGTCAGATGGCAAGACCGCCTCTGCACCGTACACCATGAAGTAGGGAGACACCCCTGTGTTTCGACTGGTCTGAGTTCGGAGGCCCCAGACCACTGCCGGCAATTCTTTCATCCATCGACCGGGTGCTCTGTCGTTTTCGGTGTACAACCTTTTCTTTAGGGCGTCAACGATCATTCCGTTAGCACGTTCAACTTGACCGTTGGCACGTGGATGTGCCACTGACACATATTTTATGACTATGCTTCTGTCATCGCAGAAATCCCAAAAAGTGGTGCCAGTAAACTGAGTGCCCAGGTCGGTGATTATGCTGTTCGGGATGCCGAATCTGTGTATGATTTGATTGAGGAACTCCACAGCCTTCTCGGAGGTTGCCTTGACCAGGGGCATGTATTCAATCCACTTGGAGAACTTGTCGATTAACACGAAGACAAACTTGAAATTGCCCGGGGCTGGTTTAAATGGTCCGATCATGTCAAGCCCCCAGCAAGCAATGGGCCAAGACGACGGGATGGTTTGAATTTCATGGGCAGGTACGTGGGTCCTCTTAGCGAAAAACTGACATCCTTCGCAATGCCGAACCAGTTTTTCTGCGTCGCCGACCGCAGTTGGCCAATAAAAACCTGCTCGGAAAGCCTTTTCGACCAGCGTTCTAGATGCGGCGTGATTGCCGCAGGATCCGGCGTGTATGTCCTCCAAGAGCTTGATACCATCATCTTGGGGTATGCACTTGAGCAGTACTTCGGAGCTTGCGTTTTTCCGCATGAGTTTTCCGTCGACCAGGATGTAGTTCTTTGATCGTCGGATGAGGCGCTCGTTCTCTGTTTTGTCCTGAAAGCCTGTCCCGTCTGATATGTATTTGATGAACGGGGTACGCCAGTCACGCCCACCGGTTGTCGGAGTGGCGTCGTCTATGAGCATTGCCTCGGTGTGCTGCTTGTCGACCGGGAGGGAGCTTACGCTTGGCTCATGGATATCATGGACGAAAATACCCCGCGGGATTTGGGCCCGAGATGAGCCTAACTTTGACAGCGCATCTGCTGCTTGGTTCTTATCCCGGACCACGTGGATGTACTCTATGCCATAGAAGTTAGTTTCCCATTTGCGAATTTCTTTGCAGTAGAGATCCATCTTCTCGTGGGTTGCGTCCCACTCCTTGTTGAGCTGGTTGATGACCAAAGCGGAGTCGCCGTAGACATAGAGGCGCTTGACCCCCAGTTCAACGGCTAGCCGTATGCCGTGTAAGCATGCTTCGTACTCGGCGACGTTGTTTGACGCCGGGAAAAGGATCCGAAGGACGTAACGGAGTTTGTCCTTGTTGGGTGAGACGAACAATATCCCAGCGCCTGCACCGTTGATGTTCAAGGACCCATCAAAGAACATTGACCAGTGGTCTGAGACATCTGGAACGGAAGGCTCGTTGAGATCCGTCCATTCGGCAATGAAATCGACCAGGGCTTGAGACTTGACAGTGGTGCGACTCTGGAACTCTAGGGAAAATGGACATAATTCCACTGCCCATTTCACGATTCTGCCATTGGCGTCTTTGTTGCGCAGGATGTCCCCGAGAGGAAAGCTGGTTGTCACCAGGACTCGATGGCCGTCGAAGTAGTGCTTCAGCTTTCTTGACGTTATCAGGATGGCGTATATAAGCTTCTGTATTTGTGGGTACCTGGCCTTGGATTCGTTTAAAACTTCGCTTATGAAGTAAACGGGTCTCTGGATCTTGAAGACGTGACCTGGTTCATCTCGCTCGACCACTATTGTCGTGGAAACAACCCTGTCGGTTGCAGCAATGTAAAGGAGCAGGTCTTCATTGGGCTGAGGCGCCGTGAGGACAGGCGGTGAAGTGAGGAAGGTCTTAAGCTGAGTGAACGCAGCGTCGGCTTCCTCTGTCCAAGAGAATTTTTCTGACGCTTTCAATAGTTTGAAGAAAGGGAGGCCTTTTTCTCCCAGCCTTGAGATGAAACGACTGAGGGCGGCCATGCATCCAGTTAGCTTCTGAATATCCTTGACGTTCTTCGGTGGTCGCATGTCGAGTACGGCTTTGACTTTTGAAGGGTTTGGTCGTATGCCGTCGCGACTGACGACGTTGCCGAGCAGTAGACCGGAAGGAACGCCGAAAATGCATTTCTTGGGGTTGAGCTTCCACTTGTACCTATTGAGTGCCTTGAAGGTTCGGTCTAAGTTGTCGATTAGGGTGCTCGCGTCCCTTGTTTTTACGACCACGTCGTCCACATAGGCCTCGACGAGGTCATCGCGAATCTCGTCGTGGAGGCATTGCTGGATGGCCCTTTGATAAGTGGCCCCGGCGTTTTTAAGTCCGAAAGACATGGTAGTGTAGCAGTATGCGCCGAAGGGTGTGATGAAGGATGTTTTGATCTGATCTTCTTCCTTTAGCGAGATCTGGTGATAACCAGAGTAGCAGTCTAGAAAGGAGAGAAGTTCGCATCCGGCCGTTGAGTCGACCACCTCGTCGATGCGAGGAAGACCAAAAGGATCTTTAGGACAGTGTTTGTTGAGATCAGTGTAATCAACGCACATTCTCCATTCATTATTCTTTTTGCGTACAAGAACCGGATTGGCGAGCCAATCGGGGTGATACACTTCTTTTATGAATCCGGCTGCTAGAAGCCGTGTTATTTCTGTCCTAATAGCCTCCTTTTTGTCACGAGCGAACCGTCGCAGTTTTTGCTTGATTGGTCTTGCGGTCTTCGAGACGTTTAAGGAGTGCTCGATCAGGTTTCGTGGGACACCGGGCATGTCTGCGGGTTTCCATGCGAAAACGCTCACGTTGTCCCTTAGAAACCTGACGAGCGCGTCTTCCTATTTTGGATCCAGGTTAGCCCCGATGAGGGCTGTCTTCTCGGGGTTGCCTTCGACCAGCTGCACTTCTTTGTACTCCTTGGATTTCGAATTCTTTCTGGCTGTCTCCTGCTCAGGTAATCGGGGCTGGTCGGGGGGCAGCTGTGCGGCTTGGTTTGCTGTTTCCGCCATGCGGATTGAGAGGTCAATTGCCTCGGTGATCTTGAAGCTTTCTTCTTCGCAGGTGTACGCGGTGTAGACGTTGCCTCTGACGGTTAGGACACCCTTCTCCGTGGGCATCTTAAGGACTAGGTATGAGTAGTGCGGGACTGCCATGAACTTTGTTAGCGATGGCCGGCCCAGTATGGCGTGGTAGGTCCCGTCGAAGTCCGCGACTACGAAGTTGATGAACTCCGTCCGGAAGTAATCGGGTGTGCCGAATTGGACAGGCAATGTTATCTGTCCGAGGGGCACCGAACTTTGACCTGGCAAAACCCCCCAGAATTGGGCGTCGTAAGGTTTTAGTTGCGCCGGTGATATCTTGAGGGCGGGCAGGCTGTTGCGGAAGAGGATGTCGATGGAGCTTCCCCCGTCCACGAGTACGCGCTCGAATCTGATGCTATTGATGCAAGGATCAAGAATCAGTGGGAAACGACCCGGCTCTGGGATAGCGGCCCACTGGTCCTTCCTGCTGAACGAGATCTCCCTGTGGGACCACGCGGGAAATTTCGGATCTGCGATCGGCCCGTCCGTGTTGTCTATGTTGAGGCAGGCTCTCTTTAACAGCTTTCTTTCTCGCTTGGATTCAGTGGAGACCTTGCCCCCGAAAATGGAGTGGACCACGTCGGTGGGGCTGACGTATTGGTGTCGGGGGTCCCTGTCTTGGTCCTCATCCTCATCTTCGTGGTCGTGCCCGTCGCGCTTGTTATTTTTCTTGGCGGAGTCCTCTTGGGCGGCCCGCCGTGTATAGATGCTTTTGAGGACGCGGCACTCTTCCATGGTATGGTTAGACTTTGGGTGTAGCTGGCACGGTCCCTTCAACGTTTTGTTGTAGTCGTCTTGGTAGTCCCGTCGTCCATTGGGACGTTTGACCGTATTTACTTCGTGGTCGTATTCGCGAGGGCGCTTTCCTCTGAAGTCGTCGCGGCTGTCGCGCCGCCGATCCCAACCCTCTCGGTGATCGCGGTTGTCGGAGCGGCGGTGATTTCTGTTGTCGTAGCGACCACGACCGTAATCTCGCCGGGAGGGCTGGTCGGGGCCTCTCGCATCGTCTCGGATTAGTTTTTCTGCGTCATCAGCATCGGCGTAATTTTTAGCCGTGGCGAGGAGCTCTGCTACCGTTGATGGGCGCTTACGCAACAGCTTGTTCCTCAGTGCTTCATGGAAACGCAAGCCCTTGATAAAGGCTGATATGGCCTCGTCATGAGAAATCTTCGGGATTTTGAGGCGCATATCCGAGAATCGTCGGATGTAATCGCGCAGAGGTTCATTCTTCCTGTCTCTTATCCTTTCAAGGTCATACTTGTTTCCGGGCTGCTCGCATGTGGCGATGAAGTTGTCGATGAAAGCCTGTCGTAGCTCTTCCCAAGAGTCGAAGGAGTCCTCGGGCAAGCCGAGAAGCCATTGATGACCAGCCTGGTCGAGGACTACGGGGAAGTAGTTAGCCATGACGTGCTCATCTCCTGCCGCTGATCGGACGGCGATTTCATAGAGAGTAATCCAGTTCTCTGGATTTTCCTTGCCGTCGTATTTTTTAAGTTTTTCGAGTTTGAAATTGCGGGGCCACACGACTTGGCGGAGGTGTGAGGAGAACTGCCTTAGGCCCGCAGGACCGTGAGTTGCATCGTACTCGATGCGGCGCAGGTTTTCGTGGACTGCCCTCTCTGCGGCGCGCCTGTTGATGCGGTCCCGGGCATCTTTGGGAGGGATGTTGTGGCGGAGATCCCTGTGTTGATTTTCTTCTTGGCCGCGTGCGCGGTTCTGCTGGCGGCGGCCATCGGCGTCCCGACCACCATCGTCGCGCCGTGAGTCCCCTTGACGGTTGTCGGGGGAGCGGCTGCGGTGACGCCTGCTGGGTGAGGCCCGGCTACGATTAGTCTGGTCGGAGGCGGCTTCCGTATAAGAAACGTCCTGGACTCTCTTGAGCAGGGTAGCTGTCTGTCCCATTGCGGCGATCAGGTGTGCTCGGATGCTGGTCCGGACTCCCTGGCATTCGGGGGTGTCAGGAAGCCGATCCAGGTTGGCCATGGCGACAGCCACGTTGGCGCTTGGCGTCTTGTAGACCGGCTGATCCCCGACCATGTCAAAGGCATCGTTGAGGTTACTTGGTGGCATCTGTTGTTGCTCGTCCGCACGTCGTCGGGCGCGATCGGCGTTACGCTGTTCGCGGAGTTGCCTCTGGTCATCTGTTTCTCCGTCAACAGCCGGTTCGTCGGCGCTGACATTGAACACAATATCCCCTCGCCGGGGGGGAATATCGGGAATCGGTCGAAATCCAGAGGGTGTGAAGGAAAATCCAGGTCGTAGCCCTCGTCTTCGGTGTTTATAACCTCGGTGGGGACGGAGCCGGTGCTTGAGTTGGTGCTGGAAACGTGGCCGTCCCGTAGCTCTCGGATTGTCACCATGTTGACATGGTGACGGTTGTTCCTTGTCGGCGACCAGCCCGCTTTGCTGAAAACGGATTGGACATGCTGTGAGTAAACAGAGGCCGAGTTGTTCAGGCCGCAAGGATAGTCTTCCTTTTTGAGCTCGACGGATCGTCCTGAGGGGGTTGAGGTTATCGTCAGGGACGTTCCCAGCCGTTCGTGTGTGGGGACACGAGTTGGCCGGCGGGATTTCGAAAAATCCGCTCGAGCAGCTTGGTCGGGCCGGCGCAGAACTCCATCTATTAGTTGGGAGACTTCGAGTAGCTTGGAGTCAGCGCGATCGAGCGCTTGGAGGAGGTCCGAGCAGTCGATCTCCTTTCCCTTGTAGAGTGGGAACGGTGGTCGGGAGCTTGGTGTCGTCATGCGTGTGGTCGGAGACGGCGTGATCTCAGATTGGATCTGGATCTCTTTCGGAACCGTGGTCGCGAAGCCGTCGCTGCACGTCGTCCACGTGACCTGGCCGACGGTGAACGTGAGGCCTTCGGGCACGGTCGCGGAAGCTGGGATCGTGACCATCTTGTTCGCCGGAAAAGTTGCACGCACTCCCCCTACCTGGCGCGCCACTGTCGACGAAAGCTAGTCGGCAGTCTACCTTGGGGTATACCCACGGTAGTAGTTTTTCGGTAGACGGTGCGCAAACTACGAACTCGATGGTGACGCAAGACACGGACAAGCTTTTTATCCAGGTTCGGCCGCCGAGTTGGCGTAATACCTACGTCCTGCGTCTGGTGTATTGATTTGTGTTGAGAGAATATGATGTGATAGGGGGGTCCCTTGCCCCTCCTTATATAGTCTGGAGGGCAGGGTTACAGATCTGGAAACTAATCCTAGTCGGTTACAATTGCCATAGATAATTCGATATCAATTCCTATTCTAACCGACTAGAATCCTGCTTGATCTCCACGTCTTGTTTCCTTGCGCGAAACTCCGAGCTGTCGGATCAAGCTGGTGTACGTGGCACTGATGAGTCGACCCACCACTATGGGTGCCCTAATACCTCGTTTATCTCAAATTATAAGTCCTTTTGAATTTTTAGTACATATAATTTGTTATGTATTTAGACATATATTATATCTAAATGTATTGTAAAATGGATGTACCAAAAAAATCAAAATAACTTATAATTGGTAACGAAGGGAGTAATAGTTTTTTCACATTAGGAGGAGGTTTGTCCGTAGATATAATTGTGAAGAAAATTCTCAATCTTATATGAACTTTCAACATGATATTAAATGATATTGTGTACCTTCTACCATCAGTCGTACAGCTGTGACTCTAAAGTTCATTTTGTATTATATGATCATAAGCACTGCAAGTCTATTAAAATCTTTACGTACCATACCATATCAAATATTCAAATACATGTGGCTAATATATATTGGTATACCATATGGAGAGAAGAATCCATGTAAATTCTCCTACCACGCCACACACACTAACACCGCCCCGCCGTGTCACGTCACGCGTCGTGGCCCCGGGAGCGCGCGCTGCTTTCATTACTAATGCGTGCCACTGGGCTGCAAACGACGGGGACAACGTGTCGTCTCGTTTATTAGGAGTATATAATAATCTCTGGAAAAATAATGAGACTTAGGGCCTGTTTGGTACAGCTCACAACAGCTTCATGAGCTGTTGTGAGCTGTTTTTTTTGCCAAACACTTATTTTCAAAACAGCTTCATAGGTGAAGCTGTTTTTCCCCTCCTCTCACAAAAACATAAGTTGGATGAAACTGAAAAAAAGTAGCTTATTGTAGCTTCTCCCTCATTTCTCTCTCTCAACTATGCATGAAGTAGTTGGTGAAGCTATTTTGCCAAACACTTAACCACCAGAACATTGGCATGTAATTGGTTAATTATATAAAAATCTCTGTGGCGAGAAAAAAGTGCACGTAACGACGGACATTGTCACGTGTGGTGGGGTGTGAGGAACGAATTCTCGGTGCAACGTCGTCTCTGCATTCTGCACAGTCCAGCAGTGACAGTGAGGGGCTGGGAAAACTGATCGATCCGTACGTTCCCGTAGCGGTGATTCTACACGGACGATCGACGTGGCTTGATTGCTTGAAGAGCCGTCGGCTTTCTTGTATACGTTCGTACTCCTACATAATCTGCCAAATATGTAGCGACATGCCAGGAAAATAAAGGTAAAACAAAAACATGACGGGACAAAGTAAGCTCGAACCGTGTCACCGTAGAATAACCAGCAACTAGCAAGCTACAGTACTGGGTAGCGGACGCGCATCGATCGACTAAAGGCCAAAAAGCTATTAACTGCGATTGGATGGGCAACAAACACACCAATAACACCTTCGTTCTCAGTTCTCACGTACCTCTCCCGAGAGACGGCGACGTGAGAGTACGTCAAGATCACACGTAACAAATAAAGCCTTGCTTTATTTAGCGCATAAATAAAAAACGATGGAGTTGTACGTATTTCAAGCAGTCACGCAAACAAATTGAAGCCGACAACCAGAGGAAGCTAGACGACAACAAGGGCAGCTTTGTCGTAGGTCGCAATCGTGTATCTCGCAGTGCACTTGCAGCATCTTGTGCCTTTGTGTGTAGTGCGCGGCGGCAGAGCTTTGCATCGGCGGCGGCGTGCGGATCCGCAGCATCCCCGGGACGGGAGAGACAGAGGCGGGTGCGGGGTGCAGCGGTGCTGTTGTTCGTTTGGCTAAAAAAAAAAAGTAGCGTTGACTAATTTGTAGTCTAAATATGGAGCGTGAGATAGATGTTGTTTAGTTTCAAAAAATTTAGACCCTGTTTGGTTCCACCAACTAAATTTTAGTTAGCTAAACTTTAGTCACTTTAGTAGCTAAAGTCCAAACACATTGACTAAAAGTAGTTAAAATAGTTTAGTTTCATTAGTCATCTAAGAGTAGCTAAAATAATTTTAGCTAGCCAAAATTTAGTTGGTGGAACCAAACAGGGCCTTATTTTTTTAGATTTTTCGTCACATTAAATCTTCCGACACATACATATAATATTAAATAAAGAATAAAAAAATAATTAATCGTATAATTTTACAGTCTCCATTTTATAAAAAAATTTAAAACTAATTAAACAAGGCCGTAGTATATGCTAGTAGAGCCGCGCAACTGACGTATAGTCCAGTACGAACACATACACGTGTTTATGCATAGAAAAAAAATTGGTATTTGCCCTTATATAATGGTATTATCAGTAACCCTCTATAGATAGTCTCTGAACTCTGATGGTCCAACGTCCAAGTAAGTGCTTCTGGTCTCTCTTATTATTGCTTGTGCCGTCATGCCGTGCATGGCAAAAGCGTATGCTAACAGCAATGCACCCATATAGGTAGACATGCCATGCTATCATCCTCTATGTTCGTTTGAGTTTATCAGCTAACATCAGTTAATATAGAATAATCTTTTTTTTCACAACAAATCAGTATTAGCATTAGCATCCCAATCAAAATAAACATGAGGGCCGCGTGGCCAAAAGCAGCAGCAGCAGCAAGTGCTCGAATAAACTAACTGATCAAATTGTACACGTCACCATCCTTGCTTGCTTTGCAATTGCTATTTGCATGATGGTGACACTAGTACACAGAAGCACTATACAGGCGGTTCCCAATCCCTTTTCACAGGCGGTTTGGAGAACTGCCTGCGCTGGGTGCCTGTGGAAATCAAGAGTTTCCACATGCGGGTAACCTAGAACCGTCTGTAGAAATATATTTCTACAGGCGGTTCAGCTATGCAACCCGCCTGTAGAAATGAACTTTCTACAGGCGGTTCTCATTATATAACCGCATGTGTTAAAAATTTTAAATCTCCCGCCCAATTCTAAATTTTCCCACCAGAACCTTTTTTCATTTTATATTTTAATATGTACATACAACATATATATATATATATACACGTAATATTCAAACTACTGAAGCCTAGAGATCATGTAAACCATTGCAACATGCAATTCATTTATATATACTGTTACTTTACATAAGGTTACATTAATTACAAACATGATCACACATCAAGTTTTTTCTGTTACATGCATTAGAGGTTTCACCTCTGAAACCTCTGCTCTAATAACCGGATCGAGTTAGCTTAAGCCTACTAATCTCCCTTAGCGCTCCGTATTCAGGCTTTGCTAGGGCGCTGGTCCGATCGTGATATTTCCCTTCGCTGGGAATGACTTCTCGCAACATGAATTTGCAGAGGTCCTCAACTATGTTGTATAAAGTGGCTTCACTCATGCTCTTCGCCTTTTCAAAGTCTTTTTGCTGCACAGGAAGTTAGAAAACATCATATATTTAATGTTCATAATACATAATTAACAACCTTAATTACTTAGAGCATTAATTACCTTATAAGGGTTAGTCATATATCTTCCACCCTCTCTCATGAACTCACATACGTAGAATCCACAGTGGACCGATCCTAGTGGTTGCTTGTGACACTATATAAAGAAAAAGAGCATATTTGTGAGTTGCAACATGATGCGTATTCTATGTATATAGCTAGCGAGAATAACTTGGTAAACTTTCATACGTACCGGCCACTTATAAAAGAACCTCAAAGGCTGCCCCTGTATTCCTGACTCGCACTTTCCCCCTTTAATCTTATAATACCTATAGGCCTTATGATATCAAAAACATTCTGCAAGTTATTGTCAAACTCTTATAAAATTTTGTATGCATATTTTACTTAGCTTACCGTTCTAAGAGAGAAATGAATGGTGCATAAGTTGTTGGTTCATAGTCTGCGGAGTCTAGGACATGCACACGTCCATGCTTGGGATTAATCATTAAGCAGATCCAGTGGTCCCTGAGAGAATGAACTTTGTGATCAAAGTGCGCATTTTAACTATTAATACGATGCATGCAAACTGACACTTACCTAAAGTGATATGGTGCGAATATTAATTCCCTGTCTTGAAACTCTAGCATTGTCATGGCTAGGTAGAGGCCATAACTAGCTATTTGTTTCTTTTCCCTTTTCTTTATTTCGTCCTCCTGCTCTTTTGGATCCAAACCTTTTAAGGAGTCATGATCTTTTCCGATCCTAAAAGTGTGCTCGTCCTCACATATCCTCATTGGGCTCATATACGCGACCCTTTTATTCGCATTAGTGCTTGGATCCGGACCGTACCGCATCTGTTGCTGTTCATATTGCATTCTGCAACGTGCACTTGTATGTTAGTATTAAAATTTAATGTAACTCACAAATAATAACTCACAAATTTAAAGCATTGTATGAGTGACATTTACAATGCAAACCCAGTTATGAGCTGCACATCGAGTCTTTGTAGGTTCATCATTAACCACATGTCCTCGAAGGTCACAATTGCTCTTGTATGATCACTATTAAATGCCTCTGCTGGTATATCTACACTGATCCGTGTCAATGCCAACAGAAGCTGCTCTCATATACCAGTCATGGAACCTTTTTACACCAGCTGGGACCTTTTTAAGTTTATCCCAAGTGAGTAGAGGCCTACCCAACTCATATTTCTTAGGGACATATTTATAATCATCTTTAGTGGGTGGCCTAATATTTACAAAGCTGGTTCAGACTTCTTCGCTGCCTTCTCGTGCTCAGCCAAGTCAACTAATTTTGTCGTGCGGCTCATTGCAATTCCTGACAAAAATAGGGCAGTACCAGCAGACTTCCTCTTCTTTGGCTCGAACGGCGAAACCAATTTGGGCACCGAAAATTTTAACTTTTTTGGTGGCGGTGGTGTCGTCTCGTCATCTTTGGTTGGTTGTGGTGGTGTCTCGGCATTTTTGGGTGGTGGTGGTGTGGAAGATTCTGGTGGTGCTGGCGAAGGTTGTGGTTTAGGTGATGGTGGTGGGGATGGTGGGTGAGGCATTATAGGTGAGGATGGTGGAGCGAAGATCGGAGAGGGTGGTAGACTCGGAAGAGTTATGTTACCACCGACATCTGGAAGGGACGACTCCTGAGTCAGTGGTACTTCTTGGGATGAAGGTTGTGGTACCTCAGACAACAGGACGTCTCGTCGAGGCCAAAGAATGAAATTCTTGATAGCTTGTCCCAGCTTCTCAATACCCTCAGGACCAGGAATGTCTAGCATGTCATCCTCATATCCTTGGACAACTGTCTGCACTTCCACCCTACAATAGTCCTCTGGAATTTCGCTACCATGAAACTGGCGCCCCGGGATTGCAAGTCCTGTGGCTACTTCCCTTGTACGATTATTGTTAAGACCGTACCTTATGACTAGGGAGAACTGGATACCGGTCCTTGTGTCCAGTAGACGCCACACTACTTGGGACAACTGGAGCCTGTTGTGATGTTGTCGGGGCGACCACTAGCTGCATCTGGCGAGGCTGACCACTCAATTGGCTAGACATTGCAGACGCCAGTCGCTGCATCAACTCAGGAGGAGGATCGGAGAGCATTTTATTCATCACCTGTTCGACTTCTTTCTTAGCCTCCTCCTTAAAAAAATTAGACAATTCTTCCTTGTAGCGATCGCGTTTTCTATACATTCCTTCCCACTCTGGTCCGAATCCTTCTTTCCATCCTTCCTTGGATGAGATACCTCGTACACGACCGGGATGCTCTGAGTTACCCAGAGCAACAGTAAGAACATCCTTCTCCCTTTGTGGCTTAAATTCGCCTGCTTTCTGCTTAGCTGCCACCTTGAAAATATTCTTCGCAGCCTCTTCGACCATTGGGTCAGCAAATGACAAGCCAAAATTGGCATTCTTTGCCGGTACCCGAGCACGAACCCACCGCGAGCCCCTGCGACCAAGTTGGTCAGGGAGCGCCGGCAAACCCTGAGCCCTCTGCGCTTCATCCTCTTGCTCCCATTGGGCAAGCTTGCGCTGGTAACCACCTGTGCCTAGGTGGTGGTGGTACTTGTTCCTTTTTGCGAGTTCAGATTTGGATTCGCTCAAAGCTTTGAACTCATCAGAATTCCTCTGCTCTAGAAACACTGGCCACTGACCAGCCGTGATTTTATACCTCTTTATCGGGTCCAACCCTTTCTTTGCCCACTTTGAATTCAACTCAGACTTGTAATTCCTAAACATGATCCCCCGTTGCTTCAATGTGTGCTCTTTTACGAGGTCTTCTGAACCCTGAGGTAAAACAAACCTCGTAAGCAGCCTGTTCCACATTCTTGTGATCTCATTGTTGTCCACATTTTTCCACTCCCTGACTGTGATGTCAAGATGGTCCCTAACTAAGAAACCGAGTGTGTTACGCCACTTAGGTAAGGTCTCCGCTGGAGCTAAGGGTTGTCTAGTCGCACTGACATGTGTAACTCTATAAGTTACTTTTGGGAACTGATTCAATCCTCTTTCACCTCGTTTCCTTTTGTTCCCGGTCTCAGTGGTCGTCTCCGTCGTCGGCTCAGGTGCACTTTCATGTGCAACTTCTTCTTGGGATAGGATTTCCTCCATTTCTTTCAATTGAGATAGCACCTCCTATTCATATAAAGACATGTAATTATGAATGAGGCGCATAAAAGTATAGAAACATATAATTATGAACGAGTAATTCACCTCTTCTATCTCTGGGTTGTAATCGGGGTCACGTGCGTACTCACGACGGGCGTTCCTCTCTATGCGAGGATCAGGAATGTCGCTTACCGAGGTCTCGTACGAAGGAGTTGACTCACGTGACCCTTCTGCCTGCTCCGTGTTGTGGGACCCTTGTTCCTTCTCTGCGTGCTCGGGCCTTTTTTCTTGCTCCGTGCGGTCGGACCCCTTTTCTTGCACGGTGGGGCTAGACCCTGGTGCCTTCTCGGTGCAGTCTGACCCTTTTTCTTGCACCGTGGGGCCGGACCCTGGTGCCTTCTCGGTGTGGTCTGTCCCTTTTTCTTGCACGGTGGGGCCAGACCCTGGTGCTTGCTCCATAGGGCCGGACCCTTGTGCCTGCTCCGTGTTTTCACTTGGAGAAGTCGTCATTGCAAGATTCTAAAGCATATATGTTATCAGAAATGTTATATAGTATAGTATGAACATTGAAGATAATACTCTAAGTCAATCATTGACTAATAAATAGTTGACTTATAAATAATTAAAAGTGAATATTTGCTACATGTTTTCTAGAAAGCTTACTAAATTGTGAACTTTGTTCTAAACATTACTTTAAAATACTATAACTACACATGTGCTTAACCAAAAATTGTGTTGTTTAGCTTTTGGGAAAGCTTATGAAAAGTACTACAACTCATATATTTACCTTAAGGCAAGATTCACATCTTAACTGAGTCAGACAATATAAACATGCAAATCTACTAAGAATAAGAGCAAAGCAACACATCTTAACTGAGTCAAACAATATAAACATGCAAATCTACTAAGAATAAGAGCAAAGCAACATAGGGCATTAGTTATTTTTATATCTCTTAATCTACTATTCCTAAATTCATGAAACAATTACTAGACCTCCAATATCATATGAAAAGCATATCACAATAATTTCATATTTATTTGAGCACTACTACTACAGTTATGAAAAAGACAAATACAATAAGCAATTAAAACCTAACTACCTAAATCTATTTTTAAAGCTAAAATTTCAAACTAAAACATGACATATTATAGATCTACTGGATAGACAATTTTACAAGGATTCCAAAAAGTCTATATTTGCTATTTTATGATTTTTCTAGCATTTACTATGATTTTCCAAATATCATTCCAAAAACAAATCACATGGTTACTGACGTGTGGGCCCCACACTTTACAGCTAATAATTCAAACAAAAACATGTAATATTATAGATCTACTGCATAGAGAATTTTATAAGGATTTCAAAAAGTCTATATTTGCTATTTTATGATTTTTCTAGCATTTACTATGATTTTCCAAATATGAGACAATTTCCTTCCCAAAAAAATCATCTGGTCACTGACGTGTGGGCCCCACATGTCAGGATATCTTCAACCTCGCGCATGGCAGGGTTGTGTGGCCGTGCTGCGTAGGGGAGGGTGGGGGATCTTCTCGGTGGTGCGCTGGGCAGGGGAGGGGGTGGGGGAACGGGAGGTGGGGGTGGGCGGCGGCGGCGGCGGGGGGGAGGCCAGGGGGCAGCGGCGGCGGCGGCTGCAGCGCGGCCGTGACCGGAGAAGAGAGGGGCGGTGGGCACTCATACCGGAGAAGAGAGGGGGCGAGCATACCAGGTCGAGCGTGGAGGAACGACGGCGGTGGAGACCGGAGGCGGAGCGGCGGCGAGCTCGGCGGCGAAAATCGGCAGCCTGACGGCGTCGATTTGAATTCAACTGGCGCCTTCGGGACTTGGAAAATTTTAGGTCTGGGTGCGACCTATATAGGGGCACCATTTCTACAGGCGGTTTGTATTGACCACCGCCTGTAGAAACCATTTCAACAGGCGGTGGTCAATGCCAACCGCCTGTAGAAATGCATTTCTACAGGCGGCTGGCTATGTGAACCGCCTGTAGAAATGCATTTCTACACGCGGTTTGCTATGTGAACCGCCTGTATAAATATTTTTCAATTATATTGTTTGTACATTATTTGTTGTAACATAATGTAAAATAACTTGTATATTATATTGTTTCTACATTATTTTTAATGTAAAATATATTTGTATCATATATTTAATGTATATTATAATATAATTATAATATGATTATATTGTTTCTAAATTTATTTTTAATTTTTAGTGTTATATATTCTTTGTATATTGATATTATAATATGATTATATTGTTTCTAAATTTCTTTTTAATTTTTAGTGTTATATATTCTTTGTATATTGATATTATAATATGATTATATTGTTTCTACATTATTTGTAACATAATTATGTGGCATTTGACAAAGCGTTACGAAAGTGTAGTTCTAAATCGAAATCGAAAGGTCTCACATATAGTTTCATAAATTTGAGTGAGATTACATGATGACTAGAGTTTACATGATGAATGACAAATACAATCTAGGCAGTTACTATTCTTCCTTGTCCATCAGCGCGCACCCAAGGCAAAGAACTTTGTGAGATGCTTCGCTCAACATTTCTTATCTTAGGAGGATAGTCATCCACAAAGAGGGACATGTCGCTGAACTGGTTAAAATCCTCCAGATCCGCTACACCATCAACTCCTATTGCTTGTTGCTTTCCTGGAAAAACTACATGCTTCAGCTTGTCAGTAGTTTTCTTCTCATTCTTAGAAAGGATCTGTTCAGCATAGAACACCTGTGCAGCACGGTTACCAAGGATCCACGGGTCATCTTTGTATCCCACTTTACTTAGATCAAGAACTCTGACCCCATAATTATCCACTGTGACATGTTTATCTTCTACCCATTGACATCGAAACACGGGGATCTGAAATGTACCATAGTCTAGTTCCCATATGTCCTCGATGAAGCCAAAGTATGTAATAATATCACCAGTTTCGTCGTCTATGGCCTCGCATCGAACACCACTATTTTGTGTCATGCTCTTTTTATCCTTGGATTTGGTATGAAATGTGAATCCACTTATGTCATATGTTTGCCATGTTGTCACTTGGCGTGATGGTCCAGATGCCAAAGCCTCGATGGTTTGTTCCTCAATTGTTTCCCCAGATGGAATATCCTACTCCCTTAGCCATGTGTACAATTGTTTCTTGTGTTCCTTCATTATCCAATCATTCGTTTGCCCAGGATTATGTTCTCGAAGCTCATTCAAGTGTTGACCGAGAAAATGCTCCATAATCGAGAGCTGATGTAAGATGCTGTGATGTGCCTCAAGGACTGTATTGTAATCTGGCGGGATGAATGATTTCCGTCCAATCCTCCCACTTCCATGCAGCCTACCTTCATGCCTTGATGGAGGCAAACCTATTGCGACCTAGTCTTTTAGGACACTATTGCAGAATGGTCCTCCGGACTCAATTGCCTCTTCAGTACAGTACCCCTCTATCATGGATGCCTCAGGACGAGCACGAGTTGATACATAGCCATTTAGTATTGCCATAAAACGCTCGTACGTCCACATTTCATGCAGGTACATGGGACCCAATGCTTGTATTTGAGGAACTAAGTGCACCACAAGGTGCACCATGATATCAAAGAATGATGGGGGAAAACACATCTCAAACTGTGACACTGTCTCCACTGCGAATTGCTGAAGGGATTCTAACTCATCACGGTCAATTACCTTTTGTGTGACCTTATTGAAAAAATAGCACAATCGTGTGACTGCCATCTTCAAGAACACTGGATTGATAGCCCTTATTGCAATAGGGAGGAAAGTAGTCAGCATTACATGACAATCATGTGAGTTGTAGTTGGTGAGTGTAAGGTCTTTCATTGACACAATACTTCGTATACTAGAGCAGAATCCAGAGGGGACTTTCAAATTCTTCAACCACTCACACATCACATGTTTCTCATCTATGCTGAGGTTGTAGCTTGCTGCTGGGAGATGGTACTTTCCATTTTCTTGAAGAACAGGATGAAGCTCTTTTTTTATACCTAACTGTACCATGTCGAAGCGTGAATTGAGTCCTTCCTTTGTCTTCGTCTTGATATCTAGCAATGTGCCAATTAGGCTTTCAAACACGTTCTTCTGGACGTGCATACCATCGATCGCGTGTCGTATGTCCAATTCTTTCCAGTATGGCAAATACTCAAAGAAAATGGACTTCTTCTTGAATGTTGCCCCTGGAGTTGGTTTGACATCCTTTCTTGGTTTTCCATCCTTTGTCTTCTTTCCGAACACAAAGTTGATGTTGCTCACTATTTTGAAAACTCTCTGGCCTTTGCTATTACCTGATGGTGCATCTGAGTTCCTTTCATCATTATTGTCGAAGTACTTATCCATCTTTTTTAGGCGGTACCTGTGCCCTTTTGATAAGAATCGTCTATGCCTCATGTACACTATTTTCTTAGATGCATTAAGGGACACATAATGGGTTCCATCTATGCACACCACACAACCAACCTTTCCCTTGAATTGCCCTGACAATGTGAAGAGAGCAGGGTAATCATTGATCGTAACAAAAATAATTGCTCTTAGTGTGAATGAATCTTTGCGAAACTCGTCCACCATTTCAACACCTTGTATCCATAACATTTTCATCTCCTCCATTAAGGGCTCCAAGAAAACATCCATGTCAACTCCAGGTTGGACTGGTCCAGAGATAAGTATGGTTAGCAAAAGGTATTTTCGCTTCTGCATCAACCATGGAGGAAGGTTGTAGATGGTGAGAATCACCGGCCATGTGCTGTGCTTGCTGCTCCTCTCAGCAAATGGATTCATTCCGTCGGTACTCAGTGCAAACCTAACATTTCTTGGTTCGCTGGCAAAGTCTTGATGGTTCTCATTAAAATCTTGCCACTGCTTTCCATCGGCTGGATGGCGAAGCTTGCCATCATTTTTGTGCTCATCCGAAGCATGCCAACTCATTAGTTTTGCATCGTCAGGGTTAGCAAACAAACTCCTCAGCCGATCTATCACTAGAAGGTACCACATCACTAAAGCAGGAATCTTTTTCTGCGCATAATAATCAACCTCTTCTTTATCTTTGCTGGTGGGTTTTGAACTCTGCTGGGTCTTCTTTTGGGTCTTCTTTCGCTTCTTCCCTGCTGTACACATGGAGGCAGCACAATCCTCATGTCGATAGTCTTTATTTGTCTTATACCGACTTGCACCACACTTTGGACACTTATCCAAGTCCTTGTATTCATCACCGCGATATAGGATACAATGATTCTTGCACGCATGGATCTTCTCGACACCCATAGTGAGCGGACTGATCAGCTTCTTTGCATGGTACGTGTTAGCAGGCAATTTGTTCTCCTTGGGAAGCATGTCTCCGATAATACTTAAGAATGTATCGAATCCAACATCAGACAGACCATACCTGGCTTTTGCCATCAGTAGTTTTAGCACAGATCTCAGCGTCGTGAACTCTTTGGTACAACCCTTGGACTCATCATACAGAGGCTCTTCAGCCGCCTTCTTCAAGGCCTCCATCCCTTTCATTAATAACATTGATGGTTCAGTATGACGATGCAACATTGCCTCTAAGAATTCAAAATCTTCCGCGGCTGTATCATTTGGTAAGACATGAGTTCTGTCATCAGCATTTCTCCCAGCAAAACCACCAGCACTGACATTTGGCACAACATGTTCACTTCGGTGTGTGTCGTGCAAAAACTGAAATCCTTCATCAGGCATGTCTGGACCGTCGACATCAATATTCGCAGGGTCCCCAATTGTATAAGGTGCCGAGCTACCCTCTCCATGCTTTGTCCAAATCAAGTAATCCTTCATAAATCCTCGGCATACCAGATGAGAAATGATTGCTTCAGTATCTTCAAAAATATTAATATTTCTGCAGTCGATGCATGGACAATATATGTGCTTCGTCTTTGTTCTCAAAGCATGGTTCTTAGCAGCATCAACAAACCTATGGACCTCAGGTATGTATGATGGATCTAGTCTTAATAAGTTATACATCCAGAAGGACCGCTCCATCATGAGCTGTGCAAAAATTAGTAAATTAATTGATCTCAATGCAAAACAGGTAGTTTAGGAAAATTGTCATCTAACCTTTCAAACAACAACTTGTGAAGATGAAAACCTCGGAGCTAACATTAAAAATAAAGACAAAACCCTAAGTAATAATAAAAAATTAACAACTAAATCAAATTGACAAGGTAGAAAAACACCATTGATGGATTCAACTAAATATATACCTTGATTCACTATAATAAATTTGATAAGGAAACATGGAAATATATAAAAATACATATTGCATAATGAAATCAAATTTACATAAAATGAACATCCTAAACAATAGAAAACTTATCTTTCTCTTTCTTCCCAAGCATGGAAACACCATTCATGGAAAGCACTACATATATATTTCTTGGATTCACTAATTAGAGAAGAAAACATAGAAAAAAAGAGAGGAGAGACATCATCTAACCATCTTAAGCAACCTCATTTGAGCAAATATAGTCCATACCTAGCTATTCTACTCTCTCTCTCATGGTGAAACCCTAGATCCAAAAAGTAGCTCTAATTGAGCAAGAGGGCACAAAAAGAGCCTTTAGAGGCATCAACTAACCTTTCTTAGCCACCTCCTTCCAAGAAATGAAGATCAAAACCTCCCCCCTTGTATTTTGGAAAAACTGGACCTCCAAGATGTGCTCCAATGGAATGTGGCTGCTACCTACAGTTCTGCCCGAGGAGAAAGAAGGGGTGGGGTATTTATAGAAAGAATAGCACAGGCGGTTTGCTTAGAAAACCGCCTGTGTAAATCCTTTAACACAGGCGGTTCACATAAGAAAACCGCCTGTGTTAATGCTCCATTTACACAAGCGGTTTCCTTATGTGAACCGCCTGTGCAAATCCATTAACACAGGCGGTTCACATAAGGAAACCGCCTGTGTAAATGGAGCATTAACACAGGCGGTTTTCTTATGTGAACTGCCTGTAAAGACCTGTTTACACAGGCGGTTTTTAAATCTTGCCGTACAAATTTACAACACAGTCGTGTTACAAGTATAACCGCCTGTGAAAATTTTTTGCCTCCGCCGGCTTAGAGCATCTGTGTACTAGTGTGACGTCAAATTATAGAGTATATAAACCGGAACAAGAATGAAGTAGCTAGGGAGTAGGTTTAGACGGTCGACCACCAAATTCTAACACCATCGTCATCAAGTAGACAAGTAGTAGTGACCCGGCCGTCGTCAGTATATTCCAACCTGATGAATTAGTCCTTTTCTTGTCTCTCCAACGATAAAAACAAAGAATGATCGAGGCGACCACGATTAGTATCACTCTCATCACCTTAATTAACGACTCCGGTCGTGTCTGTCTGCCTGTCTATATAACTATCTATACACGTATACAATGAATGGAGCCGTGTATGTGTACTTTTTTTATGTATTTCATTGACGTGTATATACTGGACAAAAAGAACAGAGAGATGACTTGGCAAACATACATCATTATCAAGTGATCATGGCCAAAAAGTCCTTGTCGCAGCCATGTACCACGGTCCACGGCCGTTTACCGCCAATAGAAGAAGCCAATGTGGAAATTGTATCGTTTATATATACCAAGTACCATGCTCAAACAATATATTAAAAGCATGTCCGCTAGTTTAAAAAATCATAGTTAACTACTGGATCCGCCTTCTTTGTCGAGAGCCGGCAGCCCTCGGCAAAGACGTAAAAGCTCTCACCAAAGTCTTTGCTGAGAGCCTGCCACGTGGCTCTGACTTTGCCGAAGGCCAAAAGTGCCATTGGCAAAACCCACGGCGCCGTCGAGAAACGTCAATGTTGACGTCGTCTTTGCCGAGAGCCAGCCTCGCAGGCTCTCGGCAAACACTTTTTGTTTTTTTTAAAATCTTTGCCGAGAGCCTGCCAGACTGGCTATCGGCAAAGGAGAGCTTTGCCGAGAGCCGTATAGGCTGGCTATCGACAAAAACTTTTTATTTTTTTATACTATTTACAGATTTGTTATAAGATAAAAACATTGTTGAAAGGTTCGATAAATAAACACAAGGGATCTAAGTACGCAGAGACGGAACCAGAGCAAATATATAGGGGGGTCGAGTATAGAAGATATGCATGAAGATTACACTTGGCTTAAGCTCCATCACTTAAAAATAACTAACTTTGCATGCAGTGGCGGACCTAGAAACTTTGTAGAGTCTGGGCGAATATTACGGTAAATAAAGTATAGTAGATTGGTAGCGGACTAAAGATAGTGGATCACGAATAGCGGGTGCTATTGCGAACGTTGAATTCCAATAGCAGTATATGATAATTACATGTAAATTTAAGCACATATATTATGAATAATAGATATAAATAGATATTACTCAAAGAACTAAGGTTTCACATATTTAAATTAAGAAAAAACATGATGTTCCATATAAAGCCTTCTTTAGATGCTCATGCTACCTTAATACATATGTGTTAGGATAGATTAACACATGTGGATTAAGGTCTAAACAAGCCCTAGAATATAGATTATGGGAGTCATAAATGATAGCAATTTGTAGCTAGAAAATAAACATGCCCTATGACACTAAAATTAATTATACGTTGAATTGCTAAAAAGGATTTCAATATACATTATGTAAGAGGGTGTTTGGTTGGGGTGTTAAAGTTTAACACGTACTTGTAGTATTTTTCTTTTATTTGACAATTATTGTCCAATCATGGGCAAATTAGGCTTAAAAAATTCGTCTCGCAAATTGCTCCCTTAACCGTGCTTTTAGTTTCATAAATAATTTATATTTAGTACTTCATACATGTGTCCAAACATTCGATGTGATGAAAATTAAAGTTTAACTTCCTAAACCAAACAGGACCTAAGCTCATGGGTACTTAAATTATACGCTGGCTATATATATATATATATATATATATATATATATATATATATAATTTAATTATTAAGTATAACACCAATTATTAATTAGTACTAGCTACATGCATGTATGGTATCCGCGTTTTGGCTACATGTCTCGATCAAACATACCGTAAACGCTGCGGAGGTGGTACATTGCCCTTCATTTGCTCATATCCGTCACCGAGCAGAGCCCGGGCAGTGCCCAGGGTCGCCGGGCTCTGGATCCGCCTATGTTTGCATGTACTCTTAAAGAAAGTTTCAGGAGTTAGGGAGGCCATGGCCCCTGCTAGCCCCTTCCGTCTATGTAAGTACGGCCGGCCGGCCGGCCGTCGTCACGATGGCGTGAAAGAATTTGACATTCGTATACCATATATACAATCATTCGTAGAGTAGTATTAATTAGTAGTTAGGAGAGTATTATACAAACGATTTTGTACGCCGTGTACTCGCAAGGCTACTTCTACTTCCTGGCGTACGCGCTCGTTGTTTTCCAATGTGGCGACCAATAAGCAAAAGCTCCGTCAACTGGGCAAAGAAAAACAACACCAGTGTACACACTGGTACTAGCAGAGTATAATTTTTTCTTTGAAAAAAAATAAACATGACGAGCGCATACACATGCACTGCTGTTATTTCTCCCCGATATCGACAAACTTGGACAGTGACTCAGCGAGAGACACCCTGCGATTGATTCAAACAAAAGAATTTACCTGTTTTTTCACGCGCGCGGTTGCTAGGATCTGATGAGGTGTGTTTTGCGTTTTGGTAACCGTCAATGACTTTTTTTTCAAAAAATACTGACAGAAATGCCAGGCAAATATATTAATATAGAGGAAACCGCCAATGACTATGGACCCAGTTTTTTTTTTTTTTTGTCCAGTCAATCAAACTCCGTGGTTACTATTTCTCGCCGTGCGTACTAAGTTGGAGAATCCCAGCAACAAAGCGAAACTCTATATGATTTCAACATGAGCATAATAAGCGTAGTTAGTAACTGGAGCTAAAAAAATATTTTTGGCTGACTAGCTAGCTAGTCGGCTAATAATTGGTTGAAAACTTAGCTACAAAATGAGCTCATATATTAGCTCTTCTGTTCATATAAAGCTAATTTAGGCTAACTTTTAGATAGCTACTCCTACCAATTAACCCTTGGTTGCAAACAAAATACTACTACTCACGAGTACTAGTAAATAAACAAAACGTAGATGACGTAAATGGCAGGTCAATCTGGGCTGCGAAAAAGCCACCCGATGCATGCATCTAGGAGTCAGCAAGTAATTATATCACGAGCAGGGGGATTAGCGCCGCCATCTAAAGATGTCAATGGAGCCCACGACCCGCGACCCGATGGGTATTTACTCTATTAGGATACTAATATTGAGTGAAACTAGTACCCATGGGTATACAAACGGAGCAAACCCTTCACCCATTGGGTACGCGGGTATGGGGACGTTCTAGTAGTCCCTATACCCATTTACCCATGGGTGAAAAATACCCAGCCCAAAACTAAAGAAGCCCACCAGCCACCAGTCCACCGGCAGCCCATACACTAAAACCCTATGTAGTGCAAACCCTATGTAGTGCTAGCAAAGTACTACTCTCTACTACGTGATTTGTATGGACAATGAACTATTATGGTGTTGTGACTAGTGGTTGCAGCAGAAATTATTATGTTGCTATTTGCTAGGTATATGGTGAGGTGGCTATGTGACGCTGCTTGTGAATGGTTATGTGACGATGCTTGTGAATTGCTACTACATGACTGGTGCTTGTGAATTGTTGATGTTTGGCGAGTATGGGTGACCCGCCGGGTCTAATTTACCCACCCGGGTATGGGTCTGGAGAAATTCCTCCACCCATCACTGTATATGGGAATACCCGTGGTGTCATATTGTTGTCATGGGATGGGTCTGGGGAATTCATACCCGATGGGGATTTACCCATTGCCAACACTACCGCCATCAGTTAATCAAATCCGCCTATCTTTCAGTGCTGGGTGGGATTATTATAGTAGTATGATCCATGGGTCCGTGTTCGTCGTAGCTAGGCGACCATGCGTGCACCTGCTGGAGTACACGTCTCGTTCGGCGGCAGATCCAAGGCGGCCGGGGGGACGCGAGCTGCCGCACGGCGTGGCTGCCGCTGCTGCCCGCGATGCACGCTCGAGCACCCCGGCGGCCGGCCGTCGCGGCCCGGTCGTGGTTTTGTTTACGCGCTCCGATATCCGGCGAGAGGAAACCGCGCCGCCTCCATCGGCTGCATGCCTGCTGCTCCTGTGCTGTGCCTGCAGTAGTCTGGATGGGATCCCCAGGCACGTCGGGTTCAGAAAACTTGTGGTCAGCTGCCTAGGCTCCGTCGCCTGGTGTCGCTCCATGTTCCCCGCGACCACACTGACCAGATTGTCGTCATTTCAGCTCTACCACAGAGATGTCAATGGGGAATTTCTGGTCGGAGAGTGTTTCCCTATTTATGTCCCCACCAAATGTCACGAGGAAGATTTTCTCTTCATCTACGTCCTCGTGTGGGGAGTAATCCCCATAAGGTTCCCCATTCATATTAGTTTATGTGATTTCAAATATTCGCATATTCATGAATTCATATTAATGATATACAAACAAATTCTTTCTACAAAGATTCACATTTAAGATTGAGAAAGTGAGAATTAGGGTTTCAACTTTGCTTATATATCACAACTATTGGACCTTACAAGTATATAAGCTTTCAGAGTCGTGTCTCCGCGGAGAGCGGGGATGGGGGCATGCATACCATCCTCGGCTCTGTGAAACCCCGACGGGGACAACTTTAGCCGCATTTAATTCTCCGTGGGGACAAAAGCTATATTATCCCTATCCCCTAATGGATGAATTTCCCACAAGAAATCACGGAACGGGGCACCGTTGACATCTCTATCTATGAGAATGAGAACGACTTTGTGGCTGCCGCGACCATCTCTTTTTTTGTTTTCTAGCTTTTTTTGAAAAACTCACAATTACACCTTTTTCAGTTCAATTTTAGAATCTGAACTCAGGGCTTAGCGTTGTTTGGCGCCAGTGGCAATGACGTCAAAGCCACATACCACGTGCATAGCTACACACCCTTGGCTTGGATGGTGCTAATGGCGTCAAGCCCTAGGTCCACAATATGAAATTAAACTAAAAAATGTAATTGTGAGAATCTTAAAAAAACAGAAAAAAGACGATTGTGACGAGGAATGTGGCTGGAATAGAGCGGGGGTGATGGTTTGCCTCTTCAAGCTGGGACTGGGAGGCCCATTTGGCCGTCTCTACGCTTTCTGAGGTCTTGTTTAGTTCACGTCAAAAACAAAAAAACTTTCAAGATTATTCGTTACATCGAATCTTACATATGTATGGAACATTAAATGTAGATTAAAAAATAACTAATTGTATAATTTATCTATAATTTGCGAAATAAATCTTTTGAATCTAATTAATTCATAATTAAACAATATTTGTTAAATAAAAACGAAAATGCTACCGTAGGTAAAACCATTTTTTTCTAACTAAACAAGGCCTGAAGCTTTCTGTGGGCCGGACCGATGCATATGGATCCACATGTAACGTATAGCACTTCCGCTTCCCTAATCGTAAGGCCCATCAAACTTCTAGGTGTCGTAGCCTATATCAAGCTGTATGGCCCGTAGAACTGAGCTCCAGCTCCAGCGTATGTCCTCTTGGGCCTGGCCAACGATATAGAGCAGAGAGCCATTCATACCTCACCACGAAAGGTTTCGTGTTTGCAATATATCAAAAAAAAGCGGCCAAATATCATCTAATAGCTTCTTTAATTAGATCTTTAAATATTGTCATCTATTATTTTTTATTTTCGCTAACTAAATATGGAGAATGATACTGACTCCCTAAAGTGTGCACAAAATATAGAAAAGTTGTTAAACGATGGAAATATACAAAAATCAATTTCTTTTATTCAAATAGTTTTCCAAATGAAAGTTTGAAAAACAAGTTTAAGAATGACTGTTCGTTTGACCTTATCTGCCAACCATTTAGCGGTATTTTTATCTCGCAACAAATTAACGAACAGTATTTTCAGCCATAACTTTTCATATAAGCGAACAGACTTGTTCTAAGGCTCTAATCAAACTACAAGCCTACAAAAGGAAACAACAAAAATAGATCTATCTATACTAGGTTCCTAAGAAAAATCATTTTGGATAGTAACAAAGTCTCCAAAGCATAACCGTCACTTCTTAGTTTTTTAAAAGTATTTATTGAAAAGTGATGTGTATATTTTTATAAGTGTATTTTTCAAGACAATTTTCACATCTTTAATCTCAAAATCTTAAAAGTTATTCATGATTTCTACTCCCACGGTTTGACCCAAACTTTGTTCAAAATGACTTCTTTTAGGAAACTAGAGGGAGTACTTCAATTGAGCCAATGAGACTTGTTAAAATACTCCTTGTATTTCAAACAACACTTCACTTTAGAATTGTCTTAAACTATTATTTTCTAACCTTGATTATAGTTTTTTTAATAGTAACACCTACAATTTGAAAAAATGTACCACCATTATATCTTCATGAAAAATTTAATAAAAATAACTAATTTAATGGTATAGATGACATTATATATTCCTTTAAATATGGTCAAAACTAGAGATTTTTCACTAATGAGAAGCTAAAAACTTTAATCAGAACAAAAAGTGTAAAGTCACGGTTTTGTGGCTTCAACTCTTTTAGACTTTTTGTAAGGACTGTTTTTAAGATGACTGTGGCTTTTTTTATATAACTTATACAAAGAGCGCTTTCTACATAAGATCTACAAATAGAGTAGGAGCATAGTTAAAATAAGTAGCTTCATCCATCTTCGGCTTCTTAGTACAAAACAAGAGCGTGTAAGTTTGGCCAAATTAATGCCTTGTTTAGATGCGATTTTTTTTGGATTTCGCTACTGTAGTACTTTCGTTTATTTGTGGCAAATATTATCCAATCATAGATTAATTAGGGTCAAAAGATTCGTCTCGTGATTTATAGACAAACTGTGTAATTAGTTTTTGTTTTTATCTATATTTAATGCTTCATGCATATGCCGCAAGATTCGATATGACGGGGAATCTTGAAAACTTTTTGGTTTTTTTAGATGAAGTAAACAAGGCCTAAATTGCAAAGGCTATACCGTCTAGTTGTTTGTTGGTTTCAGCTTTATTCTGGCAATGAGCAGCTCACAAGTTGTACACTTGAGGCCTTGTTTAGTTCACCCGGAAAACAAAAAAGTTTTCAAGATTCTCCGTCACATCAAATCCTGCCTCACGTGCATGAAACATTAAATATAGACGAAAATAAAACTAATTACACAGTTTGTCTGTAAATCGCGAGATGAATCTTTAGATCCTAATTAGTCTATAATTGGACAATATTTATCACAAATAAACGAAAATGCTACAGTAAACGAACAGTATCTCATCTTTCGCGAAACGTCTTCAGTGTTCAGAGCGCACACTCGTGCTCGTGCTGGTCGTGGCACCGGGCCTTGCCGCTGCGATCTACGCCCCTCCATCGTCCTCACGAAACCCTAACCTACACCCACGCATCCACCCTCCATCCATCCTCCGAGCCCGCCTCCTCCCACTCCGTCCCCACGCCCCAAACCCTAGACCCCCCCCCCCCCCCCCCCCCACGGTAGCGGCCGATGGGCGCAGACGAGCAGCCATCCCCGACGCGGAAACGCGACCGCGAGGAAGAAGGAGAGGACCTCTCCGATGGGGGCGCCGCCGAGAAGCGGCCGCGCGCAGAGGGCGCGTCCCTGCTGGGGCTGGCCACCTACGAGGACGAGGATGAAGACGAAGCGGCCAGGGGCCACGCGAATGGCCGGCGCGCGGTGGAGCCTGATGAGGAGGAGGATGACGATGAGGAGGACGACGTGAGGAGGGCTCCGGAGAGGAGGCCCAGGCAGGCGGAGCTGCGCCGGGACTGCCCGTACCTCGACACCGTGAACAGACAGGTGCACTTGCATTCATATGTCAATTTCGTGTGCCTTGGTGCCAATTAGCTGGCTGAAACACACTATTTTGTTCACAGTTGTGACCTGAGATACACGAAGTACTCATTGCTGTTGAATTATTAACTCCTGATATTTTGCTAGAGATGTATATAATCTATGTGATCTGAAATGGTTGATTAACATGCACTCTAACAATCATAACTTATTATACAATATAGTTTACCAGTATCTTCAAATTGAATTCCAGTATTATGGCCGAGTAACATCCTGATAGCTCCTGATATTTGTCTGTGCTATGCCTGTTCGTCTTGGTAGTCTGTCCAGCCTAGTATAATAGTTTATTTATATCAATTACGCATGACTATTCTTAGGGCCTGTTTGGATCACCTAGGGCTAATTGTTAATTACACATGTGCTGTTTGGATACATGGATTCACAGCTATTAATTACGCATGTGCTGTTTGGATACATGGACTCACAGCTATTAGTCCACTTTAGCTCCCCTTTGCTAACCAGTGAATTAGTTGTTAGTTGGGTATTGACTAAAAATCAGTCCACCCATTAGTTCACTTGTTTGGATGGCCTAGGACTAAATTTTAGGTGACTAAACATTAGTCCTGGTATCCAAACAGGCCCGTATTGTGTGTATGTTATGTATCTACAATCTGTACTCTGCTGGCTCATTACTTCTCGTGTTTATTTACAGCTGAGCTAATTTTGTGCTACTTTGCAGGTTCTTGATTTTGATTTTGAGAAGTTCTGTTCAATCTCCTTGTCAAATTTGAATGTGTATGCATGCTTGGTCTGTGGAAAATATTTCCAAGGAAGAGGGTTGAAATCTCATGCATATACACACAGTCTTGAAGCAGGCCATCATGTGTTCATTAATCTTCAAACCGAAAAGGCTTACTGTCTTCCTGATGGATATGAGATCAATGATCCATCGTTAGAAGATATTCGGCATGTTCTCAATCCAAGGTGCTTCTCTATTGCTTCTAACATTACATTCCAACAGCACTTGAAGATATTCGGCATGGTTTTGGCAGAGAAGGTTGTTAATTGGCGTACTGTTGTGGCAGGTTTACAAAAGAGCAGGTTCTAAATCTTGACAAAAATAAGCAGTGGTCTAGAGCACTTGATGGCTCCAATTATCTACCTGGAATGGTATGTATCCTTAAAATTGACACAAGGGCCCTTACATGATCTTGTTTGGGTTACCTGCTACACTTTCTTTGCCATGCTTTGGAACCTTCCTTAATCAATTCTATCAAAATATTTCTTTTATGGTCTGGGAAAATTGTTTGTTAGTGTATCATGAAATAGCTAATAAATGCATTTTTAAAGATTTTTTGCAATACTCCGTGAACCCTGAATATGTTGTGGACTTGCATACAAACACTGTCCACTTAACTGATCATAGCGGTTATTTCTTCAGTTGATCTGTTGGATTTTACTATTCCGTTATATGAATGACACTATATCAAATCTCAAGAATATACTTTAATTGCACATGGGAATTAGGTCTTTTGCTATTGATGCTTTGTTGCCTTTTTATCTCATTTAAATAATCACTGCTCTGTGCAGGTGGGTCTTAACAACATCAAGGAAACTGATTTTGTGAATGTCACAATACAGTCATTAATGAGAGTTACGCCTCTGAGAAATTTCTTTCTAATCCCTGAAAACTATCAGCATAGAAAATCACCATTGGTTCATCGTTTTGGGGAATTGACACGTAAGATTTGGCATGCTAGGAACTTCAAGGGACAGGTTGATTTTTTAAATTAGTTTGCAGCATGTTTCATGCTATCCCTCTTTATGAAGATTTGTTTGTAAACCAATAATGCAACCCTTTTTTTGCTGTTCAGGTTAGTCCACATGAGTTTCTGCAAGCAGTTATGAAGGCCAGCGACAAACGGTTTCAGATTGGTGTACAGTCAGACCCAGTGGAATTTATGTCATGGCTCTTGAACACACTGCATGCGAAACTAAAAAGCTCAAAGAAGAAAAACAGAAGCATAATACATGATTGTTTTCAGGTTAGCTTTTCTGGACAAGTGGACATTAACAGTTTAATTGATATCATTTCATCAACTTATCAGGTCACATTGGAACTGTTCTTGTAGGGAGAACTTGAAGTTGTTAAGGAGGTTCATAGGAAGCATATAATGGAAAAGAGAGAGGATGGCGATGAGCCGAATGGTGAGGCAGGTTCAGTGGTTGGAACTGCAGATGGAATTGTTACTGAAACATCTAAGGTCCCATTCCTGATGCTCGGTCTTGACCTGCCACCTCCACCACTTTTCAAAGATGCCATGGAGAAAAATATCATTCCACAGGTATGTCTTTCACAAGCACCTATGTAGCTTTCTGGTTATGATCTCATGTGGATGTTTAACTTTGATGCTTATAGTAAGACTCTAGGATGATGATGTAGGCTGCTAAGATTTCTTGGATTGACGTGAGAACAAAATAAATAACATTACAGTGTGCTTGAGCATCAAGTTATCTGTGAAACTTGGTTTCCCTGTCTGATTGCTAGAACTATTTTGGGAGGATGTTTCTTCAATATTCCTTACACCTTGTATATAAGACCACCTGTGAACAGCTGTAAGACGATATCGCTTATACAAATGTTACTGCTTAGTGCTTCAAACTTAACTTCACTGTACCCCATGCTTTTAGTTTTGTTCTTGTTTAGGATAAAGATATGCTTGCTCTTACAGTCTTGCTTGAGTAATGCTTACCCCCTCCTTCCCAAAATAACTGTCATTCTCGCTTCCCGAAAAACAACTTTGACTAAATATATATTAGTACTTATGGTACATAATTGGTATCATCAAAAAGATCTATGAATCTAGTTTTTAACAAATTTATTTGGAGATACAAATGTTGTACGTATTTTCTATAAATCTAGTCAAACTTGTGACACGGAAACCCAAAACGACAGTTATTTTGGGACGGAGGGAATACTTGCTTAGTACTCATTTCCAAATTATAGTTCACTTTGACTTTGTCCTAAGTCAAACTTCTCTTGCTTTGACCATGTTTTTAGAAAAAAACATATTGTTACCTACAAGTTCAAATAAATTATTTATCAAAACATATTGCATGAAGAATCTAATGAAACAAATCTGATGTTCTAGATGTTGATAATTTTTCTTTTTTTTTTCACGTAATTGGTGGATTTTTCTATGAACTCAGTCGGAGTAAAGTTAAAGAAGTTTGACTTAGGACAAAGCCGAAGTTAACTAGAATTTGGTACCGAGGGAGTTGTACATGTTAATCTGATCCTTTCCAGTCCACAAAAATTTCTATGGAGCATAGACATGCTTACAGTTACAGAATATATTTATGTGTCTATGTTGCATATTGATCAGTTGTGTCATTGTTGAATACCATGACGTTAAAGGCTTTTTGGGTCAAATGACGTATCACCTCTATGGTGCCTAACTGAGCCCATTGTGTGAATCACATTTACTGAAGCATTTTTTTTAATCTGACGCCCCATTTGAAACCTTCATTTCTTTCCACGTTTTCCCCCAACCTTGTGTGTGTGTGTGTGTGTGTGTGTGTTGGGGGTTGTCTACTTTGCTGTGACTGGCTATATTGGGATTCTAAATCTATGATACTGTTCAGGTACCGTTATTTAACATACTAAAGAAGTTTGATGGTGAGACTGTGACAGAGGTCGTCCGACCATCCATTGCCCGAATGAGGTACCGAGTCACTAGACTACCGAAGTATCTGATCCTTCATATGCGAAGGTTTACCAAAAATAACTTCTTTGTCGAGAAAAATCCTACTCTAGGTGAGATTTTGAGCTTGCTGGATTAAATTTGCTGTCATGCTCCCTGGTACCTCATCCTAATACATGTTTTAATATTCAATGTCACAGTTAATTTTCCTGTGAAGAACTTGGAATTGAAGGACTACATTCCATTACCTAAGCCGAAAGAGAATCATAAGCTACGTTCAAAGTATGACCTCATAGCAAACATTGTCCATGATGGCAAACCAGGCGAGGGGTGCTACAGAGTATTTGTACAGCGGAAATCTGAAGAGGCCTGGTACGTTCCTCAGCAGTATCTTAACAGAATTGTTTTTACGAGTCTCAGTAACCTTGATGTAATCATTTGATATTCGCCTCTTCAGGTACGAGATGCAGGATCTTCATGTTACCGAGACTCTTCCTCAAATGGTAGCTCTCTCAGAAACCTACATGCAAATATATGAGCAACACGAATGAGAGTAATGGACAGTGATCATCACATAGCCAGTCTGTTTCTTAACAGAGATCAGAATGTTGCGAACTAATCCTTATCGTTGGATCATTTTTTGTATCTTCACACATCATCAAAACTTAATTTCTTGACAAGTAGAGCTTGAGGAACTGTACTTGGGCAGTCAGGTCGATGCTATGGAGGCTGAAACGTGCTGAATTGTTTTTAGAGCTGCTTCGATACCTGGCTGGTTAGAGAGGAACGCCTCCCACATATTTCATACTGTAGCCCAGCCTGCTGTGAATCAGTAAGCTTTCAGGTTCAACCGTTACCAGCTAACGTTTGAAGCTGATAAAGTGTAATTTTATATGCATCTCAGGGATTATGTTATGGTCAACAATTTCGTTCTGGTAAAGCCATCTACCTCTATGAGTCATAGACTATGACTCATTGCTGCTTTGTTGCTATGCTTTAGATAGATAGATATTGATTTGTGTTAGCTGGTGTATACTTGATAGTTCAGCCATCGTGTTACGCGATGATGTGGAGAAGACGTATCAGTTGACTGATGAGGAGGCGGGCCCTTTAGAGTTCTAGAACCGGGTCAGTCTCGACAAGTCACCGTTGTTTGTTTGATCCATGGATAATGAACAGCATTAGTACAATATCTTACTATTGTCATTATGATTTGAGATTCTGAGGTGGACTAGGCTCTACAATTCTGACCCGTGACCAACCGCAGGTCCCTCCGTAGCAATAATTTTCCTCTCCCTAGCTTTCCTTTCCCACTCGATTGTTCAGTAAAAGTGCAGAATTGGTCACATGTTTACACGAGGATCATCGGCGTTTTCTCGTGGAAATGCACGCTCTGCGTGCCGTCTCTGCCGCAGCCACTCCAGCTCTGCCGGTTTTCTTCTTGCCATGGATGGAACGGAGCACAAAATCCAAGCGAAGTATTTGCCCGTTGCGTCCTCGGTCTAAGGGCTGTCTCCAATAGCATATGCATTTGGGAACCCAAACTCAAAATATGTTTTCAACGCAATACCTATAGCCTCCAACAGAGTATCCATACAGAAAACCCATTTTGGGTATCAGGGGAGGCATAACCCAAATTTGGGTATCCTCTCTCCTCGAGACCCATTTGCAGAGAGTGTTGTCTTTTAGGTCTTGTTGTTGGAGAAGACTAAAAATAGGTATGGAACCTTTTAACTGTAACGCTACCCAAAGAACAAATGGGTCTTGTATTTTGGGTGACGATTTTTGGAGATAGTCTAAGGTGGCAGCTTCGCCTGGGACCCGTGGCAGGCAGCTCGTTGCAAGGCTCGGTCAGAGGTCAGAACTGACTATGCGTTGGACCAATAAGGCAATAACAGCTGCCTATCGATCCTGTGTTTTCTTTATATTAAATATAGATAAAAAAAATAACTAATTATACGATTTATTTATAATTTCCGAGACAGATTTTTTGAGTTTAGTTAGTCCATAGTTGGACAATAATTATTAAATACAAACGAAAATGTTATAATTGCCAAAACCCAAAATTTGTCGTGAAATAAACAAGACCTAAACATGATTGCCTCTTTCATGAAGCTGACTATAGTTCATGTAACGGTCAAAATGACAATAAAGTTCAGACAAGATAGAGATAAATGGAATTTGGCAATTTGCAGCTGGGATTTGAGAACGGCGGCTTGTCTCAGAATATCACATGAATTTTAGGTGTCAAATATCTATGCATTTTCTGAGTTCAAATTCGATTTGTGTCGCTCAGTTTTGTTGTTGCTTTTATCGACGCAGGGAAAAAGCCAACAAATCACAAAGAACTCTGGTTAGGACAAATTTTGCTGATGATGTGAAAAGCAAAAACTCAGATGTGAGTAGTAGTAATATTTAAAGAGTGCAACCTGTCAGCTTCCAAGAGTACCAATGTAGAAAAATGATAGGCTAATTTGCCGAACTTTCAAAGGACAAAAGGACTGAAAAATACATATACCATGAGTGTATTACTCCCGCGAAATACAAATGGGAATGAAAAGTAGAAAAGTAGGCATACCATCTTTGAATATTTCCTTAAAGAAATAAACATCTGAGGCCTTGTTTAGTTCTAAAAATTTCAGCAAAATGGATACTATAGCACTTTTGTTTGTATTAACAAATATTGTTTAATTATGGATTAACTAGGCTTATCTCGTAAATTAAACTGTATAATTAGTTATTATATATATATATTTAATACTCCATTCATATGCCACAAGATACGATATAAGGGGAAATCTGAAAAATTGATATAAAGGGAAATCTGAAAAATTTTGGAAACTAATTTTTACAAGTGCTTGTTGCTCTCCAAAAGCAAAACCGTCCAAAGCACACCTACCGCCCAGAGTCAGCACTCAGGACTCAGCACTTGAAAAAAAAAGGCACCACCTTCTCCTCCCCAAAGACACAGCGAGAGAGAGAGAGAGAGAGAGAGAGAGAGAGAGAGGAGCAGGGGAGGCAGTCCAGTGCCCACGCTCCACAGAAGAGAGAGATGGCGATGCGGATGGTGGCGACGGCGGCAGCAGTGGCGCTGGTGGCGGTGATGTGCGTGCTGGCGCCCCGAGCGGCGGCGCAGACGACGCCGAACTGCGCGGCGAAGCTGGTCCCGTGCTCGCCGTACATCAACACGACGGGGACGCCGCCGGACACCTGCTGCAGCCCGCTCAAGGACGCCGTCCAGAACGACCTCAAGTGCCTCTGCGATCTCTACGCCACGCCGGAGATCTTCAAGGCCTTCAACATCAGCATCGAGGCGGCCCTCGGCGTCTCCAAGCGCTGCGGCCTCGACGACACCACCACCGCCTGCAAGGGTAATTCTACTTTCTCGTTTACCGCAGTAAATTAAATGTTCTTCCTCTATGTGTTCACATGAGGTTTTCCAGCATCCGGTTAATGGCGATCAGTTGCAAAAGTAGGTAAAGCAAGCATCTTTAGCGATCAAACTGTCATGCTCAGTGGTCGATCTGCGCAAAGTAAACATCAGCTAAGTGATTAAGCAACAAGCAGCATGCCAGAGCAACGCGAGGCCGGGACAAGTGTGCAAAGGGCCCGTGACTTGCGTTTCCGCGTTTGTTGCTAGTGGCGTAGGCATGTTGGATACGTTGCCATCTCCATCAGGTCAACTGCAACTGCAGGGAAACATCTAGTAGATGCGAACATTGAAATGAGATCCATGGTCGGTGTTGATTAAATGCTCAGAGCCATTAAAATTAATATATAGCTGCTGTATGTTTTCCTCAGTCTGACTCTGACCCGTGATGTGCTTAGTTTATCTAGCTGTGTGCCAGCTTGTCTCCCATCAAAATACCATGACCTCATGCTCTCAGCCCAGTCTTGGTATTTTGATTAGGCTGAGAGCATATTTTCAAACCCGTGATGAGCTTTGTCCTAATCTAGCTGTGTGCCAGCTTGTCTTCCATCAAAATACCATGACCTCATGCTCTCAGCCCATATTACAATTTACAAGCCCGTTCAGAAAATATGTAGTGTGAGTGTATGACCCGACGTAATAGACCCTTGGTTCTGATTAGGACTTTCGTACTGTGCGTCGAACTTCATTGGGGTTCAGACATTCTACTCTGAAAGCCACATAACGAAACCCCAAACCTTGCACTTTGGTATTAGGTGCGCTGTATCTATCCAGGTGTTCCACTTTTGTTCTACATTAACTGCACATAGATTTTTCTTCAAATAATTTGGTGTGTATCTTTTGTTTTCTGATAAACGTCTATAAACTTTCATTTTACAGGACTTTCTCCTACACAGTCTCCTCCAGGTAAACTATAGTGCTCTTTCCCTTGCTTTGCTTGGTTACAACACTTTGTTCTGTGATATCTTGCTAACTGGAACTTCCCCAATTACCAAATAAAAGGTTCACGTGTTCAAATTTCAAGTGTGATTTTAGGGAAAATTGATTAGCAAAGGGTGAAGCACTTTCGAATCGACACCTAACCAAGTGAAAGCACATCGATTGCACTAGCATGCTTGAAGTTTCAGTATGGTTAGGCATGGTCCCAAGGATTACTATTGCCAACAATGTAGTGCATTCATTTGCAGATTGGATCGCTTCTGTATGTGTATACCCATTTGGAAAACCAGTTATTAGCAGAAGCCACCAGCTACTGAAACAGATAATAAATGCAGTACAAAGTAGGAATTTTCGCCTGCTTATTTATAGTGGTGATAGGATTGCTACCAAACAACTACTCTGCAGAGATCAGTCGAGCACTATGCAGGAGTATTATTTCATCGTAATTGATGGTTGCCCAATACTGCTTCACATGAACAGTTTGTTCTAAGATGGAACTATATTAACAATCTGTTGGGACTGACTAACAGGGTGATGCCCGTAGTGTTTCATTGATGTTGCTTTTACATGCTAGTCACCAAACTTGCTAATTTTCCATGAAGTATCTACCTGAATCATTGTAGTAATTATGGTTAGTTGTTCCAGCTCTTAACTTTGAAGTTCGAAGCAGTGGTTCAGTGCACCACACCCACCTACACACCAAAAAGAAACACTGCACATCTGACTGTTTAAATGGAACTATTAACTAAACTTGTTTAACTGAATTAGCTCTCATCATATATGTCAACCTCAACTTTATCTCAAACAGGAAGAGACCTTGAATAGACCTCTATTTTTCCAAACAGCACGCGATTTCGGCCTCAAAAACTCCTTTGTACTTGCAGGTTCACCATCAGGTGGCAGTGGCAGTGGCAGCAACGCCGGTCATCGCACTCTATCTGTCGGTTTCCCAGGATTGATGAGCTTGTTCTTGGCTTTGTGGTCTGCATTGGCATAAAGTCTAGCACGCTGCAGACCTGCAGTGGACAACTCTTGTCTTATCCCGCGGTAGATGATTTGCACCTACAATGTTCTGAGATGGTGATGCTAGGCTGTATGTATTCCGACACAATTAAACATTTGTTTTGCTGTGTATTGATGTGGTCAGCCAGTAGAATGGTGTATCTGAATCAGAATTTGTTTTGCTGCTGTGTATTCATATATGGTCAGCCAGTAGAGTGGTGTATCTGAATCAGAATTTCTCATTGGTTTCTTCATGGTGTTGTATTAGACTCTTGCACAATTAAATGAAAGGTTCTTGCTGGTTGCTACCATTACTGTCTCATCATTACTACTCACCAGTACAGATTACTGAACCACTAGTTCCATATGGAACACGAAGCAGCCACTAGAGCTCTAGTAAAGGCGAGTGTCCTCCAGGAGGCTGAGACTGCAGAATGCCGGTGATTTAGGTATCCGGCGAGCAGCCACAAAGGTCCGGCTGACGGCAGCGCTCTGCTCCGGCAAGCGACGGCTAGGAGCTCCAACTGTTAAGGGTTTTTTTGCTCGGCCGTCCGATGCGGCATTATGCGGCCCAGATCGAATAGTAGGGAAGCGGAGGACGTTTCCGTACGAGGACCTCAAGCTATTCTTTATTTCCGTATAAGACCTCACAATCAGCGCCAATCCTACAATTTTGAGGGCTGTTTGGCGAATTCATCGCAGCGACCCATCTAAAATATAAAATCTGGTGAATTCATCGCGGCGATCCCTCTAAAGTATAAAATCTTATAATAATATAAGCTAATTTTATTCGTAAAAGAAAAACAAATTCAATCATATATGGACAAATTGCTCTTCTTGTCTTTTTTATTTTCTTTTCATAGTCCCTCACAAATGTTTTTTAGGTGTAAAATTCTAACAACTAGGCCTAAATTATAAGAAAACTATGACTATATGAGTACAAAGTACTAGACAAAAATTGAACAAGAAAAAAACTAGTGTATAGACCATTGGGACACGGACTAATTCAGAATGAGAACCAACATTCATAAATCACAAAAACTAAAAGGGTAGAAGAAAATAATCAAGATCACATTTCGTAGTCCTTGTCGAGCCCTGCCAACTAGTTGTCGCTGTTGTTTGAATTTTGGAAGACTAACTCGGGTTGGAGTGGTTTTGGTATTATCCACTGCAGCCGGGGATCGCACAGTGGTGATCGTATCGCCGAAAGTCTAGAAGTCACGACTCATGATCGCTATATGTGGCAGCGCGTGTACGGGCATTGGTGACTCGGCTTCTTGACTCACAACTTTTTTTATGATAGACCGTTGCACCATATATATGCATATACTAATAAACAAGAACTATAGCTAAAAGATATATTGTATTATATAGTTAGATTTAGGCCTCCATCGCCCTCGGCCATCGCACCTTCTGCCCTTCCTTAGAGCATCTCCAAGAGACTAGCTAAAATTATATTTAGTCATTGTGTAAAATAAAAAACTCACTCAAAGTATAGAGTTCCACAACAGCTTTTGTATAGGATAGCCAGTGAGAACGACATGTTATATATGACAAGCGAAAGTTTAGGAATAGCAAACTTGCTATTTTAGCAAACCAGATAGCACATCTGTTGGAGTTTAACTTTTGCTTTAAAAATATAAAAATAGCCTAGACAACATAAATAGCATATCTGTTGTTGGAGTTGCTGTTAGGGCCGGCACTGCTCACAATTTGGATCCCGATGAATAATTGCCATCCAAACAGGAGTTAACGCTGACCGCTCGATCAACCATAGGCGTCCTTGATTGAGCAAAAGCAAACGGCAAAGGGGTCTTTTGCGTAAGCACCTTCGAACCCTTTCATTTTGCAGTGACTTCCCCGGCTTCTTCTGTCCTCCCCATCCCACTTTCTGTCGCTCCCTAGCTCCGGCGAGCGGCGGCGGCGGCGGCGGCGGAGACGGAGGCGGAGGAGCAGCACAACGCCGTAGACACAAATCGCGAGGGTATATATCAGCTAAAAGCAGAGGGAGACCCAACACGGAAGCTCTAAAGTAGCCCTCAAAGCTGACCAACCGAGCGCCCGCCGCAATGCTATCGCGCGCCGCCGCCATCCGCCGCGGCGCTGCGGCGGCGTTCTCCACAGCCTCGGAGAAGCCGGAGACGGGGCTATACGGCTTCGACGTGCTGCGCACTGCGAAGGGGTTCCGCCGCTTCGTGGACGATGCCATCCAGCGGTAAGGGGGGAAGCCTGAAGTCTTACAGCATTCTCCAGCCCCTTTCAAATTGTTGGATGCTAAACCTCATTGAATGTTTGCTCAAACTCGCAGGTCGGACGAGCTAGTGGCACACGTCGCGCGGCTGCCGTCGTCCATCGAGATTGTCCGCACTATGGACGAGATTTCGAATACAGTAATCCACCTCCTTCTCAGCTAGTGGTTTTCTGAATCTATCTGTTTGAGTTGACGCGGCGTAGCTGATGTGTCTATGTCTTGATGGTGTTGTTAGGTTTGCTCTGTCATTGATTCGGCCGAGCTGTGCAGGAATACCCATCCCGATAGGTGAGTTCGTGCTTCTCATGCAGTTTGGGTGCTGGGTGGCAATGTGTCTTCTCGTTTGAATTGAGGATATACTTTTGTGCTAGGGAGTTTGTGGAGGAGGCAGATAAGGCGTCGATGAGGATTTATGAGCATCTTCAGGTGAGCTTGACATCAAACATTGCTTGATGTGGACTTGGACTGTTATCTGTAATAATGGCTTAAACAATCAACATCTCTGCATAATATAGTGATCATAAAGTATTATGACAGATTGTCAAACACTTTTGTGAAACCTTGCCATCCTTTAGCTAATTGCAAAAGATCTGAAATCGAATCACTCGATCAATTTATAGTAACTTTTCGATTTCTGTAACTCACTGCAGTACCTGAATACAAACACTACTTTGTACAATGCTATACTGAAAGCTGAGGGTGAAAGTGTCCTGCTCACGGAGGAGGCTCGAAGAGCAGCAACTACCTTGCGTATTGACTTTGAAAAAGGAGGGATTCATCTTCCTGAAGGTTTCCCAACTGAATTTATATTTATTTTTCTCTACTAATAACATTTGACTGTTAAAGTAAATCATAGTTCTCCTTTTTGGCAGATAAACTTGAGAATGCTAATCAGCTGAACCTTGAGATTGCCCAGCTGGGTAGAAAGTAGGTACATTAATTGGGCACTTTCCTTTTGCTTTCTACTATTAAAGCTGGGCATTACCTCTGTCAAAAAAAAAAAATTAGTTGGACACTTTCTGTTGATAGTCGTTACCATCTGTGCTGTTGAACTGCTTTGTAATCTGTATTTTTAGTTGCATGTTTTCAAGCTATCTATTGGCAAATAATTTCATCACTTAACGACATTGCTTTTTTGGTAAGCTATATATGTTCCAATTCTTGATGTTTGCACAAGCCCTAGAGTCACTTCTGTCTTGAAAAATAGATTTCTGCTTGCTTGTTTGCCAGTTCTGCTAAATGATGAAAGATAACTGAGATGTTTGGAATATCCTACGAGTTGATTCTTATTCTTTCAGTGCTTGAAGATATTGGGATTTTTTTTCTATATGACCAGTAACCTTGATGTTCTTAAAGCAATTGGGTTGCATGCAATGCCATGCATTGAATATTTTCAGGTCAAAAGAGTATGTGTTGAGTTATTAATTTATTCAGAAAAAAATTGATGATTGCCTTTGATATTTTTCATTTACTGCTGCAAAATTTAAAAAAATGGTGTTGGTTGATTTTAAAGTATTTTGCTCTGTTGTGCGCCTATTATGCGTGCAACTTGTTGATCCCATTGTCAGCCAAATAACCCTCTAAACTGTGGAGTGGAACTCTGTTTGTTTTACTAGAAACTTTTATGGACAGTTTGACTACATCTCTCCGTGGATCCTGTTTCTTTCCCTTTGCTGTGCAATGCCTTGTTTTAGTGAATTGACTAGTTGCTTCAGAATTTATGCTGAGATTATCGATCGATACTGCCTTTTGGTGATAGTGTATACTTTTTTTGGCTGTGCCAGGTTCAATGAAAATGTAATGAACAAACCAGGTTTTGTGGATGTATATCCAGCTTCACGGATTCCAAGGAATATGCAGCATATTTTCAAGTCTGTTTCCCGTTTTAATACTAGCAAACAGATGAACACTGAAAAGCAAAAAGGCCTAAGGATTGTAACAGAATCAGGAAATCTATCATCAGCACTAAGATGGATTTCTGATGAGGAAGTAAGTTTTCTTCCACTTGCAAAACATCTCTAATATTCATAGAACCAAAATTTTAACTTGGATAAAGATGTCTCTATAGCATCGACCAATTCTTGTATTTCTTATGTCACCACTAATTTTTCCTCTTGATTGATTCAATGAGTACGGTTGCTTATTATCTGTCATGTGGGGGAAGACCTACACTAGGCGCAGCCGTGCCCGCGATGTACGCAGGGCGGTTGAGCAGGCGGGCCGCGTGCGCCTGGAGGCCGATCAGGCCGCAATTAGTGGCTAGGGGATCGGCATTAGTTAGTTGCCAAATAATAGGTTTCCTAAGTTAGTTCCTAGATTGATGGGCCAAAGGCCATATATATTCTGTACGGTGGGACTTTGAGGATTAAGCAATGATTAAACCCTAAACTCTCTCTCTCTCCCAACTACTCTCAAGCCCGAGCCGCCGAGAGGGGCATAACCTCCGCGATCGGAAGACACGGCACCGGACTACGAACTACGCAGTCAGGGGCCGGCTACCCTAGATTACCAGGCTCTTGACAACCTGGTATCGCGAGTCAGACGTTCCTCTGCTTCCGCATCTGCGTCGTCCTCAGCCGCCGGCGATCACCGCGATCCGCAGCCGCCGTCTCCGTCGTCTTCCACCGAGTCCACACTGCGCTCCGCGGCCATGACAGAGCCAACGCTCGCTGACTTGTTCGCTGAGATGAAGACGATGAGCGCCGAGATGCTCGCCCTCAAGGCCGACGTGGCCTCGATGAAGGAGAAGTCCGCGTCCTCGTCGGGCAGCGGCGATGACCGACGTCCAGGAGACCCGCGCGGGCAGGAATTCCATCCGAAGCACAAGAAGTGGGATTTCCCCAAGTTCGATGGTACCGCTGATCCGCTCCTCTTCCTCAACAAGTGTGAAGCGTACTTCCGCCAGCACCGCACCATGCCGGAGGAGCGGGTTCTCATGGCGTCCTACCACCTGGACGACATCGCCCAGCTGTGGTTTACCCAGCTGCAAGACGACGATGGCACGCCTTCCTGGGGCCGTTTTAAGGAGTTGCTGAACCTGAGGTTCGGTCCCCCCCTGCGATCCGCTCCTATGTTCGAGCTGGCGGAGTGCAGGCGGACAGGATCGGTGGAGGAATTCTCCAACCGGTTCCAGGCCCTGCTCCCGCGTGCGGGACGTCTCGATGAAGAACAGAGGGTCCAGCTCTACACCGGGGGTCTGCTACCTCCCCTCAGCCACGCCGTGCGCCTCCACAACCCGGCGACTCTCGCTGCTGCCATGAGCCTGGCTCGCCAGGTGGAACTGATGGAGAGCGAGCGACCGGTGCAGCCTCCTCCACGGGCGATACCGCGCGGTCACCCGCCCCCAGCACCGCGGGCTGCCCTACCGGCGCCACCACCACTCCTGGCGCTACCAGCTCCCCCGGCGGCTGCACAACAGGGGCGCGGGGACGGGGGCCAACGTCGCCTGACCCCAGACGAGATGGCAGAACGACGCCGCCTCGGGTTATGTTTTAATTGCAATGAGAAATATACCCGTGGTCACAACCGTGTGTGCAGGCGTCTCTTCTTCGTCGACGGCGTGGTGATCGACGCGGGGGGGGGCGACAACAGCGGGGACACCGCTGAAGACGGGGACGCTGAGGCCCCTGTTTTCTCTCTTCACGCAGTGGCGGGCGTTCCCATGGCACGGACCGTACAGATTCAGGTCACCGTCGGCGGCACGCCCCTCATCGCCCTCCTCGACACGGGGTCGACCCATAACTTCATCGCCGAAGACGCGGCGGTGCGCTCCGGCCTCCCCATCCAGTCCAGACCCCGACTCACGGCCACGGTGGCCAACGGCGAGAAAGTCCCGTGCCCGGGGGTCATCCGGGACGCTCCACTCGTGGTCCAGAACGATGTCTTCGCCGTCGACCTCTTCGTCATGCCTCTTGCTGGGTTTGACGTCGTCCTGGGGATGCAGTGGATGGCCACCCTGGGCCGCCTGGTGTGGGATTTTGGGGCGGGCACAGTCGCCTTCACGCGGCAGGGCCGCACGGTGTGCTGGTCCGGGGTGGCTCCTACGAGCACCCACGGCTCCTGCACGACGACGTCGTCGGCGCCCCTCCTCGACGACCTCCTGGCCGACTACGCCGACGTCTTCGCGGAGCCTCGTGGCTTGCCGCCCCAGCGTGCCCGTGACCACTGCATCGTCCTCAAACCGGGGGCTCCGCCGGTGGCTGTTCGCCCATACCGGTACCCGGCGGCGCACAAGGACGAGCTGGAACGCCAGTGCACCGCCATGATCGAGCACGGGATCGTTCGCCGCAGCGACTCCGCCTTCTCCTCGCCGGTCATCCTCGTCAAGAAGGCGGACGGCTCGTGGCGCTTCTGCGTCGACTACCGCGCGCTCAACGCGCTCACGGTCAAGGACGCGTTCCCGATCCCCGTCGTCGACGAGCTACTCGACGAGCTCCACGGTGCCCGGTTCTTCACCAAGCTCGACTTACGGTCTGGGTACCATCAGGTCCGCATGAAGCCAGCAGACATCCACAAGACGGCGTTCCGGACGCATGATGGGCTCTATGAGTTCCTCGTCATGCCGTTCGGGTTGTGCAACGCGCCCGCGACGTTCCAAGCACTAATGAACGACGTACTCCGGGCCTTCTTACGGCGGTTTGTTTTGGTCTTTTTTGATGATATTCTCATATACAGCAGCTCCTGGACCGATCACCTTCGCCATCTCCGCAATGTGCTCTCGGAGCTGCGCCGCCACCAGCTGTTCGTCAAGCGCAGCAAGTGCGCCTTTGGCGAGTCCTCGGTCGCGTACCTCGGCCACACCATCTCGGCGTCCGGTGTCGCCATGGACTCGGCCAAAGTGCAGGCCATCGTCGACTGGCCTGTTCCTCGCTCGGCGCGGGCGGTTCGTGGCTTCCTCGGTCTTGCGGGGTACTACCGCAAATTTGTGCACAACTACGGTACCGTCGCCGCCCCGCTGACCGCTCTCCTGAAGAAGGAGGGTTTCTGCTGGAACGACGACGCCGCAGCAGCGTTCACGGCGCTCAAAGCGGCCGTCACCTCGGCGCCCGTCCTCGCCATGCCGGACTTCTCCAAGCCATTCATCGTCGAGTGCGACGCATCTTCGCACGGGTTCGGTGCCGTGCTCATCCAGGAGGGCCACCCCATCGCCTTCTTCAGCCGGCCGATAGCACCTCGCCACCGATCCCTCGCGGCCTACGAGCGGGAGCTGATCGGTCTTGTCCACGCCGTGCGGCACTGGCGGCCGTACCTGTGGGGACGACGTTTTCTCGTGAGGACCGACCACTACAGCTTGAAGTATTTGCTGGACCAGCGCCTGGCGACAATTCCCCAACATCACTGGGTGGGGAAACTACTCGGCTTCGACTTTGCAGTGGAGTACAAGCCGGGCGCGGCTAATGCAGTGGCAGACGCCCTCTCCCGCCGTGACACGGAGGACGGCGCCATCCTGTCCTTGTCCGCGCCCCGGTTCGACTTCGTGGATCGCCTGCGGCGCGCGCAGGACGAGGATCCCGGGCTGGTGGCGCTCCGGGATGAGGTTGCCGCCGGCACCCGTGGCGCGCCATGGTCGCTGGTGGACGGCATGGTCCAGTATCAGGGCCGTCTGTACATCCCGCCGGCCTCCCCTCTTCTCCAGGAGATACTGCAGGCTGTGCACGAGGAGGGCCATGAGGGTGTGCAGCGCACCTTGCACAGGTTGCGCCGTGACTTCCACTTTCCTGATATGAAGCGGCTGGTGCAGGACTTCGTCAAGGGCTGCGTAGTGTGCCAACGCTACAAGTCTGAACACATGAACCCGGCTGGGCTGCTGCTTCCCCTGCCAGTACCCCAGTCGGTCTGGAGCGACATTGCGATGGACTTCGTGGAGGCGCTGCCCCGTGTACGCGGCAAGTCCGTCATCCTCACGGTGGTCGATCGCTTCAGCAAATACTGCCACTTCATTCCGCTGGCGCATCCATACTCGGCGGAGTCCGTGGCTCAGGCGTTCTTCACCGACATCGTCCGCCTCCACGGAGTGCCGCAGTCGATCGTGTCGGACCGCGATCCGGTGTTCACCTCGACGTTCTGGCGCGAGCTCATGTCCCTGCTCGGCACCAAGCTCCACATGTCAACGGCCTTCCACCCGCAGTCCGACGGCCAGTCCGAGTCGGCTAATCGGGTCATCGTCATGTATCTCCGTTGTCTTACTGGTGATCGACCGAGGCAATGGCTGCGCTGGCTTCCATGGGCGGAGTTCGTCTTCAACACCGCTTTCCAGTCCTCCCTGCGCGACACGCCGTTCCGGGTTGTCTATGGCCGGGACCCCCCAACCATCCGGTCCTATGAGCCTGGCGAGTCCAGGGTGCCGGCGGTCGCCCGCAGCATGGAGGAACGGGCGGAGTTCCTCGCGGACGTTCGCTACCGGCTGGAGCAAGCACAGGCCGTCCACAAGAAGTACTACGACGCCCACCACAGGCCGGTGGTCTATCAGGTCGGGGACTGGGCGCTGCTGCGCCTTCGCCACCGGGCTCCAGCCTCACTGCCTCTGCAAGCCACCGGGAAGCTCAAGCCTCGGTTCTACGGGCCCTATCAGGTGGTGGAGCTCATCAACGACGTCGCGGTGCGTCTTGCGCTGCCCCCGGGTGCTCGCCTTCACGATGTGTTCCATGTGGGCACTCTCAAGAAGTTCCATGGCACGCCGCCTACAGCTGCCCCGCCCTTGCCACCTCTTCACTTTGGAGCAGTGGCACTGCAGCCAGAACGTGCGGTGCGCTTCAGGCATGCCCGCGGTATTCGTCAGGTCCTGGTCCAGTGGGCTGGACAGTCAGCCGCCTCCTCCACCTGGGAAGATGTCGAAGATTTCAAGACCAAGTACCCACAGTTCCAGCTCGAGGACGAGCTGAGTCTCGGCGGGGAGGGAGATGTCATGTGGGGGAAGACCTACACTAGGCGCAGCCGTGCCCGCGATGTACGCAGGGCGGTTGAGCAGGCGGGCCGCGTGCGCCTGGAGGCCGATCAGGCCGCAATTAGTGGCTAGGGGATCGGCATTAGTTAGTTGCCAAATAATAGGTTTCCTAAGTTAGTTCCTAGATTGATGGGCCAAAGGCCATATATATTCTGTACGGTGGGACTTTGAGGATTAAGCAATGATTAAACCCTAAACTCTCTCTCTCTCCCAACTACTCTCAAGCCCGAGCCGCCGAGAGGGGCATAACCTCCGCGATCGGAAGACACGGCACCGGACTACGAACTACGCAGTCAGGGGCCGGCTACCCTAGATTACCAGGCTCTTGACATTATCAATCTAGTGCCAGTGGAAATCTAACTATTTTAAAATTTCCAAAGGTCAGAAAACAGGTATACATTGTTGGGAACTCTGAACCTCGTGAAAATATTGGCATTCTTAATGAACTTATACATGCTCGTGATGAACTTGCAAAGGTAATGTGTCTTCTTCATACAATCGTACTATGAAGTTTATTGGTATTATTCAAATCTTAGCATTGATCTTAACTGTAACTCATGGTGCACAACTGCTCTAAGTAATTGAGTAACATAGTTTTCCCCTGTTCGTGGCCCTACAGATTATGGGATGCAAATCATATGCTGAATTTGCTATTCGTCCTAACATGGCCGCATCAGCCGATGTGGTTATGTCATTTCTTGAAGATTTGAGCAACATTGTTAAGCATAAAGCTGAAGAGGTTTGAATGGATTAAATTAATATTGGCATATTTTGGCAATATGCATTGCGGTGTTCTGTCTGTTGAAATGCATCATTAAATTCTATGACCATCTCTCTCTTGATAACATCTCTTAATGCAGGAATTCAAGATCATACAAAATTTCAAGAGAAGAACGTGTAATGAAAAGAGCACCAATCTAGAACCCTGGGATGAGGATTACTTCATTGGAATGATGAAATCATCTGTATATGATCTGGACGCTTCAGTATGTGCTAAACTGAGAAGCATTTCCAAGATGAAATAACTGTACCTAAAGCTAATGTTAAACTCTGGTTTGACATATACTGCATGCATGCCTGTATAGTCCTTACCCTTTTGTTGGATAAGTTATTGACCCCCATCTGTTTGGTATCTATCAGGTCATTGCAAAATACTTTCCCTTGTCACAGTGCCTAAAAGGGCTAAATGTTCTGGTTGAATCATTATTTGGTGCAACATTTCATCAAATTCCTATGAGGGATGGGGAGTCATGGCATCCAGATGTGATAAAGCTCTGTCTCCATCATCCTGATGAGGTACAACTGTGTCAAGCATTCTTTTTAATGATAATTCTACAACAAATATAGAATAAATACTTTCAGCTTCTCTGCAAAACTGAAATGACAGATCGTAGATTAAGGCTCAAACACCTACTCGGTGGCTTGAACGAGCATCCTTACAATGTGTCTTGCCCTGTTTGTGTTCATCTTGGCTAAGTAGATGGTTCCCAACTTTACGGTTAAAATTAGACTGCTTGACAGTGATGGTTTACACTGTGCTATCTTGATGATGATGGAGATCATTATCTAGTAATGTTTCTCAGTTTTTGTTTTTTGTAATCATGCAAATTTCATAAAATATTAAATGCTTAGGGGAAATCTAACCAAGGATCCTCTTCACTACTACTTGGACATAGTGTACTACCTTATTTTCTTACCTATTCTTATGTTTGCTGGGCCAAAAGTAGCTAAAGGTTATGATGTCTCATGAACAGGGTGATTTAGGATTCATGTATCTTGACCTCTACTCCAGAAAGGGTAAACATCCAGGATGCGCTCATTTTGCGGTCCAAGGGGGCCGGAGATTATCAGACTCAAACTACCAACTGCCGGTATGTATTCTCTTGTTCATTATTTATTCCATGTTGCTGGACAATATGAAAAGTTCTTCTATCAAGATCAAGTCTTTCCATAAAAGGAAATGGTAGCTAAAAGCATCAATAGTTTGCTTGGTAGTTGTTTTACACAGCTTGTAAGGCTAAACATCTGAAGTTCAGTAAACTCCTAGGATATGTACCTTATGTGGATCAACTTTTACAGGTTCTGCATAACTTTATGCTCGTACATTATATTGAAGGACATTAAATAAAGTAAAAATCAGAATAGATATATCATAGAATATTGCTCTAGTAAAATTTCACGAAATTGCTTCATTTGGTCTTTTAACCTATGGAATCCATGCTCACTTTTCAGATCATCGCCTTAGTATGCAACTTCTCACGTGCTTCTGGAATAACTGCAAGGCTTAACCATGGGGATGTTGAAACTCTTTTTCATGAGTTTGGGCATGCCCTTCATTCTCTGCTGTCAAGAACGGTATTTTGCTTGTTCTTCTTAATATATTAGTTCTGCTGTTACCTTCACTATAATTATGTGGTAGTATACTATATTTGCAGGAATATCAGCATTTCTCTGGTACTAGGGTTGCTCTTGATGTGGCTGAAACCCCCTCAAACCTCTTTGAGTATGTATGAGTTTTTAGTTTTTACTTAAGACGGCAATTTATTTTGTAGCACATCTTATTTTGGCTTATCCAAATAAGATCTTTTTATTGTCAACCCTGTTGAGTTAAGTTTTGCCACATTACAGATATTATGCCTGGGACTATCGTGTCTTGAAGACATTTGCTCTAGATGAAACAACTGGAGATGCAATACCAGAAAAGCTGGTAAAGGCACTAAATGCTTCTCGGAATATGTTTCCTGCTACTGAGCTCCAGAGGCAGGTATGTTGTTCTTTCCAGTTCTTACACCACTAGGAAGTAGGAACTCTTGTTGTTATCATATTTCTTGTTTCACTTAGTGTTGCTATGCTCCGCTTCCCAGATCTTTTACTCTATAATGGACCTAACCTTGTTTGGGGAGCAAACATCCAAGCCTATGGACACGATTTCCACTGTCGCTGATTTGAGAAGGAAGCATACAAGTTGGAAATATGCAGAAGGCACACACTGGCATACTCGATTTACTCATCTCATAAGCTATGGTGCTGGTAAGCATTCGAGCTGTCCTTTAGTCCGTGAATTGCATCATTCTTCACTTCCCATAGACTTATAGCTACATTAATTATATTACACTATTGCAGGCTACTATAGCTATCTCTATGCTAGATGTTTTGCCACAACTATATGGCAAGAAGTATGCCAAGAAGACCCATTGTCCTGCAGTGCAGGCAGTGCCATAAGGAACAAATTCTTGCGGTTCGGCGGGTCAAAGGACCCATCATCCCTGCTGAAGGATTTTGCAGGTGATGCCATCATTAGAAACTCTGGGAGTGGAATAATCCCTAACATTGGTTCCTTATGTAAAGAAATTGGATTGTGAAATACCACGTGGGGGCGGAGGCTGGCGTCGTTCAGCTTTAGCTAACCTTGAAGGGGTAGAGTCGCTGGAGTTCTGATGCTTGACCTCTCGGCATACATCGGTGGTGCTAGCGGAAGAGATGAAGGTGATATATTCTTCTGGGATTCTTGGCAAGATAATTGGTTATCCCTACAGGATCCTGATGTGAATTGGGTTATTCCCCTAGGCATACGTTATCTTCATAGTTTCACCTGCGGATGATTTTGTAATCTGTCAGTCAAATTTTACTAGAGGTGACGCCATGACGGTACCATATTACTCCCGTTCTCTGGGATTTTTCCTTCAATGCCTATAGGTCTTCCTAGCTATAACTCTGATCCATAAGAGTGAAATGGGTGACCAGAAGAGTGTGATTGATACCTTGCTCGTTTCTTTTGAACAAGGAAAAGATTTTGAATGGAGCTCAGCTCTTTATCACCGACCTGAACAGCCTGTCCCAGTAGAGTCGTCGGTGCTTATTCGTAGTGAGTATATACTCTCCCATCCAAAAAAGAATGCAATTTTAGTATGTTAGGCTTGGTCAATTATAAATAAGGAAAAGGTATTAATAACAATATTTATGTTATCAAATAAATATGATCAGATTAATTATAAAATATGTATTTTTTTATAATAAATTAATTTGTAGTTATCAATGTTCGGCCGCGCTAAAAAGCAGCCGTTGCTGCTGCAGCGGCTGCAGGCCCTCTCACAAAAACACCGTGGCAACAGCTGCAAGGGGCTGACGAACTGCCCTGCGAAGGCATCTTGTCTACAAAAAAACAGCACAAATTGCACCTTGACAGCACACAGCACAGCCACATAAAACATCATCACCTGCTGTTCCTTCCAGAAGTCCATGCGTAACACAAATTTCACCAGCATCTGCCAAACGTTCCTTCCGTTCTTTACGCCCCATCTGGCAGTCCAGCTTTCTGCTCCTGAGACCGTAGGGCTCGTCCTATACTCCTATGGCACTGCTGTTTCCATCCTAGGACAGTGGAACCGTAGGGGATTTTTTAATCTTTTTTAATCAATATTTAATAATAACAATTGTAAAATAGATATTGGGAGAACCGACCCCTTTGGTCGTGCCAGCGCGGGTGGCACAACGGCACCATGCTATCGCGCAACATGCACTGACACGACAAAGGTGTCCACCGTGGCGTGCAGGTTTAACCAGGTCCCACGTGACCGGCAGTGGGTCCCACCCTAGGCATCGACTTTGTCACTCCAAGTGAGGCTATGTGCTCCACTTATGAGGTGTTTGGTTGGAGGTGTTAAAGTTTAACCGATACTATAAAATTTTCGTCTTATTTTACATTTAGTGTCTAATCATAGACTAGTTATGTTCAAAAGATTCGTCTCGCAAATTACTCTCTAGCTGTGTTTTTGGTTTCGTAAATAGTCTATATTTAATAATCTATGCATGTGTCTAAACATTTGATGTGACGAGCAGTAAACTTTATCGAGAGCAACCAAACGGGTCTTATTAACAATTTGTTTCTTCATGTTTTTGGAAACATAAGTGTCCACCAGTGGCGGATTTAAGATTTTAATCATGGGAGTACGGATAAAAATAATATAGTTCATCAATATAGACATAATATAATTAGTAAATGATAATAAAATAGTTGTAAATATAGAGTGTTGAGGCTGTTGTATGGGCTGAGCAGAGTAGTAATTGTATATAAAAATATACTATATATACATGTTATTAAAGGGTATATATATTAGATGTTTTTTAAGAAATTTTGTAGGGACAGTTACATCGCCATGCTACTGCTGTAGATCGGCCCGTGTCCACCATTTCCTATGGAAGCAAATTGTATTGGGCGCAAACTGTTTCGTATGTAAAGAAGATTTCCACGCAAACTGTTGAACGTGATAAAACACTAATGCAAATTTAAGCATTGTTGACATATAGCATAACCCACCATAACGAGCCACCCGCTCTGGCGTGACAAAAAGGATCAGTTCTTTGCAATATCTATTTTACAATGGTTATTGTTAAAATATTAATTAAAAATAAAAAAAATCGGACCATAGGACCCCGTCGTCAAGCCTCGAGAACGCCGCGAGCGAGCGACGCTAATGCGTCGCCGAGCCCAGCCCCTGGACTGTCCTGAATGGCTGCATGGCGCCGCCATATGGCCTCCGCAGCGTCCGCCCATTTCCGAGCTGGCCGAGCACCGCCTTGGTCTTGCATTGCACTGACCTTGCCACTGACGGCAGCGTACGCAGGTCGCGGGCACGTACACGGCTGCTGGCATAGGCCGCGACGTCGACGTCCGCTTGCGCGCGCTCTGCCGCCGCGCGGCGCTCGCGAGTCGACCGGCGCCGGCCGGCCGCTGGTGAATACTATTATTCAAGTGGGCGGCGAGCGAGCGTTATAAGCTTGGCGCGACCTGGGTGGCCGGTTCCCGCCTCGTTGATGCCTCCCTCCGTGTCCTTCCTCCAGCTCCACCTTCCCTTTGGCCGGCGCCGGCGCCGGCGCGGGAACAGCAGCGGCGGCGGCGGCGACATGGGGTGCGCGCAGGGGAAGCCCTCGCGGGGCTCGCCCGCCCGCAGCGACGGCCGCGGCGTGGACCGCCTGAAACGCGACAACGCCTACCTCCCCGGCTCCAGCGTCTCCCGCCTCTCCGACCCGCTCCCGGCCACCGCTGCCGTCGAGCGCGCTCCGGCTCTGCCCGCCAAAGAACACGCCCGCCGAGCCGCCGCCGCCGCCGCCGCCGTCCCAAGGGGGAAGACCCCGGACGCCGACGCCGACGCCGACGCCGCGGCACAGCAGCAGGCGTCGTCGTCGTCGGCGACCCCGTCGCCGCTCCCGCCACACCCGCCGCGGCGCGACGACGAGCTGGTGGACGGGTGGCCGACGTGGCTCCTTGCCAACGTGCCCCGCGAGGCGCTGCAGGGCATCGTGCCCAAGAGCGCGGACGCCTACGACAAGATCGAGAAGGTCGGGCAGGGCACGTACAGCAACGTGTACAAGGCGCGGGAGCGCGGGACGGGGCGGATCGTGGCGCTCAAGAAGGTGCGGTTCGACACGTCCGAGTCGGAGAGCGTGCGGTTCATGGCGAGGGAGATCCGGTTCCTGCAGCGGCTGGACCACCCCAACGTGATGAAGCTGGAGGGCATCGCCACCTCCCGGATGCACCGCAGCATCTACCTCGTCTTCGACTTCATGTACTCCGACCTCGCCAGGCTCGTCCTCCGCTCCGGCAACCGCCTCACCGAGCCGCAGGTATCGTCGTCGTCCTTCCCATTCCTTTTTTTTTCTCTCATTCGCAGACCACGCACGACGACGACGACGACGACGATGACGGACACCTGGCCATAGGCCATGGCGGCCGTCCTCTTCAGAACTCACTCGTCACTCGTCTTGGATACGTCGCCTGTTTCTGGCTGGCGGTTTGTCTTTCCCTCTTTGGACCCATCCAATCCATCTGACCGGCCGGCCAATGGCCATGTTGGGGCATCTTGTGTCAGTGAAGATCGAACACTCGGACATTCCACCGTATGGAAATAGACTTTCCGAAGCTACACGGCCACAATCAACCTTGCTGTTTGTCATTGTCTGACAGTGATTGTGTCTGGCATATTGTTAGCACACATCTTGGTCACATCTATGGTCTGTGGCACACGTGAACCGATCAATTTAGAGGTGTACTCTAGAGTCTAGACCTGCTCTGCTGGCAATTTGTTGTCAATTCTGCCAATGGAGGCAGAGAACCCTGGTTCCGGAACAGTGTAACGCCCAAGGCCTGAATTTCATGAAATTTACTACCACTCTGTACTTTGTATAATCAAATGTGCACACAGACCAGAAATAATCTAAGCTAAGCATCTTGAAGTTCTTTTTTTTTAAAAAAAAAATCTAGCAGACTAGTAAATTTGAAACATCTTCTCTTGATGGTTGCCAATGCATGGTCGGTTGCAGATCAAGTGCTACATGCAGCAGCTGCTCGCGGGTCTGCAGCACTGCCACGAGCGCGGCATCCTGCACCGGGACATCAAGGGCTCCAACCTGCTCATCGACCGCCACGGCGTGCTCAAGATCGGCGACTTCGGCCTCGCCAACTACTACGGCGCCAGCCGCCGGCATCCGCTCACCAGCCGAGTCGTCACGCTCTGGTACCGCGCGCCCGAGCTGCTGCTAGGCTCCACCAGCTACGGCGTCGGCATCGACCTGTGGAGCGCGGGTTGCCTCCTCGCCGAGATGTTCTTCGGCAAGCCCCTCATGCCCGGCAGTGGCGAGGTGAGCTGAGCTGTGCTCCATCTCGTTCTCGCCGTCGTCTCCATCATGCAAATTTCTTGAGAAATAGTGGTGGGACTTTGATACTTGCAGGTGGATCAGCTGCTGAAGATCTTCAGGCTGTGCGGGTCGCCGCCGGACGACTACTGGCGGAAGATGAAGCTGTCGCCGTCGTTCAAGCCCCCCAAGCCGTACAAGGCCACGACGGCGGAGCGGTTCCGCGACCTGCCGCCGTCGTCGCTCGGCCTGCTCGCCACGCTCCTCGCGCTCGACCCGGCCGCGCGCGGCACCGCCGGACAGGCCCTGCAGAACAGCGTGCGTCCCCTGGCCCTGAGTAACCAAGCAACCTCATTTACTTTTACTTCTTGGCCTGCTCCGGTCGGTTCCTGTTGCTCCCTGCTGACAAGCGCTTCCGCCATTGCTACTGCAGTTCTTCAGCACGCCGCCGCTGCCGTGCGACCTCTCGGCGCTCCCCGTCGTGTACAAGGAGGAGGACGAGGTCGACGCGAGGAAGTGAGAACCGTGGACCTGAAGAACCAGACAAGCACGTTTTCGGAGAAGGCCCTTTCGTTGGCTGACGGGTGGTCTCTGATCTTGCGTGCAGGCCGAGGAGAGCGCGCTCGCAGAGCCACAGGCGGAAGGACGGCAAGCAGAAAGCCGAGGAGGAGAAGCAGTCGGAGATCAACAGCGGGTCTCCTCCTGAGAAACAGGCGCAGGCGCAGCCCATGCGGAGTCGGCCGTCGGACATTACCATCCGTGTAAGTCCTGGCCAAGATCCAGTAACTAACACAGGAAATCCAGGCCAAGAATCAGCTGCTGCCAATGCTTCCTCCAGCGCTCACGACGCATCATCAGAAAAAGCCATCGTCGGCGCCTCATCCAGCACAGTCGCGAAACGGTTTTCGCCTAGCCCTGTCGTTCAGGACGCGAGCCCGGTTCAGATGGTAGTTCAAGATCAGAAGCAGCTGCCGACAGCAAACGCCTCCCACCACTCAGGCAGCGACGACGACGAGGACCACGTCAACCACCACCTGGTTGCGGCTCCGGACCACGGCGACGGAGAGGAGGAGGAGGAGGAGGAGGAGGCCGGTGGCGAGCCGCCGTCCGGCATCGGCAGCGGCGGTGGCAGCGTGAAGCGCGTCGGCCCGGAGAGCAGGTCGGCTGCCTTCGTGTCGGACTTCGAGGCGGCCGCCGCGGTGCTGCGCGGATCGGACGAATTCCCTTCTTCCAAGCAGTACGTTCTTGTGGATCACCTGTAGGCCGCGCGGTTGTTCTTCTCCAGTTGAGCATGAGCATCCTCTGAATTGTGGAGACTGATGCATCATATCATTACATGTACCAATAATCATCTCTTCAGAAATGAAGAATAATTAGTTTTATTTTATTATTCATTCATCCAGTTCTTGGTTGATCCATCTTTGCTGGCTGCTGCCAACAGCATGCGTCGTTTGTGCTCAAGAGCACCATTTTTCAAAGATCAAGAGTGATATTTCGGGTTTCGCCTTTCCAGGAGAAATAAACCATCCGAATCCAGAGACCAGCAAGGTCGAATTTCAACCACTGAAATCCTCCACCTCCAAAACAGCAAACACAAACAAACTGTGGTGGAAAATGAAAAGCACACCAGATCAAAGCAAGGGCATGACGACACAACTTTGGTTCATCAACTTGATTTTGCCGACGTAATTAATATTAAAAGGAAAATTTTCTCTTTTTTTTTCAAATTCTGGTCCATCACTCTCTTTCAATAAGTTTATCCCACCACTTTTTATATATACGAGGCTTGATCGATTTTACTAAGAGTAGTAGCACACTAGTACGTGATGAGTATAGTCATGTCCATGACTCAAACTCACGCCTATGCTCATTCGAAGCATTTTTTGTACCGAGGAGCCCACAGGAGCCAGAGCCCATGGCTTCTCCTTGTTTCTCAGCTCAAGAAGACCGTTGGCAAATTCCAGACGGTGACTGCCGAATCTCCTACTGCTGTTCATGGAGTGTTCTGCTTGCTATGGCAAGTTTTTTTAGATTTTGAATATGAGACTGATAGGCCAAACATCTTTACAGTTCAACTTGTGGAGCTTCTGAGCTTTTAAGGGTATGATGTGGGCTGCCTCTGCGGCCAAAATGGGTTATAAATGGCGAATAATAAATGGAAAGAAGTGTAAGTTTTGGAAAGATTATTGGTTAGGAACTTCTAGTCTGGCTATCTAGTACTGAGGAGATTTACATTCTGGTCGTCAATTGAAAGGATGCAACAGTTGCTACTCTCTGGGATGGTAGAAGTTAAACTAATGGTAAAATGGGTTATAAATGCTAACTGATATTTTGTGCCTTAAGAAGATGTATTGATGATAGATTGTTTAACCTCTGGTTAGAAGTAGTTCAATTAGCATCTACCATTAGTTTTACAGAAGAAGAGGATTCTCTTGTTTGGTAGTTTAACTCCCAGGGAGTGTATTCCTCCCAATCCTTGTACCAATATGTTCGCTGGTCTGAAAAGTCATGGTTGAAAGTACGGATTTATTGTGAGAGAAAAACACTGTTGACCGGCACTTATAAGACAAACGAACAGTGACTCGTGTGCATGTTCCTGCAGTTTGGGCTTCAAAGGTCCCACCAAGGGTTCATTTTTTTTTTCTTATGGCTGCTTTCTAAGAATAAGCTTCTAACTAGAGATAACTTAAGCATTAGGAGAAAAGTTGATGATCCCTCTTGTTTGTTTTGCTCAGAGGCTGAATCCATTTTTTAGAAGGGACAGCAAAAGCTTGTCGATGATTTTATTAGACGATAGAAAGACAAAATGAAGCGAAAATTTACAGACTCGACTTTACAGACCGAACACCATCTACTTCTACTTGAACAACTTAAGACAAAACTGTACACTGGCAAAAACCAAGCAGAAAATAACAGGAAAGAAAACCTGAAAACAGCTGGGAATGAAATGCTGTCTACTGCTGTTCAGCTGCATCTCGCCTTGGCGCCATTGCCCTGCGGTATTGGAGGATGTTACCCTTGCATAAAATTGCTGACTTGCCTTGGATTTGAAGCCTTTTAGGCTGAACCCATTCAAACTTATTCTTTGATTGTGTGGATGCTATAAAAAGTTGTGGGCTGTTATGTATGAAGTTTAAAATAGACAGGTGGGATCAGATTTTATTTCTTTAGAAACTATGTGGTTGAGTAATAAGAAATTTGTGGGTGCTACTTGCTAATACTTTCTGTGCCGCTGAGCTGTGGGGGCTTTGTAAACTGAGAAACAGTTTGCTTTCAGGGTCTTCTTTGGAAGGATGGATGCGTGCTGTTACTGAAGGTAACACCCATGCTGCAAAATTGGAGTACTATGTGTCCGAGGGATAATGTCCCAGATTTCAAGAGTTGCTTGAACAAGGTGAGGGTCATTGCTACAAGGCCTCACAGGCTACCTGGTGCTGACTGGAAGACTGCTGTGTTGACGCAAGAAGCCAAAGCACTGCTGGTTGACGTTAATGAATTGGAGAAGACGACGCTGGAAGGGAAATGGATCAGTTTTGCGGAGAGTAGAGGAGAGGCAGTCCACTATCTAGTGCCACCCTCTACAGAAGTGAGATGGCGATGCGGATGACGGCGGCGGCGCTGGTGGCGGTGATGGGCGTGCTGGCGCCCCAAGCGAGCACCACTGAAGAAACATCCTCCCAAAATAGTTCTAGCAATCAGACAGGGGCACGTTCTAATAAAGGGAAGACGCCGGATGCCGACGCCGACGCCACAGCACAGGCGGCGCCAGCCGCGACGTCGGCGACCCCGCCGCCGCTTCCGCCGCGGTGCGAGGACGAGTTGGTGGACGGCTGGCCGACGTGGCTGCTGAACAACGTGCCCCGCGAGACGCTGCAGGGAATCGTCCCCAAGAGCGTCTTCGCGTACGAGAAGATGGAGAAGGTCGGTGAGGGCTCGTACAGCAGCGTGTACAAGGCGCGGGAGCGCGGGACGGGGCGGATCGTGGCGCTGAAGAAGGTGGAGTTCAACAGGTCGGAGTCGGAGAGCGTGCGGTTCATGGCGAGGGAGATCCAGTTCCTGCGGCGGCTGGACCACCCCAACGTGATGAAGCTGGAGGGCGTCGCCACCTCCCGCCGCAGCATCTACCTCGTCTTCGACTTCATGTACGACGACCTCGCCAGGCTCGTCTTCCGCTCCGGCAAGTGCCTCACCGAGCCGCAGGTATCGTTGTCGTCCTCCCCTTTCCTTTCTTTCATTCGGAGATCATGAACCACGACGACGAGGAGTCGACGGTCACCTGACCATGGCGGCCGGGTGGCCGTCATCGCCAGAAGAGAGCCCACGCCCACGGCTCATCACTCGCCTTGGATACGCCGCCTTTTTCTTGTTGTGGCGCCTGTGGTCGTTTGTCCTTCCCCTTTTGACCCACCCATCCAACGGCCATGTTGCGCACCTTGTGTCCGTGAAGATCGAACACTGGGATGTTCCACCGTCTGGGAAATACACTTTTGGTTATGGTGTTAAAAGTTTAACAAATACTATAGTGTTTTCATTTTATTTTGGTAATTAGTGTTTAATCATAGACTAATTACTCTTTAAGTGTGTTTCGTAAAGATTTACTCTGCTCCACAAACTCTAACGTGGAACAGCTTCATAAAAAATTGGAGTTTGTGGAGTACCTTTTTAGATGCTCTCACAACTCCACTTTTTTTCTTAAATTTAGTGCGTGGAGTTAAAATTGTTTGGCTAAAAAATATAAATCAAAACTGAAAAACGTGGAACAGAGCCGTCTCGAACATCCCCATATTACTCTATGGGTGTGTTTGGTTGGTGGCCAGCCCTGGCCATGGCTCGCTGGGGCCAAATTTAGTCTGTTTGGTTGCTTGTTCGGCCTCCGGGGCTAGGCCCAATCTAGCCAGCCGTACGCTCAGGGCCTGGCTAGGGTCGAACAGCCGATTCGGCCGTTCAAGTGGAGCCAGGCCCGAGCCAGCTCCCCGTGGTCGTTCCGTCACCGTCTCGGCACCTACCGGTGACTGCTCATCTCCGAATTCCGCATGCTCCCGTGGTTCCGAGCTCCGCCATCTTCCTTCTCCTTCCCCTGCGACATCTCGGGCGACGAAGACGAGGAGGAAGCCGGCGCCGACGTCGCCGTCACGCGACCGGCGGCCATGCGCCGACGGTGGGATGCGCATCGTGGTGCCGCTGCAGGGGGTGGTGGAGGGATGTCGCGCGCCAACGGCGGGATGCGCATCGTGGTGCCGACGGCGGGATGTCGCTGCAGGGGTGGTGCAGGGGGGTGCCGCTGCTCCTCCGCCGCGGCGGCGGGGTCTCCTTCGACCGCCTTCGCCCCCCGCCACGCGGGGTGTGGCCTCCGCGTCGGCGCGCCTGCACCTGCCGCTGCCACGGTTCTCGGGAAGCTCAGTTGCTCGCGAAGCTCCACCAAGCGCGGCAATGACGGTCTCGGCGACGACCATCTCCGTGTAGAGCCAGGCATGCCGCGAGATGAGCCGTGCGAGCGTCCGATAGTGGTTGTCCGTCCAGTCCATCATCGGAGCTCGAGGGAGGTGCTTTTCGACGGCCGGCGCGGTGGCGGAGCTCGACGCTCGGCACGGCTCCACGCGAGGAGCGACAGGCAAGGAGCGACCACAGAGGAAGGGGCCAAGACCGCGGGGCCCGAGCGGGGGAGAGAATATGGCTTGCCGCGCAGCGGACCGCATCGCCATGGCCGTTCCCGAGCACTCTGGGCTTTGGAGAGGAGCACGCGCCCGCGAAGCTCAGTGGCGGCCGGGTCGCGAGGTGGTCTGCCATGGCGGGCGGGCGGCGGGTCGCGTACGGAGCGCCGTGGGGGCGGCTCATCCTCGCCGAGGTGCGCACCAACGAGCAAGGCTCAGCTCCAGCTCAGTCACAGTAGAGGAGACCAGGTGTTCGATGAAATGTCTAAGAGGGAGTGAGCTCACTAGAATAAAGAACAGGTAATTGTATGCAGTGCAAATTAGACAACCAAACACATTTAGTTATTGGCCAAGCTTAGTTGATACATACAACCAAACAAGTCCATCCTGGCTTGTTACAAGCAGGCTTGGGCTAGCCTGGCCTAATTTTACTAGCCAGGCTTATAGAGGACACGAACCAAACACACCCTATGTATCCAAACGTGGAACACTAAGATGTTCCACCGTCACTTTCTACACGAACATGGCCGCTATCAACCTTCCTGTTGTCCATTGTCTGACAGCGATTATGTTTGGCATATTGTTTGCACATGTCTTGGTCACATCTATGATTTGTGGCACATGTGAACTAGCCAATTTCAGTGAGAGGTACTCCAATTTATTTCTGCTGCTCAAGCTGCAAACACCAAAAGCAGTTTTTTCGTCCATGCCCTCACAATGTGAACCACAAGATTCGTACTGAGATTCGTGCCCAGCAAGAAAGAGACAATAGAAAAAGGCGGACACGAATCTTAGTGCAAATCCCATGGTCCATATTGTGAGGGCATATGCTCTTAGAGGTAAAATTTAGTTTATCATTGATAACCTGCTTCCGAAACGCCCAATGCATGATTCTCATAAAATTTACAATCACTTTTTAGTATAAAACAAAACAAAGCTGTAGAAGTAGACCTAGTCCTAGTCCACCTGAAATGTGCACATAGACCACAAAGCCACCGTCGCCGCAGCCTCCTAGCCCATGGATGCCGGCACTGGGCCACGAGCACCGCCGCCAGCCTCAATGATCGCCTAATCCAGTACGGGCAGGTCCATGGCCGTCACAAGTGCCAGTCGAGACACATCCTGACCAAGTGTTGGTCAGGGCAGCCACCCCTGGGCGATGCGACGGTTGTAGCTGCCTAGGATGCTATCAACCGTACTCTATCCCTGACCTCTGCCGCGACCACTCCTGAGCTACCCGATGTCACAGCCCACTACAGATGTACGCCGTCCACGCTTCCCAAGAGGAGTATATGGATAGCGGTGTAGATCATATCATATATCCCGACATACAAAAGAGGTGAATACCTTATCTTGAAGCGTATGGAATTAACTAGCGGGATAATGTTTCCTTTGACGTCAGTTCTGAAGCGTACAATGAAATCTTCAGCGGGGACCCCAGTAATAGATAGGAGTGGTTTCCATGGGACGGTGATGTGGGTCCACACAAACAGCATCGTTGCCGCTCGATAGCCCGAGCATATTCTCCTAGCTAACGCCGCAACTCAGGTTGATCAGCATAGCTTTCAGTATATCAGGGAGGATCCGAGCGTCCATGTATATCTCTTATGACCACCTAGGGCGCCGATCAAACTTTTTCTCTATCTCAGTACAATGACGCGTAAACCTTTAGCGTGATCGAGAAAAAAGTTATATAAGCTAAGCTCCTTGAATGTCAATATTACTTTTATTTTTTGAAATTCTAGCACATTTGAAACCTCTTCTTTTGATGGTTGTCAATGCTCGCTCGGTTTCAGATCAAGTGCTACATGCAGCAGATGCTCGAGGGGCTGCAGCACTGCCACGAGCGCGGCATCCTTCACCTGGACATCAAGCACGCCAACCTGATGATCGACCGCCACGGCGTGCTCAAGATCGGCGACTTCGGCCTCTCCAGCGACTACGGCGCCGGTCGCTGGCAGCCAGCCCCCAACCGCGTCGTCTCGCTCCCGTACCGCGCTCCGGAGCTGCTGCTGGGCTCCACCAACTACGGCGTCGGCGTCGACCTGTGGAGCGCCGGCTGCCTCCTCGCCGAGATGTTCTTCGGCAAGACTCTCATGCACGGCAGTGGCGAGGTGAGCTGAGAGCTCATCTTGTTCTCGTTTTCTCGTCCTGCAAAATTGTGATAGGACATTTGGGGCTGCCCCTGCTTTGTTTGGTGCGTTCAGAAGGATCAGCTGCTGAAGATCTTCGAGCTGTTCGGGTCGCCGCCGGACGACTACTGGCGGAAGATGGAGCTCTCGCCGTCGCTCAAGCCCCCCGAGACGTACAAGTCCACGACGGCCGAGCGGTTCCGGGACCTGCCGCCGTCGACGATCGGCCTGCTCGCCACGCTCCTCGCGTTCGACCCGGCCGCGCGCGGCACCGCCGGACAGGCCCTGCAGAGCACCGTGCGTCGTCACCTGATTACTTCTTGGCTCGCTCCTGTTCTTGTTGCTCCCTGCTGACAAGTGCTGCTGCTGCCGTTGCTGCAGTTTTTCAGCACGCCGCCGCTGCCGTGCGACCTCTCGGAGCTCCCCGTCGTGTACAAGGTGGAGGAGGGCGTCGACCCGAGGAAGTGAGAACCGTGGCCGTGGAGAACCACCCAGGCAAGTTGCGGAAAACGCCTCTTTGTTTGGCTGACGAGCGCTCTCTGATCTTGCGTGCAGGAGGAGACCGCTATCGCTGAAGTTCATTCGTGTTCCAGGTGGCCCCCTGAAATTGGTCGAGGTAAACCCAGCATTTTTAGGCCCGTTTTATATTTACTACATATAGTACGAAACTAAACTCTTGCTGGAACAAATGAATGATCCCTGCTTCCGCCATTGTTATCCTGACTGCGTGCTCTGTCTTTGGGCTCTGTTGCAACACACGTGTCCATGACCAGGAGAAGGAGAGTGATGAATGGACTGATGATGAATTGACTGACACGGCGAACTCAGGCCAAGAACCAGTGATTAACACAGGAAATCCAGGCCAAGAATCAGCAGGTGCTGCTAATGCTTCCTCCAGCGCTCACGACGAAAAAAACATCGTCAGCGCCTCATCCAGCACAATCGCGAAACAGTTTTCGGGTAGCCGGGTCGTTCAGGAAGCGAGCCCGGTTCAGAAGCCAGCGCAAGATCAGAAGCAGGTGCCGACGGCAAACACCTCCCACCACTCAGGCAGCGACGACGACGGCGAGGAGCCGAGGACCACCAACTGGTCGCGGCTCCGGACCACGATGATGGCGACGACGGCGTGGAGGAAGAGTAGGCCAAAGGCGAGCTGTCGTCCGGCAGCGGCGGTGGCGGCACCGTGAACCAGAGAGCAGGTCGGCTGCCTTCGTGTCGGACTTCGAGGCGGCCGCCGCGGCGCTGCACAGATCGGACGAATTACCTTCTTCCAAGCAGTACGCCGGCCGCGCGGCTGTTCTTCTCCGGTTGAGCTTGAGCATCCTCTGAATTATGGGCACGGATGCCTCATATCATTACATGTACCAATAATCATCTCTTCAGAAAAGATGAACCATTAGTTTTATTATTCATTCAGATCGAGCTGGTTGATCGATCTTTGCTGCCAATAGCCTGCGTCGTTTGTGCTCAAGAGCACCTTTTTCAACGATCAAAAAGAGAGATTTCGGCTTTCGCCTTTGCCAGAGAAATAAACCATCCGGAATTCAGATCAGCAAGGCCGAATTTCAACCACTGAAAGTCTGAAACTGAAATCCTCCACTTGCAAAACAGAAAACACAAACAACTGTGGTGGAAACTGAAAAGCAAATCAGATCAAAGCAAGGGCATGATGACTGATGATACAACTTTCTTTTTAGAGGGAGGACTGATGATACAACTTGATTTGCAGATTCAAGCAGAGTACAACCAACCACCGTTTCTTTCCTGACAGAGTAAAAGCAAACTGAAAACACACGGGCCGATCTGGAAAGCAAGCACACAGTGACTTGAGACCAACCATGCACACGCACACACAGTTCATACACGCACACATGCATCTAAACATAGCATGTACACAGTATTGCCTCCATATATATATGCAGCAGCTATTTAGCTTGGCCGTTGGCCTTGCTAGCACACATATACTTATGCGTGCATATGTAATTTCATATGAGCATCATGATATACTCATGCATGTATATATATCATGCATATATATGTGGTGGAGTAGGAGTAGGATGGATTGCATGCAGGTAGCAGGTTGAGTGTTCATGTTCAGAGGCCACCGTAGCGGATGTCGGAGAACTTGGACTTGAGCCACTTGACGCTGCTGCGGACGGTGGTCTTGATCCGGCCCTGCGTGGCGAACACGTTGTACGCCGCCACCCGGCGCCGCCGCTTCGCCTCCGGGTCGTCGCGGCCGCTCGGCCCGTTGAAGCTGTACGACTTGCCCGCCTGCCCGGGACCGCCGCCGACGTCCTCGTAGTCGTACCCGCCGCCGCACCCGTAGTACACCGACGAGTGCTCGTGCGGCACCGACCTGCACTTCTCCATGGATCCTCCTCTTCTTCTTTCTTGGATGTGTGTGTGTGCTGGAGATGATGAGTGAGGGGAGGGGGTGGGTGATGAATGAATGAAGCTACTAATTGAGAGTGGGGAACGTGATAAAGGGGGTGGGGTTTTCTACTTGATTTGTTAGGCGGTTTTGCATCGACCACCTTGTGTTTTGTAGCTCTGCTAAAGCAGGTCCATTTGGTTCTCCTTTACGACCGGAGAGCATGGATTGATGGGCTCGTGTCGTGTCCCTTTGATTAATCATAATCATGCAGGTTCCTTGCAGTTTTAGCGCAAGAATCTACGGCCTTTTTCAACAAAGTTTTAGGAGCACTAAAGGTTGTATAGGATGCACTATAGAAGTTCATAATTCATAGTAACAATTTTGTGTTAGTCCTTTTGGGACAAAAACAGTTTCATGGTTTAATTAATTATTAATTTGCATATGAAGAATATACGGCCTTTGCCATAAGGGTCCAGGGGTACGCATCTCAACCACTAGCTAGGTTAGTGATCATTGTCCTTGTCCTCTGTCTATGGTTTTGATTAAAACTGGAGAAAGTTTGGTCAGTTCTTTTCTCCACGATGGTTGATGCTTTACCGATTTTGTCCACTAGGCCATCAACTTGTGTTGTAGTACGGTCTAAAATTTTATGTTGTACCCTATAGTTTAGAACAAAGAAAATATATTATATTGAGAGTTTTGTGTACAAATATAATATGTACATGTAATCAAATTAGTTATATTTACAGTATGTCTCTATCTAACCATTTTCTAACACAATACCCATTTATATACTCTACAATAAACTCTATCTACTCCCTCCATCCAAAAGGAATGTAACTTTCACTTCCCGTGAAGTTAAGCAACTAAAAGTTTGACTAGATTTAATGAGAAGCTACAAACATTTATGATGCCAAATTAATATTATTAGATCAAGTATGAAATATATTCTCATAGCAATTAAACCAATCGGAGATATAAACATTGATACTATTATATCTATAAGTGAAACTTAAACTAGTCTGACGTTCCAAATCCTCTGTATATTTTTTCATCCTTGGCATCACAAATACGCCGCTTTTGTTTATAATAAATAGTATGGCCACATCTTTTTTTTTTGTTTTTTGAAAGGAGATTACCTCTGCTTTTGAGAAAGCAATAAAAGTTTTTACAGACTGGTGATACCAGTTTACCATATTGCAAAAAACGAAAGAAGCTAGCTCACACTGCTAGTGCTAAACTCCTTAAACAACACACACTTATTACAAGATAACAATGTCTGAATTAAAGGTGTGAAGACGGCCACGCTTGCTGATCCAGGACCCAAGGATCTCCACCATCTCAGATAAGTATATCTTGTCGGCATCCTTCATAAGCTCTCTCCACATCTGAAGAAGATTGATAGTATTATACAGAACCACATTAGGATTTGCAGGAAAGATTTTCTGAATAGCCATACTATTTCTATTTTTCCAGATTGCCCATGAAAGAGCAGCAAAGAAAATTAACACAATTCTTTGGGGGACTCCCAGCCTCCTTGGCAGCCAACCATATAAGAAATTCTGTTTTGACGTCGGGAAATCATGCCACCCAAAAGCATCTCTAATACAACACCATAAGTATTGTGAAAAGCAACACTCAAAGAAAATGTGATTAACAGTTTCATGTTCGTTACAGACACAGCAAAGGGGACTACCCTGCCACCCTCTCCTTTTTAGTGTTACTGCAGCCTGTAGTTTATCATGATACATTTGCCAAAGAAAAATTTTGACTTTAAGAGGAATTTTACTCTTCCAAATCAAGCCACAAAGCCGATCCCTCACCCCCCCATGGGTTATTATGTAATATAGAGATTTAGTAGTAAAATGATTTGATTTGTCTACCACCCATTTAACAGAATCTTCCTTAGTACAATCAAAATGAACCCCCTCTAAAATCTGTTGTAAGCCTACCCATTCCTCCAACCAAGTGCCTTGCAACCTTCTTCTGAAAGTTAAACCCCATTCCTCTCCATCCCAAATGTCACAAACCAGATCATGCTGATTTTCATTGATCTCATACAAAGCTGCAAACTGAGTTTTTAGTGGCATGTTCCCAACCCATGAGTCATGCCAAAATCTGACCCTATCACCTCTATAAACTTTGTATTCTGCACCCCACTTAAATAAGTGTTTCACTTTATGTAAACCTTTCCAAAACTGAGAAGACCCTTTCTGGTTTGAGCAGAAGAAATTGCCTGCATGTATATATTTAGCTTTAAGTAGTTTGCACCACAGTTCATCTGATCCAATCTCAATTTTCCAAATCCATTTAGTTAAGAGGCATTGGTTCATGATTTCAGTATTGATAATTCCTAAACCACCATGGTCTCTAGGTCTGCACACTGCCATCCACTTTGCCATATGATATTTGAAGATGTCATCTGCTCCTCTCCAAAAGAATTTAGATCTAATTGTATCCATCTTGGCATGAAGACCCTTTGGTAGAAAATAAAAACCCATAACATACATGGGCAAACTACTCAAACAAGTATTCGTTAAAATCAGTTTCCCCCCTGAGGTCATGTACTTGCCTTTCCATGGATCTAAACGTTTGATCATCTTATTAAGAATTCCTTGAAAGGCTCCCATGCCTAATACTGAATCGTATGGCCACATCTCATCATGTCAGTTGTCCTCCCCTACAATTTTCAACCACAGTCCGTACCGCGCGCACGTTACATGACAAAAGGCCAGTCTTTTTTAAAAAAAGTTGGGCAGAATGCTAAAGATAATCGTCGGGGAAAGGCGTTCCGCAATACTGGACAAGCCCGGGCGTGTTTCCGCGATCCTGCCGGCCATCCACTGATTCGTTCGACTATCAGGGATCCTGCATTGTTTGGCTTGGCGGAGCTGAGCTGTGCTGTGCTGTGCTGTAGAAGAGCCTGTGTAGCATGTTGAGAGAGGTCGATCGAGGGAGTGGGGGCGGCACGCTCGTCCGGTCGTCCCTACACCGTACCCGTTCGTGTGACCCACGTGTGGTGTTGGCATGGATGGACGTGGGCGATGCCGCCATCCGTCCAGACGGTTGCTCTCGTTTTCGGCCCGGGCCGATTCGATTGGCCCAACTGCGAACAAGCTGCGTCTGCCTCTGCCTGCCCCGAGGTTGAGGCCGGAGCGCCGGACCCCGGGATGCCGGATCGGTCAGCTGGGCGCGCACCACGGCGGCCGTGGTCCCGCCGGGCCGATCTTCACGACGCTTCCTGCGCATCGGCGAAGATTCAGACTTGTCGAGCCGGCGACTTCCGGAACATCGGTGGCCGTGGACCCACTGGTCAGTGAGAGCACGGTCCGTCAAAGCATGGCTCGTGCGATCTCCGAACAGGTCCCTAGTGCTAGATCTTCTTGGTATATACAAGTATATAGGAGGAGTACTAAACAAACAGAGAGTTGTACCAAAGTGATGGCGAAGCAATCAAGCAAAGGTGCTGACGAACGAATGCCTGGATCCACGGACGGACCGGTCGTCGATCATCTGTGTCGCCCGCGCGCGGTAAAGCATGGCATTGCTAAGCAACGGCGTGCGTGCGTGCGTTCCACCCACAGTGTACGGTGTCCCCGAGACCAACAAAGGCGAGAGAGAGAGAGAGAGAGAGCGCATCCACCACGGTGCGTCCGGGGGATCGGAGCAATTGCAAGCCGACATCCCGGTCAGGTTCAGTGCACGGATCGACACGGGGAAGATCTGGTAGCGATCGGTTGATCCGGTAACGCAAACGCCGCCACGGACCAGCGGACATGCAGCGAGTGGTGCTGGATCGACGCGTCTCCCACTCACTCATGTCATGCACCCGATCGATCCATCGGTGTGGTGTTGCCTCGTCGACCTCGACCGAACCCATCACTAGTCCCCGTCGCATCCAGTCCAGCCCAGCCCCATCGGTCGCTTTCTCCTACCGTACTGCTACTATAACTCCCGCCGTCGCCTAATACCTGGCCCTTCTCGAGCAGTTTCTCCGCCGCGCCGGCGCCGTCGTTTTCCGCTACCGGACCAACGAAAAGCCACGAGTCCGCCCGCGACTAGCGAGGACTAGTACCGCTACGGTATCGCGTACGGGTAACTAAAACTCCGCGCCGGAAAACTGGTTGCAAGGCCAGCGGGCCGGGGAAGAGGGGTTTGCGTTTGGCCCGGCCGATCACGGGAGATTCTGCGCTGTTTCGTGCGAAATCCACGAGTGAGAGTTGCCGGTGGCCTCTCGACGCTTTGGGGCTCTCCGATCCGATCCGTCGTTGCGGCGTGGGAGCTTCACCGGCCGGTCGTTTCCCGCTGCCGCTGCTGGGCTTTCCACGTCACGAACCAAACCACACCGTCTAGGCTGCTGCTGCATCTGCATCCCACTGGTGATGGAACAACCGGTCTTATTAAATTTAAATATTCCTATCTGTACTAGAGTAGATGACTGGTGTGTTTTCTGTGCCGTGAAATGAAATATTATTCCTTCTGTCGACCGACGGATGTAGGAACGTTCTGCAGTGAGTTCCTCGCGTTCAAGCGATAAAACCCAGTGGCCTCCACGCCTATCCTTTTCTTTTGTGATGAACGACAATGGCTTATGGACGGACGGACACGACCGGCAGTGGCCCAGCCAACCGATGGCGAGTTGGCGACACCCATCAATCAGCTACTCAGTCTGTCGATCAGCTGGGCCTGCCTGCCGCTGCGTACGTACGGAGCATGGAGCATGGACGCGGATGCTCTATCCGTGCAGGAGCAGGATCGATCCACCGGAAGATCCGATCCTCTCAGCAGTCAGCAGAGGATCATGCCAAGCTCCGGGCTGTCGCCTGGAAAGCCGAGGCACGGCACGGCAGGATGTCCCCCGAGTCGCCGTCAGCGGCAACATCGCGGCGGAGTCCACTAGCCTGGGGCCACTGGGTCGGCGTCGGACGCCACTTGTAGGTGTTTGATGGGAAGGGGCTCCAGGAAGGGCAAGGCTCCAAGCTCATCACGACAACAACCCAACTTTCTCGCCGCTGTTGCTTGCTGCTGCTCCGGCCGGATATGATCCACCCGTTTCTTAGCCCTTGTTCAGTTGGTAAAATTTTGGTTTTTTTTGGCTACTGTAGCACTTTCGTTTTTATTATTTGACAAACATTGTCCAATCACGGACTAACTAGGCTCAAAAGATTCATCTCATAAATTTCAGATAAACTGTGTAATTAATTTTTATTTTTATCTTTATTTAATGCTCTATGAATGTGACCAAAGATTCGATGTGATGGAAAATTTTGAAAATTTTTGCGAACTAAACAAGGCCTTACTTTTCGTTAGCGCGCGCGCACACACACAAAAGCACTCTGATATCTGTCGAGTGTCGAGCGACGCGAGATCTTTTGCGAAAGGAAGGAAGAAACCGTCCCCTCACACTCTGAACATGTTTGCTATCCTTCTTTCTTTTTTGAGCCTCAGGTTTTCTATCTCCTCGGAACACGACCTAGAGCGAGCGAAGTACTCCTATATGTGAATACTTACGACACTACGGTAGAGAGCACCAACTTACCTTGAGCTATCAGAGTCTCCCTTTCACTCCTGAACTCTTTTCACTTCCCGGTCCACTGGATCCCTTGTTGTTGCCTGCATCCATCTGAGGTAATACTTACATGCATACACAGCGATTCAGACTCATGCATGCCTCTCATTGCAAAACAAATGGGAACTGAAGCTTCTAAATTCGTCACATAATGTAAGAGCTAGCAATGTGTAGCCTGACATGAAACTGGCACTAGTATTTCCTAGGAATAGGAATCTAGGTCCAGATCTGCATCTATACCAATTACACGTCACTTCATACTAGCACTACTTTTAAATATATACTCATGCACGTGGAATGGTCTGTCAGAATCTGAAGATGGTGTTCAGTTCCTGTGACAACTGTACTTATCCCTCCTTATCAAGCAATAGCAATCAAGTAAAACAATGTATACACGTTGGAAGGCCGAATACTGCTAGAGAAGGAAATGTGGCTGGAAGATTATATACCTTACGAATGTTCTTACTGTCAGGAGGGCATGAGCTGAAGTTTCTTTTTCCATGAATCAAAATGGGACCGGAGTTTCCCTGCAACGTGCCCAAAGAAAAAAATTGGTCAAAAGTAAATCAAATGTACATGATAATAAAATCGTCGGTCTAAATACAGGACTCATCATACCAGGACAATGAAATCACAATTGTCACACTGATGTGTATAAATTTTTGGATTGAGCAAAACCTCGATCCAGATATTTTTAGAGTGATCTCAAAGCAATGTTTGAAGCAAGAAAGCAAAGGCTTGCATAAGAACATTTAGCGATCTTAGAAAATAGCATAACAAAATCCTATTGAAACAGAGACATGATTTTTTTTTTCTCATGATGTTGTGCCCAAAAATCCAAAAAAGGATGAACAAAGGTTATGGTCAGCATCATTGTAAAGTAGATTCTTGGCATTAGGTACGAAACCAAAGGTCATGCTCTCTGGTACCAAATTGGAAGACAGCTACCAAGGGGTTTGAGTGACATCCCACATATGAAATAAAGATTGTTTTTGGAGCTTTGAATTAAAGACTCTCTGAAGAAGTGAAGATAAGGTCCTACACGATAGACTGAGGAAAAGTATTATTCAGATATTTAGCGAGGAGCAAACTCATTTTCTTTTCAACACGCCAACGTCATACTGGGCTGACTGCCCGTGGGTTGCTATATGGAAAAATTCAGCTTAATGCTCTTAAGGTTTGTGGTTCAGTAAAAAATGATTTGATGTTCACCAGTTCCAAAAAGATAGTTTAGCTACCTTTGATGAATCAAACAAAGCAAAACGAGTTCTATTAGGTACGGTAGAGTAAAAGAAAAAAAAATGCTTTTCTTCAATTTTCTTTTGAGGGATCAGCAGAGTTTCTCCAAAAAGAAAGTGCAGTATAGAACTTTTCTTCAATTTGACAAATATGGCATAAAACTGCCAGGGTATAGAAAAGGCAAAAACAAACATACAAAGTGTTTTGAAATATCCTGGGTATGAGGGAGGGAGATCATTGTTATCAGCTTTGTGTTTGTATTAACCATTACTGTTGTGACACTAGAGGAGGTATACCAGTATATGCATATATTGATATATGGATGCTGACAAGAAGTAGTATTAAGGACAATGTGAGCAAAACATTCTAATAATGCTACTGCAAGAATTATTGTACAATGTCTAGCATCCGCTCGCATGTTTTTTTTTTCTTATTATGTCTGCAATAGTTTCAAACCCGCCTGAATCGAACAGGAACCTTGGCATCTTGGCGCGGGCCAATGAATTCATTCAGGCAGTAGCAAGCCGGGAGATGCAAGGAAACTTTTTGTCAAGCATTTATATGTGTTTCTTTTTTGGTCAGATTCAAACAATTAACCTGCCCATTAATATCTATATCTCCATTATTGTTCCTGTGTCCATTTGCATTTCACGAAAGAAATTACCAAAATCAATAGCAGTCTCTCTCGTCTGCTTTTGGCTGCCTACATTGCACGAACCTGTCATATATAGCCATTGTTGTGATTCAAAGCTCCATTCCATCGTTGCCTTTAGAGGAGTCGATTGTGTCGGTTCAGTACATTATCTGGCTTTCTTTTGGATAATTTGTTAGTTCCTCTTCGTTCATGACTTGGGACATTTATTCTCCCTTAATTAACTATTGATGTAATGAATCACGCAATCCTTAACGCTAATTTGGGGTAGTAAGGGTACATTGTATTAACGCAAAATTTACTACGTGACGTCCCTTTGCTAGTGGACACTGAAAACAGTAAGATTTGCTGAATTTACTGTTAGGCACCGGAACGAATAAAAATATTTGTTTATGACTTTTATGAAGGGGCGTTTATGAAAGAGAAGAGTGGTGAAATGTCTTTTATGCCTCTGCCTCTATATTCTTTCTCACTCCCTATTCTTCTTCCCCCACTCATCGCTCAGGCCCGGGCAGGAGCACCGTTGCCGGCCGCCACTGCCAGTGAGCACGCATGAGGCGTGTGCGCGAGCTCCGCTACCGGCTGCCCACAGCTGGACAGTAGGCAGGAGGTGCAGGTTTGGGCATGGGAACCGCTGCCAGCCACCACCGCGGTGAGCACGCAGGAGTCACAGGTGTGGACCCGCCTAGCTGAGCACATCTCACTGGCGCGAGCACGTCTCTTTGCTCGCCACGGGTGCTAGCCGAGGCCACAACCACACCACCTTTGCCTAGGTCGCGGTTAACCCATGGGGCAAAAAAATACGAGAGAGGAAGAAGAAAGAGAGAGGTATAAAGGATATCTCACTGCCTTTCTCTTCTCGAAGCCATAAATGAATATTTTATTAGGTGTCCATTAGTAAGATGTCTTTCAACAAATCTTGTCATTTTCGATGTCCACCAACAAAAGAAGGTCAATTTCAGTATCCCGTAACAAATTTTGCCTTGTATTAAAGACAACCCGTGTACTATTTGGTTATGGTTTGTAGATATAACAAGCTGGATAAGTTTTTGAGTTTATGCTTTTGGATTGATTGATGGTGGCTAAGCAGTACTCCCTCATATCCAAGTTAGGCAAATAGGAATTAAAGAGTACATGGAAATCGTATAATTTATGTTAGCTATTGAATCATGTATGAAATAAAAAACTAAATTAAGGATGAAATTAAAAATTTTGGGCAATAGACTGAATACTATTGCCCAAAAGATCATTAGACCAACTCAAACAGTCTTTCTTCCAGGAAGAAATATCATGGAGGGAGCGGTAATTCTCCATGAAACAATACATGAGTTACATTCAAAAAAACAGGACGGGATCATTTTTAAAATAGATTTTGAAAAGGCATATGATAAGGTAAAATGGAGCTTCCTACAACAAACTCTAAGGATGAAAGGGTTCTCACAAAAGTTTCGTACCTGGGTTGAGCAGTTCACGCAAGGCGGGAATATTAATATCAAGGTTAACGATCATCTAGGATCCTACTTCCAAACAAAAAAAGGTTTACGACAAGGAGATCCAATGTCCCCGATACTATTTAATATAGTGGTGGATATGTTGGCCATTTTGATTGCTAGAGCAAAGGAAGCAGGTCTAGTAGAAGGGGTCATCCCTCATCTTATTCAAGATGGTTTGTCTATCCTCCAGTACGCAGATGACACAGTGATTTTTATGAGCCATGATGTTGAGAAGGCAGTAAATATGAAACTGGTTCTTACTACCTTCGAGCAACTATCAGGACTTAAAATAAACTTTCATAAAAGTGAAATATTTTGTTTTGGTAAAGCAAAAGAGCAAGAAGTGTTCTATTCGCAACTATTTGGATGTGATATTGGGACATACCCCTTTTGTTATTTAGGCATACCGATGCATACTAGAAAATTAAGCAATAAAGATTGGCAAATAATTGAGAATAGAATTGAAAATAGACTCAGTGGTTGGAAAGGAAAATTGCTCTCGACAGGAGGCCGTTTAGTTTTAATAAACTCGGTGCTTTCTAGTCTACCGATGTTTATGATGTCTTTTTTTGAAATCCCAAGAGGGGTGCTAGAAAAAATTGAATGTTACAGATCAAGATTTTATTGGCAGAATGACCAACACAAACGAAAATATAGATTAGTTAAATGGGAAATTTTGTGCCAGCCAAAAGTACAAGGTGGCTTAGGAATACAAAATCTAGATTTACAAAATAAATGTTTATTGAGTAAATAGCTTTTTAAATTGTTAAATGAAGATGGTATGTGGCAGGAACTCTTGAGGAATAAATATGTCAAAGACAAAACTGTAGGGAGCTGCGTCAAAAAAACAACAGACTCTCATTTTTGGAAAAGTCTGATGAATGTTAAAGACACTTTTTTCAGTCTTGGTTATTTCAAGGTGAAAGACGGAACACAGACACGATTCTGGGTTGACACTTGGCTAGGCAATCAACCACTTAAGGACAAATTCCCTGGGTTGTTCAACATAGTGAGAAGGAAACAAGATTCTGTAGCAAAAGTACTTAGCTCAATCCCACTAAATATTTCTTTTCGTCGGAATCTAGTGGGCAGAAACCTAAGGGATTGGCACAGAATTGTTGCCTCTTTACATGATGTGAGCTTACAGGAGGGTACAGATGTGTTTGTGTGGTCTTTACAATCATCAGGAATTTTTTCCGTCAAATCTATGTATGATGCGTTGATTAACAATGGGGTTAGAGTGTCACAGGAAATATGGCAAATTAAAATTCCTACAAGAATAAATTTTTTTTGTGGTATCTAAAAAAAGGTGTGACTTTAACTAAAGACAACCTTGCTCGACGAAATTGGAATGGCGATACGAGGTGTAGTTTATGTCACTCACCAGAAAGTATTCAACATCTCTTTTTCGATTGTTTTTATGCCAAATTCTTGTGGCGCGCTGTACATTTAATGTTTGGAATACCACCTCCTCAGAGTATAGATGACTTGTTTAACAGGTGGTCTAAGATGGGTGGTAACAAACATAATTCGTTGTTATTGACTGCAGCATCAGCTTTGTGTTGGGCAGTTTGGATAACAAGAAACGAGGTGGTTTTTGACAAATGTAAACCAAAATCTTTTTTGCAGATTCTTTTCAGGGGAACCCACTGGCTCCGTCAATGGGCAAGACTGCAGCGGCGTGATGATCATCAGGATCAGCTGTTGTTTGCAAGCCAACATCTGGAGACATCAGCTTTGCACTTCTTTGCTTCCAAGGGGTGGTTGTCAAATAGGTCTATTGGTTTCGCTTAGTCAAAAAAACTGTACTTCGTTTTAAGATCACTTTATGGCTCATATGCCAGCCTATGGGCTAAACTTTGTAATAATTGGTCTGATTCTACCAGTTGGTAGATGAAGCCGGGTATGAACTATCCTTTATCTAAAAAAAAGGGGTGCAAGGCCCAACATTGACTACATAAGGTGTGAATGGCAAGTCCCAATGACTATTTTCTTCTGTAAATTGACTATATCACCCCTCCAGTTAGGGCTATAAATGGCCCATGAACTCGCTACTCTTAGGGGTAAGTCTTGTCTTTGAGAACCTTCTCAACGTGTATACAAATAAAAACACTAAAAAAAGGTGAGCTCATTCTACTTACATATCTCTCTAGCTTGTCTCGACCACAAAAGCATTAGGATCCGTTAGTCACCAACATCTTTGTAACAATGTGTTATTGCCGACGACATGGGTATGAGAGGTGCTGGGATAAGAGCTACAGATCGTACAGGTGATGCTGCCACCAAGATGGCTCGTTCTACTTGGGCCTAGCATAGAGGTATTGTTAGCTTGCGTGCTACTGCTTCTGGGTGATGTAGTGCCATTTACAGAGTTACAACTAGTATATGATGTTCTTGTCATCTCTGCCTTCTGTGTACACTAGCGAAGACTAATTAACAACGATGCCGGTGGGGACACCACAGATGATCCATCCATGTACCCGAAAATGACCCATCACCAATGGGCAATGTCCAACAAGGCCTGGATAATCCATGGGTAACAGGGTAAGAGAGGGAGGGGGACTCGGATTCCGGGGGACTCTGCCGATATCCGTGGACTCGCTGCCGCTTGCGGCTGTGTAGGCTGTGATACTCAAATGAGAGTCCGGAGGAACAAGAAACTCAAATGGGCCATGTCGGGAGGCAAAACTCAAAGCTATTTTGGACAGACTGGATCAACGTGTTGGCAATGAAGTAACTGTGAACCCCAATCCACAAGACAATTACCGTGTGGGTGTGTGGCTCTTTCAGCTGTAAGTGTGCCTGTGTGAACGCTCATTTTGGGGTATTAGGAAACTGTATCTACTTTACTCTGAACTCCTCTAAATATTCCAATCTTCTGTTCTATAATATTCTCCAATTCCTAGTTCCTATCGACGAAATACAAGAATTTTTTAGTGAAAGAAGAGCTTGACTGATAAGCCATGATTGAAAGTACTGTTTGCTGATTTATTTTGAGAGAAAAATACTGATGAATGGCAAGCAGACTCGGCAGATAATTTCAAGCGAACACTACTGAGTGCCATAGTTTGCCATCTATCTCGGGGAAACATATCTGTCTCTAGGGTGTTTAAAAACGGTTGGAAAAGATATATACCCTAGGCAAAACTCGTTGATTCTAGTAATGAACAGATGCTGCCGCTCACACCCATGATGCCAGCGGAGGATAAAGGCCGCTGTCGGTAAGGATGAAAACGGTCGAAAAACTCCTAAATTGTTTTCTACTTTTACATTTGAAATACAAAAACGAAAACGGTAAAGTCGGACACGAAAACGAACGCGAACTTACGAAATATCAAGAATTTCGAAAACGAACCAATTCGAACGGATTTATGTCGAACACGGTCGATATACGAAAACTCAATACGAAATACCAATGTGTAGTACTAAGTGCATAACTAAATATATACACGATCAAGTTTAAGTGCATATAATAATTAAAAAGTGCATGATTCTTGGTCTTAGGTATTTAATACAATAGCCCACACATAAATAAGAACAAGTAATTAATAGCTAACAGGAACATAGCTAGCCACTAGTAGAAAGAACACAGATTACGGTGAGTACTCTGTAATTGGGCTGTGTGACCGTGCAGTTGACTAAATTCGGTTTAAACCAAATTTTGAATTCAAAATATTTCAAATTAAAAGTAGAAAAGTAGAAAACGGTCGAAAAATGTCTAAACCGTTTTCTACTTTTACATTTAAAATACGAAACATCTAAAATACGAAAACGAAAACGAAAACGGTAAAGTCGAACAAGAAAATACGAATTCGATCGGATCTAATATAGAAAACGATTCGATTCGGTTCAGAATATTTCCGTTCCGTTTTCATCCTTAGCTGTTGGTGCCGCGATGGAGCCTTCTGTTTGCCCTCGTGTGGCCGTGTGCTGCGGCGTCTCTGGTCGGCTCGCCAGCCACACGAGCATGCATGGCCGATGGCTCCGCTGGTGATGCGCCCCTCAGCAGTATTTGGATAGATTGTGTTAAAGGTAGTCATGTGCTATTGGGCAGGCGCAAGTTTGACGGTTTGATGATTTACTTCTGGTGGAATCTGTGAAAGGAAAGAAATAGAAGAACATTTCAACACAAAAACTTTCAGCCAAGGAAAGTGGTCTTTCTCTGTAAAGAAGACTCAGGGGACGTTGTTTCCTCTTAATTAGTCAGTAACTCTTAGTGTTTTGTTCTTTAGGTTTTTTTCTCTCTCTTTTGGCATCGTAGGGCCTTTAGGGTGCCAGGGTGGTCGTTAGTAGTGGAGTAGAGTTTTCTTTTCTTCTTGGCCCATCTGGTGTTTTCACCTATTTTTTTGTATTTCTCTCGTCTAATAAAATTCTGGCAAAAGTTTTTTGCCGCCTTTCGAAAAAAAGTCATGTGCTATTGGTTATGGTTTATAGATATAACTACTAGGATTATTTTTCAGTTTATTATGCTTTCGGATTGCAGCAGCGTGCTCCCTTGTATGTTCAAGTTAGCCATAGGAATTAAAGGGGTCTCTTGGAAATCAGAATGTAACTATCATATCCTAGATAATTTATGATAGCTATTGATACATCATACGTGTATGTAAAAAAACTAAATTAAGGATGAAGTTAAGAAACAGACAGTAGATGTATAGGGCCCTGGCATCGACGACATTAATAACTTAATAAGGTGTCGAACGGCAGATGCCAATGACTACTTGTCTACTTCCCTCTAGCAAATTGACTGTATTACCCCTCAAGTCAGGGCTATAATTAGTCTAAGAACGTCCTACACTTAGGGAGTAAGTCTGTCTTTAAGAACCTTCTCAGGTGTATAAAGACCTTGAAAAAAGTGAACTCATTCTACTTACTTGCTAGTGTATTTTATCTCTCTACCACCAATATAGTAGGCTCGGTTAGTTACGTAGTCACCACCCTCTATGTAACAATGTGTTGTTGCTTTGTTGGCTTGTTTAGCAATTTGAGCATGAGAGGTGTTGGGACACGAAGAGTTTATAGATTGTAGAGGTTGTGCTGCCATCAAAGGGGCTGACTCTATTTAGCCCTCGGCCCTTGCTGGCTCACCGAAGAGCGGAGGACGCCCACGTGGACGTAGCCGCGCAACACAAGTGGACGACGGCTGGTGGACATCGCACAATCAGAATTTTAGACATTTTTCACTGGTGTCATGGCCGCTGCCGCGGTGCCGCTTGCCGGCGTTGAAGCCAGAAGCGCCGCAATCGCAAGCCGCCAATGCTTGAGTCTGCCACGCCTGCGTGTGGTATCGTCGTTTATCGAAGCTCGAGGCGGAGTTACGTTTACGAGTCCACGTGCATAGAATGGGATGCGGAACCGAGGCATCGACGTGGCCGCGTGGGATGTCTGCGTAGATGGCTAGATTAGATGCAGTATTCTTCAATTTTTTTAACATAAAAATATATATTATGTATCAATGTATGTCGTGGCCTGTGGGTTCTCCCCAAAACACATTTGTGCGCTAGGGGATGCAATTGTCTTCAGACTTGCAAATAAGCCATTCAGCCGAATCTGCCGACTTTAAGTGGACAACGCTCGGACTTATCAGCCGAATCTGCCAGTCATTCAGCAATATTTTTCTCTCACAATAAATCAGCCAAGAGTACTTTCTGTCATGGCTTCTCAGCCAAACAAACAAGTTAGCCTAAACAAACAGGATGAGCACAGAACCTATGTGAAGACTTGGAATAAATGGGCACTTGGGATGGTCAATATCAGTATCAGAAAGACATTGTTGAGTAAACTGAAGATGTTATAGATAGAGCAGAGAATGTAGACCCTTTTGTGGTGTATGTATTCTTCGGCACAGAAAAGTCCTCGGCGACAGTTGCTCCACACACGGCAGACCTGCCCCTATCATCGCCTGTGCAAGCTGTGCCTCCTTAGACGGGACCCGTTGTGATGGTCGAGGTGGCACCCGTGGCGGGCTCTTCACTGCTGATGGATGATCTGATGACGTTGGGTGAGGCCGCCGCCCCATCTCACCCATCGGTGCCAGAGTCGGCATTGCTGACGCCTCCTCGCGGAGGTCAACTTGACGTCGCGTGTGGGGATGAGATGTCAACGCTGCTCGAGGCCGCTCGGCGCCTTGCAAAGTTTCTTGACGAGGTGGGAGTCGAGCGGGAGCCGCCCCTGATCGCCTCCCCACTCGACAGAGGACGCCTGTCAGGAGGCCCTGCCTATCCGGTCTAGGAACAGTCGGATTACCGCCCAACCGCTGGCGCACATTCCGTCCTCTAAACGGGGCGAGGTTCTCCTAAACAAGCGACTAGGGATCGCTCCGCCGACCGCACCAGTTTCGCCCGCGCTAGGGATACTCGACGCCCAACGTTCTGGGACCTTGTCGTCGTGCGAGGTGGAGGGCCTAGATGCGTTGTTCCTAGCGTTCAACGGGTGCACATGTGAGCTCTTCCGAGAGGACTTGTAGGACGCAACGTCGAGCGCATTTTGGTTGATCCATTTATGTAATATCGGTCCACAGAACTCTTTGCTAGGTCGGTCCAGCTGGTGACCACCTAGCGCGCTTGTTACACGTTGGTTATATTGTAAACTCTTTCTTTTTAATACCATGATACACAGATCAGATTTTCACTTGAGTGCGGGCAAGGCCAACAGATTTACTTTCCATTCCTAATTGGGATCATATAAAAATGAGAGATTTATATGCAAGAAACTTGTGTTGTGGAATCCATTACAGAATAGGTCATCATTATTATCAGGAAACCATCAATACCATAGCTAGCAGATGAGAGGCTGAAACATCTTCGGATCAAGCAACCAAGTGCAACATCGCGAAACACAGAACACAATAGGTAGCACGGTTACAATCACAGATAAGCAGCCATCTCATCATTCTCTACGGATCAGAGACAGGTGACCAGGCTCATTTCTTTCCACTTTTCTTTAAACCCGAGCCTCCAAACTCCAACTGCACCCTTCTGTGCCCAACTCCTTTAGTGCCTATTGGTGCAAAAGCCACATACACACACAATAAATGACAGCAAATTAGGATCATCCACCCAAGTAGAATAGTAGGCCCATTTGTCAGGGTAGTCCTAATTCTAGAAATTACATGTAGTTTTTATATCTATTAATTTATATAGACACTATGTACAGAAACTATGGTATCAATGGATAGTTTCTATAGAATAATTTTTTATCCAATCATATATATTCTCTTTCCATTCTCTATCAATCATATTATTTCATGTCTTGGTTCTCATGTAGATATGATTTCTAACTTAAATCCGGTTTCTATAATTTTTACTCTCTCTTTCCAATAATTATCTTGACATATCAGCGAAATATTTAAGTGACTGTACAATTAAACAAGACAACTGGATCGAGCGAGCTGGACCCAAAAACTTAGGTGCCCTAACTATTGGGCGTTAACTCGTTCTATCTTGCATCTATTAGCCCATCTCCTATCCATTGAAGGGGAACAGACGGGCGTGTACGGTGAATTCACGATCGAAACTGAAACGATGCTGTCATAGTGTCACGCATGCACGCGGTGGAGATGGCGGCGAGACCCAATTCGGCAATCCATATGGATTCGTCTCCTTCGAGCAGCGCCTCAGGGGCAGCAGGGCACTTCGTTCTCTCCTAGTGTGCTGGACCATCTGTGGGACTCTGACTGTCTCCAAGTAAATGCAGCTTGCCTTGCATCATGGCAGTCCTAGTGGTTGAGGCCTTGCTTAGTTTCCAAAAGTTTTTAGATTTGACTACTATAGCATTTTGTTTGTATTTGATAATTATTGTCCAATCATAGACCAACTAGGCTCAAAAGATTCGTCTCGCAAATTACAGACAAACTGTGCAATTAGTTTTTGTTTTCATCTACATTTAATGCTTTATACATGTGTCTAAAGATTTGATGTATGTGACAGAGAATCTTGAAAAGTTTTTAGATTTTGGGTAAAACTAAACAAGGCCTGAAAACATAGAAATTACTCCTCACAATGCAAGTGTCTTGGTCTAATAATGTTATCTTTAATTTGTAGTAGTAAGAGTAGATTGTATCAAAGCAAGTCGTGTACTATTTGGTTATGGTTTGGACTTTGGAGATATAACATGCAAGGTCTTGTTCTCTTGAGTTTATGTATAAAACAATGTTTTCTCTTGTAAAAAATCAGCATCAACATCAATCAACAGCAACCACATAAATCATATTATTTCTTTGAGTTTATACTTTCGGATTGATTGACGACTAAGCAGTCCTCCTCGTATTCAAGTTAGGCATATGAATTAAATAAGTGTAAGTATAATTTATGTTAGCTATTGAATCATGTGTGAAAAAAGTAAATTAAGGATAAAATTAAAATGGAAGTAGGAATGCAGGGCTCGACAGTGATGCCATAGTTGTGAATGGTAGGCGTCGATGCCTGCAGTCAGAGCTATAAATGGCCCAAGGAGGCAAGGACTCGCTAGTCGCTACTCTCCAGGGTAAGTCTGTGTCTTTGAGAACCTTCTCAGGTGTATATAAATAAAAACCGAAAACCTTCTCGAGGTGTATAAATAAAAACACTGAAAGGATGAAGTTATTCTACATATATAGTACTATATTTCTTCTCTCCAATATCAATGCACCGGACCACCGGTCACCGCCATGTCGTTGGCTAGTTTGCCAATTTAGGCATGAGAGGTGTTGGGACATGAGGAGCTGCAGAGGGTAGTGGTGATTCTGCCATTGGAAGGGTTAACTCTAATTAGGCCTAGCGTAGAGCCACTAGTAGCTTGCGATCGACTGCCACAAAAAGCTGTCAATCCACTTACAGAGTTACAACTCGTGTACGATGTCCTCCCCGTCTCTGTCTTTTGTGTAAGCTAGCAAAGACTAATTAGCGATGCCGTTGGGGACACCACGGGTGATCCATCCTCGTACTCGCAAATGACCCGTCACCAACAAGGCATGTATGATCCATGGGTAACAGGATAAGAGACGAAGACATTCCTGAACTCGTTGCCACCTCCGCCTCTGTAGTACACCTGAGAGTCCATAGGAAAGTCCGTTCGCTAATAAAGTTATGATTAAAAGTACTATTTGCTGACTTATCTGAGAGAAAAATACTATTAGCTCATTTGGGGTATTAGAAAACTGTATAAATTTACTCAACTCCTCCAAACATTGCAGTTTGGAACCCCAAATTCATGATCTAATCCTTGATTCTACTCTCTCCATCCCTAAATAACTGCCGCTAAATTTGACTTAATTTGTAAAAAAATATATGCAACATTTATATTTTTAAATAAATTTATAAAAAACTAGATTTAAAAAATTTTCTAATAATACTAATTATGTATCATAAATATTAATATTTTTAATATATATTTAGTCAATGTTATTTTTTGAAAAACACAAATGACTGATATTTAGAAATAAAGAGAGTATAGTAATACTCCTATTCTCCAATTTCTAGTCCTTGCTGTGTGCTGACAGATGCTGCCGCTTCTATCCATGATGCCGACGAAGGATAAGGCTAGTCTCAATACAGGTTTTATGAGAGTATCATGCATATTAAATAGGGTACCACATAGGCAAAATTGCTGACTTGGCAGGGTCATTAAATGAAGGAGTTTCATTAGATAAGAGCATGGTTAATAATAGAGCCAAGTGCTTGGCTATAAGCCAAGTGATTAGAGCTAAGTTATACAATAAGTTGTTTCATACTTGTCTCTAAAACACATTCTCTTTCCTATTCCTTCTCACAATACTTGCTATTTAGACCCACTACTACCTATGCATCCGTGCCCAGCTTGGTGCTTATATAAGAGCCAAGCTATCATCTCTCTCCTCTCTTCTCTCCTCCACATCAGTATTAGCTTGACTATAAGCTCATTATTGTACCTGCTCTAAGAGATAAATTTCATCTACATAAAACTCATATGACTCAGTTATCTAATTTCCACGATGGAGCCTGCTGCTTGCCCCCAGGCTGACCGGAGGGCTGCTGCTCTCTGGTCAGCGAGCCAACCGCACGACCAGACGGCCGATGCCGGATGGCTCCACGGACGATGCCCCTCACGAATATTTGGGTAGATTGTATTAAAGGCAGTCATGTACTATCTGGTCAGAGCAAGTATTAGAGCACTTATAATGCAGACTCTATCATAGAGTCTAAAGTTATTTATTAACTCGAACAATGTGGACTTAGAGTTTAAATAAGACTTAGAGTCTTATTTTTTTCTACCTCTTTCTTCAATAAATATGCCGTCATATCAGGAAAATACTATAAATAATATGTAATTGTCTTAGACTCTGTGATAGAGTCTTGCATTGTGAGTGCAAAATACAATTAATTACATATTATTTATGGTATTTTGCTAATGTGGCAGCATATTGATTGAAGAAAGAGGTAGAAAAAATAAGGCCTTGTTTAGTTCCCCACTCAAAAAAATTTCATCCATCTCATCGAATCTTTGGACACATGCATGGAACATTAAATGTAGATAAAAATAAACTAATTACACAGTTTAGTTGAAAATCGCGAGACGAATCTTTTAAGCATATTTACTTCATGATTAGCTTTAAGTGCTACCGTAACCCACATGTGCTAATGACAGATTAATTATGCTTAATAGATTTGTCTTGCAGTTTCCTGACGAGCTATATAATTTGTTTTTTTATTAGTTTCTAAAAACCTCTTCTAACATCCTTCGACACATCCGATATGACACCTAAAATTTTTTTATCTCTAATCTAAACAGGGCCTAAGACTCCAAGTCTTATTTAGACTTTAAGTCCACATTGTTCGAGGTAATAAATAACTTTAGACTCTATGATAGAGTCTGCATTGTGAGTGCCCTTATAGTACTCTCTCTGTCCCTGAAAGCTTCAACTCCTAGAATCCGTACCGGTCAAATTTTTTTAACTTTGATCAACTTTATAGAAAAGAGCATCAATATCTATGACATAAAATGAGTATCTTATAAAAATATATTATATAATAAATCTAATGGTATTAATTTAGTACTATAAATCTTAGCATTTTTTTCTATAAATTTGGTCAAAGTTTTAAAAGTTTGACTTAAGACAACTCTAGAAGGAGGTGCTCCTCTCAGGGATAGGTTTGTCTTTGAAACCTTCTCCAGTTGTATAAATGCTCTAGAAAAGGATGGTGAACTCATTCTACTATAATGGTGTATATATATTTCTTCTATCCACCTCCAATGCAATAGGATCCGTTAGTCGCGATGCATTAACAACAATGTTGTTGGCTAGTTTGCTAGTTTAGGCATGAGAGGTGCTGTGGGACACCTAGAACTATGAAGAGTCTGGGTGTCACTAGCATCAATGAGGCGAGCTATACTAAGGGATAACGTAGAGGTAGAACCACTTGCGGTTTTCGTACTAATGCAAAGAAGTGGTGTGACGTCACTTGTTACAGAGTTACATCTTCTTTCTCATCTTCTGCCCTGGAAAAAGAACGACATGCTTTGGCTGCATAGAGCACATAACAAAACGGAAGGTCGGAAGTAGTGGATCAGCTTGTTAGGATTAAATAAACGCGAACAGAACCTGATCAAACAGTAGTAGAACTAAACACAAAAAAAGAACAAAAGATTTAAATGCAAACATTAGTGCTTTTATCTTCAGAATTGCAAATAAGCCATTTTAACTAGTGCGGTATACTCTCTCATCGCGTCTCGCCTACAATTTATTATGAGCACTCACAATGTCCATGACTCAACGGAGCCCCTACTGGTGTATGTATTCTCACTTAGTGTGGGCCAGGCCAACAGAGTGACTTTCCATTCAGGTAAAACTACCCAGAAAATGATAGATCTAAATTAAAAAAAACATGTGTTGTGGCATCCATCACAGAATATATCATCATTATGCAAGGCTGAAACATCTTCAGATCAAGCAACCAACTGCAACATTGCAGAGCACAGAACACGATAGGTAGCACTATTACAATCAAATATAATGAAGCACAACACAGATAAGCAGCTCCCTTATCATTCTCTAGGTATTAGAGACAGGTGACCAGGCTCATTTCTTTCCACTTTTCTTCAGTCCCGAGCCTCCAATTGCACCTTTCTAGTGCCTTGGTCTTCAGCTCCTTCAGTGCCTGTTGGTGCAAAAACCATACAATAGATGGCAGCAAATTAGGATCGTCCACCCAAGCAGAATAAGAACAAGATACCAGATAAAATTGACCACGTCTCACCTTCTCCTCCTCATTCTTCTTCTGCAGGAATAATTTCAAGTAGAGATCAATTGTGGACGATCACTGAAGTTGCTCAAATGACACCTTGCTCACTAACTAGTTCTCCAAGAAGGAATTGCGATAATTTTGAAGGCATGGCCATCGTCCAAGTCAGATTTCTCGTTCTGCACCATTACAAACTTCTTGCAGCCCACTCATATAAAGTTTCTTTACAACCTTCTCTACTTGCAGTAAAGACTATCACTTGCATAGGCAATTTACTTCTGCACCATTACATTTACTCCGACATTTGAGATGCAAACTCGAGGCAATTAATTCAAGTATATTCCACCCACAGCTTCAGGCAGCAACATTTTAAGCAAACAATCGGTAACTACTACTAGATAGTAAAAACCAATTCATGTCTCCAGAGGAAGTTTGCACCAGTAACTGGAATACGAAAAATCGTGTGACCAGCGCTTTACAGTACGGAAGAATGGAAAGAAGATGAATAGGTGCAGATTTTTGAAGCTGTCTAGTTGTTTTACTTTTACATGATTATAAACCTGTATCTGCTAATATGTCAAAAAGCACATCAGCGCAAGTACACAAGTTCTGACAGCGCAATTACATTTACTTCGACTTCCCTCATTAGACTGTGTGTATGGCTGGCCTCTTCGCGCCGTGTCTTCTTGGCTGCTGCTGGCGACGCGAGGGCGAGGCCAGCCGTGGCTTTGACTCGTGCTTGTGTGCTCGTGCAGGCCCTGCTCCAACTGTTCCTGAGACCTGTGGTTCGGTTCGCGGCGCGCATGCCCGCGCCGGCGCGCTGCCGAGGATCGGAACAGGGGCCTGGAGCGCCTCGTCCGGGAAGACGCGCTACATGGCCACGATGGCCGGGGCGACGGGCGAGCGCTACATGGCCTCGCCAGGCGCCAGCTTCGTCGGCGGCGTCATGCGCTGCCTCTGCGAGGTGGCCCAAGAAAATGCTGGCCAAGGATGACATGATGACATGCACGTCGCCATGACATGAGCAGGTCGATGTATGTAGATTCGGTTGGCTAGCTAGAGCAGTACTCCCTTATGTTCAAGCTAGGCTTCGAGTTAGGCACAGAAATTAAAGAGGTGTGTACATGGAAATCAGAATGTGACCCACATAATCTATGTTATCTATTGAGCCATCATATACATGTATGTAAAAGAAACTAAGGCCTTGTTTAGATGCAACAAAAAACCCAAAACTTTACAAGATTTTCTCATCACATCGAATCTTGCGGCACATGCATGGAACATTAAATATAGTTAAAAAAGATAACTAATTGCACAGTTTGCCTGTAAATTATGAGACGAATCTTTTAAGCCTAGTTACTTCATGATTGGACAATGTTTGTCAAATAAAAATGAAAGTGCTACAGTATCAAAATTCAAAAAGTTTTTGGATCTAAACAAGGCCTAAATTAAGGATGAAATTAAGAAGCAGGTGGTAGGAGTTTATGGCCCCGGTATTGACAGCATAATAAGGTGTTGCTATGGCAGACGTCAATAACTACTTGTTTACTTCCCTCTAGCAAAGTGGCCCTCTTAGAGGCAAGTCTGTCATTGAGAACCTTCTCATGTATATAAATACCCAAACCCTGGAAAGGGGGGAGGGTCAGCTCATTCTACTTACGCACGTATATTTCTTCTCTTCACCACCAATGTAGTAGGCTCTATCAGTCACCACCATCTATGTAACAATGTGTTGTTGGCTAGATTGGCAGGCTAAGCACATAGCAGCGAACGAAAATTTAAGGTATTATTTTATAACGTGGGGAACATGAACATTCACGTTTCCGAAACGTAGACGTTCCCGGAACGTGGAACGTGAGAATAGGAACGTGAGTTATATTTTTATTCTGCGCATAAGAGGTATTAAGACATGTAGACCTACAAAGAGTCGCACTGACTCTTTCTAGGCCTGGCATAGAGCCACAGAAAGGAGCAGTGACTCTTTTTAGGCCTAGCATAGAGGCACTAATAGCACAGATGTTGGTATGAGCAGTTTTTTTGGAATTGTCAATATACTATTTGAATTAGATCAGAGAAAAGAGTCTTTACTATTTTTCTGTTATGCTTTCATAGGATTTTTTTTAGTTGATGGTTAGGTTAATTCACGCATCATTCCTACCTTTTACCGCAATGTATCTTGCCCAAGTCAGTAATAACGTAGGCCCAAATGTAGCAGGCGGCAACAGCGGTAGGCTCACATTGTTTATGCATCAGTGTAAAATAAAGGTTCGCGCTTGTGTACGATGGTGCGTGCAGAGATCAGAGATGAGCAGAGACGGAAACAATTTTTTTATGCTTCTTACCGGACAGTAACACTACTACGATAGCAACTAACGTCTGCTTTCACTAGTACTAAGCCTTGTTTAGTTCACACCAAAAACAAAAAACTTTTCGAGATTCTCCGTCACATCGAATCTTACGGGTCATACATGGAGCACTAAATATAAACGAAAATAAAAACTAATTGCACAGTTTTCTTGTAAATCGCGAGATGAATCTTTTAAGCCTAGTTATTACATGATTGAACAATGTTAGTCAAATAAAAACGAAAGTGTTACAGTCCCGAAAACCAAAAAAATTTCGGAACTAAACAAGGCCCTATATGATGTCTTTTTCATCACTACTCTCTTCTTTGTACACTAGCCCTGAAAGACGTGCTTCATCTGCAGAGTAGTATATAGCAAACGGAAACACCTTGTTAGGATTATTAGGTAAACACGAACAGAAGTAGACCAAGCAGCTGTAAAACTACCACAAAAGGATTCAAAGATCCAGATGCAAACATCTGTGCCAGACTGCCAGGGATGCAAGCAAGTGATTGCCTTGTTCGTATAGGCTTATCAGTCGAATCTGACAGCTATTTAGCAGTGTTTTTTTTCTCATAATAAATCAGTCAATAGTACTTTCTGCCACGACTTATCAGCCAAACGAACAAGGATGTGTATACTTTGTTTAACATCGCCTACAATCACTAGAGTAAATAGATACACAATTGGGACGGTCACTATCAGAAAGAAATTGTTGTGTAAAGTGAAGATGTTATAGATAGAGCACCGAATTTATCTTGCCCCTGCTGGTGTATGTATTCTTCGGCACTACCACACAGAAAATTGATTCTCACTCGAGTGCAGGCCAGGCCAAAGAGTGACTTCCCATTCCTAGTTGGGATCAAGATAAAACTACCCAGAAACTGAAATATCTAAAAGAAAAAAACTTGTGTTGTAGGCTTGTGGCATCCATCACATAATGTCATCATTATTATCAGGGAACCATCAGTTTCATAGATAGCAGATGCGAGGCTGAAACATTTTCGGATCAAGCAACCAACTGCAACATTGCAATTTGCAAAACACAGAACACAATAGGTAGCACGGTTACAATCACATATAGTGAAGCGCAACACAGATAAGCAGCCACCTTATCATTCTCTAAGTATTAGAGACAGGTGACCAGGCTCATTTCTTTCCACTTTTCTTGAGACCCGAGCCTCCAATTGCGCCCTTCTGTGCCTTGGCCTTCAGCTCCTTCAGTGCCTGTTGGTGTAAAAACCATACAATAAATGGCAGCAAATTAGATCCTCCACCCCAAGCAGAATAGAACAGGACCAGATAAATATTGACCACAAAATCTCACCTTTTCCTCATCTTTCTTCTTCTGCAAATAAGCAAGATCACTCTGCACAGAAAGGATACCAGAATAATGTCAAGTAGAGATCAATTGTGGACTGATCACTGAAGCTGCTCAAATGACACCTTATACTAATTGCTCACTAACTAGTTCTCCAAGTAAGAAGGAAAAATTGCTCATAATTTTGAAGGCATGGCCATCGTCTAAGTCAGATGCTCATTCCATCCTCCCTCATTAATATGTGTTGAGACAACATTCATCAAAATACTTGGTATTCATCTATGTTGAACTAGATAACTATACAAACATGCTCATTCCATCCTCCCTCATTCATTAATATGTGTTAAGATGGTATTCATCAAAATACTTAAGGTATCCATCTATGTTGAACTAGACAACCATAAAAACTTGTAAAGCATCCACTGGCATAGCTACCTCTGTACCATTACATTTACTCCGAGGTTCAGAGATGCCAACTCAAGGCAATTTAATTCTGAAAACTATATTCCAACCACAGAACCGGGCAAGCGTCTTTGAAGCAAACAATAGGTCTTTCAGAAGAAGTTCGGGCCAGTAGTTGTAATACGGAGAGTCATGAATACATCAGTGACCAGCGTTTTACAGCATGGCACAAGAAAAAAGATGGTTAGGTGCAGAATTTTGAAGCTGTCCTAGCTGTTTCACATGATGAATCCACAAGAGCACATCTTACATGACAACCAAATCATCACAAGTTCTGACACACCCCATACCGTTCGCCAAATTCCCCTTCTGCAGGATTTTAACTACGAACTAAGCAGGAAACGTGAACCTATCTAAACCACAAGACGGGGTGCTACGCCCCAGTCAACCCCCACCTACCCTGTGGTTAGGCGTTTCACAGGAGCAGATCGCTATTCGGGGCAACGAAGAAATCGAGCAACGAAACGTGAACAAAGTCCAACGCGTAGCAGCATACCTCGTCGTACTCCTTCTTGTCGACCTTGGGCGCCTTCAGCGGCTTGGCCTTCCCTCCTGCAAAGCAAAACCCAGCCGTCGCGTCAGAACCCTCGAGAACGGGGGAAAAAACAACCAATCCGCACGAAACAACAAGAGGGATCCCACCCGATCGCTAGAGGGGGGAAGAGAGGAAACGACGATACGGACGCACCTTGCTTCGACATGGCCGGCGGGGGCGGATCGGCGGGCGAAGGGGGGCGAAACCCTAGACTGGCGAGCGCCGCGACAGGTGGGGAAAGGCAAGCGGGGGAATCGGGTGCGCGTGGGCGAGAGCGAGAGGAGACGGGCGAGGAGGCGAGTGATATGCTCGGCGGCTGCGTGCGCGAGACGCGACGCGAGCCCGTGGGAATCTTTTCGGTCGGGGGAACCCGGGCCGGGCCTTTTCCGGTATGGGCTCATGGGCCATGGATGGATGGATGGATGGATGGTGGAGTCGGACTGTGTGTTGTATAATGGGCTGAGAAGGATCTATTGGTCGTGGCGTGGGCTCTTTCGGCCGTGTGCGTGGAGTGCAGGCAAGAAATTGCTTGTTGTTGTTGTTGTTGTCCAAACCCCAAAGGTGACCTTCATTCTGGAGCATTGATCATGTGACTAATGTATACTTATCCAAAGCTTTTTTTTCCAGACTTCCATTTTGGACGCTCCTGACAAGTCACCGTACGTGCACGGTACACCGTACATGTACATGTATATCTATCCACCAAGTACATGTACACCGTACCCATCCATCCATCCATCTCTTGTTTGTTGATGCGGAAGGGAAGCCGGTACGAAACCTCCAACTCCAAAGAAACAAGTCGACGGGAGACCCACCCCGATGACTGCCCTGCTGCTAGACTACGCAGGCCGCGCGAGGGGTGCCACGCCACGCGGAGCAGACGCACACACGGACGCCGAAATGGGCGGGGCTGCACGCAGAGGCAGAGGTGCAGGCCAAGAGATAGGCTCGCGTGGGCGGCGTGGTGGTTCGATCGGCAGCAGAGCAGCGCAGCCCCATTGTCCGTAGTACTACGCGGCGCGGCTGGCCGGCCGGCCGGCGGGCGGGCACGGTGGGCGCCCCCCGGACCAGTACTGCCGCAGCCAACACCGCCACCCGTTTGCTTTGCGTCGCCACGGGGACACCGCCCGCGCATGCATCTCACTTCTCACGCCTCACGCCACGCATGTACGTATATATCAGCCCCCAGGCTCCTGTGAAGCTCTGACCAAGAGCCGTCGCCGTCAAGCATTCCGAAACACATCTGCAGCCTCCTGCATTCCGGCTGGCGGTGCTCTCCAGGAGTCGGCATCTTCGACTCTTCGTTGCCAATTGGCGACGCCTCCATCCAGCCGCGACATTGCCAGCAGCAGCCATCGCTAGCAGCTCATGGTGAGTGAGGCCTCGTTTAGTTTCAAAATATTTTGCAAAATCGACACTGTAGCTCTTTCGTCTGTATTGGATAAATATTGTCGAATCATGGACTAACTAGGCTCAAAAGATTCGTCTCGTCAATTTCGACCAAACTTTGCAATTAGTTTTTATTTTTGTCTATATTTAATACTCATGTGTCTAAAGATTCGATGTGACGGGGAATCTGAAAAATTTTGCAAAATTTTTTGGGAACTAAACAAGGCCTGATTGTCTGCCTGTCTGTCTGGCCTCTTCGTCGCGCACTCGCGCTGTATGTGTCTTCTTGGTTGCTGCTGACGACGCGAGAGCGAGGCCGGCCGTGGCTTTGACTTGCTGCCGCGCTAACGAGTTTTCCGTCCATATGTTGTCTGACGACGCTCGTGCTTTCATGTGCAGGCCCTGCTCCCGCTGTTCCTGAGGCCGGTGGTTCGGTTCGCGGCGCGCGTGGCGGCCGGCGGCCCGGCGGTCGCGGCGGCGACGATCCTGCACCGCGCCGGCGCGCTGCCGAGGAACAGGGGCCTGGAGCGCCTCGTCCGGGACGACGCGCTCGGCGGCCGCGACGGCAGGGGCGATGACTGCATCGCCAGCTTCGTCGTCGGCGTCATGCGCTGCCTCTGCTAATCTTGTAGTATAGGCGGCGCAGCAAATGCTGGCCATGGAAGGCATGACATGCACGTCGCCATGACATGACCAGGTCGATGTAGATTCGGTTGGCTAGCTAGAGCTAGAGTGTGGAAATGGACTCCATTGTTCGGAGGAAAAATCACCTTGAAATTTGTAACAGGGAACTTGCATTGTAATGCTAATCTTTTATCTTTGGCGTCACCTCTCAACTGAAGACATTGTTACAGCTAAACGACAAAGTTTTAACAATCCGGCAAAATTTCGCAGACAAAGTTGTTCAGAATTACGGATAGATGTAGGAATCAAGTGTACCTCTTGCAAAATATGGTTGTCACATGACAAACAAACGAACGAACAAAAAAGTGTACCTCCTACAAATGACAAAAGAAAAGGACTACGGAGGCCAGTACGGGTGACTACGAATGTAAAAGTAAACTCCCTTGCAGACGGCGCCGCTGTAAAAATCAGAATTCCAGACGTATGTAGTATGCACAAACATACAGCGCTCATAAGTAGTTGAAGAGAAAGTATCCTTGAGAATTTATCATCATTTACACACATCCCATCATGAACTGGTGAATTTAGTACATCTGGCAATGCAATTTGGAGGTACAATATATCCAATCAAATAAAGAATAAGCAATGGAAAATTCCTATCAACTGTACTATATATCGTGTTAACCTGAAACCAGTGCTCCTATTCTACACAAACACCTGGTTCGATGGAAAACCTATAACAAGAGCACTGTAAAAAAAATGTAACGGAAAAAAGAGAGTAAAACACATACACAAATCTGTTTAATCTCTTGAAGGAACTGCACATCAAAGAACGACTCAGTGGTTGTGTCTTGCAAGGAACCGTCAACAAAGGATCAACTCTTCAGCTGAAAGAACGTGTACACAAGCCAAAGACGATCTTATGCCGCCTTCCTCAGAGCCTTGACCCGAGCAGCCAACTCATCAAAGTCTGGCATTTTTGGGTGCACATGCGCACTCTTAGGACCATCTGGCTGAAGTGAGGTGGACCGAGCAGGAACCTTCGCATCTTCACCTGGGCCAACAGATTCAGGCGGTAGCGAGATAGCTCTACCTGGGGGATGCAACGAAACCTTCTGCACAGCATCTATATGTCCTTCATTGTTGGTTGGGTCCGAACCTTTCTTCTTGCTATAGTGCATCAAAAGCTTGTCCATCATCCTGTCCTCCTCATCAAGGTCTCCATTGTGTCCGCTGTTGTGTCTCCTCTGTCCATTTGCATTTTGAGGCAAGAGATTACCGAAATCAATAGCAGTCTCATCTGCTTCAGGTTGCCTACGCTGCATCAACCTGCCGTAGTCATTGATGTGGTTCAAAGTTCCATTCCTCCTGCCTATGTGCTTTGATTGGCTACCTGGAGTTATCTGAGCATTCGTCCCTCTACCAACATCATCAGTCCCATTGCATTTCCGGTTCTGGTCATATTTAGCACCATTCTGCCTGCTTGAGTGGTTTCTGTGACTTTTGGGTGTTTGGCTTGTGACCTTCTCATTGTTAGGCACCTCAACATAAGTATCAACAGGTGCTGGCAGCTTTGCAGTTCTCCTTCTAACAGAAACAGGTCGAAGCACATCTTTGTTCTCCAAGTGGTCAGTTTGTCCAGGGATGTTGGGCTTGCTGTAACCACTTGGAGTTTTCTTTTCAGGATCATCATTCACAGGTTGCATGTTAGATTTTGGTTTAACATAAGGAGGCAGCATAGTACCTGCCCTCTCTGGCACTCCTTGTCCTTTCTGCACTGGATATCCCAGATCAGCTAAATGCTGCGGTTTATCATGCAAGAAACCACTGTTTGCTTGTTTTTCAGTAGGATTCTTCATGTTTGCAACATTCCGCTTAGTGTAAGGAGCCTTATTTCTAGTGTTACCACTAAGAGGACTGACTGGACGTCCTTGATTGTCTGGGCGCTGAACTCTTAGCCCTGAATCTGCATGTCTACCATTGTGTTCAGGACCACCAGGCATGCGTGCATGAAGGACTTTGTTATTCTCTTTTTCAATATGGTAATCTCTCACAGCCTCGTTTGGCTTGACATTTAGTTGAACTGATTTGTTGCCATCTGTTTCAGGAAATTTGACTGCACCAAATCCATTCTTAGGTAGGCCATTGAGATCAAGCTCCACTGCTTCCATCAGCTCCTTTTCCAAAGGGCGGACAGCTCTTCTGTTAAGCTTCTGAACATCTTTTTGGGTGTTCCTTCTGTTAGTGTCCACAGGAGACACTGGTTTCTGCAAATCTTCCTTCTCATCAGACACATCAGGTTGCTGCTTCCTTGAATGCTCATCGATTGTATGGTGTGCATCAGCAACAGCTTGAATATCTTTTTGGATCAACTGTATCTCCACTTTCTCAGTATGGTATGCAGGTTCAGCATCACAGTTTCTTTTACATGGAACATCCTCAGTAACCTTCTGCTTGTTGGATGAAGCAGTTGCTAGTTCTACGGGCTTGATTGAGTAATTCTCAAGCATATCCTTATTTTTTCTTTCACATGGAGCATCCCCTTCACACTTTGTCTTGTCGAATAAAGGCATTGCTAGTTCTGCTGGCTTCCTCGAACTCTTCTCAAGGATATCCTCTTGTTCTTCATATGGAGCATCCTTGACGCATCTCTGCTTGTTGGATAAAGGCATTGATAATTCTGCTGGCTTCCTTGAACCCTTCTCAACCATATCCTAAGGAAGAGTGGAAAACACATCACATGATTTCAAGGACACATTTTTGTGCCTACATCATAGTTCAGTTTTTTTTTTTTTTTGAGAAAACAGGTAATAAATTTGTGTAGCACTTACATGTTCTGTTTCCGGTGTGGCCCATAACTTGAGTTGCAATTCCTTGGCATCAAAACTAACGGATAATTCTTCAGCAACACTTTGCATGACTTGGAACCTTTCCTCATTAGTGAACTCTGTACTGTCAAGTTTCCAAATGAACTGCAGACAGAAGGATTGAATTATAATACTGTGAATATGTAATGCAGAGGACCACAAAAGCAAAACAATTTGATAAAAATAAATTAGCATCATCTTGTGTACCTCCCGGTTAACAAAATGCTCAACAAAATTTCCATATCTCTCTGTGAATATGTGCCTTAGGTCACAAAGTTCAGGTAAATCAGGATACCGAGCAGCAGCAAATATGAGGGTTGATACAGCTTCCCTGAATTCTGGGGGGCATTCCCTGTTTGGAAAGAAAAAACGCAAAACAAATGTGTTAATAGTTTGAGCATCAAGACAGCACTTTTCTGTTTGCACTCTTCGCATACTACTAAAGGGTAGTTGGAAACTTGGAATTCACCAACTGAACTACGGGGAATACTTTTACTAACACCAAACATACAAGCAGAAGTATTATGAATGCTAGCACTACTAAACTACTGTCCTGATTGCTTAACAAAATGCACCACAACTGGCCCCAACAGACATGGGGTGATATGCCATATGGCTCATAACCAACACCCTAGCGCATTAACAATGTGTTCCTGGATTAATTCATCAATGTTACCATGATTGTTAGTAGTTGACAACAGAAATGAGGAAAGAAAACCAAACGTTAGTTGAGCTGATTATATTTACCTCTGCTTCTGAAGGCTTCCCAGTTGCTTCCCAATGTAATCACAGAATCCTTCGATCATATCATAGCAAGAAGCATGGTTCAGCTCAACTATCAGGCCATCCATCTGCATACCAAATAGAAATTAATGCCAGGAAACAGAATACACTACACCAAGTTACCCACAGCTTGACCACCAACCTGTAAAATACATCAATTAAACCCCTCGACAAGACTCCCCTACTCGCTTTTTTCCCAGAACAAAACCCATTCGCGACTCTAGACTCTAGAGCGATGCATACGCGAACATTGAACAACAGAGCGCCCGGCTGAAGAAACAAACCCTTCCGAAGGCGTGGGTGTCGAGGCCATTGGCGAGGAGGTCGGCGACGTCCTTCTTCAGGAACCGGATCATGGCGTGCTTCTTCCGCCGTATCGGAGCCATCCGCGTCCGGATGCATTTGAAGGCGTGCTTACTGCATCCGTCGTGGAACAGACAAACAAATCAAAGATTGGTTAAGCACAAAACAAGAACAGAGGCCGCTTTTCTCGCTCAGGTTAAACAAACGCAACCAAATCGTCGCGAACATGGGGGAGGGAAACCGCATTCAGCATCCCATCCCGGAGAAATAAAGGAAAAGAAAAGGCAGGAAAAAAATCCAGACCCAGCGAAGAAATATCAAGAAACGAAAGAAACCGAGTAGAATCGTTCGAGGAACAGCAGACGCGAGAACGAACGAATCCCACTGGGACCGTGACCAGAGCAAGCCGAGAACCAAGAAACCTGACAAAGAAAAGGCGATCTTTCGGTACCATTTGTTGTAGAACTTGGAGTTGAGCAAGCTGTCGAACATCTTGCCGCTACTCCGGCGACCTCCTCCTTCCTCCTAGCCCTCCTCCCTCTCACTTCCCCTGCGCGCTCCGACCAACAGGCGAAGCTACCAATGGCGTCGCCAAGGCATGAGGTGCGGCCTTGCGGGAAGGAGGTGGGGAGGGGAGAGACGGTTGGGGGAGGCACGAACCACGAAGTGGAGAATGGAGACGGTGGTGGTGGTGGACAGGCTCTGCAGGAGGACAGAACAGAACGGACGTGAGGCGAACGAGCTGGTCGTGGCGGCCGGCGACGCGAGGGCCAGGTGGAGGCGAGAGGGGTTCGGGCAGTTGCTGGCCGTCCGATTGGAGATCGACGAACGGGATCGGGATGGCAACGGCAGAAGCTGCGGAATAAAGCAACCGCCTTTCGAAATTCGTAGCCCTGGCCTTTCCTAAATCTTAGCAGTGGCCCGTTGCGGAATCCTTGCGAGCAGCTGCTGACTTTTTCAACAGTTTTGGAACTCATATCTCGTCATTGCCATAGTTGGGTTATGTCGATGGTCATGAGAACCCTCTCAATAAATTTCATGCTGGTCTGTTTGCTTGGACTGAAAGTACTAGTAAGGTCTTATTTAGTTCTATTTTTTTGGATTTTAACATTATAGCACTTTCGTTTTTATTTGATAAACATTGTCTTCATGTCGTGATTTACATGCAAAATGTGTAATTAGTTTTTGTTTTCATCCATATTTAATGCTCTATACATGTGTCACAAGATTCGATGTGACGGAGAATCTTAAAAAAAATAGTTTTTGAAGTGAACTAAACAAGGCCTAATTGTTAAGATAAAATCACTACTAAATAATTGTCAGATTTAATAGATAATCTTAAGCCAACAGATACCGTTGTGAAACATGTTAGTGTTACGGCCTTGTTGACTTTTTCCCACATCCTGTCCGACATGCTGGTGCTTCATAGAAAGAATCTCTGTTTCAAGCGGATAATGCTATAATAAAACCGTATAGTTTACTACTCCCTCCGTCCACGAAAGAGTCAATTTCTAGAGTTGTCCTAAGTCAAACTTTTTAAACTTTGACTAAATTTCTAGAAAAAAATGCTAAAATTTATAGTATCAAATTAGTATTATTAGATTCATCATAGAATATATTTTCATATAATGTGTATTTTATATTATAGATGTTGTTACTCTTTTCTATAAAGTTAGTCAATTGACTGGCACGGATCCTAGGAATTGATTCTTTCGGGGACGGAGGGAGTAATATAATACAGTAAAACTATATTTTAAAGGTTCTCCGGCACTGTACTCCGGCAAGGCTAATTTCAACGGTTCTCTCTCTAGTACACCGACCTACAGTAAACAACAATGATTTTTAACCTCCCGCATGGGATAACGAAGTGATTACCGCGGATGGTTTCACGTGCTCTGCGAGACAGGAGACGTCCGTCGCCTCACTCACCCTCATCATGCCTGCCTTTTCCCGTTGGACAGGCAAGGGGCGTGCAAAAAAGCTTCCGTTCTGGCATGGCACGCTGGCGTCTATCACACTCTTCCACAAATCTACAAAGAACTGTACGCCAACATGATGATTTAATTGGATGGCTGATCCAGAGAGATTTCTCATTTGTGGCTTCAAGATCAGCAGCAAATCAAATTGATATAGCTTTGGGCATGGACAGGTGCTAATCTGCTGAGTATTAAAATGTTATATTAAAAATCTTGCACAGGTTAAGGCATGTCTGTCTCCCGTGACCGTGACCGGGAATCTTGCTGCTGCAGAGCTATGGCAAGCGCCACGTACAAGCTGAACGGAATCGGCCGTGCCGTCTAGCCTTAGCCGTTGACAAAGCACGACGTGCCAGACAAAGTAGTTCTGACTAAATTTTCCAGTGAATAATGATTATGACTCCAAATTAAATTATTATAAAAATATATTGTATAATCAATCTAATGATATTTCTTTAATATCATAATTATTTATATTTTTTTATTTATAATTGATCAAATGTGATGTACTAAAACTGAATAGGCAACGTATCATATGTAACTCAGTTTCGTGTGCAACCTATACAACCACCAATTAAGGCCACAGGATCTAGATCTAACGTTCCCAACAGAATATTGTGCTCGAATTGCATGTTTTCTTGGTAATAAACAGTAGAGGGTAGGCACGTTAAAGAGAAAAAAAAAACATTTCAATAAAGAGAGAGAGAGAGAAGAAAATTAGCATTACAGAAAAGAAAAAGAAAGATGCCGTGCCTGCCTGCCATTACAATCTCGAAAGAATACACTGATCTAGTCCTTTTATACTCCATGCAAATGCAAGCGTAGGAATGTGAGTAGGAAGTAGGAAGTAGGATGTTGTCGGTAGAGGACGTGGCGACGACTGATATGTTCTCTTCCCAAATCTGAGCAGCAGAGACGAGACATTGGGTGCCAAAATTTAAAAGAAATTTTCTTTATATTTTATATAGAATTATGTGATTTTATAGTTAAATATTTTTGTTTAATGAAAATTGTCAAGGCACCTAAAAACTTGTGGCTTCCAGTATACAGTACCGACAGAAGGGGATTAAGGGTAGCAGATGATTAATTAAGAAACCAGAGATGCTTGTGCCGGCGAAGTGGAATTCCCAAGATTGCCATTTGGACTGTATGCATGGACGGAAGCATAGCACCTTGCTAGCTTGCACAGTCCTATGTAGCACTATTTATTTAAATTTCTCTGTATTTTCTTTGCTATTCTGGACTGTCAACGGAAAAAAAATACGGAGTATAAAAGTTCACTGACCAGAGAGACCAAATGCTGTTCACGATCATTGACAAATCCCACCAAACCGACACCCATAGATATAAAACCCTCCATAAATAATTAAATGGGTTATTAAAATAATATCTCTAAGAAAGACACAAATAACATGAAACAAAGAAAAAACATAATTATAAAAAATAAAAAGAAGAATAGAAACCTGCAGAAAAGAAAAAAAAATAGTACAAGAAAGAGAGGGAAAAAAAAAAAGGAGAATCCTCCGTGAAGACTGAAGACGCGCCACTGCTTTGCAAAGTGCCGGCGCGCGGGCCGGACGGACTCCCTGCTCGCTCGAACGCGGGGGCGCTGGGCTGGGATTTGTTTGTGGGCCGTGCTCGTGGGATTATGGTGGTGGGCTGGAATTGTTTCCGGCTCAGAGCCCAGAGGGGAAGAGTATAACCGAGATCGCCTCTCGCGGTCTCGCCGTGTCTGCCTGCCTTGAATCCCTGATCATCTTCTTCAGTTCTTCCACGAGACGAGAGGCGACCATGGCCCAGCTTTCACCTCCCACCGGCGATTTCGCAAGCTATCTGCCGACGCAGGGCCAACCCACCAAGCCCTGCGTCTGCGTCTGCGTCTGCGGCGGCGCTTCCTCCACGGCCGGCCGCGACGTCGGCATTGGGTTCCTCGGAGCGGTGTTCGGCGCGGTGGCGACACTTCTTGTGGCGTACGTGTATAAGCTCCGCCGCCGGGCCAACTCCTCCGCGCCTCCGCCTCCGCCCCCGGATGCTGCACCTGCCGTCTTCGGCTTTCCGGCGCCATACCCGTGAGACCGTGAGGACTGGAGGAGGAGGAGGAGAGCGAGGAGCTGATGAGGTTAGTTGGTTGGTTAGTTTGCTACTACTCGTTGGCCGGCGGCGATCGATGCCGTTCAGCCGGTGCAGAATGAAGTTGGCCGGTGTGCTTCTGGCCTGGGTGGCTACTACAGCTAGCATCCCTGACGTACTGTAGGCAGTTCCACATTGATTGATCAGTGTAGTACCTTTCTTCGGTGTGTGTTGACTGTTGTTTAAGATTCATGCATGTCATCATGTGCCTCGTGTTTGTGTAAGAACTGTACGTCTTTGTTTTCCAGTCTCTATACTAGTGTCGCTGAACGTTATCAATCTATCTCTGTTTCAACAATGCTCAAATCAGTTTCTTTCGCTGAACGAAGGCGACGGGCACGTATCCTTAAGCGCAAAATAAACTTTACCGGTAAACAACTCATATTCCATTCCTGCAGATTAGTTGTAAACCGATCGCGTACAGTACTGATAAAAAAACAAACTAAGGAAAGGGCAAAGGCATAGGCCCATATACAGCTACTATATATACTGAAGGTCTGAAGCCTGAAGTGGCAACCTTATTATGTGCTGAATGATGAACTAAATATGTATGTGCATCGACCTGCTAGTAATACGAATGCATGCTCTGTATCGGCATGCTTTCTTTTGAGAAGCGAACCATCGCGGGTCCAGCACATGGTGTGCGTGCTTCATTCGATCCCAGGCCTTGTTTAGTTCCGAAAACATTTCGGATTTCGATACTGTAGCATTTTTATTTGTTTGTGACAAATATTATCCAATTATAGACTAACTAGGATCAAAAGATTCGTCTCGCGAATTCCAGCTAAACTGTGTAAGTAGTTTTTGTTTTCGTCTATATTTAATGCTTCATGCATGTGCCGTAAGATTCGATGTGACGGAAAATCTTGAAAACTTTTTGCTTTTTGGGTGAACTAAACAAGGCCCCAATCGGTTGCTGATAAACTGTACGTACGCGTCCCCTCTCCGATCCCCTGTACTGTCAGTGTCACCAGCATCATCGAGCTAGTCAGGTGTGCCGTACGCGTAGTCTTGCCGCAGCGGATCCGTGGTCGTTGAACAAAGGACGACGGTTGTGTGGAGGAAGGATGTAGGCCTCGTTTAGTTCACCCCGAAATCTAAAAAGTTTTCAAAATTTTCCGTCACATTGAATCTTACGGCACATGCATGAAGCATTAAATATAGACGAAAATAAAAACTAATTACACAGTTTGTCTGTAAATCGCGAGACGAATCTTTTGATCCTAGTTAGTTAATGATTGGACAATATTTGTCAAACAAAAACGAAAGTGCTACAGTAGCGCAATGCGAAATTTTTTTGAAACTCTACAAGGACATAGAGAGAGATGGTGACAAAAGACAGCACCGGAAGAAAAGTGGCGACGTGATCGAGGTCGTCGGAGGCGACCATGGGCCCAACGCTGGACGATGAAGAGGAGAAAGAAGAAAAAGAGGCATGAAGCCATGGACGACGGGTGGTGTTTTGTCGGTGAGGCGGCAGGGGTGCGCAGGAGTGGGCGGCAAAATGTTACGTTACAGGCCAATTTTCCGTCACATCAAATCTTACGGTACATGTATGGAGTATTAAATACATATAAAAAATAACTACTGTAATTTATGAGATGAATCTTTTAAGCCTAGTTAGTCCAGATTTGACAATAATTGTCAAATAAAAAAAATACTATAGTAGCCAAAACCAAAAAATTTCGTGAACTAAACAAGGCCACAATATAAAACAACTAAGGTGGTTTGTGCAAATAGCTGGGTTCCTAGTTTTGTTGTGGTATATTTTGGTTTTTATTATACTTGAAAAACCATTTTACAAATAGTTTTTTATTTGATTATACTTGTCTTCTATCGATCTATCCTTACTGTATACATCAATACAAAAATCCAACATTGGCTTAGCCATTGTTATCTTCTTTGTCACTCTCTCTCTTTTCTTTCCATTCCTATCTCATGATTCCACAATTTTAGTCGTGGCCAAATCAAAATAGTCTTTTAATTTGGTCTCATTTTGGTGAGCTCCATTACTCGGTAAAACCATTTTTCAAGTCACATAAATTTGTAATTCTATTTTGCCCTTTAGTACTGTTGATTCATCGTGATAGTTTTATTGTCTGTTGGATCGAGTGCTTTATTTGCCTCAAGCTGGCACTGGCCAGTTCCGTCATTGGTGCTTCAAGATTCCCCATTCCCAAATAGAACCATCACTAACGCTAATGATATCATGATTTCAGCTTGGTACCCATGCCACCGTACATACTATGTCACAATGTGACAACATTTGTTTTGGCTTGTGATCGACCAAGTTTTCACATTGGGGAATTAGTGAGCCAATTATTGCATATAGGTATGAAAGTTAACATATGCCTTTCGTGATTTTCTCACATTCTCAGCAGCAAGGCCTTGTATATTTTCAATAGGCTAGCTGCTACTATGAAAGCAGATTTCAGTCATTAGAATTTTTTGAGGAAACATTTCAGTCATTAGAATTGACATGTTTTGTTTGGTTCTCTACCCCTCCCCCGCGTAACATGGTGATGTCAAAATTTTCCAGAGATAGAGGAAAAGAATGACTCGGCAAATTTAGAGCTAGCTATGGGGAAAAGAGCGGCACATGGATTGAATGTGAGTTGATAACTGAAAAGCAACGTTTAATTTCTTGGTGAATTAATAGCTTCATATGGGAAGTACACCATGCCACACGAATGATTTTCCTTTCTCCTCACGCTCTTCAACTGCCAAGAAGCACACAATCTCTAGTTAGGCCCTGTTTAGATTGGAGGTGAAAAATTTTTGGGTGTCACATCGGATGTGTCGGAAGTATGTCGGAAGAGGTTTTTAAAAACTAATAAAAAAACAAATTACGTCGCTCGTCTAGAAACTGCAAGACAAATCTATTAAGCATAATTAATCTGTCATTAGCACATGTGGGTTACTGTAGCACTTAAGGCTAATCATGGGCTCTAGGCTTAAAAGATTCGTCTCGCGATTTTTAACCAAACTGTGTAATTAGTTTATTTTTTTATCTACATTTAATGTTCTATGTATGTGTCCAAAGATTCGATGGGATGGATGAAAATTTTTTAGGTGGGGAACTAAACAGGGTCTTAGGGCTTGTGTGCCGCTTCAGATTATTCATAACACAAGGTTTCAAACTATTAATGACTCTTACAACTGTTTATTTACGTATATATATAGTGATGAAAAGCCTATGCATGCATGCATCTTCATGGCACCACCGGTGGTTGCTGGTGTCCCCCGTAGAAGAACTGCCCGTTGACGATGGGGCTGACGGCGTAGGCACTCGGGTTGGTCTCGACCTTGGGCAGGTCCCCAGTGACAGGCCATGCCCGGCCATCTTGGTCGATGAGCTGAATGTTGCTGATGGACGCAGCGCTCTTGACGTCCGTCGGCAGGTACCCACTCCCCATCGGCGCCGGATTCGTTAGGGGCGCCGCCGCCACGCCGCCAAACAGCACGCCGACGGCTTTATCTGCAAAGCCTCCGGTGAAGAGCGATCTAGGGAAACGGCCGATCAGTTGAGGGTCACGATCCAGACCGGTGTGCACAAGCCAGTCACCTGATGTGCCGTTCTGTACATGCATGCACCATACCATGAAAAGGGTTGTCGGTTAATAATATACTACTGACTCCATCCAAAAAAAAAAAGAATGAAATTTTATGTGTATTTATGGTTAACGCGTCTAAAATTTGACCATGCAGAATCTTGGAGAGTCAAATCATTTTAAATTTGACCAAAATTATAAAAAAATTTAAAAGATTTACGACATCAAATAGATACACTATGAAAAAATAGTTAATAAAGAATCTAATGAAAATAGATACACTATCAAATAGATACACTATCATAAATGTTATTATCTTATCACATATGTTAGGTCAAATTTGAGATGGTTTGACTCTTTAAGATTCTTAGAATGACTTATAATTTGGGATGAAGAAAGTAATAATATTTATGACACCAATTAAGCATAGCCAAACATATATGTCATGACAAATTTAATAATAGGTATTTAGAAATATTATTTTTTAAAAAATTTATAGTTAGTAAAACTTAAGATATTTAGACATAATGTTGTGCTAGAGTTTTTTTTTTTGGATTGAGGGAGTATATGGGAAGGCATCCTTTTATGATTATCAATCGGAAGTACAAAATACAAATAGAAGAATCTCTTCTATAGTATGCACTCTATTCATCATTCTAAATTATAAGATGTTTTGTTGTTTCTAAATACATGACTTTTTTTATATACTTAGATATATGGAACATAGCGAGTATACATATATACATACCTTGATGATTTTAAGGTTGAGATTTCGCTTGGCTCCCTTGGGAGATGATACGCGATCGATGACATCTCCAGGGGCGATGGCTGCACCTTTTTCAGGCACAAAACCATTGCACTTCGTGTTGAAGCAACCTGTGCTTTGATACCCATCATTCTGCAGTGACATTAGAGGAGAAAACACAAACACTATGTTGTTAATTAGTACTACAACTTAAAGCAAAAACATGCTGTAGCTGCTATATATCGATCGGTCCTTTGTGAATTCAGGGAGAAAGAGAAAAAAACTCACGGTCCACTTGGTGTAAAAATGGGTCTTGGAATCGCCGTACAGGTCGGGTAAAACCTACATATACGATGATGAGTCAAATGGAAGCATCATCCAATTTCACAGTGTTACAGATATATAAGCTCGTGCTAGATATATATACTTACATCCCAACCAATCATAATGTTTTTCAGGCCTGATCTTGCACCATCTCCTTCGTCGGAAATCCAAACCGCGGCTGCACTCCCTTGTCCTTGTGACAAGGGGAAGCCATACACGTCCATTGTTCCGATGAACCCGTAGTAACCATTTGGTGCCGTTGCAACACCATGATATGCAAACTATAAGTTGTCATAACAGTTAATATTTGATCTCTAGTCAGTAGCAAAGTTAAGTGGGTGTGTTCGGCTTAAGGAACACCGCCCTATCCTACAATGTTTGATAGAATTGCTCATTCCTCACGGTGCTAACTACTATTAGCTTATGATGAGGGATTTTTTTTTTTAAAAAAAAAGAGTAAACTGTATTTCATCTATGCAAGAGTTTTACGCACAACCATCACACACAGCAGAGTGAACAGATAGCCAGGATAGATCAGGTTGAACATATATTATAGCTAAGATCAAACATGAACATGATTGTCTTAAATTAAAAACAAGAAAACCATGAGGAAGTAAAAAATGGATCAAGAAAAGCACATAGCTAGATGAACTCACGTAGATGATATTAGCGTCAGAAGCCTTATCGTGATGAGGTGAAACATGGTCGATCAATCCTCGAATCGAATTTGTTTCGTTGTTGATGATCGCATGGAGCTTTTGATCTGCCTCTTCACCTGTTGGATAGCTCCGAGATGCATAAGCTGCAGGGGGCAAAAGCAGCGCGAACAGAGCCCCAGCAACAACCACAAGGATACCCATCTTCACTTAATTTGTATGAGCCTATCAGGTTTTGCATAAGACTGAAAACACACGCGTTTGCCAACGCACTTATGTCACTGTGTGTGTATACCACGTACCCTCCAGCGCTTGAGAGATTTTGAACAATATATACACGGAAGATCTTGATATTAATTCCCCCATCATTTCCTCCATTTTTTTTGAATGGACACTATTTCCTTCATTATTAGAAAGATTATATCGACCAGATGAAAATAGTGATATGATTTACTTCATTATTAGAAATTAATAGCACCGGACGAAGATCTTGATGTCCATATGGACATGCATGTGTCACGTCTAAAGGAATTGACTAATACCTGGGTAATATAATATATATATGTACTACCTCTGTCTTGAAAAATACTCCTAAGTTTGGTTTCATTCCTGTTATCCTGTTTACTAAGTGTCCCTTTAGCCTGAATATAACGGCTAAACGGCAACCGATCGATTTGAATAGCGCAGTGACTGACGAGGAATTACAGTACACAAACACTTAAAAAATTTAACAATCCCAGAAGCCAAAAAAGACATAACCTAACTAACAGTCAGAACTCAGACTCCCACGGCACCTACCGGCTCGTCATGCTCGACCACCTAGTTCCTTGTACCTATCCCCTACGCGCTGAACAGATGCAACAACAACCTTGCAGGAAGAAAACAGCTAGCAGACATTCCTTAACCTCACCGCTCGTATCATCTGCCGCCCGCCCGCCGGCCGGGCACAATCTCGTCGTCGATGGGGAGCAGCGCCATCATCCAGGCCAAGCTGGTGAGTGCAAATGTGCAATACACACACATACACATACACTAGACATGCAAATGTGCCATCATATCCAGCGCCATGGATCTTGTTTGCAGGTGCTTCTCGGGGACCTGGGAGCCGGGAAGACGAGCATCGTGGTTCGGTTCGCCAAAGGGCTCTACTACGAGTGCCAGGCACGCACTACCACATCGTGTGATCGTGATGTGCTACGATACTTGTGGTTTGGTTTTCCCGGTCTCGATCGTTTTTGTATATATTCTGACGTGTTATAATTAGTTTCCACCAGGAGTCGACGATCGGAGCCGCCTTCTTCTCGCAGGTGCTGTCCCTGGACGAGGCCACCGTGAAGCTCGACATCTGGGACACCGCCGGCCAGGAACGCTACCACAGCCTCGCCCCCATGTACTACCGCGGCGCCGCCGCCGCCATCGTCGTCTTCGACATCACGAGCACGGTAGGTGACTGCCAGACTGACTGGCCTCCAACTCCCCACACCTGATGAGCTAGAGAAAGCTCCTGCTCCTGCATGCCCTGTTTTGATGGTGTCCGTGCAGGACTCGTACGTGCGAGCAAAGAGATGGGTGGACGAGCTTCAGAGACAAGGTAGTAAGTACTTGCGACTACATGACTACATTTCATTTCGTCACTTTTATATTTTCAGTACTTCTCAAAATCGATCACCTCCTCCAAGAGTTGCTGTTGTTGTTGGCTTCTTGCATATGCTGACCAAAAGCAGGGAATCCACATCTGGTGATGGCGTTAGTGGCCAACAAGGTCGATTTGCAAGAAAGGCGGCAGGTTGGGACTCAGGTAATCACGACTGTATATATATATATAACAGTGATTAGAGCCAGCTTTTCACTATATGTACACTCTCATGTTAAAATTCCTTGCACCCGCAAGACAAACACACCTAGCTCTGACCTTGCCTGCAATCCCTTCTCTCCCTTTCTCCTTCAGGAAGCCATGGACTACGCGGAAGCAAACGGCCTCTTCTTCACAGAGACCTCGGCCAAGACAGCGCAGAACGTCACCGAGCTGTTCTACGAGCTTGGCAAGTGCTTGCTGTCTCAGCTTCAGTATCTTCAGTCTTGCTGGTTAGCTAAGCTAACCATGTATGTGCTGTGCTTGTGCATTGCCAGCTGAAAGGCTGGTGAAATTGAGGCCTAATCGCCCCGCTGGAATGATCCTGCACGACGCCCAGCGTAGCGGCGACGGCAGCAGGTGGCGCTTCTGCTGCTCCGGCTGAACCAAGCAACAGAATTTGTGATGATACATATATGTTGTGGAAACGTTCTATTGGCCAAAGTCATGCATGGAAGAATGTACCCAGGTCAATCTTACTGTTCGGTTTCATGATATACAGACTGATTATATGGAGTATATGGAATTTCAAAAGTTCACTAACCAAAAATTTGTGGTTGATATGATGAAAAACTACATACATATTTACGCATCAAGAAGATCTCCAAGGGGAAAGATAGCAGAGGATTCTGCATGAACTGAGCTTTGCTTTGTTAAAATTTGTACAGCGCAAGTGGTAAAAAAACACAAAAAATTGCAGTTTGCATATCAGCCTATCAACAAAGAATAACTATGCACCATCACTCGTAGTCTATAATTTAAGCCCTACACATGCAAGGGGTGAGAGGGTTCTCCCATAGGTCATAGTGCGGGAAGGTGGGTTCGGGGAGGCCCGTTCGTGTCTGATGGGTGATCATCACGTCCTCCACGAAAGTCGCCCACGGCATGTAAGGGTCACCAAAGAACTTGGACATGAGACCCTTGTCTGGCTTGATTGACTTGAGCCTGTGGCGGCCCATGTAGCGACGGTAGCCAATGATCAGCTTGGCGAAATTGCCACCGTGGGTCATGACGAACACATCTGACTTCAAGCATACCAGGAAGTCCAACGCAGCAAGGCTGGTTACATGCTTCTTGAAAGGCTCCATCTCTTCCTTGCTTGCAAGATCTTCTTTGCTAACCTGCAGTTAGCAAAGACTAGGTCAGTTGTATGTACCTTGGTTAGCTGTTTCTTGGGCAGATTCTATAAATATTCATTGGTAACAAGAAGGTAACCATCTCAATTATACATATTCCTTTGAGAATCATTTGCATCCTGGATATATTTTAAATAGCAAAGGCAGGAAAAGAAAAACCTGCTAGATAAAGTAAACTTCAGAAGCACCTACCAGATTGGGGAACATATTCCTCAAGGGTGCCATTCTGTTGTTTCCACCATACACCTGCCCTGATGCAACATATATCTGAGTTTCCTTCGTATACCCCATCGCACGCAAAATAATTCCTATTTCCCCAGGCTCAAGGGGGCAGCGACCTTCTTTTCTCTTTTCTAGTGCTAGTGACCATAAGTGAGATCCATTCTGCAAGCAACAAGAGACCAGTATATTCAAACAGTGCATTCTCCAGTGAAGAAAGACCCACCATTCTTTCATAAAGCTGAAGAAAAACTGAAAAAATTATGGTATTAAAGAAAAACTGAAAGTTGACATCACCTTGTACCGCCTTGGCCATTGCTGCTGTCTGTAAGTAGCCATCATAGCTTTCTCCTCCCTAGTTCCAGCAAAATCACAAAATGAAAGGCCCACCATTCCTTTCTCAAATCGCAAATGAAGAGCCCTTCAGAAGCAGGTGTGATCGAGCATGAGATATCAATTTGTCAACTGCAGATAGCCAATTCTCAATAGAAGAGAGTGAACTAAGCTTACATGTATGGATTTAAACTTCCTGTTCGATTCCTCATCCTTGTTGCTAGCTTGTCAGCCATTTCTTCAATGTCAGGTAGAAACTTCAAAGCATGATAATTAACTCGGCACCTCAGTCGGTTAATCTCCGTTGGAACATTATCATATCTGAAACAGAATGCTTATACATAACTAACAAATCTAAAGATGTATCCAAAGGGTAGGACAATGGTTTACTCAATACTTATATTGCCATCTTGATGCTGTGATACACTTACCCTAACCTATCAACAAACGGCTTGATAGACATTATCTTTTTCTCTTTGATCCTTGGAAGCACATTGTCAATATAAAATTGTGCTGATGCATACTTTGGGACATTTTTCACAGTGCGCCTGTTACAACAAACATACAAAACCTTAGAGGCGAGAGTTACAAACAAAATCTCTAGCTGCATCAACTTTGCGTAAGCATAATAACTCTTGCAAAAACAAAGTGAACAATACAAGTCCAGCAGCAATTTCCAGTCAGGTTGCCCTTCTGGTTCATGAGGTTGAGGTGTAATAATCCTCACTAGCAATCATAATGCTTATACAATGACAAAAGGCAGTATCACCAATATCAGTATAAATCCTGTGTGTAATTTTTAGCAACAAGCTATTCAGTAGATAACAGTTAAGACACAATGGATAACTGAAAATGAAGCAACTAACTTTATACTAGTGAAAAGCTCATCCTTTTCTGTAAACCAGTCAGGAATATCTCGAACAATGCGCACATCCTCCTTCAAATAATTTATAAAATGGTCTACATCAAAGATGTCTTCGAATTTCCTGCACAAAGAGATAGAAGTTCTTAACTACTACAGGAATCACAAAAGAGAACACATAATGTAAACAAAAAGGGTAACCATAAGCTGTTTAAAAGGAAATCATAGTTCAGCACTTACGTTTGATCTTTCCATATCTGGTCCTGCTTTAGCACTGGTAGAATAAGTGTAGCATTCATTATCTTAGCAATTGCAACAGCATTACATATCTGTAAACAAATAAAATATCCCAACAAAATTAATAAATGTGCAATGCTACTAAAGATAACATGAAGACAAAAAATTCTGGCAACAGAACGAATGAATGATGATCTTCTGAAACTCATATTAAGAACGAAACATCATAAAGACAAAATTATAGAGTAGAAAGAAGTTTAGTTAGGTCAACATTTTCCATTTTAAGTCTAATAGCGACATAAGTCAGGAATTTACTCTTTCAAGGAAACTACTCAAGGGGAAAAATTGTGAAAGGCACATACGTACAGCTATACGTTGCTGGTTTAATCCACCCTCAGCGTGAATAAATATAAACCCAGAAGTTTCATTCTCTGACACGAGGTCTGCAAAATACAAATCAATCTGCTTGTTGTCAGGTTTGAACCATAGCTTCAAGTGAATGTGTCTTGTGCAGTTGTGCTAAGTTGCAGATTGATAAACAAAAACAATAAGGAGGAACTAACACAATAACACGATTTGGAAAGTCATAACTTGCAAAGTTAAAGTTCTTTCCCAAGACCAAGAGGGCGTGTATCCATGTATAATGGAGATCCTTAGACATGGTGCTTTCGTAAGAAAACCGGCAGGTGCTTATAAGGTCAATAAGGTGCTTAAGTTTGCTCTACAAGCTTAAGATGTGCTGAGAAGGTGGTTGAGCCTATTTAGACTCCAATTTGCTTCAGATAGATTAACTTCTATACGTATGTTTAATGCCATGGCAACATCATGTCTTTAACAGGAATTATTAGTATTTTGCAACTTTTTTCTCAGGATAATTGTTCTATTTAAAATTAACTCTGCCGTTATACAGATTGCTCATCCATGATTACTTTTGTCCAACCAGTGTAATTCCAGATGAAGAGTGGAGTGTCATCAACTATCATGGCTCACATCCAAGTCAATAGAAACAAATCAGGGTGATAAATACGGCAAACTAGGATATAACCAAAGCAGTCACCATATTAGCATATTCTTTTTAGCTAGAACACTCTGATTTTGTACTTGCCTGAGACCTCATGGCTCTGACGCTCAGCACACGGCTTCCACGAAGTTGCTGCTGCATGAGGATTCTCCCACAGAGAGTCCCGCTGGCTGACCTACAGCATAAATATACCAAGCCAAACAAAATCGCATTCAGGCTCCAATCACATTGCATGCACAATCAGGTTCCCCTGAATGAATGCATTGCTCAAGTGAAGGCCTCTTTACCCTGGGGCAATGGAGCCGAATCCCCTCCTTGCGGCACAGGTACGGCGCGTTCTAGGGTCCAGAACCAAGACGAGCGTAAGCAGCGAGTTAGAGATCTCGATGAAACCTAACGAATATGATATGAGAGGAAGAAGCGATCAAGGAACCAGGAACTGACGAGGCGTGCCCAGACGGAAGGTGCGGAGAAGAGCGCAGCGAGCGCGAAGCAGGCGATTGCGGCGACGAGGATCCGGTAGGAGGCGGAGGCGGCGGGGGACCTGGGGTCCTCGAGCGCGAGGAGGGAGCGGACAGGGGGCGGGAGTGACCACCTCTGGTGGGGGCGGAGCCCGTCCTTGCCGCCGCCGCCGCCGACGCGGGGGGACGCGACCAAGGGCGAGGACGCCGACGCCGCCTCGGCGTCGCGCTTGGATGGAGAGCTGGTGGCGCGGGTCGCCGCCGCCGCCGCCGCCGTGGCGTGCCGCAGCTCGGCCATGGCCCCGCCGCGCGGCGGGTGCCGCCGCTTCTTCTTTTCCCTTGCTCCTTCCGCGGCGGCGGCGCTAGTGTGTGTAGTGTCGCGGTGGCGGTCTGGCGGAGGCGACGGCAGCGAACTGTTGGGATCTCCCGACTCACGAGTGAAGTGTGGCGAGGTCGGGTCGGGTTCGTTGGCCTGGGCCTGGCTGCGCTACCCGAACAGGTGTGTGCCACGGTCACCGACGCACCGGCTCGCCGCCTTCCAGTTCCAGATGTGTTCACTGTTTGCTCGCAGTTCAGGACGGCTTGAGCCTGCACAGGAAGCTCTTTTCTCGTGGAGGAATCCTTCTGAATTTGAACTGATTTATGCAAAATTTTCGCTGCCTAGAGCTTCAACATAGATTCGACAAGATGTACTCGTTGGTGCAGTGCTGCACCTCTGCTCGCCACATCTCCCGTGGCACGGTATAGTTTGTAGAGATCTCTTGTTTGTACCAGCCCAAAGAGGCAAAGGCACTAAACATTTGAGTCATCGCAAAATCTGGGAGTGACAGTTGAGGCACTGACAAAGTGACAATATTAACGCAATGATTTTGCGAAACAAATTATTCACAAACAAAGCGGAGCATCGGAGCAGATAGGGAAAAAAAAAGGAACTCGATTGACTATGTAATATGTATATGAGCGGTTGAAGCCTGCATCTGATTCTGATGCTAATCTACAGTTAACATTTCATCACACGGGAAACAAAAACGTCGAAGACTATATTACACTAGAGGATTAGGACAACGCCGGTGCCCACTAGTCAGCTACAGCTAGGATCAGAACAAGAGGTACGGCTGCTACGACGGATCTTGCAACGACTGATTCCAGAGCTTTTTCCTCGCGATCAAGACTCGTTCATCACCTGTTGTGAGCGCATCTTTCTTAGGTCTCACCTCAAATGTCCAGTCATCCCATCTTAGCACTGGTAAAAGCTTCTTGATGTAGTTTATGACAGCAGCTTTGTCTCTGATGATGGCGTACCCATAAGGCCTAAGGATGCGGTCCATCTCGATCAGAAGATCCTCCAGGCTACATCCCTGTTTCTCTATCTCCGAAAATAGGAGCCAGGCGTGAAGGAGGTCGTAGGTGCGTGGGTACGTCGAGAATGATTCACACCTTCAGTTAAACAAATCGTAAATAAAGAAACTTCATCAACCATATGTAACAGCAAGTAAGGAAGAAGACACGGGACAATGCACAAGAAATTTCTTTCAGTGTTATCACCATATCAGGAAAAAAAATAACTACGGGAGAGGTTACAAATGGAAAGAAGCGTCTTTAAAAAAATGGAAAGAAGCAACAGAACAGGGCACCTGGATCAGATGTGTTGATAGGCCTCATGTTTTTTTCTTTTTTCTTTTTTTTTTGAGAGGAGGCCTCACGTTTCCAGTTTTGTGTAATCATAATAACGATCCAGGTAATTTTCTAATGGATAGAACTATGGCCTCATCAAGGCTCAAACACTCCATCCACACGTTCCAAAATATGACAGCCAAACTACCTCAATTTCTGAGGACCATGTTTATAACTGCAGCCACTATGCTAGTTGCAGAAATTAAAAACTACACACGGTTGCATCTTAGAAATCAAACAAGATAATATCACCCCTTTCTACACATGAAAACGAATTTATATGGACAACCATGAGAAAACAAGTTGACAATTTATATTTACGGCTAATTAATTGCAGACTAGTCATGCAATCAAACTGTTATCTGTATGCCACAAGACAAGACAGCACAAATGTAACAGTTCTAATTTCTAGATGAGCAAATTCCACCTTGAAACAATTAAATAAATAGATGGGAAGTAGTAGGCAAAAAAATCTTACCAATTGTGGATAGTCCCCATTAAACCACGATCATATATAACCTTCAGCTTTCCAGATTCCGTGAAAGGAACTACATTCATTACCCAGACATCCTTTTTCTTCAGAGATGCTGCAAACCCACCAAGGTTAGCACTCATATCCATAACATTTCTGAAGGAATCCTTCCGTATCTCAGACTTCATGTGCTTCCAGTACTGAATTACTCTAGAATGCCAAATAGCCTGCAAATAATATTTCAAGGTCAAATAGATCGCCATCAGAAAGGGGTATATGTACCCATGTTGGAAAACACTGGTGTTTCATACTAACTCACATTGTCTTCAGAAAAATTGTTTGAACTGATTCCAAGCTCTTTCAGGCAAGGTGGTGGTGCTGTGAGCCTTTGTGGCCAGGGAAGTAATTCGCTGCCTTTAGCCTTGTTAACTCCTGTTTAGGTGAAAAAACATGCCAAGATCAGATTTCCAGTGTGCTAAACTAAATAACCAATAGGGCCTGACACATGATTGATACCTGAGCTATTTGTATAGAATGACAACTAGGTTAACCATTTGCATACAAAAATATGCAAGGAAATACAATTTGTAGTTCCAAAACCAGAAGAACATGCCCGTTGAAACTTTTTTTTGAAAGGAACATGCCCGTTGAAACTCAACCAAATACAGAAATACAATGCTATGATTTTCAGATTACATATGGTTATGGTGGTTCGACACGAAAGATGTACAGAGTTTTGGAAAAATGGTACTGCAGGTTATATTGTAACAGTAAAAGTTCGAAAAAGTTAAAGGATGATCATTTCACCAACGGTGACCAGTAACTATGTGTTGTGACTGTGCTATTACAAATTTTAAGGTATTTTAAGGAAAGGCGCCAAAATAGGGCCCGTGGTGTGTCCCAAAAATAGTAGAAGGTAACCACCACACGTGAGTGGGCATCACCAACAAAACTTAAAAAATGGAGTAATCTATGAGATGTACTCATCTATATTTGCACAATAAAGGGGGAGAGAGCAAACCAACTTGGGTTTGAACCTATTGGTAGTTGGATGGGCAACCCGAGCAATGACATTTTGGCACCATGTATTTTTCTTCACATATAATTGATATAAAATTCAAACTCCACAAGGCAGTATAAACTATTATGGTACTTGGTGATCTGAGGGGAAATGAAGGGAGTGAACTTACTCTCAGAGTATGGAGTTTGGCATGCTTTCATGGGTACATTCCAAGCAGCATCTGGATCATCATCATGTTCGCACATGGGGGGGAGTGTTCCAGGCTCTCTCCTCATAAAGCATCCATTAGTCAATGGTTTAGCCCATATCACTGTCTGGTTCTTCTTAGATGCAACGCGCCAGCACATCCTTCGAGCAAGGTCACTCATCTGTCTCCATATCTTCCTGTTGAAGGGGTCCAAAGCATAGGCCTCCGGTGATGAATACACAAAATATCCTCCAGGCCTTAATACCCTATCCACTTCCAGCAACAAGACCCCATCCCTCTGCAGCCAGTCAATCCGACAACGCGAGCAATGTGCCATTTCGAATGAGCGGCTTGGGTATGGCAGCCTCCTTGTACCCAACACACCAAGGGTTGCCGGGATCCCTCTCTCAAGGGCAAACTGAATTTGATTTTCATGCACGTCATTGGGAGCGAGAGACATCGCAAGTATATCATGCGAAAGAAGGTAAGCGCCAAAGCTGGCAACCCCACAGCCGACATCAAGCACATTCCTGATGTTCCCTCCATTGTTGAGCTTGCCATTTGGAAAATTCAGCATCTATCACGATTCACGACAAATAAAAAACATTGGTCACATTAGCCTACGATAGCAACCGTGTGCAGGAGATTAGCCTCAGGAATATCTCAAACCTGCGCAAGGTGCACAATATACTTGTCAGCGCCAGTGTGGAAGTGGGTGCCCCCACCAGGGAAGTTGATCTTATCGCCATTGACGACCATCCACCGCTGGTCTGACTTCTCAGCAGCAAGGTGCGGGTGGGGTATGTTGGCCTTCCAGACCTCGTCCCTGCTCCTCGGCCACCTGATGGGCACCTAGGCAAGCATCGTGCGCACATCACATCACATCAGCGTGAGCATGAGAGCAACACAGACAAGGTGCAAGTGCAACACAGCACTCTGCAATGTAAATACGCGGTGGCTTCTGCCTCACCTGGTAGCCGTGGGGCGGTGGGATGAGGCAGTTGAGGCGGCGCGACGCCGGCGGGCAGTGGCGCTCGTAGTGCTCCATGAGGGAGAGGTTGAGGCGGAGCCGGAGCTCGTAGTGGAGGCGCCGGTCCAAGCACGGGATCAGCTCCGAGTGCCGCGCGTCGCACACCTGTTCGATTTCGAACCCCCCACGACACACGCACGCGGGGTCAGCACACTCAGCCAAGCACAGAGACCGCCATCACGACTCCGTTAACGAAACAAGCAGAGAGGCGCGGGGGGTGGGCGGCCGCGGTGCGCACCGGGATGGAGGAGACGACGAGGTCCGCTGGGAGCGCTTCCGTCCCCTGGGCCCGGAACCGCAGCCGGAGGGGAAGGCGAGGGTGCGCGCGGCGGATGGAAGGGGCGAACGCGGCTCCGTAGAAGAGGCAGAGGAGCGCGAGCGCGACGACAGCCGCCGCGAGGAGGGACGCGAACGCGCGCCTGCCGAGCGCGCCACCCCCGCCTGCTCCCCTGCCCTGCGGCAGCGGCGGTGGCCTCATTGCCGTTCCCGTTCCCGCTCGCGCCGCGCGGCGTGATGTATTTTACCTCACTGGTCGCCGCGCGGCGTCGGCATGGGTGGTAGCGGCGGCGGAGCGGGGCAGCGTTCTGGGGCTCACCTCACGCACGCGGGCGCGGAAGGCGAAAACGCGTATTGGCGCCGTAGGGACCAGTATAGGGAAGCAAATGAGAGCGGCGGATTGGTGGGAGCAGGATGGCAGGAGGCGCGGCAGCCGGCAGGGAAGCCGGAAGCGGGTGGGGCCCGGGCCGCGGTCCCGTCGTCACCCGTGTGTGAATGCGTGGCCGTGTCCTCCTCGGCTCCTCGTGAGGCGGGCCGCTCAACCCGCTTCGGCTGCTCGCACCAGCCACGAAACGCTGGGAGCCCACTGGGCCAATCGAGAATCCGCATTCCCAAGCCCACTTTAGGCATTACTCTCCTCCTCGTCTCAGGCACCGGCACCGCTCCCTCAGCGTCCCTCACAAGCCGCTCCCAAAAGCCCAGAACCCTCTCCTCTCGAGAAGCGCCGCGGCGGAGAGAAGCCGCCGGCCGCCGGTCGAGGACCCCGTCGCGTGCCTTGCTTCCTCGACGAGCCATGCCCATGGTGAACGGAATATTTGAGTACTGGGGTTCGTGTCGTACGCCGAGATCTTCCCTTTTGTTCTCTTATTCTCCGATCGCGCCTGCTTTACTGGATATCATATTAGGGTGCATCGCCCTGCTTGTATTGTGTGTCTGTCTCGTCGTCTGCTAGTTTGTGCTGGTAATCGGGGATGCTGGATCCAATGTAGAAAGAGCGAGAGGTTCGATCAACTTGTTCATCCCCTAGGGTTCGTAGATGACCTTTGTGTGATTTTTCTTTTGCCGTGTTTGTCTCGGTCTGTTGATTGGGGAAAGGTTTTGGTTGTTTCCTAGGTGGGTCTGGTTCAGGTTAAGACGACGTGTCTGCTAGCCTGCTACTGCTATTCAGTAGTATGCATTGCTGCTTCCTTCTGTAAATTTCCTTGATTGGTGTGGTGTGATTCAAAGTCTCGTAAAAGCATGAATTAGGGATGGGTGATTATTAGTTTATGCAGCCATTGCAGCAGCCATTACATTGTGCTTTTGTGGGCTTAACATTACATTTACTCCAATGCTCCTATTCAATAAACTTTGGTTACATTCTCTTTGACGATATATTATATAAATGCAATTGATGTTATAATTGGATATTAGCACTGTCAATGGCCTTGCTCCCTTAGAAGAAATCTCTTACTTCCTGCAATTTGCGATCTCAATAGTTTACCTTATTGTGGATACTAAAAGGTATGCTAACATTTCCAGGAGTTGTGGTCAGACCTGGAGCGACAGTGAAGTGTGACCCAGGAGAGTTCTATTGCCATGTTTCACAGGTTGGTTTCTACTGGTAATAATCACTCTTGCTCTATCTTGTTTTTGGGCGGTTCCTGTTTTTTTTTTTTTTGACTTTTCAGTTGTTGGTCTTTTTTTAAGATAGCATTACAGGATAGCAAGGGGAATGAGGATGTCAGAGTTTTTGTGAAGGCTGATGGCAAAAAGTTTCTAATTGGAACACTATCAGTTGACAAATACCCTCAGTATACAACTAGTTTGGTGTTCGAGAAGGAGTTTGAGTTACTACACACCTCAAAAACCAGCACCATCTCTGCCCTTGGCTACAAATTTAGGCATTGCAACAGAAAATATCCTTTCTTTTTACTTTCTTCAATATTTTCAAAGAAGCTTGAACACAAATTTCTGTTCCTTAACCGCTTCTCTGTCTTTTATCACATATGACAGCGAAACAAGTACTGAAGAGGGTAATGCTCTTGTTCTTTCGATATTGGACATCCCTTTTCTTTTATCACTTGGTATAAGCAGCATAGTGATTGATGTTTCAGGTGATGAATCTAATGAGGAGGTTCCACAGGCTATTCCATTATACCCTAACGCAGATGGTACATCCTTGTTCTACATTAGCAATTTTATTTTTGAAAGTTAAGATTGTGTTTCTTCTCTCTGCGTTATGACTGCACACTTATACATGTTTAGCACATTTATCCACTATCCTCATTGTATATGTGACAGAATCCACTAAATTAGATAATATGGGCTCATATTTCTATCCTGGAAGCACTGACTTGCTTAACAATTGTTTACGTTCAGATGATAAAAGCAAAGAAAGTAAATGTGGTGTGGAGAAGCCTGCTGCTACTGAATCCTCTAAATCAAAGGTTAGCTTGGAGGAAGCAAAGGTTCCTGACAAGCATAAAGCTGATGTTGGTGGCGATGACAATGATGAAAGTGACGAAGATGTTGATTCAGAAGATGGTGAATCGGGTGATGATGAGGTTGGTATAAGTGAGATATCATTTCCTCCATGTTTCAGTGTTTTCTCTCATTTCTCTAGATTGTTTTGTTGTGATACCAGTATAAAGAATTGAGTAAACAGCCAAAGTATAAGTCATTTTGTTGTATCACTGAAGATAACCTAGGTATTCATCTATTGTGAACCAAATTTCTTATGTATACGATTATACTTTTTTTACTATGTTTATTATATACTACTATTGGTTTGGGTCTGTTATCCACTTCCTGAACCATTTCTACCAGCACTGGATATCACGTGTATTCTGACCATATTATTCTTTTGCTGACATGGTTGATGCTCAGAGTTCCAGTGATGAGGATGATGGTGAGAGCTCAAATGAAGATGATGATGAAGACTCTCCAAAGGTGTGATCTTCTTAAGCTGATTTTTTTTACATTCTCCTTAATCTTTATTTTGTATGATATCCTGATATTGGTTTTTTTATGCAGAGTACTAAACGCAATAATAGGCCAGCAGAAACACCCTTGAAGACACCTCCAGGGAAGAAGGCAAGGATCACAACACCATCTATGGGCAAAAAATCTGGTGAGAAGTGTTACATTGGATCGCAAACTTGTATAGCTGTATAGCTCATAGTTCTTTTGCATGGCACCGGAATCTCACTTTGTGATACTTTGCAGTCAGTGATGATGCTAAGAGAAGTAACCACGTCCATGTTGCAACCCCTTATCCATCATCGAAGCAGGTGAAGACGGCTCGCTCGATCATTGACAACTCTAAGCAATCCACTGGCTATGCCTGCAAGTCGTGCAGCAAGTAATTTCGCGCCTCTTCTATCAGAAATTTTTCCAACTAAATGTAGTCATTCATTCTCATACATGGACGTCCTTTTCTGTTGTGTTCAGGACTTTCTACTCCTCTGTCGGTCTGGAAACTCATTGCAAGGTGAAGCACAGTGCGTGTAAATGAATAGCATTCATGGACTAGGGTGTTAAGGAAGTTCGTTATCTGGCAACTGAATTGTGGGTTGGAAAGTGTGTTTCATTCGTTTACTGCTATGGCAGGATCACAATGTCTGATGCCTATTGGTCTTCTAGAACATGTTAGTGTACTGCTAAGCTACTGTTTTATCTGCCCAGATTTTTCTGCCGAATGGCTAATTGAGATTTTCTGGACGAATGATGTCTGGTTGCACTTGCACCTTGCGTGTTCTAGCTTGTAGCGGGTGTTGAGAATTTTAAGATAGAATCCCTCAGGCCTTGTTTAGTTTGCAAAAAAATTGGTTTTTGGCTACTGTAGCACTTTCGTTTTTATTTGACAAATATTGTCCAATCATGGAGTAACTAGGCTCGAAAGATTCATCTCATAAATTACAGATAAACTGTGCAATTAGTTTTTATTTTCGTTTATATTTAATGCTCCATGCATACGACCAAAGATTCAATGTGACAGGGAATTTTGAAAATTTTTGCGAACTCACCTCAGTTCCTTACGTAGGGCATACTAGCATTTGAAAGAACAAAAGGTAAAACTTTTTGACTAATAATTAGTCAAAACTAGCGTTGAAAGTCGAACTATAGATCGGCATCCCCCATTATTTTATTCTAACTGCTAAAAAGAAGAATCGATGGTCGAAAGCTTCCTGTACTTCACATATTGGAGATTCCGAGCGTCTGATAAATCCATTCGGGCTGTCAGTTATCGCTGCGTGTCTGATAAATCCATTCAGGTTGTCAGTGATCACTGCGTTTTTATCTTAGAGCTGCTCCACGACTCCATTGGCCATTGGTGACGGAACAGATGATAAATAAAGTCACACTCATATGGCTACAATTTCCTAGCGTTGGACTCCTTTTTCTCACAACCACATTATAATTTATAGCATGCTTCTTAAAACTGCACTTCAAGAATCATATAAAACTTCATACATTTAAAATGATAACTATAGCCTATAGGGATACATTACATCGGAAATGGAACAGTTGTTTCAATGACAATACGTCTCAAATGCAATACTCGTCTCTTTTGTATACAAGAGAACTATCCAAAGTAGCCTAAGATTCTCCCGCATCAACTCTGATCAGCGGTGCTTTGCTCGCATGTTCTTGGCGTTGGCGTTGCTAATCCTTCCTTCTACCATGCTTGCGTCCTCATTCTGGGCGCGGATTGTGATGTTCGAACCCTGCAAGTAACTTGTAGATGGATAGCCAAGGTGAGGCATCCGAATCCGAACCGTGTGCAGTGTGCACAGTGCAGTGCAAACCTTTGGCTCGCGGAGTCTTGCGTTTTTGTTACGAGGGCTCCGATTTTTTGTTAGCACGGTAGTACTTTTGTTTTTATTTAACAAATATTGTTCAATTATGGAGTAACAAGGCTTAAAAAATTCATCTCATGATTTACAGACAAACTGTACAATTAGTTTTTGTTTTCATCTGTATTTAATGTTTCATACATGTGATACAAGATTTGATGTGACGTGAAATCTTGAAAAGTGTTTGGTTTGTTTAGGTGAACTAAACAAGGCCTTATTGTGGGGACCGAATAGAAATCCAGTAAGGCCTTGTTTGATTTCAAAATTTTTTACAAAATGGACGCTATAGCACTTTCATTTGTATTTAACAAATATTGTCCAATTATAGACAACTAGGTTCAAAAGATTCGTCTTGCAAATTACAGGTAATTAAACGGTGTAATTAGTTATTTTTTTTATTTATATTTCATGCTCCATGCATGTGCCACAAGATTTAATGTGATGGAGAATCTGAAAAATTTTGCAAAATGTTTTGAGTTCCGTCGAAATTTCTAGTCATAACCAAGAAATCATATATAGGAAACACAGGTAAATAAAAGAGACATATTACCATATGCTATGGGCACTATTTCACTATGGTGTAAGCACACACTATTTAACTCTTTTTTGACATGGTGGTGTTGTAAATTATTAGTGAGCATAATACCACTAGATCTGGTCCATTCAATGGAAAATTGAACATCCAAGATTACATGCAGTGCTTAAGCTGTAGGAGCGGTGGCCACTACACTGAATCTGGATCCCGTCCATTCCAAAGAACGCTGATAAAGCGTGACCCACGTCACATCATGTGTCGCGGCTGCCCACTGCCACGTGGCGGTGTATTAGTGTCTAGTTGGAGCTTCGTGGTTCTACCCGCAGCCCCGAAGGTCCGGCAAGACCCTACTACGCCCGTGGTGACCTTATTCTTTCCCTCCTCCCGCCGCCGCCATGGCTATAAGTGCCCTCTGCCCCACTCTGCCTCATCGCCTCCTCCTCTGCCCACTTTTGGTGGTGCCAATATTACCTTCACCTGGTCGCTATCTCTCCCTTCCCCATCACTAGACCAACCTTACTTCTCTTAACCCCCTTTTGTAGCCCACTAGAAAATAGAGAAAATGAGAGGAAGAGCATAGTAGAGGACACACATTTGCGTGAGCGTCACATATCATTTGTTAGAGTTTGCGTCTTCCAAATGCCTCATACAACAACGACAGGAGGCACACACTTATGCTAAGAGCATCACTAGTCATTGGTTAGAGTTTGCGCATTCCAAACACCTTATACAACAGCACAAATATATTGAATTTCTTCTGTAATTTTTCTTTGAAAATCCTATAAATTCATCAAACATGTCTAAAAAGGAAACTTTACCTGAAGATACCAAACCTGACTCCAAAACCATCCCTCGGTATAGATTTCCAAACGGACGGCACGGCCCTAACCTGGCCCAAGCACTATTCGGCCCGACCCTATCGTGTCGTGCCTTGTTGGGCCATCGTGCCAGCCGTGCCGTACCGAATAGGGCCGTCGTGCCCAACCCTCGGCCCAGGCACGGCCCTATGGTGACTTGGTCGTGCCGTGCCGTGCCGAAGGCCTGTCGGGTCTCCCAGGTCCGTCGTGCCGCCACCGCTCGCAGACGCTGATGGAGGCGCGCCGTCGCTGCTCGCCGAGGACGCGCCACCGCCTTAGCCATGGATCCCCATCGCGCGCGCCTACACGAGGATGCGCAGCCGCCTTAGCCGCGTCTCGTTGTCTCCACGCCGCTGAGCCACTCCTTGCGTCGTCATCGTCGCTGCAGGTGAAAAGAATGAGAGAAAGTTGCTTTTATACCTAGGTTTGAGATGTTCTAAGTCAATCCAACGGTCAGGAATAGTAGAAATCAATCTAACGAATAAAAGTAATCGGATCACTATCGTGCCGGTCTATTAACCGTGTCGTGCCCGTGCCGTGCTGTCGGGCCAGATCTTCGGCCCAGGCACGGCACTACGTCGTGCCCGTGCCGGCACGGGCACTATGAGTTTCGTGCCCGTGCCGTGTCGTGTTTTTTCGGACCGTACCCGTGCCGGCCCAACGTGTCTGGCCCATTTGAAATCTATACCCACGGTAGCACCGAAAAAGCACCCCCAGCTCCGTCGGCCGCACCCTCACCAGTCACCACCGCACGGCGCCCCCCTGGAGGCCTGGACCACCCACCGTGACACTCCCCACCACCACCACCCACGCCGGCGCTGAGGCAGCCCATAACCGCCGTCACCGCCTGCCCGGCCCCTCGCTATCCGCGCCGCATGGCCGCCTCGTACTTCAACCACTCCTCATCCTCCTACCCGCCGCCGCCTCCCCCGCCGGGCACCTCCCCGTACGGCGCGTACCGCCACGCCTACCCGCCGGCGCCGGCGCCGGCACCCCCGGCCTTTTACGGCGCCTACTACGACCGCGCGGAGCAGGCTCTCCCCGCGCGGGACGAGCTCCGCACCCTCTTCATCGCTGGCCTCCCCGCCGACGCCAAGCCGCGCGAAGTCTACAACCTCTTCCGCGATTTCCCCGGATACGTCTCCTCCCACCTCCGCACGGGCAAATCCTCCCAGGTTTTCTCCTCCCCTTACCCCAACCACGCTAGGGCTTGCACTTGTGGCATGGAGGCCTTCTGTTTGTTGTTCCTCTTTCGTAAGCTATACTTAACCTAACCGACCTGTTTTTTTTTTCGTTGCAGGCGTATGCGTTTGCTGTGTTTGCAGATCAACAGTCTGCACTAACTGCCTTGAGTGGCACAAATGTAAGTGCTGCATTACTGCATACGACATCGCTGAATAGTTATACTGAGTGCAGCTAAACTATTGGTCCTACACCCATACAATTTTCGATTCACCTTGCTTCTGAAGTGATTCTTTTCGCGTCAGAAGTTATGGATGCTAGTAATATGTTATAAAGTTGCCAGCGGTGTTGTTGAGCTGTTTCTTGCTGCAGGGAATGGTGTTTGATCTTGAGAAGAATTGTTCTCTTCATGTCGATCTCGCAAAATCCAATTCCAGATCGAAGCGCTTGAGATCAGGTAGGCAGTTGCCCTTCAGTTCGGAAACATATTTCTTTCATATGTTCCTTCTCTTATTGACATTGACCCCACTTTTGTTATCATTCAGATGATACTTCACCATATTCTCCTGAAAAAAGAACTAGGAAACCAAGGGGATTTCCTGATTCAGGTATCAATCAAGTAACTTCTCGGGCAGCATGCCATGAAAGAAAACCATCTGTACTTTTACACCACGACGATGTTAGTGCTTACAGCTTATTGCAGCTCCACTACAATCACTTGAACAATATATAAGCTGTTCCAAATCCACAGCTCTTCTCCCTCCTAGCAGCCACGATTGATTTCTAACTTTCAGGGGGATTAGTTTATCTTGAGTTCCTATAATATATATTCCACTATTTTCTTTGTGTTCATACGCTACTAAATGTGTTACCAGTGACTTCATATCCTCAATGAAGTGCCTCTTTACTCACATAGCTGAAAATTCTTACAAAGCACTCACCTTGCACGTCTTTGGCACACTTTGCGCCCTATCAGGTGCTGGAAGCAATATTTACATATCTGGAATGGGTAGTTCTTCACACAGCTTGAGTGGTTATCCTTCTGCACAAAGGTTACGGCACACTACTCGAGCACAGTTTTATCATGTGATTTTGTTGGAGGGACCAGCTTAAGCTACCCTCGAGCTCATACTTGAATGTAGATCACCAATCTAGATTGAAGCTATGTTTTTAGGAAATTATAATTGACATTGTTCCATTTTGCAGTTACACAAGCCTTGAGTCTAGTGCTTCTCTCAGCAAGGTAAGTCATGGCCTCATACCTTGTTCCTTGATATGCGTGTGTAGGACATGCTTTAGTCTATACCTATCTATAAAGAGCTAAAATTTCAGTCTGCCAATAGATTTTTTTTCTGCCACCATGTCTCCGAGTCATGTCCGTTCTGTCCACCCAGTTGAAATCCAGTCCATCGTATCCGGTCCGTATATGACTATCCCATTAGCTAGAGAAAACGCATAAAGATCCATAATCAGAGGCATAGAATCCGCATCAAGTCCAACTACATCTAAAATCAAATCCAAATACAGAGGAAAGCGTATAAAGATAGATAATTAGAGGCACTACAACATGGAATCGTAAATTTCCCAAAATATAAAAAGAGCAAATCTGGGCCCTAATATTTAATCGCAACCAAATTGAATCCAAAAAAAATCTCTCAGTCAAATTAGAAAGCAGCAGAGTTGGAGCCAACACGGCAAAAAATTCCCAAATCCGTAACACAAGGTGCATGTGATAAAAAAAGAAATTGTAGGTAATAAATACTCTATATGAGAAGCAATGTACAATCGCATAAATCTAGGAAGAAACAAGCCGTGCTCAACCAATTTTATTTGCTAACATCAGATCTAGCAGTAAAGACAGGGAAAGCTAACCAGCTAACTTAGATATAGCACCAAGGAAGAGACGAAGGTTCTGGTTCCAGCCTTGGCGAGAGTAGCAGCAGCTAGCCGTTAGAGAATAGGTTGGCTTCACAAGACATTGTGTTGGAGTCGCCGCCTGCGGATGGAAACACGAGAGGCAACAGGCCATGTGTGTCTTGATTCCCGACTGGTGGTGTGAACTGTGAACTGTGAAGCAGCGCGCGGCGGCTACCAGGAGGAGTGGGAGGACGGGAAGATCTGAATGAGATTAGGGTTTAGTTTCCCAATATATATTGCTTGGTAGATGGGCTGGGCCAAGAGTGTTTTGGGGCTGAAATGATATAAAATGCATACAGAGTTGCTGGGTAAAATTTACCTTCAGGTATGGATATTATGCATTCGTTCCTACAGTGCCCACTGTAGATATGCGGGTATGGGTACTATGTAGTCATACCCGCACCCGCTTATCTAATAGGTAGAGATTTTTGCCCATTATAAGACCCATGGGTGATGATATCATTCTATACCCGCGTTCTTATTGGGTAAAATCTATCCGTTACTCGGGTTTCAGGTGTGTATTGCCATCTTGAGCAGGGAGGCTCGCTGCCCGTGCGGCCACCAGGGACGCAGGCCACGCGGTTGCCAGAGCACTTGAGCTCCTTGCTCGCGACCGCGGGATTCCTAATTGCCACTTGTAGGGTGCCTTGATGGAGCCGCATGTGACCATCGCTACACGCGAGCTGGCATGGATCGGCAGGGACACTGCTGCGCGTGAGCTGGCATGGATCCGTGGGGTGCATGCGACCATGAGAGACGCGGCCACTCGATCGCCAGGACGCTTGAGCGCCATTGTAGGGCAGCTCGACGAAGCCTCCTGTGTGGCCACCAAGGATGCGAGCCACATGGCCGCTGAAGCACCCGGTCTCGCCACTCCCGACCGCCGAGAGGCCCGAATGCCACTCCGGTCCCACGTGCCTCGAAGCCGACAGTGACCACCAGCGTCGGCGCTCCTCTCTCCGGCGACTGGTGCGAGAAACACGAAGGAAAAGGAAAAGAAATGAGCTAAGATTTTGGGGAGCCTAAAGTTTTGTTCTGCACAGGCGTGTCCTCGACCATCAAATGGATTAGATGGCTCAGATTGAGCCAAGCCTTATCAGACCGGTGGACCTACGTGACCCAGTGCGGGTGTATGGCCCAGGCCCTGGTAACCATGCTTAAGACCTTTGCAGCCGTTCTGCAGGCTGAAAGGCCATAAAGATCTATTTTCAAGATTCAAATTAAAATAAGCAAACAAAGTCTCAATTTAATTTATTTTCAGTGCTTATAATTTCCTATTATAGTTAAATATTTGTTTAAACACTGTTAAAGTAAGTAATATTGTCCGGTATATAAATTAACTCATCTCCAAATTTTAAGAGAAAACAATAAATTATATGTCTCATGCTCCCGTTGCAACGCACGGGCATTTTTACTAGTGTTTTAAAATTAGACTTTGAAGAAATGAAACAAAGATATTGGATTTGAGAGGGGGGGCACTCCACCAGTGCAATCGATGTAGTTACTTTGAGATTTTGATATAAAAGGTTTTCTTTTTTGTGATATTCATCCTTGATTGTTCTGTATGAAGAATTATATGCCATTTCAACAGATAATTCTTGTATTTAAGATGGAAGATGTAAACACTTGCCACAAAGCTTGCTACCTTTTACCAAGTTGTATCATTATATGAATGGGGGACACATTTGGTTGGTTCCAGTCACAACACGTCATAGTCACAACACGTCATATTTTTCTTTAAAAATAGAAGAAAAGTTGTCCATGTCAGTCGGCCAGTAACATGTTTTTGATCGTATGTTCAAACGATGATGAATGTAACCTTTGATGTTGACCAGCTAAGTGAGCCATATATTACAAACTGAACTTGTTCAATGGAACTCTGAATAAAGATCCATGTCTCTACAAACAAGAACTGCAAAGCTTTGGATTTAAGAAACAAAAATGTTTTGATGATGTTAGCTTTTAGTTTATTTTCTCCTGTTTTTGGACGAGATCTTTATTTGAAGAGATGTAAGCCTTATGTAGTATTTGTCAAATGCACTTGCCTGCAGGACCCATCCACATTTGCCCCTCAAATTAATCCTCCATGTCCTACTCTCTTTGTTGCGAACCTTGGTCCAGCTTGTTCGGAGCAAGAGCTGATAGATGTTTTCTCAAGGTATTTCCAATAAACTGGTGCTTCATGAGATGAGTTACCATCATATGAAATTTTTTATTTGGTTTGACACATATTTTTGTGATTAGTTGTGCGGGATTTGTGAAGCTCAAGATGCAAAACAAGCTTGGAGCTCCAGTTGCATTTGTTGATTTCAAGGTATATGTGGAGAAAAGCACCATTCTTCCTGTGCCCCTGATTTCCATTTTAATTTATTTTCTTTGAATCAGTGATGTGAACTATCATTGCCTATTCTCAATGTCCAGCCACTATGCTGGACTTAAGGGTGAAAACTCTGGTATTGGTATAAATACCGTTCTGTTCTGTCCAGATTTCTACATTTGACCCACTCGAATTCTTATTGATGGTCATTCCAATCGTTTTTTATTTTTCTGTTTTTGGTAAATCTGAAAACGGGACAAAAATGTTATTACTATTTTCGCTTTTCCGTTTTTTCCTGGGATATCCCGCTTTTGTCCGCATAGAATATCCCGTTTTAGCAAGTGCAATTATGCAGCAGTCATCTATGACACATCCTAGTAGCCTTGTCATCTTATGGTCTTGCACTCTTATACTCTTGTCATCTTATATGAACCTTATATGGTATGAATTAGAATTATTTATGTGTTGGCAGTGTTGCCATGCTAGGTCGGTAGGTAAGTTTGTGATGTTTCTTGGTTCTATGCTTTCCGTTTTGTCTGTCTGTATCCTCACCGTTATCGATACGTTCCTGTTCAAATTGATCCGTTTTCAATTTCCATTAAACCCCATTTCTGGCCTTTCCCATTTCAATTTCGTTTCCGTATTAAAATGTAAAAGTGAAAACAGGAGAGGGTTTATCCTGACCGATCCTGTTCATTTTCATCCCTAGTTGGACTAATGTTTTTTTTGGTTAGGTGACTTTAATATACAGGTTTAAACTTGTATGATGGTTAACTGTTCAATTAATGTGAAATATAGAAGCTTTAATTAGAGCTGACACAAGAATTGCACACTTGATTTCATCAGTAGGCAGATATGGGAAATGCAATTTCCTAAAATGAAGCCAAGAAGACATCTTAAACCTTCAGAGTACCTAATCATATTCCTTCCTAACGATTGAATTCTTCAGTGATTCTCTGTTTAATGTGTTTTGTAGTCCAAGAAATTGAAACTGAATTGCAGTTATGCCGTTTTGGTATTTGCTCTAGTGAAGCAGGTTATGAAAGGACAACATGTATTACAATATCACTGGATCATTATACATAGCTAGTTCCAATTATCTCAGTTTGGCATGTTAAATATTTAAGATGAACTCAATCAATTAAGGTTAGGTTATTATTTCTTTGTTTGAATGTTTTGTATACTTTCAGGTTTATCTTACTGTATAATGTACATGAATCTCATTGGCTTGCTGCATACACAGTTGCTGATACATACAATGCCCCATTTAGTATTTATAATAATCTACTGTGTACAGAGTTTTGAATGCAAAGCTGTTGTGATGTGATGCCATTATATAGTGGGTAGCAACCTTAAATAGCTGAAACTAGAACTATGTCTCTTACAATATAATTACTCCTTAAGATTTTTGTACACTACTGAACTACTGTTATCTATGTGTTTGAAATTCTTTCCAAACTTCAAAGTAAACCCTAAACCTAAGTCCTTATGTCTGCAGGATTCAATCAGTTCAACTGAAGCCATAAATCGTCTCCAAGGAGTTATCCTGTACTCATCACTTGGTGAGGGAATGCGTTTGGAGTATCCTACAATTAAGAAACTTATACTATTATTATATTTTGCTGCAATTTTTATCTTAGGGTTTATTTGATTTCAAATTAATCTGAAACATCTAGTCTGAGATTAGTTCATGCCTGTTCAGTCTCACCTCAATTCTTGAGAGATTGGCATTGCAAGTTACAGATTACCTTTAACAATCATTGTAAAGTAACTATTGTATCAGATTGCCAACGGGTGCTAGACCAAGTGGTCAAGCACTTTCCTGCGGCACCCCAGGTCCCAAGTTCGATTCCTGGGTGGGACGAATTTAGGAACCGGCTGGTGTGTGTGTGTGTGTGCGCACTTCGGTGCCGCATCGTTCACTGTGCCGGCTGGGTAAAAAATCCCCCTCGCTGCTGTGGCAAGCTTGGGGGGTTTCTCGGTCGGGGACTGAGGTCTTCTTCTTAAGAGTCTAGTCCAGCCTATGTGATCGTTGTGGGAGCGCTATAAGTGCCGCACGGCCATAGGATCTGGCAGGCGTTTAATACTGTGAGGGGGTCTTCCCCTCACCGGCCGAGTTTTAACTATTGTATCAGATTAAACTAGCTTGAAACTCTGAATAGCGATGATTGCAATACTTTCCATTCATCTTTCTTGTACTTTCAATCTAGTTCCTTAACATGTTTTAGATATGCAAAATCACGGATGGGCCTTTGGAAGCGTGATAAGCACCCCTAAGTGCAGCTGAAAGACGATACAGCAGTTGTTCTCCATTCAGCACAAGCGGCAGCTGAGCATACTCAAGGATGTTTGATGTTCGCAGGCGACTTGTCCTGACACCCGAGTTCAATGACATCTTCATGCAGCGAATGTTCTGCCCATGAGTTAGGCTATGAGGTCCTTCAGACGCGTGACATTATGTAACAGGGTTTGGTTGTATCTCAACAGTTATTATTACCTGTACACCTCTTCTTTTAAATTTCCTTCTCTGGATCTTGCCTCCTAGTCCTCTTCGGATTTTAAGCTAGGATTGCCCCCCCTGTTTACAGTTGAATTATTATAAGAAAATCAGTTGTGCAGTATGAAATCTGTTGTACCTGTCGACGGGTGACAATAAGATCCAAGTGGGATTGTGGGGCAATGGTATAATAATGTGGGGCGATGAGTGTACTGTGAATAGTGTGTCTGCTGTTCGCATCCCTTGTCTCATGTGAAAACAGAAATTAGGGGGTGTTTGGTTTGCCCTGTTATATTTTACCGTTCGTCATATCAAATGCTTGGATACATACATGGAGTATTAATATAGACTATTTATGAAACTAAAAACACAGCTGAAGAGTAATTTAAGAGACGAATCTTTTAAGCCTAATTTGTCTATAATTGGATACTAATTGTTAAATAAAACAAAACTGCTACAATTTCTGTTAAACTTTACCACCCAAACCAAACATATGAGATTGTGCAGTTTGTCGCTGAAGTTACTCATAAGAGCCTTCGATCAGGTTTATTGTGCTTAAACTAGATGGTGTATGGTCACTGTCACGTTTTTTAATTATTATTACTATATATTATATTTACCTCTGCTAAGTTTGATCAAATCTATTCTTTTATAGCTAATTTTGTAGAAGACAATAAAATTCAGCATACACGCAACCTAAAAGATTGCCACCTGTCTCTCCACCTCAAAAATGCTCAGAAAAAATGCACTTGAAAAGAAAATGCAAGAAATTAGCATTATCTTGTCATACTTTCTGCATGAAAGTACTGTATCTAAAAAATGATGGTTCTGCTGAACAATAGCAGCTCTTTTGTTCTTCTATCTGAATATAATGATTGTTCACGCCTTCCGTTAACAGGAAAAGTTTATGGTCATTGAAAGGTGCTCACTGTACTAAAGACAGAAGCTGCGAGTGCTTGCTTTGATAATCCACGGATAATTGCACATCATTTCGTTGAAAATAATCCTCTGCATGCCTGCCAAATATCTGAGAGAGACTTGTCATTGGACCTGACAGGATAGAGCGATTATCTCAACTCACTGTCAAATTCAGCTGCAGTCACCACCAACCGACCCCTTTGCTGTTGGCTGTTGCAACAGAACACCTAGGCAACCTGAACTTCTTGTACTGTACCTCTAGCGAGTGGTTGGGTTTGCCGCCCTTTTTGTTTAGAACAACACACTGGATTATCCCTCAGTCATTGCCTTGCCTTGTCCCCACTTAACTTCAAAAGCCATCACGTCCTCCAACAAAGAGAGATCAAAATACCGGAGCCATTTATCTATAAGCGGAGAGACAAGTACAATACCTTTTGGTTTTCGTCAGATATGATACACTAATTCAGGTGCTGTTCATCAGAGCGCTACTACTACTAAGGCCTTGTTTAGTTCGGGTGCACCTTTCTGAAGCACTAGTGCAGTCAGACCCCAACAGCTCCCGTTAATTGCACCAATAGCAATGTGATAGTGCCCTGTCAGAAAATTGAAGCTAGTTCTATGGTACACTAAAATGGTGTCTGCCTTGCATTATGCCACACTGTTTGCTAGCCTGCTGTTAAAAGTGACAGCTGACGTTGTTTGTTTCTCCTATCAATGTTTTGAGTTCAGAGAGGTACCTGCCTAGCTGACATTTTTATGTTTGGAATACAAGGTCAAAAATACATTGTCCCTCCAATGCGGCAGTCACATTATTAACACATTGGAGCTGACTTGTTTGAATCTATTTGTATTTTGCCTGAGAACCAATTGCCACTTTGTTCTCTTTTATTTTAAGCGTGAGTCCTTAAGCATCCGTCAAGTGTAAGGCTCTCAGAGGCTTTGGCCTTCTGATCCCAGCTGGATCGCTAAGCTTTCCAGCCTCCCATATCCATATCCATTCTCTGTACCTCCAAACTCACCTTTTTTTTAAAAAAGAAAAGAAAAGAAAAGAAGAACCTCCAAACTGCATAAAACATGAAAAGAGCAGTGACCTGCATACTACTACTAGCATTAGACTAATGACAACCCATCCCAAACCTTTCAGCAAGATTCGGATCCTGGGAGCAAGAAAGAGCAATCACACAGCTTCCCTGACCATGAGCTAGCACTGCAGATCTGAAAAGAAGGCGAGACTTTGCTTTCGATGATTCCATTAAGTGTTGACACCATTATCGAATCGACCTAATATTTTAATTGTCTGGTGGAGGAGCAGCATCAGATGATGAGTAGCCCTCCTTTTCAGTTTTCACCTCGCAAGGGGGAGCGGCTCCTGCCACGGCATGGAATCTTGGCGCATGCCAAACATTCTTGGGAAGCCACCTAAAGTTTATGAATTGTGGGCGTCAGTTTTAAGAGACCAAGACAGCCTGCTTGCTTTCACCTTTCTTCAGATACACTGACCATATCTTGCTCTTGATTGATGATACCTGAAATGTCTCTACTCCCTTGTGTCACTGAAGTGTAACCAGTATTTGCTGGTAAAGAAATGCATTTGTAATAATAGTACTAACACTACTGTCCTATTTGGTATCCAGTATATATTTATGCATTGGGACTTTGGTGACGACAGTACAAAGATTCTGTAGGATAATATACACCGGGTTGCTGTACTTTGCTGGGTGCAACATCACTGCATTGTTTACCAGCAAGACAAATCTTTCAGGCGCTAATTGCCGAGCTAACTCTAATAATATAAGGGTAGCTTACAGTTGCATCATTCTGGGTCGCACAATAAACTAATGCCAGTGGTTCAGAAATCCTAGGTGAAAGAGTGGGGGGAAAGCTGGCAAACGCTTCAGGTTCAGGACAGCAGCAGCACGGGCATGGCCGCATATCAGCTCGCCAGTGTGTTGGCAGCTAGCTAGCTTGCGCTCCTGGAGGCGTCAGTGAAACGGCGATGGATGCATTGTAGGACACTGACTGAAGACATGGACGGACGGGCGTCGACGGATGGGAAGATTGGGTCACACACACACGTGTCAGGCCCGTGACTTAAATTCCAAGCGTATTCTGATAACATATCCCCATCTAACTCATTTATGGATGAAGATATCACCTCTCTTTTCTTTTTTTCTTTTTTGGTCAAAACAAACATTTTGTGGCACCAAACTTTGGTAGTATATCTCATGACATTTCTTGGTGACTTTGCTACATCTTAGGTGAAGAAAACAAACAAACATCTATGCGTTGGTCGTCCATGGCTTCTCTCAAGTCTCAACCCATGCTGATTTTTGAGGGAGTGATGAAGTGTGCGTTCTGAAACTGATTGTGCTCCTTCCTCTAGCTGCTCTTGTGTGCAGTTTTTTTTGCTCTCTTTTGTCACTGGTATTCCCAGTTTTGTATCCAAACTACTTGTCTTAAAAGCAGAGGTTTTCCTCTTTTTTTTTTTTGAAAAAAGCTGCTCTTGTGTGTGCCCACTGTTTCAGAGCTGATATATGCAAAATGTACCTCCATAAATCGACTGCTCTCTCGAGGTGCAGGGTGACCATTCTAGCCGTTCCGATGCCAAGCCGGGACTGACATTTTGCAGGGGAGAAAAAGGTGGGAGGGGCCGGGCCGGGGCGGCAGGTTCATTTCATCATGCTGTGTTTCCCTCCGATCTCGTGCAAAAACTGGGATTAAATCGGTCGAGGGCAGAAACAGAAAGCGATGGCTGTCGTGCCTCACATACGCCTTTCGAACTATATAGTTTTCCAAACGTTTCGTCCGTTCAAAGGAGCGTTGACGGCCTAACAACGTGGATTGTTTTTCCACGTGGACAAAACTCGTGCCTTACGTTGACGCAACCAGGGTATCACTAGTATAGTAGGAGCAGCTAAGAATCATCATTTGTTTTAAATACATTATACTCCTACTAGTACGTTGCAACCAGTCACACGAGATTCTCCAAACCAATTCCACGGCAATAGTTCAAACAAGATTTGGCATCTCCATCGACCAAACCAAACCAAACTCCCCGAGTGTTTAAGATAAGCTGCAGTAGCATTATACTCCTACTATTTCAGTCAACAAACAGTTTTTTTACACGCAATTCTACTAGTTTGCAGCAACCTTGCCAAATCCTCCCCTCCATGCCATGCCAATTGCCAGAGCCCAGAGAGGCGGTCACGAAAACGGAGAGCGCCACCCACCGCAAATCCCGGCGGGACTGAACCTGAACGGAACTAACTCTTTCGTTTCCACCGCAATTCCAATTCCAACCACCTCCCCGAGTCCGGATTCCCGACCGAACGAACCCATCTTCTTCATCTCGCACGCACGCCGCGGCCTCCCTCCACCTCCTCCTCCTCCTCCTCCACTTGAGCCGACACTTCATCCATTCCCCATCCCCATCCCACGCGGCCACCACCACCACCTCCTCCCCCCTCCTCCATATCTCTCCGGGCCAAGGAGGAGGAACAGGAGGAAGAGTATATCAGTCCTCATACCAATAAATTCGTCACGCCGGCTCCGCCTCGCCATTGCCTTGCCCCAAGGCCCAAGCTGGTAGCAGCAGGCCGGGGAGCAGTCGAGCAGGAGGAGGAGATGAAGGGGCTGAGCGGGCCGAAGCTGCTGGTGGTGCACCCGTCGTCCAACAAGTCGCCCGGCGGGGCCGGGTCGCCCGGGGCGGTTCTTGGCGCGCGCCGCCGGGTGTGCGCCGCCGTCTTCCTGGCCTGCTTCGCCTGCGTCTCCCTGGCCACCACGCTGCTGTCGGCCGCGCGGGACCCCGGTGGGGCCGCGGCCGGGAGGGCGGCGGCGGCGTTCGCGGTGCCAGCGAGGGTTGGCGCCGGCACCGCCGCCGTGGCCGCAACGGGGGAGGGGCTGCCGGGGCACGTGTTCGACGCGCTGGTGCAGTACGCGTCGGCGGGGGGGAACTCGACGGCGAGCATGCCGGGTGCCGACGTGCGCGCCATCGCGGCCGTGCTCAAGCGCCGCGCGCCGTGCAACCTGCTCGTGTTCGGGCTCGGCGGGGAGACGCCGCTGTGGCGCGCGCTCAACCACGGCGGGCGCACCGTGTTCCTGGACGAGAACCAGTACTACGTGTCCCACCTGGAAGGCCGGCATCCGGGGCTGGAGGCCTACGACGTCGCCTACACCACCACCGTCCGCGAGTTCCCCGACCTCCTCGACGCCGCACGCGCCGCGCGCGCCGCCGAGTGCCGGCCTGTCCAGAACCTCCTCTTCTCTGACTGCCGACTCGCCATCAACGACCTCCCCAACCAGCTCTACGATGTCTCCTGGGACGTCATCCTCGTCGACGGCCCGCGCGGGTAACCCATCTGAGTCATCTCCATTTCCAAGATCCATTCATCCAGCTTCTTTTCTTCTTTCCCCAAAAAGAAGAAGAAAGATCCAATCTTTTTTTTCAGCTCCGTCCATTAATTTCTCGCCCTAGATAGCTAACGCTAACGCTAACGCCCTCTCCAATGCGGCTCGGACAGGTACACGGCGACGTCGCCGGGGAGGATGTCGGCGATATTCACGGCGGGGGTGCTGGCACGGACGCGGGCCGGGGAAGGCGCGACGACGGATGTGCTGGTGCACGACTACGAGCGGGAGGTGGAGCGGGCGTGCTCGAGGGAGTTCCTGTGCGAGGAGAACCGCGTGGCCGAGACCAGCACGCGGTCGCTCGCCCACTTCGTCGTGCGCGGCGGCGGCTCCGCCCGCCGCGACGCCTTCTGCTCCGGACCGGGAACGGCGGCGGCGGCCCACTAGTAGTTTTACTCCTGTCTGTCCCTCACCTCACCTCTTCTTCTACCTTTTTTTTTAGGATTTAACCTCTCGAGATCTCGATGACGGTTAATGATGATGATGTTGTTTGTCATGTGAGTGGGGGGCGAAAAAAGGATGGAAAAGAGAAAAGGTGAATGAAGCCTGTAAAAATTCGGTGTGACGGAAAAAAAAAAAGATGCAGAGGAATGTGTCTCTGTCCTTGGCGACTCCATCATCCATGCCATGGTGCTGGTTCTCATTCTGCGTGACAACACGGGTTCATTTTCTCATTTTCTCGCGTTTCGTCGACTTAAGTACGACAATGGCGGCAGACCGGACCCGAGGGCGGCATCATCAATGTTGCGACTGCAATGAAGGAGCAGCATGGAGCGCCGAATTGGCAGCAATGAAGGCCTTGTTTAGTTCGAAAAAATTTGGGAAATCGATACGGTAGCACTTTCGTTTGTATTTGACAAATATTATCTAATTATAGACTAACTAGGTTTAAAAGATTCGTCTCGTCAATTTCGACCAAACTGTGCAATTAGTTTTTATTTTCATCTATATTTAATACTTTATGCATACGTCTAAAGATTCGATGTGACGAGAAATATGAAAAATTTTGCAAAATTTTCTGAGAACTAAACAAGGGCCGAAGACGCTGCCATTTTTGGTTCTCCCAAGCCTGGTCACTGACGCGGGGCCTGCCTGGCTGCCTGCCCACGGCCGGCCGGCCAGCCAGCGAGTCCCCACTGTTTCCCTCGTGGACCGTGGCGGGGGCCGGGTCTGGGAAGACGGGGAAGAGGACGGGCCGGTGGGGGTGGAGCGGTGGACTGTGGAGTGGAGCGTGCCTCGCCGTCGCCGGTCGCCCCCGCGCCCGCGCCCGCGCCGACGACTGTTGCCTCGTCTCATCTCCCATTGACGGCCTCGCTCGCCTGAGCCTGACGCGACGCGAGGTTGTGCTGTGCCGGGTCGCGCGGGGCACGGCGGTGTTGTGTGTGCACTGTGCTGTGCTGCTGTTAAACTCGAGGTCAGATTGGAGGCCGACCTCCACTCTCCACTCGCCGTCGGCGTCGGCGTCTCCCTCGCGGCGCGGACGGCTCATCAGCGTGCTTTTTCTGCCACGGATTCATGCATCCATCCAGCTTCATCCGTGAGGTTTGGGTTTGAGTTCGTGGGGGCTCAATGTACATCGTCTTCGCCGGGGCAATGTTACTAGAGGTGCACCGCAACGCCGGTGTTAGAGGGGAGGATGACGGCGATCGGCCCTGGCGTGGATGTTGGTTGTAAAAGGGTGATCGGCAGACGAACAAGAGGGCGTGGAGTATTGTGAGGCGGCCGACAGAGAGGGTTGATATAAAGAGAAATGAATTGACTACCTGTGCCTACTCTCCCTCGCTCTCTGCCTCAACAGTTTGGCTACCGGAATGCAATGTGCTGTTACCCCCACAATCAAGTCAACACATATACATAATTTCAAAAAAAAAAGAAGTCAACACTTAAACATTATTTCTTGGTGGGAGGAAGCAAAGAAAGGATTCTCAAAAGAGCAATGAGACAATGACATAAGGTCATCTATATCATGTGCGACGTAGGAGGTTTAAAAAGTGAAGGATGACATTGACCGGAAAATGGCTATTATAAGACTCCAATCATAATGGTTTCTCCCAAATAGTTTCTCCCAAATAGTACTCTAATTGTTTTCTTCTCCCAAATAGAACTTCAATCAACTACCATAAGCTATAATAGGATTTTGCTTCATTTAACCATTTTTTATATCCCAAATCATGTATTTTCTAATAATAATGTCCATATTACCCTTTTGTACTATACAGGACACCGATTCAACTTATCGTACTCGATCTCTCGCACGACGTATTCACGAGGCCGCCTCACTCTCTTCTCCAACCTCGGCAGCATGCTCAGTTTCCAAGACAGCAAGCAGACGCCCCTCGACGGCTCAGGGCATCAGTGCATCAAGCATGCAGATGAACACGCTACGGCCGCCAGCCAGCTACAACTACTACTACATCGACATGCATCCATCCGTCATCGCTGGATCGGTTTCGGTGGTTCTGAGCCACCCCTGAGCAGCATGATTGGAGGAGGCGACACGGCCACCACCATGGGCACGTGACGACGCTCGTGAGCTAGTCACTGTACCAGCACGCCGCCAAGCAGCAGGGGGATGCGGCGTTCGTGGACCCTGGCGTGCGTCACGCGCTGGTGTACGGCGTCACGATGCAGGTAGGCCTGGGGCAAAAATAACCGAGAACCGAAACCGAAACCGAAATAACCGGAATCGAAACCGAAATAATCGAAACCGAAAAATTCAGGTAGCTGTTCGATTCTCAAACCGAACTAACCGATCAAATTTCGGTTCCCAGGCTCGGTTAACCGAAAGAACCGAAAAAACCGAAACTCATAAAACAAGCCCAATAAACCTTACAACATAGGCCTAATACCACCTTAACCCTAAATATAAAAGGTGAATGACATCCTCTCATAGCCTCACATCCTCACATTTTTTAAAATAACGACATCTTGTTTTTTAAAAAATATTTTTTTTCTATTTTTCTATTCTTTTTTTATGCTTGTGTAAATTTTCGGTTAGTTCGGTCGGAATCGGAACCGAACCGAACTAACCGAAACCGATTTTACTCGGTTCCAAGATTTGTGAAGAACCGATCGGTTCCTATTTGTAGAGAACCGAATTTATGTCAAAAACTGAAGAACCGAACCGACGAACCGAACGCTCAGGCTGAGATGCAGGTGCTGCAGTAGTTCTCGGGCATCAACAGCGTGCTATACTACACGTCGCAGATCCTGGACCAGGCCGGCGTCAGCGTGCTGCTAGCGAGCCTGGGGCTGAGCGCCGACGCGGGTGCGGGGCTCTGCATCGCCATCTGCTCGCTCGTCTCGTGAATACGTCGCACGAGAGAACGAGTCCGATAGTTGAATTGGTGTCGTGTATAGTATAGAAGGGCAGTATAGGCATTATTAGAAAATACATTTATTTGAGATATAAGAAAAATGGTTAAATGATGCAAATTCTCATTATAACTTATGGTAATTGATTGGAGTCTTATTAGGGAGAAGTAAACGATTGGAGTCCTATTTGAGAGAAGCTAGAAGTCTCATAATAGCCATTTTCTCGCCGTATAAGGGCTTTTTAGCTTTGTACTGTAATAATTTACCTTCTAGTTCTTTTGTTTGTTTTGGTCCATATTACGGTGTTGTCAACAGGTTGCTCAAGGAGTGACGTGTTAGAGTTGTTTTTTGAGGTCATGTTCGATGTTTGTATAAATTGAAAGGCAATGTTTCCACCACTTACGATACAATGACACGTGGAGAGTTAGCACAAACAAAACAAAAATATGCTTGCGGATAATGACGGAAATGATAAACCGAAATCTATATACTTTTGTAAAGAAAATGGGTGGTACGGAATAAAATAGATAGAATGTAATGGAAAAGGAGGCACAAATGTTGGGTTACGGGAGGATGATGTGATGTGTGACAATTAAATTGATTGGCAAACAAACAAAATGTGTAGTAGGCGACCGAAGAGTTGATAAAGAAAAATGGACTATGTATATCTAAAATTAGAATAAAAAAACAAAAGTACACTTGGGGAAAATAGATGAGGCTTGACACTTTTGTTAGAAAGAGGGGGCTCTAATGTGGAATGAACAAAATAGATAATATGATGAGTCGATGGAACATTCATATTTATGGGATAACCATTCCTATTTTTCAGGAAAAAAAAGTAAGAGACATAACACAAAAACTAGATACTTTGTTAGAAAGAGCCTGAATACGGTCAAACATGGTATGGAGTAAAACGGAAAATAAGACGTGTAACGGATAATCACATATCCATTCCGGCCCACCCTTATTAGTGGATTAGCCATTCATACTTTCTTTTAGCAAAACTAACACTCACTAAAGTGATTTGGTAGTTTCCAGCACTCTTTTTTTGGCCAACCGATAAAGGCGATAAGTAATTAGGAAATTTGGCTTGAGCTTTGTCAAATTAGAATTTAGAGATTAAAGTTCAAGAGTAAAGTGATTAGATCTTACAGGAGGAGAAGACTATAGGATAGACTTGCTCACACATATAGTGGTGGTTGTAGGGATTGTGGTGGTGGAGCATAGCGACTTGGGGTGAAGGATGGAGCGGTAGTGGGAGGTGGCCGTTGATGGTGGGTATATGTGATGGTTGGTGGTGAGTAGGGTAAACAAAAAAGACACGCGTGAGAGAGAACCAAAAAAGAAAAAAAAAAGAAAAAACATAAGGTAATCAGAATAGCAAATGCATCAAATGTTGTTGCTGCGACTAGTAGTATGGAATTGTATTAGTCTATTGTCTAGTAGATCAGGCAGGGGCGGATGTATTTTTGGTGCATGGGGGTACAACTGTGTCCACAAAATTTGTGTCCAAATACTAAGTATGCACAACCAAAATTTTCAACTTCTTCTAGTAATGTGGGCTTCTCCTAGTGTTTTAGCATTCAAAATTTAATATAAATTTTTCCTAGTAAATGTCTCCTAGTAAGAATTCCCTAGTGCTATGACTAGTGTTAGTGTTTTGTTACTAATTAGAAACACTAGGAGAACTCCACCAATATGGTAGTGATGTATACATATAATACATTATATATAGACACCGGCGGCCCTTTAACTTGTCGCGCTGTGCCACTTTGGTCCATAAACTTGCAAACGTGAAAAAGAGGCCCCTAAACTTGTCAGCATGTGCCACTTTGGTCCATAAACTTGCAAACGCGAAAAAGTGCCCTCTGAACTTGTGGACGTGTGCCACTTTGGTCCATGAACATGCAAATACGAAAATAACACCGGCTGCATGGCACTGTTCTGCCACGTGACCGCCTCTGGTAGGCCATGTATGACACCGTTTATGGTGTTGACGTCAGCGATGATGTCAGCACTTCTTTTTTAATTTACGAAATTGATATATTTTTATTCGTAGCGTCAAAAATATCAAATAATATATCAATTCGTTGCATTTATTAATTAAAAGAGATAATTTTAAAACAAGCAAAAATTATTCATTTTCTAGGTTTCATATTTTTCTTAGGCAGAGTACACATGAAGAGGCTACACAAAACATTTCATGAATGTAGCATTTCATTAATAATTAGTTATGAAATAAATAAATATTTGCTGACGCGTTGAAAGAGCCTTTACACGTTTATGGACCAAAGTGGCACAGGTCGACAAGTTCAGGGGCCACTGTTTTGCGTTTGCAAATTCATGGACCAAAGTGGCACAGGCGGACAAGTTCAGGGGTCACTTTTTCGGGTTTGTAAGTTCATGGACCAAAGTGGCACAGGCTGACAAGTTAAAGGGCCGTAAGTGTATTTTACTCTTATATATATTTATTAGAACATCTTATCAAATAGCAATCTCTTAAGAAAAAGTGCTCATCCGAGAGAGGAAAAAATAGCGTTACAACTTACAACCCCATACTACCATGCTTTCTCCTAATAAAGTATAAGAGAGAAAGTAAATCAGTGCACAAGTACAATATAAAAATAACGAAACAAGTTGAGAAAGTAAATATGTAAAGTTGTCTCTTTTTTCTCTTCTAAACAATTCATTATAGTTTCAAATTTGTGAAGTTTGAGTCTTGACTTTTTAATAATCAGTCAATTTTGGGGAAAGCAACACTCATATTTATCTCTATAAATAGTTAATTTCAATTGTGTACATCGTCATGACATTAAGAATAATAATGGTATATCATTTTTATGGACTACTCAATAAATTAAGTACAAAAGATCATCTACTCTGAATAAACTCATTAAGAATGCCACACAAGCAAGAAACTAATGTGCTATATTAAGACCTTGGCGACGACTACTTGTGTACACGGATAAATATTGGCAAGTTGTATTCTTAGATCCCAGACACTAATTATTTTACTAGTATATTGCCCGTGCTAACGCTATGATAATATTTGATGATATTTAGCAGCACAAATCAAGCAATCAAAAAAAGATATAAATATTCACACGACACAGACAAAGAGCTGGAACGGCAACTCAGCAAAACTCTCAATCGACATTTCTTGACCAAGCATAGCAAAGAGAGAAGAATATGCGTGAGACAATAAAGTTATTATTGTACAAATCAATGCTTAAAGAGTAACTTATCCAAATTACAATACAAATTAATCATCATAGCTATAGGTCTTGGTAACAACAAAGCCATGGCTACTGGCAAGGTCAGCAAGGTGTGCCTTTCTGCCGATCTTCTCTGTAGCAAGCATGAGATGACCAATATACCAACTCAATCATCAAGGGCAATAATTCTTCTGGTTCTTGTCAGTGCTAAAACCAAAAAGGGTACCATTTAGCATCATCTAAAAGAAAAAGGCAGTACACCAGTGCAGGTACAATAACATGTGTATTCTATTTTATTATAAAATCAGGTGATGCCAATAGAAAGAACCTCCCCATCTTTAATCCCACCATACAGTGAGCTGCTTGCCGAATGAGGACCCATCTAAAATATAGCAGCAAAAATCTTTAAGTTCTAGACAACTATTTAAATAATCCACCATGAACCCAACAAACACCAACAACAATTAATTATTTTATTATTTATGTATTTCCTTAATTAGATATGGATTCCTTCGAAGAAACAAACACCATTTTTAGGCAAATGCATCAAGAAACAAATAGCCCAAACATGCATCAACGATTGCCACTTACGTCCCTGGGCATGAAGATTCATGACCCCTTCGAGCTGTGACATCTCCAAATCAAACTGTCACTCATACAGTGTTGTCACAGCTAACATTCCAAGTTCCACACACACACACAGGAATTTCAGAAGTCATGATTATACCTGCAAAAAAGTCCTTGCATTCTCTCTTTTTCAAGTTTGCAGTACTTAAAGTTACAAGAACACAACATGCACCATTTACTGAATGTCTAAAACTCAGATAAACCTATAGAACAGTGTTGCAGGCGAAGATTATGACCCCACTCAGAAGATAGAAACATCCAAGCATCCAGTCCTTTCTGCCTTTGCCATTTGAGAGCTCTTCAACATCGTGGGAAACATAGTGCCTAATAACACATCAACAGTTAGGACTTAGCACTGGACATATATGCATATGTTTTGTGAACCAGCACTCATGTTTCAGTAAGGAGACCTTTTATGATAGTGTGGCATTGAAAATCAATAAAGAATGCATCCACTGTCCTTTCATCTTACTATTAAGCACCTTGCTTTGTAATGAGCAGATTACTGCAGCAGCTATATTTCTGGCTCCTATTAAGGTAAGTGATTGCAAATTATGTTGTTGTACAAATAGAAGCTACAAAAATTCAATAAATTTCTTGACTATAAATGTCATATGCCTAGTAGGATCATGTTTGGTTGTAATGAAAAAGCAGCCTGGTTTCTCATTAATACATGTTCTTAAATACCTGCAGAAATATCAATATGACTTGATCATCACAAAACTAATGATTGAAAAGGTAATTTGAGCATCAACATCTGTTACTGCAAACAGGGATATCTTCTGTAATCCATAATACCTTAAATGAAACAACCAATATTTGCGTGAGATCATAGAGATCATACAGATAACTCACAATAATGTGCGCAAATTATCACTATCCAAATTTGTTTAATATATTTCCTTGTTGTGGTATTGGCATCAATTTCATTGGCTGCTGTCCCCTCTCATTCTCAGTGTCCAATCACTTGATTCCAGCTAACAACTCGAGCTGTCTAGAAGTCTGACATAACTAAATTCAAGAGATGTCTACCTATAGCTAAATATCACCGGTAAGACCATAAAGAGTCAGAGCTGGCACCTACTCTAGTTCCCACGCCATGCCTGCAGAGGCATGCAAGTCACACCAACGATTCCATATCACTGGAATCGCAAATCACCTATGAATTATAAATCCAGAATTCAAACATATAACAAAATTCAGAAAATTTTCCATCATGGTGTGAACCTGCAATCTCCAATCTGCACCAAAATTATTGCTGCAAACATAAAAAAAATTGAGCAAAATATTAAAGGAATAGCAATTTAGTGAACCGGAAAGAGTAGTACTCTCCCGCTATATCAATCCTCTGCTTTTCTTCTAGAAGTTTTGTAAACTATAGCAAAAATGAATGTAACAGGAAAAAGAGAAATAATTGAAGATCAAGATGAAGAAATTACACATCTGTTTGATTGGGAGGAGTTGACAGGGTCCTTCCTCCTCAATGAACTTGCAGCCTGGATATAGAAAAAATAGGAATTCATCACTTATCAGAGTAGACAGTAGACACAAAAATCAGGCATTCAAATTTCTTACAGAGCAACAAGTATATGGACTGTAAGAAGTAGATCTAACAGATGGAATGAGAGCAGCTGTGTGGAACTGTCAGGAGCAGCAGAAGGAGAAAAAAATGCCAATGGCAGCAGTCAGGAGCAGCAGAGTTTAATTGAATCTTATTCTCAAAATCCTCCACTAACAACTGCATCAAATTAAACTCAGGACTTAACTCAAGCTCTCCAAGTCTCAAGCTCTATAGATAGTAGATACACATGACTTATAGTATAATACCCTGAAAAAGGCATGAAGAAAATTAGAAGGCACTATCCCATGTCACGCATCACGCGGCTGAAGGCGGCGTCGAGCTCGCTCTGGGATGCAACAAACCATACTTCGATGAGCCATGTAGAAGTACAATCCAACAACCTGTACTGCAGCTATAAAATGGCAACAACCTATACACGTTGGCCTTCTGAAGAAAAAACATCAGTTAGATAATTACATGGACATGTGAGGAGGTCAGGGAAATTAAAATGTTATGACTCATGTGAATCTAGCTTGGAGAAAATATGCTATTAATCTGTGTTTGATGAAGAAAAATAGGGAGAAAAAAATGTGCATACAAAGTAAACACTTAAAACCCAAAAAGTGCACAGAAATATTACCAGATTATACCTTAGTAATGGGGAAGAAATACCCAGCTCAATCTTTGTTGAAAGTCCACTTTTCTTCACATTGGCCTGCGGACCATCAACCTATAGACCGAGGCAATGCAACCATTCAGTACTTTTGAAAATTTTATAAGAAAATTTTGCAAATGCCCCAGAAATAAGCTCAACTAATGTACAGAATTATATATGAAACTTCTAATTTGACATAAAAAATCGACTCAAAGAATCATGAAACATCGTACCTACAAAAATCAACTCAAAGAATCATGAAACCATGTTAGATTTATTGCAGATGGAAATATGAAACCGTGTTAGATTTATTGCCAATGAAAAATAAGTTTTATCATAAGCTGGTGCCAACAACACAGGCCTTCAAAACACCTTTTAATGGTGTAGCATATAATTCACGGCGCACAGTAAGGTATGTCCAGGCTTTACAGATGTGAAACTGATTATGTGTGATTACAATGTTTGCATCAGGAATAAAAATTCCATTGAATTCCATTGGATGAGTGGTAACATAGATATTTGCGAATAACTATAAATAAAATAAGAAAACAAATCATGAGGACAAAATGTGAATAACTCTTCACTTGCTGTCTCAAGATGGCCTTCTGAACCATGTGAAACCTAGGGAGTAGACAGATATGACATAAACCTGCAAGCAAGATTAACTTGTGAGGTAAGTTACTTGCCTACATTACAGTCCACTTACACATAGTCCATGAATCTTGCTTTCAAATCCATGAATGGATCGTGTTCTGCACTTACCTCACTATCATATCATGTTGAAAATCCAGAAGTTGTTGGGTCAAGCTAGTGTGATCTCTCGAGGCCATTGTGACTCTCGTTCAGGAGAAGAAAATCTTGTTAAATTATTTTCTGCCCAAATATATTAAGAACTGGGTGGACTGGAGACCACAAGACAACAAATTACTAACAAAGATAAGCATGTTAACTGAACAAACATCCTGTTGGAGAAAATTTCACAAAAATTTAGAGGCAAGGATCCAGGGGGACGACCTGGGTCATGGCCGCCGTGGCACCAGACTGGTACTGCTGTTGCTGCTGCATCAAGAGTGTCTAATGCTGCTGTCGGAGCCTCTGCTGCTGCTTGTGGTGGCTACCCCGGCGCTGTTCATCTCCTCCGGCGAGGCGAGGACAGATAAGAACCCAGAGGAGGACCAAGGCCGCACACGGATCGATCCATGGATCGACGGACTGGGGAGAGACCAAGGGGGCGAACCAAGGTGTAATCAGATCGGAGCTTAAGGAAGTTAGGGTTTGGGTGCTTGGTTTGACACAGCGGGAAGGGAAGATCAAGGGGCAGAAGACGGCGACGGCCGCGACGGTGGGCAGCAGCAGCAGGCCGGCCCTATGGCGGCTGACCAGCCGCAACACACGACTCCCTGGCGGCAACCCTCCCTCCCGATGCGACTCCTTGCGGTGCGCGTCCCTGCCAGCACCCCTCCCTCCCGATGTGACTCCCTGGTGACGCGCGCGTCCCTGCCGGCGTAATGGTGCGGAGAGAGGGCGTCGAGGAGAGGCAGTGTGGCCTCGGGGAGAGGGAGAGTGGGCGTTGGGGAGAGGGAGAGTGTGGCCGGGTGTGCGTGAGACGGTGAGAGGGGAACGATGGATGAGTGATGAGGTTTGATCCAAGCAATATGATCCGTTGGATTTGAGTGAGTAAGAGAAATGAGAGGTTAAAATAGATCTTGTCCCTTAATTTCAAAAAATAGAACTTTCTAGGTGTAATTATCTGGGTGTACTTAGTGTAGCTTATGACTGTAGCAGTAGGTTATGAGGTGCATTTAGTTAAGTTCACAAGTGGTGGATTATATAGTAGTGGAGATTGGCATTCATGTCATTGTATTATATATCGTTGGAAAATTATTTATATCACTTATGATCGAAATCCGTGAGATCAGGTGTTAAGAGCCACTAATTAGATCTGAATTTTTTTGGATTTTGACGATGTAGTATTTTCGTTTTTGTTTGATAAAACATTATCCAATCATAGAGTAACTAGGCTTAAAAGATTCATCTCACGATTTACAGACAAACGGTGTGACTAGTTTTTATTTTCATCTATATTTAATGCTCCATGCATATGCTGGAAGATTTAATATGATGAAAAATCTTGAAAAGTTTTTGAACTAAACAAGGCCTAACTACCCGTACGTGTGAGGCCTTGTTTAGTTGATAAAAATTTTGGATTTTGGATACTATAGCACTTTTGTTTGTTTGTGATAAATATTTTTTCAATCATAGACTAATTATGGTCAAAAGATTAATCTCGCGATTTACAGGCAAACTGTGTAATTAGTTTTTATTTTTATCTAAATTTAATACTTTATGTATGTGCCGCAAGATTCGATGTGACGGAAAATCTTAAAATTTTTTACGAACTAAACAAGGCCTGAATCTGAAGCTTTGTTCTCTGCCACGTGTGCGAGGCAGGAGGCATATCTGGGACGTCGAATTGACACGGAACGCAGCGTGCACCGGCGCATCGATCGCATTGATGCTACTGTCGTCGTCGTCGTCCTCAGTCCAATACTGCTATCAGTGTGCAAGTCAGCGACGGGTATAAAGATTGGTTTGGCATCCGCACGGTTGTCTGTTAGTGCAGACATAGACACTAAAAGTTTATGGATTGTTATTAAGTTTTTTTTTTCTTTTTGCGATCATTTATGGATTGTTATATGAGTTATGAGTTTATGACTCGCTGACAGTTAACTAACAAAGTGTTGACTGATCGACCACTCGGTGAGAGTGAGACGGACAGGTTTATATATGCGGAAGACACAGTGGTCAACGAACAACAGTGCATTGCGGCTCGTCGGTGCTTGCCTCAACGCTGATGGTGCATGTACGTGCGGCGAACAGGAAACCGAATTTGCATTGCACTTGCACCGGTCACCGGTGGTGGATGTAGCGGTGGAGGGATGGCACGCACGTCCCGTCCCGTCCCCGTGCGGCCTTGCCTCCGACAAAACAAAAGCCACGCCAGTTGCAGCACAGTGCAGGACTGCGGCAGCGCCAGCGCCAGCGACTGGCACGGTGCCACCGACGCTAGCAGGAGCTGCCCCCTCCCTGCCGTCGTGCGCTGCCACTTGCTGCGATGTGTACATGGCACGGCCACATCGAGTCCGGGTTAAGAGCAGCCAAACGGTTTGGGCAAAATTTGTTTTCCAAAATTTATTGTTTGCTAACTTATTTCAAGATTATATGAAAAAAAAATTTCATCTCTAACAGTTTGATAAATTTTGTTTCTAAAAATTCGTTAACAAAACAAAGAGCCCCGCTACGTGAACAAAGAGCCCCGCTAAGTATGAGAAGAAAGGCCGATGCCAAGCACGGAGCCCGCACGCATATTTGTGCGTTAGACAGGGAGATATATCGAGTTAGAAAAGATGGAGAATTGAGATGTCAAACTGTTGGAGAGTGGTTTTTCTCATTTTACTAAAAAAATTATGGATAGGAAGTCATTTGCCAAACTGTTAAAGATTTCTAAGGCACGACCTGTTTACATTAGGTAAGCACGGCATTGTGCCACTATAATATTGACGGGCAATGCTATGGCGGGCTCATGTCACTATAATATTGATAGGCAATGCTATGACGGGCTCAGTTGATGACGATGACGGGCCAAGTAGCGTACCGATGCATTTAGCCATGTCGTGCAGACCTAGTAGGCCTGATCAGGCTAACGGGTTGTGTTAGCCCTGTCTATTTGTTGCTACTCGTCTGGTCATCTATTTTCAAGTATCTTCAAATACAATGGTCAAGGTGGTAGCAAGGATGTGGGAAACTAGGATGAAAATGGAGCAGGAGGCCAATGGCAATCCACCATTCCACTAGTAGGAGGCACTCAACAATCGCATTCTTCCACACCTTCAGCCGACTAGCCCCATTGAAGGAAACCATTTTGGGCCAAGCTTGGAACCTCAATAATGTTTTTTTGCTTCCTTAAACTCTTAAAGTAGACCTAATCAAATTAGACTTGGTCCGGCCGGAGCCCGCTGGGTTTTGGCCCACCTATGGACCTTAGAGGGTAGGGCTTGGGCGTAGATCTCGCTACCCATAATCTTTTTTTTTTGCCCCAAATATTTATTTTAGTTGTTTTACACTATAAACTCCCACAAGTAGCCCACTTAGGCCCAGGCCTGCCCTAAACCTAGCCTGAAAAAATAGGCCAAACTCGCAATGGGATGATCATGGACGGGATTAGTTCGGCCTGAAATAGCTGAGCTTTTTTTGGTTTGGCCTGCAAAATGCTCACGTTTATCTTGAAGTGAAAGAAACCGACACACCTTATCTTTAAAAAACATGCAAATTTCATCATTTTTTTATAAAAACAGTTGATAAACTTCTGATAAGTTTTTTAAGCCCCAAAATTATCACTATGCTTCTAAAAATCTAAAAAGTATAAACATATATTGGAATATAAATAATAAATAAATAAATATTTAGAGATCATAAAATGTGTATGGAAGATTGTAGAGAATATTTAGCTATGCAAATGGAACAATATATCTACAAAGAAACCGAAAGATTACAAAAATAATCTTAATCAATGTCTGAATACGTTTCAGAAACTTCCCACAACAAGAGTACAAGATGCGGCCACCTTGAGTGCAACCATCATGAATCCATTCACCATTAGTGTAGGTTGCACTAATGCTGGATGCATTTCATATTTTTTTTATGTGGAAAATTTTAAGACACATGTTAGACATTGATTAGAATACTGGTTGGGAATTATTAAGATCTTTCAAGACATTTGTCACATTTTTATAGAGCTAAAATCCAACTATCGGAATCTTTTACATACATTTTTTTTCTTATCTCTATATATTTTATTTGGGTTTCTCATATTTAAATTTATCTCAAGGATTCAGATTTTAGAAGCTTAGAGATCTTTTTCATATATTTTAATTAAAAACTAATGAAATTTTTTGAAAACCACTTCTAGCCAGGGCAAAGATATATAATATGAATGGCTTTGAGATTTGAGGAAGATGATTTCTGACTTTAGAGTTTGTGAAGAAAATCTAGATTTCGATTATAGTTAAGAGAGGAAAAAAAAGACTCTTCTTTGCTAGCGAGAAACGTGCTAGCCCAGCCCAAACTACACTTGGTGTAGGCTTCCTTGCAGGCCCAGCGTCGACACTCGACAGCAAGGAAGTCTGCTTCAGAAAACGTGATCAGTACACATTTAGACAGATATTTTTTTCTCGGATTAGGCCTCGTTTAGTTTCTAAAAAGTTTTGCTAAAAATTTTAGCTCAATTACATAGAATCTTGCGACACATGCATGGAGTATTATATATAGACAAAAACAAAAACTAATTACACAGTTTACTTTTAATTTATGAGACGAATCTTTTGAGTCTAGTTAGTCTATGATTAGACAATATTTGTCAACTACAAACAAAAGTACTACAGTACCCAAAATCTCAAAATTTTGCCAACTGAACAAGGCCTTAGAGCATCTCCAACAGTTTGCTAAAATTTACTTGGCAAATGTTGTGTTTTGGTAAGTTGCTAAAAAACTATACCAAATTAAAAAGAGACTCTCTCCAATAGTTTTCTATTTTTAACTTGCCAAAAAAAAAGGCCCATGCGGTATCCATGTCCCAGACTTTTTTTTTTGAGATTACACAGTACAACGCAGACACTCAACACGCACGCACACTCACCCCTATGAACACACGTACGCAAACCCTACCTCTATGAGCACCTTCGAAGGACTGAGTCGGCAAATCTTGAAGTTCACGAAGTCACCACCGGCGCCTCGCTGTCGACGGGCACGTCGCCTACCACTTAATGCATAGCGCCGAAAAATCCTGGAATAAATCCAGAATAAAGTGCCGCACCCAGGATTTGAACCCTGGGTGGGAGCCTCCCAACCAATGACCTTTACCATTGCGCCGTGAACCCCTTGGCGACCAGGAGGTTCACAAGCTCTTCATTTATGCCAAGCGAAGGAGAGGAGGGTTGCTGGCCTCGCGAGCTTGGGGTGGCGACGGCGTCGAGAACAGTGGCGGAGGGAAGGGGGGGCTGAGGGGGGCCTGGCACCCCCCAACCTTCCCATAACTCCCTTAATACACCTCATAGATTAGATGTTTAATTATCTAATTAGCTAGTTAATGATATTATTTGTACTAAAATTTTTATTCTTATTTCATATTAATCTCTAATAGTTTCTTATACAAATAGAATCTAGACATATCTTTTATTTTTATTATTGCCTATCAAACATCAGTTTGTCCCCTACCACACACTCTAATTAGCTAGTTAATTGAAAATCGGCGTTTTCCTTGTTTAATCCTTCTGAATTGATCTCCAACAATGGGATATATATTATTTAGCATTAGTCTTTCTATTATCTTTTTTTATCTCCTATGCTTCTATCAATATTCGTCTAAACTCTAAACCGTCATTTAGCCCGTTGTACTCAACTTTTAAACACTAACAGTGGTATGGTGTTTCTGTTTAACCTTCTATTTAAATGACCATTTTACCTGTTTAAGTGATCGTTTTGTCTAAGACTAAATGATATGTAAATGATTGTTTGTCATTTGATGTTAGGATCTAGTACTAATTAATTTTGTTCTCGTTTAACTACTTGTTTTTATTGTGATTCTTTTCCTGGGCAAAGAAATAGAATGATCAGGTGAAGGTTAGAGGCCTAAGGCTAGTTAAATTTCTCTTTTATTTTTTTATTTTTTCTGCTTTTTTTTACATCGCAACGCAAACGGTTTATTTTGGTGCTATGTACACCTTTGTCATGTAATATTTTGACACATATGATTGTTCTTGGTTTGCACAGCCCCACTATGTTCAAATCCTGGCTCCGCCCCTGGTCGAGAACAGCTGCGAGCGAAGGAAGAAGCAGCGACGCGAGAGTGCCTACATAAGCTAAGCTAGCTAGGTGGGCGGTGGTTTTTGGACCACCCTAAAATTTAGTTTAAGGTTAAACTATAATAGATGAGCTTTTAAAACTATAAAAGTTACACATAAATCACTTTATAGTTTGATTTTACATCTAAAATAGACCATCCTTGTTAGAGCAACTCCAGCAGTAGCCTCCAAAACAGGGCTCCTACTTTTTATTTGGGTGCTTCTCTACTTTTGGGTGCCTAAAATTTTTTACTTCCACTCCAACAGTACCACCTAAATGAAGGCCTCCAAATCTAAACTGGTAGACAATGACATGTGGGACCCACTCGTCATTGGGTCAAACATTTCACTACCTCATGACCACAAGAAGGGGAGACTCGACGCTCGCGATAACCATGGCTGGGGCTGCTCCCGCTCATCGAGGAGAGGCCACTCTCACCGGAACGGATGGCGGCGAGGCCCAACGGTGGAGGTCGGAGGTGGAGGGAGGGAGCGCGGTAATGAAAATTAGCGCCGGAGGGAGATGGGTGAAGCTGTGTTTGTTCGGTGTGAGGAGGTAATTGCCACACCACGCAGGATGGGGCTGGGCTGTTGGGCCAACAGGAATGGAGTCTGCAGGGAAGATTTGGGTGCCCACCCCAAATTGGGGGCTCTAGTAGAGGCCATGCTGGAGTGCTGTTTTTTTTTGCCTGGACATCCATATTTAACTATAGGGGCTCAAGTAGGAGCCTGCTGGAGGTAGATCATAGCCAGGCTACGGACCCTAAACCCTCGACCTCACGGCTTCTGAGCGGGCAAGCACACCTTCTGGGCTGAGGCCCACAGGGAAAAATGGTTGGCCTTGGTCTAAGAGAGAGGGACGGAGGTAGGCTCGGGGATCTTTCGGCCTAGATGGAATGGATGGCGGGACAGAACGTAATTTTTTTTTGTGGGGGGAGGGAATCTAGAAGAAAGAAAGAATTTTTTTTATATAGTTTTGGCCCACAACAGGTTTTAGAATTTTGCAACTAAGGTCTTGTTTAGTTCCGAATTTTTTTTGGATTTTGGCACTGTAGTATTTTCGTTTTTATTTGACAAATGTGCAATTAGTTTTTATTTTTTCGGAAATTAGGCTCAAAAGATTCATCTCGTGATTTACAGTCAAATTGTGCAATTAGTTTTTATTTTTATCTATATTTAATGCTTCATGCATGTGCTCCAAGATTTGATGTGATGGAAAATCTTGAAAAGTTTTTGGTTTTCGGGGTAAACTAAACAAGGCCTAATTTCCAAACCTATTTTTAGATGCCAACATGGAGGCCAAAACAATTCTCGAGACAAGGATAGCTAGTGGCTGGTGCGAGCAGGCTCAGGCTAGATGAGCTGCTGCCGCCGTCCGCAGTCAGGGGCCTATCGTTAGCGTCCGTAGTGTCAGCGAGCCCCATGTGTGTGCTACCAGCGGTGCGGGAGCAGGCCGGTGCAAGCACCCGCACACTCATCAAGCGTGTGGTGTGCATGATCACCAAATGAACCCGGCCCTGCAGATCCGGCAACCCCGACGCGACGCACAGCCAAGACGACAACCACCCTATCCCACTGCAGTACAAAGAGCCGAAGGGGGAGATGTAGAGGCACCACCATTGTTTCGCTTATCTGAAAAGTCATGGCTAATAGTACTGTTTGCTAATATATTATGAGAGAAAAACACTATTAGCGATAGAAAAAGTATAGCTTATAAAACAAATGAACCAGCCCATATCATCTCCACTTAGTTTCCCCTTCTAGCTCCACCACCTCTTGATCTTGTACACCATTATCATCTTTTCCTATTCTCAGTTGAGGAGACCAGCCTATGAATTCTTGTGTATAGCCTGCGTATGGTCCATTATATAGGTATCTAAATCCCGTTTTCTAGATTAACATCTATTTTCCAGCCCAGAAATGGAAGTTACCACAACAGGTGGGTATTTGATAAACAAAGTTCATACAGAAAGCTATTAAGTTACACACTCATACTACAAAGACAGTTTACAACTTAGGTGATACAAAGATAGTTCTAGAAAACCAAATCCTTAAAGATGAAGGCGCAAGAAGTCCTGGAAAATTGACTGGTTAAATCTTGATTCACTTGAAGATCTGTAAATAATGATAATGATAAGTGTATGACTTGGAAGCTCTGTAAGTAATAATAAAAGAGTATCACTAGTCAATGAAAAAGAAGCAATATGTCCACTACACTTACTAAAAACATGCACAATATCAGGCCAGCCCAAAATACTCCAAGACGCGCTGAAAATAGCAGAGGTAGGTATCATAGGTGTTAAAAAAATCTCATAGGTAGAAAACATAGAGACTTACATGCACAATAGATTTATTGATGCCGCAATCTTCACCAAAAATTGCATCAATTCGATACTGTAGTGTCAATATTTCCATATTAATGGTTCTGATATCCTTGTAAAGTTTATTGAGTCTTCTTCTGCACTCATTTAGTTGACTCATCCTTACATCTGATGAAGCTTGACTGCTAGAGCACTCATCTTCTTCACTGAGAATATTGCCATTTCCATTTCTGGGATACAACAAAAATCTAATCAGTAAGTCATGGTGTCCATGATAGTTTCACCAATGACTAGACATATACCCTCTAGTTTTGTTTGATAGTCCATTTCTGAGATACACCAATAAATTAGCAAATTCATTACCTTCTAGTGTTGTTTAGTAAACAACAAAAGCAGATACCCAGTCCAATCACCGCATGTAGTCCAATCATCATGTTCATCTAAGGGAAGACATTGAAATAATATCATGCATTGAAATAAGACTTGGGTCTTAATTTGCATGATGCACAATTGTAATCATAGGACCTACCAAGAACATGGTAGTTTGCATCTGCAGTAAAGAATATTTTTCTGTTTCCACAGTTTGTAGTATTCTGATACACAGAAATAAATAGATCAATAAATAAACTCATAATCTACAATAATTTTCAGTAACTATATACATAGAGAATTACCTGGTAATGCTCATTGATGCCACCAGTCCAATCAACAATTGTACTAAGATCAAAACTCGTAGTATCATCCTCTAAGGGAATGAAACACAGATAAAGGCATGAGATTAGACTAACCTTGACCACTAAACTAAGCCTTTGGTAAAGGCAACAGATCAAGGCTATGCAAATAACAAATTACTCCATATACTTGTTGCTGCACTTAGCTTAGCTGACAACTCGGATGAACCACAAAATCTATATTACCTTTCGTCGCATTGCAGACTACAAAATTTCGCCGGAGGAGAGCCCGCCGCGGGGCGCTTGAGTTCGCCGGTGGGGATGAGTCGGCTGACTGCTCGTCTCCTCCAAGCTCCGGCTACATGAAAAATCAAAGCCGTATACACCATTCTGGGTGACTATAAAAGATCAAAGTCGTACACACAAAATGGATGTTAGTTGACCGAAACATCCATTCTATGACACTAAGTCCCGTTTTTATCCCTATCATCTATTTTCGGTACAAAATGCCGATCACTTAATCAGCTCAATTTCCATTTCAGCATCAAACATCCATTCTAGCATCCTAATCGCTTCTAGGATATGATATATCTGATAAACAGAAGTTCATACAGAAAACTACTAAGTTACACATTCATACTTCATCAGTGCATCATAGCACTTTGGATGGTTCTGATTGGCTTCATTCAGAAAGTGCACAAGCAGTTGCGAATCAGATACGAAGGTAGTGTTGTTGAAGTTTAGCAGATCATTGATTGCGAGGTAGGAGAATGATCTTTGGCCAGTAGTGTGCTGGCTTGGTAGTGTCGTCTGATCTGCAGAACAAGAGTGTGCATATCTTGGACCACTTGATCACACAAAGGATGCCCACCTGGAAGGCTTTGAGACAGCAACCCTCTTGATGATAGAAACTTCACACGCACTTGAGAGTTTAGCAAGTTCAAATCCGATTGATTGATTGATATGCAGAATACAAATCTGATTGATTGACATGCAGACCATAAAAAATGTGTAATTTTCCGATGTCTTCTGTTCTCGATCGATGCAAAGCTGACATCGACGCAGACACTGCTTCCTGTACATGAGAGCCGCAGATGCTTGTTCAGAACTTCAGATTTGTACAGTGATGAAGTGACGATCGATCAGCTCCTCGTCCCCGTCCAAGGTTTCCAGAAACTCCAGCTCGCTGAAGCCGCCGCGTGTTTCCGTCTCCCTGGCCCTGCTAGCCACCAGACCACTGATCTCTGACGACGACGACGTTCCAGTCGACGCCGGCGCCGCGGCGAACTCGCGTCCACCATGTACATGTGGCAATCGCAAGCATGGGGCTTGGCCTGCAAGCGCAGTCGGAAAGAAAGCCGCGGGCGGCCGCGCGTCGCCGCACTCGTCGTCGCAGTCGCAGTGCGCGGCGGCGCTAGCAATGATCTCGTCCTGCCTGTCGCGGAGCCACAAGTCAAGGCTAAGCGAGGACAGCGGCGAGGGTAGCCGCCTCCTCCGCGGCGTGCCGCGGCGGAGTGTCTCCTTGCAGTGGGCGATGGCGCTCGCCACGGCCTCCGCGCGCTCGCGGGCCGTGTCGTCGACGGCGCCCCTGCGTGGCGCTGCCGCCGTTTCCTTGTTACCGGCCCTGGCCTTCCTCAGCCGCCGGGAGATCCACCGCAGGTGCCTCCCCACCGCGTACCCCTTCGGCGCCACGCTCGCCGCCGGCGCCGCATCCTCCTCGGCATGGATATTGGACGCGCGCGCGAGGGCTTTGCTGGAGGTCCACAGCCGCATCCCAGCGCCACCCGCGCCGAAGCACAGCGCCGAGGTGGAGGTGGATGGGCTCCGCGGACCGGGTGTGCTGAAACTGAAGGCGTCGGCGCTCGACGAGGAGGACGCCGATGAGGAGGAGCCCGAGTCTGTTTCCTTATTAGTGCCGGCGCCGCCGGCCGCGCGGAACGACGGGGACGACGGCGATGGGAAGTCAGGCTCGGAGGGTGCAGGCGTCGCGGCCGTGGCCACCGTCGTCGTGCCCACGGCGTACGGGGACAGCCAATTCATGGCGGCGGCTAGTGAGTGCCGGTGCCTCTCGTAGGAATGGAGTTGGAGGAGTGCGTGTGCATCGATCGGTGCATGCATGGCATTGTTCATGGCATGGCGGCGTGTCTTTATATTCACGTCGTCATCATTCACGACGGTGCGTCCTCCTGGAGAGTGGCAGATGACAAGCATTCTTGCCAGAAATGGTTCGCTTGGGGGCGTGTGAGTATATGGAAGGTCCTTCCCAAATCCATGGCAGCAACAGCCAGTAGGGCAGTACTGTCATTCCATAACAGCAACACGCGTTCAAGGTTGGAATTAATTTCTGGTGGAGCATGATTTGCAATCTTGCATTAATACGTCATTCTTCATGACCATGTATTTGAGTGAGGAATTATATTTCCAGCACAGAAATTAAAATTATGGGTACCGATTTGAGGGGACCCGGCAAACAGTGAAGAGGAGCCAAAAGTGATTCCAGGAATAAAATGTTAAGGAGCAAAATGCTTGAGTTGGACACATGAAATGAATTATGCAATGCTTGAATTAAAAGTTGTGCAGCAAATGGATTTAAATATAGTATTTACAAAAGTTGTCCTCAAAACTTTTTGTCAATTACAAAGTACAAATTAATAACCTACAGCCTACTAGCGTAGTGACATCAAATGCTTTCCGAATTATTAAGAGCAAGTTTGGCATACCACCACCCCTAGACCCAAGCATGATTTGATGTTAATCAGATAGAATAAAGTATGTGTTTAATCAAATTTAATACACATCTCCTATAATTCAGGAGCCTGAACAGTTTTGTCCTTGTCTTTCCATAAAAAAATTGTAATTTGTTTATTGTGATATGTGTTAATAGATTTGGGCTGTTGGATGGAAATCTCATGGTTGTAAGCTATCGCTTGAATAGATGCTATATTTCAAGCACCTTAAATATATAGCATTTCAAAATTTTAATAAAAATTGCTTAACTAAACTAAATATCTTCAGTGTGCCACAGCCCTCACCTCCAGCTCCAAGAATTTTTGGAGCTAGACCGGCTCAGAGCGTGCTTACGCCTTTGTTAGATTGATGGAAAAACAACTTAAGCTGTGATTAATTATGTAGCTTCTGGAATACGTTCAGTGTTGAGCTGACACGATTTTTTTTTAATTCATATCTAATCGTGCTTCCTTTCCATATCCAGCGGACTCTGCTTCCAGGACACATGAGATGAGATCCGCTTCTTCAGATCTCCAGTGATGAAATGGTGATTGATCATCTCCTCGTCCCCATCGAATGTTTTCAGAAACTCCATCTCGTCCAAGCTGCGGCTGCTCATCGACGATTCGCCACGGCAATCTGCACGAATGCATGGAGAGCCAATGCAACGCATTAAACGATAGACGATGCCAGTGCATCTGGATTGCATTCCATGGTATGCCGGCCGGGTGGCTAGCACTAGCAGAGACACCTAGTACCGTGGCCGTGATGCGGTTCCGGTGACTCCTCGTCGTGCACGACGGCGCACGAGGCGGCGGCGAGCGAACTGTCCCGGCTTGGCGAGGCCGAGCACGGGCACGGCGACTCCTTGAATCGCTTCGCCATCGTCAGCATCCCGAGGCCGGGCCAACCGGCGGCCCGGCGAGGACGCGGAGGTGAGGGCCCTGGGTCACTGCAGTCGTCGCAGTGCACGGCGGCGGTCGCGATGATCTCCTCCTGTCTGTCGTGGAGCCACTCGTCTAGGCTAGGCCGTGTCATCAGCGGCGGCGGCCATGGGTGATGGTGACCCATTACCGTCGCTCCTGGCCTTCCTCTGTCCCTGCCGATCACGTCTCCTTTGACCTTGGGTGCCGCATCCTGCTTCTGCGGCTGCTTCGCGGGCGCTCGCGCGCGGGAGCACCGCAGCAGCAGCCTCCTCCCGACGCCGACGCCGCCGCTAGCGCCGAAGCACAGCGGCGTAGTGGAGGGGCTCTCCTGGCGAGACCGGGACTTAAAGAATCCGGAGTGGCGACCGTAGTCGCTCGACGACGAAGACGGGGAGGAGAGGGAGGAGCCCGATCCGGCCGCATTGGTGCTGGACGACGGGGACGACGACGCGCGGTCGAGCTCAGAGGAGTTGGCCGTGGCCATCTCTACTGCAAAGCACTGGGCGCCGGGGAACAGGCACGCCGCGAGGAACTGGATCAGCTGCATGGCGGCCGGCGAATGCTCGGCACGACGGACTTTTGGGTTTTAGTTTAGCGTGGCGCGGCATCTCTTATATATACAGGCAGTGATCGATCACGGGTCACGGCGGCGTCCCCTCCGAGATGCCAGAAACGAACCAAGAGTGAGGCTAATTTTTTTTTCGTGCTCAATGCAGTACACTAATAGATATAGCTAAGATTGATAATTCAATATTGATTCAAAGTGTTTAAAGGCAAAGATTCATAGAATAAGCATAGAAAAATACCAAATATATAGAATCTTTTGCAAAAAAGAAAACTTGTTAAAAGATTTTTGAGTCCAAGAGGGGGCTACAGCCACCCCAGCCACCCCCTTGGGTCCGCCAATGCTTGTGCCTACCTAAAAAAACAAGCATCCGGTAGTCTCGAACTGGAAGGCTCCTTCCAATCCTTCCAAATCCATGGCAGCGGTTGCCTTCTTCTGTTTCCATCTTCCATATACATGGGCGTGGTTAAATTACTCTACCATATTTCCATTTCCGGAACCTAAACCTAACTAATACTTAGTTGTTTCCATTTGCTCATCCGGTGAGGGCACTCACAATGCAAGACTCTATTATAGAGTCCAAGACAATTCATTATATATTATTTATAGTATTTTCCTGATGTGGCAGCATATTTATTGAAGAAAGAGGTAGAAAAAATAAGACTCCAAGTCTTATTTAGACTCTAAGTCCATATTGTTCGAGGTAATAAATAATTTTAGACTCTATGATAGAGTCTGCATTGTAAGTGCCCTGATAGATCCTCATCTTCTTCTGGCTCAACTCCCTTTTTCATATCCAATGCAGGTTAGGTATGCTTTAGCTTGAAATCATTAAAGATATGGTCGACCTCGTTTACATCCATGGTACCATTGTATGTACCTTCTACTATCATCCAGATGAGATAGGGATTCAAAAGGTCAGAGCCAGTCTCCTCGTTCTTTTAGGTCGTTTAATAGTTCCCCAATCGGCTTTCTCGCCGAGAAAGCCTTCCTTCATTAGATTAAAAAACCACACTGATAGATCATTATTCATTATTAGGTCATGTTTGCATGCATGTATATTCACTTCGCTCCACATGTCTTGGAGTGAGTTAGAATGTAATTTAATTCTACTCTAATTCACTTCATCACATGTGGATCGAGATGAATATCAATGCTTGACTGTATAGTAGCCTTCCTATGACTATCTTCCATGTCGCAGGGGCAAAGGCAGGCACGTTTGGTGCAGAGATTGATGACATGGTCCAAAACGGGCTAGCCCAATGGGCGGCACCAAACATAGTCGTATTAGACACGCCTTGGTATCATTGTTAACAAGATCAGCCCAACCATAGTGTTGTGTTGGGCCGCTTATTTAGCCTACATTGTATGCATGTGAATAAAACATTGGAAAACTTGGACCAAAACTGCGACGGTGATGTCTTTGCTCTTTCTACTTATAGAAATTGCTCAGCGGCTTCCACCGTGTAAGGAAAATGGACTATCGACCCATTTAGTTTGGAGTTTGGTATTTGATGATCAATAAGACCAAGTTGAAAATGTATTTGCAAGTGTTTATTTTTTGAGTAAAATACACTGACAACCCTTTAACTTGTCGCCATGTGCCACTTTGGTCCATGAACTTGCAAACGCGAAAAAGTGCCTCCTGAACTTGTCGATCCGTGCCACATTGATCCATGAACATGCAAATACGAGAATAACACCGGCTGCATGGCACTGTTCTGCCACATGGCCGCCTCTGGTAGGCCATGCATATCACCGTTTATGGTGATGATGTCAGCACTTCTTTTTAAATTTACGAAATTGATATATTTTTATTTGTAGCGCCAAATATATCAATTTTAATCGCCTCGTCGAGCTCTTTCTAATGGTGTACTCTGTTTTGTTGTTTGAGATAGTTTTATTTAAACATTTTGTACATGTTGATATCGTCATAAAACATCTATAAATCAATTTTCATAATTTTTTAATATTTATTTTGGCCTACAAAAAATCATAAAAGTTGCATTATTAATTAAAAGAGATAATTTTAAAACAAGCAAAAATTATTCGTTTTCTAGGTTTCATATTTTTCCAGCAGAGTACATCATGAAGAGGCTACACAAAACATTGTATTTTACACTTATTTTTTAGTCCAATAGGTTACCAACATGACTTGGACAGAACAACATGGTGATCCACCTCAAGTAAGGCATTTAGAAGCATGTTTGAAGACTCAATAGATCAAGCAAAGTTCAAGCCACAACGTCAGAACCAATCCGGACGCAAAAGATTGCAAGAAAGAAAAAAAGGTAGGCGTCGGATTGATACAGTAAAGGGCGTCGGACCAGATGTGACCACTATATTCACACTATGGAGGAAACACAACAGGAGCATCGGACCATGCCTAGGCGTCAGACTGCTATAGTACCATTGGACCGCTACAGTACCTAGCTAGGCGTTGTACCGCTACAGTGTGTAGTCCGATGGTGGTTTGGTTTGGGTTCTCCTGAGAGGTGTGCCAGGCGTCGAACGTAGTCCGTGGATGGGGTGTCAGACTAGTCCGACAGTGATCCCGCATGTCAGCCTTAGGCGCACAACAACGGTTGGCAGCAATGGCTACTGACACAGTGACCGTTGCAAGGCGTCAGACTGCTACAATATTAGTCTAATGTTACAGTGCAACTCGTCTGACAGTATGTAGAATTGTCCATCCAAGCTACCAATGACTCTATTTGCAATGGGGGCTATAAATATGAGTTCCAACCAGCCAAATAAGGTGCAGAGGAGTAAGGAAATATACAAAGGGTGTTGATACACTATTTTCAGTGCTATCCACATGCATAGTGCTTAGAAAAAAAATCGGTGATTAGTGTATGTGTTTTTGCGAAGAGCTTAGGTTAGTTAGATCACACTCGTATGCGCTTGCTCTAGGTTTAGGTATAGGTTGAGTGAGGTTTGCACTCCTCTTACCTTTGTTGATTGTGTGCACCATTGTTGTACATCTCAGAGGATTGTAAGTCTTGCGGGACAATACCAATTGTGTTTCTGGTGTGCCTGCCACCGTGTACGGAACAAGGTATGTGGCGTTTTGGCCAGAAGCTTGATAGCGAAGACAACGGAGAGCATCTAGGAGAGGCTTAGCAGAAGGCACGTCAAAGACCCACTTGCGCGTGGGAAAGGTCCTAGGCTATCCACAAAGTTACCCGATCAGGATTTTGGCTCTTGCGAGGGTTACAAAGACAGGGAGAAACATGAGCTTCTTAATACCTCGGTAAAAACACTAGAGTCACTGATAGGAGTTTGCATCTCTATTGTTCTTTTATCTTCCGCATTATATTATGTAGGTTAGTTATGTGCTTACTTTCCTAACTTAGTTTGATAGGCTAGTTGATAGAATTGGAACCTAGGGTGCATAACTCTTTTGCGATAGAGATAGCAGCACACCTAGCAAAATCATAGGGCCTGTTTGGTACAGCTCACAACAGCTTCATGAGCTGTTGTGAGCTGTTTTTTTTTTGCCAAACACTTATTTCCAAAACAGCTTCATGGGTGAAGCTGTTTTTCCCCTCCTCTCACAAAAACATAAGTTGTATGAAGCTGAAAAATAGTAGCTTATTGTAGCTTCTCCCTCATTTCTCTCTCTCAACTATGCATGAAGTAGTTGGTGAAGCTATTTTGCCAAACACTTTTTCCAAAACAGCTTAGCTTCATCTAGAAAGTCACTCATGAAGCTATTTTCTAAAAAAACAGCTTCACTAGTGAAGTTGAGCTGTGCCAAACAAGCCCATAGTTGCACAATTAGATAGTTTATTTATTTGCATAGATTTTGTTAAAGTACAAATTAGACTCCGTAGTTGCCTAATTCACTTTCTCTCTTAGGTGTCACGGTCCTTACACATCACTTTATGTTCCGTTCCGGAAAAGTTTACAGTCTTGGTATTCTTTACTGCGGTCAGGCTGGTATTTCATTCCCTCCAATCAGAATTGTAGTTGGTGTCCAGTTAGCTCAGCCGCCTGTTCTTTGCTGCTATGTGTTGTTTGCCAAGGAGTCGTGTTACGTGTGCGTGGAATACTTCGGATTTGGCCAAGGAGTCGTGTCACGTGCGCGTGGAATACCTCGGAGACGTAACCTGTCAGTATTCATGGGCACATGCTAACTGCAGCATATCTTTTGTTTCGCCCGACTTGGTGCTCAGATTGCGTTGATCACCAATTCTCACCAGCGTTGGTGTTGATTGGTGAAAGGGAGGCAGATGGAGTCAGTCGCCGTGGTGACCGTTCCCTTCCCGGCGCAGGGCCACCTGAACCAGCTCCTGCACCTGTCGCTGCAGCTCGCGTCGCGGGGCCTGCCCGTGCACTACGCGGCGCCCGCGGCGCAGGTCCGCCAGGCCCGCGCGCGCGTGCACGGCTGGGACGAGGACGCGCTCCGCTCCGTCGAGTTCCACGAGCTCGGCATCTCCGAGTACGTCTCCCCGCCGCCCGACCCCACCGCGCCCTCGCCCTTCCCCACGCACCTCATGCCCCTGTTCGAGGCCTACACCGCCGGCGCGCGCGCCCCGCTCGCGGCGCTCCTCGCCAGGCTCTCCGCCTCGCACCGCCGCGTGGTCGTGGTGCACGACCGCGTCAACGTGTACGCCGGCGAGGAGGCCGCGCGGCTGCCCAACGGCGAGGCGTTCGGGCTCCACTGCCTGGCGGCGTCGACGCTCGCCGTGACGACGGGCGCCGGGCTCCGTCTCCTGCGTGAGCGCGGCCTGGCGTTCCTCGACTTCGCGCACTCCACGTCGAGGGAGTTCGCGGAGTACGTCGCCAAACGCGCGATGCCGACCAAGGAGATCTCGCCTGGCGCGGGCATCCTCGTGAACTCATGTCGCACGCTCGAGGGCGAGTTCGTGGACGTCGTTGCAGGCGACCTTGCCGCCGACGGCAAGAAGTACTTCGCCATCGGGCCCTTAAACCCACTGCTCCTCCACCTCCGCGCGGACTCCCAGAAGCCGCGTCACGAGTGCCTGGACTGGCTGGACAAGCAGCCACCGGATTCGGTTCTCTACGTGTCGTTCGGCACGACATCGTCGCTGCAGACGGAGCAGATCGCAGAGCTTGCAGCAGCGCTGCGCGACAGCGACCAGCGGTTCGTCTGGGTGGTGCGCGACGCAGACCGCGGCAACGAATCGGCGGACGACGACGAGAGCCAGAACAACAGACACGCGGAGCTGCTGTCCAAGTTCACCAACCAGACCCGAGGGAGGGGCAGGGTGATCACCGGGTGGGCGCCGCAGCTGGAGATACTGGCGCACGGCGCCACGGCGGCCTTCATGAGCCACTGCGGCTGGAACTCGACTATGGAGAGCCTGAGCAACGGGAAGCCTATCCTTGCGTGGCCCATGCACTCCGACCAGCCGTGGGATGCGGAGCTGGTGTGCAAGTATCTCAACGCCGGCATCCTTGTGCGCCCCTGGGAGAAGCACGGTGAGGTGATTCCGGCGGAGGCCATCAGACAAGTAATCGAGGTTGCCATGCTTTCTGACCAAGGAGTGGCAGTGCGGCAGCGAGCCAAGGTGCTCGGAGAGGCCGTCCGTGCCTGCCTGACTGACGGCGGCTCATCGCGCAAAGACCTTGATGATTTCATTGCTCATATCACAAAGTAACCGTCTAGTCGAAGTTAAAATTTTATCGAATACTTTGAAATTTGTTCTTAGTTGCCGGATGGGCAACAATCTCAAGCCTCTAAGAGCAGAGCCTAGAGCTAGGCGAATAAGAGCTTTTTACCTGTATGCCATTATAAAAGTTCAAAATAATTTGTGCATCATCGAAGTTTTAAAAAGCTCCCTACTACAGTTGTATAAAATTTTCTTTCTCCATGTGCCACTTCGGTTAATTTCGCTTGTAACAGCAGGTAACGGCCAGCGGAAAAGACGATTTTGCCCTTGATAATAAAATGCATCAAATTTTTTGTTCTTTCCTTAGGTTCACTATATTCGATTCAAAAAATCACCCTTTTCTCTGACTATTATGATTCAAAATTTTGTCATAATGGTACAGAGAAAAGGGTGATTTTTTTTAATCATAGGAATATAGTGGCACACTGGCACCTAAGGAAAGAATGAAAAATTTGATGCATTTTACAACTGAGGGCAAAATTGTCTTTTTAGTTGGCCATTACATGCTGTTACAAGCAAAATTGATTGAAGTGGCACCAGGGAACGAAAATTGTATACAAGGATACTGAGGAGCTTTTTCAAACTTTAATAGTATACAAGTCATTTTAAACTTTAATAATGGCGCACAGGTAAAAAGCTCGACCAATAAACGTGTAATGGGTTTAGAATGGGTAAACATATACATAGTTGTTAGCACTGATCGGGTAAGGAGAGGATATCAATTGTATGGACACCAATTTTTTTCCCCAAGCTACGCATAACTAACTCGTCTCCAAACCAGCAAAACTCAACTCGCTAAGGAAAAACTCTAGACAAGAAAAACTCTATCTAGAAAAAGAACCACAACCACAACTTGCCAAGGGCCTTAACACTGAGCACACTTACAATATCACACGGTCCTGTCGCTGCAACAGCCCCATCCGTCTCTCTTTTACTATACTAGTAGCCATGACACATGCCAAACGTGTTTAAAAAAAGGATTTTATATGTATATCATTATAAAAGTTAATATTTGTCTATAAGTCATTAAAAAAGTTACGCTTTTAGAGGTGCCACTGTCCCGAACTCTTTTGCTCTCTACGGACTCTAACGGTGTTAAACTGCAGGTATAAAAAGTTAAAAATATCCTCATGTTTAAGTATCCAATTAATTTTTTAAGCATTTTAATGATCTCAAATGTGAAAAAAACTCAAAACTAGAACTTTTTAAAAAATCCACAGATTATCTAGAGCTAGACCTTTGCCAAAAAGAGGCTAAAGCTGGTTAATTCTCTAGCTCCTGGAAGCTGGAATCCGTTCAGTGTTGGTAATATACTAAGCTGTCAAGAATTTCCTTTTCATATATAATCGCTTTCTTTTCATATCCGGCGGACTCTGCTTGCCCGCTTCTTCAGATCTCCACAGTGATGAAATGGTGATTGATCATCTCCTCGTCCGCATCGAATGTTTTCAAAAACTCCATCTCGTCCAAGCTGCTCATCGACGATTCGCCACGGCAACCTGGACGTAGAGCCAACGCATTAGACGATAGACGTAGCCGGCGCATCAGGGATTCAGGGTTGCATTGCATGGGATGCGCGGGTGGCTAGCTAGCAGAGACAACCTACCGTGGCCGTGATGCGGTTGCGGTGACTCCTCGTCGTGCGCGACGGCGCACGCGGCTGCGGCGAGCGAACTGTCCCGGCTTGGCGAGGCCGAGCACGGGCACGGCGACTCCTTGAATCGCTTCGCCATCGTCTGCATCCCAAGGGGCCATCCGGCGGCCCGGCGAGGACGCGTCGGCGAGGACCGTGGGTCACTGCTGCACTCGTCCCAGTGCACGGCGGCGGTCGCGGTGATCTCCTCCTGTCTGTCGTGGAGCCACTCGTCAAGGCTAGGAGAGGGTGGCGGCGGCGGCGGGGACGGCGACCGCGAGCGCGAGCGCGAATTGCCCCGCCGGAGCGTGTCCTTGCAGTACGAGATGGCGCGGGCCACGGACTCGGCCCTCTCGCGGGCCGTGTCATCAACGGCGGCGGCCATTGGTGACGGCGATCCCTTACCGTCGTCGCTCCTGGCCTTCCTCAGTCTTCTCGAAATCTTGCGCAGGTACCTCCCGACCACATCTCCCTTGATCTTGGGCGCCATGGTCGCCGCAGCCTGCGGCTGCTGCTTCACGGGCGCTCGCGCGCGGGAGCCCCGCAGCAGCCTCCTCCCGGCGGCCGCGGCGCCGCTGCCGCCAGCGCCGAAGCACAGCGGTGTCGTGGAGGGGCTGTCCTGCCGGGACCGGGACTTAAAGAACCCGCGGTGGCCGTCGCTTGACGATGTCGAGGACGGGGACGAGAGGGAGGAGCCCGATCCGGCCGCACTGACGCTGGACGACGGAGACCACGACGCGCGGTCGTCGAGCTCAGAGGAGTCGGCCGTGGCCATCTCCACTGCAAAGCACTTGGCGCCGGGGAACAGCCACGCCGCGAAGAACTGGATCAGCTGCATGGCGGCCGGGCGGCGAATGCTACCGATCGAGCACGACGGACTTTTGGGTTCTAGGCTTTTAGCGGCGGCGCGGCATCTCTTATATATACATGCAGCGATCGATCACGGCGGCGTCCCCTCCGAGATGCCTCCTTGCCTACCTAAAAAACAAGCATCCGGTGATCTGCAACTGGAAGGCTCCTTCGAGTCCTTCCAAATCCATGGCAGCAGTTGCCTTCTTCTGTTACTATCTTCCATATCAGCGTGGTTAAATTACTCGCTCACTGTTGGATCATTATTAGGGTCCACGGGAAGTTAAAAAGAAATTGGCCAATGCATGGCTGTATAGTGGCCTTCCTGTGACTATCTTCCATGCATATCGCAGGGGCAGGCGCAGTCGGTGCAGAGTTTGATGATGCCATGATTCTAATTCCCCGTCACATCAAATCTTTAGACGCATGCATGAAGTATTAAATGTAGACGGAAATAAAAACTAATTGCACAGTTTGGTCGGAATTGACGAGACGAATCTTTTGAGTCTAGTTAGTAAATGATTAGATAATATTTGTCAAATACAAACGAAAGTAGTACTATTCCTATTTTGCAAAAAAAATTTGGAACTAAACAAGGCCTAGGCTAATATCAATAGAATGTTTCATCTCTTAGTTTTCAAGACGTAGAGTTTAATATGAAACGGTTCTCTATTAGTATATAGTTTCATCATTACAGATTTACAGTTATAGATTTAAATCTAAATAAATCTATAACTAAGTTATAAATGATCTAATGCCTATAAAATTTTTTAATATAATTTAAGCATATAATAATTAGCCTACTATAAAAGTTTTAGTATGATTAGATCATAGAAACTGCAAATATGAATTAATTATAGAAAAGCATAGACCTAAAGGTACAGCAGAAACTTTGTACTAAAATATATCATGTTATATGTTTATTGTGTAGATCTATCCATCTGAGTCCAACAAAATTAAATTTTTTATTTTATGATTTTTTGTGATTTACTATAATTTTTTAAAGATTCAGCAAAATAAATAAATAAAAAAAGACAAAACCGCATTCAAAACCGCCTACAACTAGACCACTGAGGTAAAATAAATAGTTTTAGAAGTTGAGGGACGTGATTTGCCCAAATTTGGAATTCATAAAAGAAAAAACTGACTTTTACAAAAGTGAGCTAATATGGACTTTTTCCCATTGTTAATGTCAGCCCAAGCATATGGACTTTTTCCCATTGATGATGGGTTGGGCCACTCATCAGCCTATATTGTCCTCATGTGTGAATAAAGCATTGGACTCTCCATTGGGTCCGTGCACGACGATGTCTTTGGTCACTTTCTCACGACACGCATCTCACGTGCATTATTATGGCCTTGTTTAGTTCGCAAAAATTTTCAAGATTCTCCGTCACATCGAATCTTTGGTCGTATGCATGGAGCTTTAAATATAGATGAAAATAAAAACTAATTGTACAGTTTACCTGTAATTTGTGAGATGAATCTTTTGAGCCTAGTTACTCCATAATTGGACAATATTTATCAAATAAAAGCAAAGGTGCTACAGTAGCCAAAAACCTTAAATTTTGCCAACTAAACAAGGCCTATATATATGTCGACGCCGGAATTTCACAGTCACACGCCACTTCCTGTACGATGCAAGCACACGCACGTGCCATCATGCTCGTACACCATAGTGGGCCTAGTGGCCTGCAGTTTTCCGCGTGAACTGAGCAGCTCGCTTGCACGGGCGCACCGCGCACATCACACTCCATGGCGACGTGTTCTCTAAATCTAAACAGCGAGGTATACTTATACTGTTCATATCAGACTAGCTACGGTCAGACTAGCGGCCGAGTCGTAGATAAACTCGTGTATGGATAAATTTTCTTGTGCAGTGTTCTTTTAGCCTGAATATCCCATACGATATTTTTTGGATGACAATTCTCCAATGTCTCAAACCTAATTCGAATCTATCACCACCATGTTCTGCCTTAAATACTACTCCCTCTATTCTAAAATTATAAGATGTTTGACTTTTTATCACAAGTTTGATCACTCGTCTTATTCAAAAAATTTATGCAAACATAGTCAAATTTAAGTCATTCTTGAAGAAATTTTATTAATAAACCAAGCCACGATAAAAGAAGTGATATTTTTCACAAATTTTTTAATAAGACGAATGGTCAAACTTGGTGTCAAAAAAATTAAGCGTCTTATAATTTGGGATGGATTGAGTAACTGTGTATATGAACAATCAACCATGTACAAGACAATTCATAAATTAATTTAGAATCAATCCCAACATCACTTGCTTTATTTTAATGTACTTCCTATAAATTGTAAGTTATTTTTGTTTTTTCTACTATGTATCTTGATATATACTACTCCTCCGTACTCACAAAGAAAGTCGTTTTGGAAAGGTTTGGGTTAAACATTGGGAATATAAATCATAAATAATTTTTAAGTTGTTGAGTTTGAAAATGTAAAAACCATATGAATAGATTTGTCTTGAAAAACACTTTTATAAAATTGTACATATACACTTTCTCATATATATTTTTATAAAAACAAGGAGTTAAAGTTAGGCTTTGGAGACCGTGTTACTGTCTTAAACGACTTTCTTTATAAGTATGGAGAGAATATTATATCTAGATACGACATACCAAAAACTATATATTTAGAAAAAATAGAACAGAGAAAGTACTAGAAACCAACATATTTGTAGTCTTGTACATGAACAAATATCGTGTACTAGTTACTTTATAAAACTATTCATAAGACGCTTTAATATTTCTACTAGATACATAATTATTTTTTAGATATATCCGGATGCTGCGTATATCGAAGTAGTAAAAGTTCTGAAATTTTTTTGGTTTTCGATACTTATAGCATTTTCGTTTTTATTTGACAATTATTGTCCAATCATATAATAACTAGACTCAAAAGATTTATCTCGTGATTTACAGGCAAAATTTACTGCAAGATCGATGCGATAGAGAATCTTACAAAATTTGTAGTTTTTTTGGTAAACTAGACAAAGCCCTAGTAGGAAAGCTAAAAACGTTGAATAATTTGGATGGGAGGCGGAGATTTTCATCACACGATCGATACCATAAATAACCCGTTTCTGCATATTTAGATTGAGCTGTCGCTCTCATGTCTTCTGGTGGAGCCACAGGGTAGCATCCGCGAAGCACTTCCTGTACCTCTCCATAGCCGCCGGCTGCAGAGAGACCCCCACCTCTATCCCGCCGTCGCCACTCCGGCTCTCCGCCACCGCCACTGCGCCGGTCCTCGCCACGGACACGATGTCCACCTTCGCCGGCCGGCCGAATCCGAAGTCCAGGTCGTAGACGCGGAACCTCGGCGAGCCGGCCACGGTGAGTAAACCCATCGGGAGCACCTCCCTGATGCGGTCCATCCACGCGTCCATGCTCGACGTCCCGATGTCGCGTACAGCTTCGTCGATGGCGGACGCGACGGCGGCGCACGCGCTGAAGAGCCCTCCTGCGCCGGCCGCGGCCAGCTCGCCCGTTGGTGCCAGCGCGAACGCTGGGCCGACGCAGTTGCCCAGGTACTTCTCCGGCAGGGGAGGCTTCATCCGCGACCGGTGGTCGACGGGGAAGGCCATGCAGGCCATCGAGCCCTCTCCGGCGCCGCCGCCGCTTCCCTCCTTGCCTCGCTGGTAGCACGACCAGACGAGGCCGAAGGTGGCAACGAGAGACGAGCACCGGGGCGGCGCGACGCCGCGCCGCGCAGCCTCGTCGGCCACGGCGTCCTTGACGCGCTTGAGGTCGTCCTTGGACAGTGTGAACGTGGCGAAGAGCTGGTCGGCGGACATCTTGACGAACTCATACTCTTCACTGCTCGGCGCGGTTTGGACAAAGGCGTCGTACAGGCGCCTTGGGTCGGCGAGGAGAGTCCGGTCGATGACAGGCGGCGGCGGCGATTCGGCGCCGCCACCTCTGCAGGTGGCCGCCCAGGTGTGCAGGAAGTGCGTGGAGCCCGAGCCGTCGCAGGCGGCGTGGTGCAGGGTGACGCCGATGGCGAGGCCGCGGCGCGCGGGAAGGAGCGTGGCCCGAACGGCGAGCAGCCTTCCGCCCCGCGGCAGCGTCGGCACGAGCGCGGCGATCTTGGCAACCTCCCGGGGCTCGTCGGTGGCGAGGGCGTCGAAGTGCGCGTCGCCGTCCACGTCGTCGTCGCACTCCGCGACGGTGAAGGTGACGGCGTCTCCCGGGCGGTAGTGCAGCTCGTAGCGGTCGGACGTGCCGGGGGTGAGGCGGACGCGGCCGGCGAGCGGGTAGAAGGCGGCGAGGGCCTTGTGCAAGGAGCTCCGGAGGTTGGAGATGATGGCTTCGACGTCAGCGTCGTGGGCGAGGCGGTAGAGGAAGAGGCGCTCGACGGGATGGGACTGGAGCCAGAAGACGTCGAAGAAGGTGAGCGGGAGGGAAGTCTCCGGCGGTGACGGAGACGGCGGCACGAGGGTGGTGTCGTGTACGTGTACGCGGAGGCGAGGAGATGTCGAGCCCGTCGTCGAGGAGGCCCCTGCCCCTGCCCCTGCAGGTGGCTGCTGCTGGTCTGGCGCCATGGCCATGGATCAACGTCGGACGAGCTTGCGCGGCAGGCAGTGGGCAGTGGGTGACAATTGGAGAGCTGAATAGTTGTAGTGGACAGATAGATATACCAGATGAAAGGAGAAAGGCCATGCGAGGTTGATATATAGGGTCAGTGGTGGTTGGCTGCTGAAAATTTGCCGCCTCCAGGCTCCAGCAGCCTCCGGGTCCCGCCGTACGTCCCGGGCTTGTTCCTAACAGCTACCTTCGCAATGATTCCAATCTTCTGGACGGAACGTAACGTCATCCATGACCACAGAAAAAAGCACCTCAATTTGGGCCTTGTTTAGTTCACCCAAAATCCAAAATCTTTTCAAAATTTCCCGTCACATCAAATTTTTCGGTATATACATGGAGCACTAAATATAGACACAAATAAAAACTAATTGCGTTAGATGAATCTTTTAAGGCCTTGTTTAGTTGGCAAAATTTTTTGTTTTTGGTTACTGTAGCATTTCGTTTTTATTTGACAAACATTGTCCAATCACGGAGTAACTAGGCTCAAAAGATTCATCTCACAAATTACAGATAAACTGTTTAGTTAGTTTTTATTTTCATCTATATTTAATGCTCCATGCATGCGACCAAAGATTCGATGTGACAGGGAATCTTGAAAATTTTTGCGAACTAAACAAGGCCTAAGCCTAGTTACTCTATGATTGGACAATATTTGTCAAATAAAAACAAAAATGCTACAGTTCCGAAAACCAAAAAAATTTCAAAATTAAACAAGGTCTTGTTTTTAAAAAAGAAAAGAGAGGAGATGACAACTGAACATCTTTCTCTCTTCCATCTATTTTATATACTCTCTTAATTTCTAAATTATTAGATATTTTGCTTTTTCTATATATATATATATATTATGTTTAGGCATATATTATGCCTATATTATATGCAAAAAATATATTTAAAAAGTTAAAACATCTTATAATTTAAAATTAAATTAAAGGAGCAGTTTATTTTCTTTTGTTGCACCACCTTTAAGAGTATTTATTGATATATATCTATATTTAGGTCTACCAATATGTATATCTATATTTTATCTCGCCATTTAGCTGTCCATAGTCCACACACCATCCACTAGCACATACAATTATGTCTTTCTTTAAGCTATTCAGTAAACCATATCATTCGCTAACATATATTTAGTTGACGAGTGTTAAATCATCTACTAACATATAATATTTATTTATATAAATAAATGTAAGTAGTTCAAGTGTCATTTGCACAACAACGCGCTAATTTTGTCATAAGGAGATGATTTTTCAACAACTGGATGGGTTTTCTAGTACAATATTTCCTCCGTTCACAAATAAAGTCAATCTAACTTGTTCTAAACCAGACCTTTTTAACTTTATTATTTATCAAAAAGATGCGTTCTAGTCAGACTAAAAAGAATTGGAACTAAAGTTAACAAAGTTTACTATGCAATTGTATTTGTCATTGGAGTTGGACTTGACCGTGCTGTTTGCAGGCAAGTTGTGGCAATAATCCTTTAGCATGGTCTAAGACATAATACCGTGCGGGGCCGTGTTGTGTCTAGGATCCCAACAAAATAAGCAGGACACACCATATTTTGTATTGACACAACTCACATTTTGAATCATGTTTGGACCAACATGGTATGAAAATAGCACATAAGCACATTATAACGCTACAATATAGTGCGTACCTCTTCTCTAATTCTTAAATGGATACAAAAAAATCATTATTTTTTATAAAAATAGTATATGCAAAATATATCTTATCTTATACTTTTATAAAGCTAAACCCCACTAGAGATTTCTCTCAACATGCAAGCTATCCACATCAACAATCCACTAAAACTTGCATTTATAGCCAACTAGCACATATAATTATGATAGTCATCTCTTCATCTATTAACATTCATTTAGTTGTTCATATTGATGTGTCAAATCATTCAACAAAATTAATTTAAGATAATTTTATTCATATAACTCTAAATATAAATAGTCTAATTTCTTTTTAAATTATCTGAAATTCCCACAGTAACACGCGGAGTATTCTTCTAGTTTTCTATATGCAAGTTGACCAAGAAAATAAGGAAAGATATTTTGTGAGCCCAGCTTAAGCCAACACGGTACGAAGGAGACCGGGCATACTTGCGCTAAAACAAAGATTTATGAGCCCAACATACTCATGCAATAAATATATATTTTAGGGTTGGACACGGAATCAAGGAGGAGTGCAAAATCCATGGTGCACGGAAAATAAAGCAAAAGGCATTCTGTTTCAAATTATAAATTCCTTTTGATTTTTTTGGTAGTTTAATTTTACTATGTATCTAGATACAACATACTATGTCTAGATACATAGCATACTCTCTATACTAAAATGGTTAAAACAACTTATAATTTGAAATGGAGGGAGTATTGGAAAAAACAAAAGGGCAATTGAAAAAAGAAAGATATATTCAAAAGTGAGAACATCAAATATTTTAGGCTTTGTTTAGTTCCAAAAAATTTTAGAAAATCGACATTGTAACACTTTTGTTTGTATTTGACAAATATTATCCAATCATGGACTAACTAGTCTTAAAAGATTCGTCTCGTTAATTCCAACCAAACTGTGCAATTAGTTTTTATTTTCGTCTATATTTAATACTCCATGCATACGTCTAAAGATTCGATGTGATGAATATTTTGAAAAAGATTAAGTATTTCAAGACGAAGGGAGTACCTTGCATGCCTAAACGGTAGAATTGCACGAAGCACAAGAGTTGCCGGCGGCCCAAATCTTACCTATAGTCAAAATAAGCTTTTTTTGAACTAAAAGCCAAAGTGAAAATATGACTGACCTTTGGAGTTGGAGCAAAGGAACGTGCATTTGTCAATGAAGCGGATCGGTGAAAAGAAATCCGATAGCTTCGTTGAGATTCGTCGCCATAGAAACGGTCCAAAAGAAAGCGACTATATATCTCCTTTCGTAGAAAAAAAAGAGAGTATCATTACGAGATTGGTACAGATTATACCTGGGCATGCAGCCCGAGCCCGTGAGCACGGCCCGAAGCCCGTCATTTTGGCCCGGCCCTAGCCCGGCCCGGCCCGAAAGTCATTGGGCTCGGGCTGGCACGGCACGGGGCTGCAGGCCGTGCTTGGGCCGCACTTCAGGCCCACGGGCCGGCACGGCCCGGTCCGTCAAATAACAACATTGTATAAAATAACTCATTTTAATATCTAAATCTATTCTCTACATCTGTCATATGTATTTGAATGTGTTCTTTATACTGATGAAGTGATGAATTGATGAATGTGTTTGAAATATGCTTTTAAATCTGTGTTTATTGATATGTTATTGTTCAACGGGCTATGGGCTGGCCCGGCCTGACGGGCCCGCCCGGTACGCAAAATGGCCCACGGGCCCGTGCCTGGGCCGGAGGTCAGGCCCGCAGGCCGGTAAGGCACGGCCCGCAGGGCACGACGGCCCCCCTCGGCCCGTTAGGCAACGTGCCGGGCCGGCCCGGTGTCGTGCCGGGCCGGGCCGGGCCGGCCCGTTGCCCAGGTATAGTACAGATCAATCTTTTATTTTTTAGAGTCTAGGAACTTATGCTTGGGAGTATACAACATTGTGGGCCTATTTGTTTTTCCTGGCTCATAGGCCCAACCAGCCCAGCAGGCTGCAATGCAACTGCCCCTGCGCCGGCTGGATCTGCTCGCCGTGGCTTATAGAAGTTTTGCGACCGTCTTCTCCGTCTCCACGACCGGCTTCATCGCCCTCTAGAGTCTGGATCGCACCTCACGCGAGACGTACACCCATGGCGCTGCGGCTTCTGGGAACCAAGCTTTCAAAGCGAGTCTTGCCATGTCATGACCTCTTGAAGGGGCTGAGGCCGCTCCATGCACGGCCTATATTATAAGACGGCTGTCAGCTCGTCGGTAGGCGCTTGCTTGCTCTGCCTGCTGGATGCCATTGCAATTCAGCCTGTGGCCTAGATTGTTCCCTGACAGTCAGCATCTAAAAGTCTCAGGATTTGATCATTGATTATTTGATTACGATTTCACGCAAATTCCGCCCAAACAATCCGGCTTGCGTCAACGGGGTTTCTTCATTTTTTCAGGTAGAGGACAGCTTCGCCTCTGGTTACCCACCTAGAGCGAAGAGGCTCATGCCTAGTTCCCTTGCACTATCTTTCAAATCTTTTAATGTTGTCGAAAATTTCATGCGTACTACAGCTTCGTAGGTTGCATTAGGATTACATTGCAACTTAAATATTGATGTGCTGGAAGGATGATGGGTTCTTTTTTTTTTGAGGAAACAGGATGATGGGTTCTCATCTGCAATATTTTTGTTTGCACAGTTCAATTAGTTATATGCATCAATTAACTGATGTGATCTCTCATTGTCTGTTTTATTTTGATTCTGATCACATTTTTCACTTATCAGGCCCTGCCCGGCACTTCTTTGATTCATGGAAAAAGAAACTTTGCTTCAGGCCCTTCTACCACTGAAAACGTTCTGAAGGTATACTGTTGAACTCACATTTCTTCCTGGAAGGGCACTCACAATCCAGACTTTATCATAGAGTCTAAAGTTATTTATTACCTCGAATAATATGGACTTAGAGTCTTATTTTTTCTACTTCTTTCTTCAATAAATATGCTGCCACATCAGCAAAATATCATAAATAATATGTTAATTATCTTAGACTCTGTGATAGAGTCTTGCATTGTGAGTGCCCTAATAATAACAGCATTAGTTGAACACTTCTCAAATGACTACCAAGCGTACAGGAGGAACAGATAAAAACGCTTGTAAGAAGATTTGTCGGACATGTTGTTAGGCCATCCTCAATGAGAGTTTTATGACACAGTTTCCAATACATCAATATTTTAGAAACAGTGCATAGGAGTTTTATGAGGATGAAACTCTCTCTACTCCCATGAAACTCTTATCATCTCCCTCTTCATTAATATAGCGCCACATCAGCATATTTAATGTGCATAAAACTCTAATGTAACTCTCATTGAGACTGGCCTTACAGACCATTCTAACGTCCTTGCATTGTTGGATATAGTGTGATTAATTAATTAATTAAATAATAACATGGATAAAGTTTTAATCAGATTGCTAAATAACAGCAGTTTCATGTTACCAATCTTACTGAAAAGGTTCGTCTAAAGAAAACATACTAATAAAAAGATCTCCTAAGCAAATATTTTTACAGAAGAGATGTCTCGCCAAGAAGTTAACTTTTGATAGCAACTATGATATAACTTGGTTTAATGATTGATTGACAACTGTCGACATGCCTCGTTACTTTCAAGACAAGAGAACCTGCTAAGCATGCTGAATGGTCCAACTAATTAGAGCACTTCCAATGGTTTGACAATTTTGGTTTGGTATTTGTTGTTGTTTGCCAACTCCTAATTGCAAATGCAAAGGAAAAAATATGGCCATCCCTAATGGTTTGTCATTTTGGACTTGGCAATTACCTAGTGGCGATCGCTCAGCTGCGTGGATGCAATGGCCGCTCGCGTGTTTCTGTCCAGACGCGCGCGATCTTCAGGGAGGGATGTAGCAGACTCGATCGGCGTATTTTAATCGCGTTCAGGGAGTGACGACGTAGCAGACTCGATCTGCGTCTTTGAGTCACGGCAAACCAATGGCGGCGCGGACTCTATTTGGCGCGAGGACTCCCTACAACGAAGGAAACGACGCCAAAGAGACCAGGCCGCGCACGGAATTGACGTAGGAAAACCGGCCGCAAGCGTTTGCCAATCCAAAAGTCAACTCCCAAATATGCCAAGGGGAGCCTCTCAAATGCCAAGTTTACTAAAATGGCAAACTCGTTTGCAAAACCGTTGGAGGAGTGATTTTTACCTTTTTGCCAAATAACATAAATGCCAAAATTAGAATGGCAAACCGTTGGAGCATCTCCAACAGTTATGCAATTGGACTTTGCATTCTTCAAATTTGCCAAAAACCTTAAAAATTGCTCTCCAACAGTTTTGCATTTGACTTATGCATTTTGGCAAACTTGGCATTTGATGGACCAAACTTGGCATTTTTGCATAAGCACAATGACTTGGCAATTTTGATATCCCGAGAATCTTGAACTCCTTGTCGTGCCCGTACTCCCCACGTCGCGGTAGTTTCCCGCGAAACGACTCCTCCCCGCGCGCGACTATTTTCTTTCCCCCGCGCGCCGCCTCCTTTTTTCTACGCGTCGCCTTCTTTTTCCCTTGCGACCTGGATGCCGCGGTGCAGCCTGGGACTGTTGCCTCGATCGGATTTCGACGACCTGGACCAAGCGTCGACGTGGACCAAGCGGCGACGCGCGAGAGAATTGGCGGCGACGGGCAAAGGAATTGCGCGCGATGGACGCCCGCGCGACGCGCGAGAAAATTTTCCGCGAAGATGAAAGATTCTCGGACAAAAATAGTTGGGTCCACTATTTTGGGATATGCCAAGTCAAAAATGCCAAACACTTGGAGATGAACTTATTTTTCCTTTGGCAAAACGTTTAGGGACTTGGCAAACTCCAACAAATGGCAAATTTCAATTGCATAACTGATGGAGATGCTCTAAGGCATAAATAGTAGAAGACTTAGTCCAAATCCTCATGCAAAAACAATTTTTGGATATGGATTATGTTTCTTTCTTTATTTTTTGAAGGATGATGCAAACTAGTATTTTAGATTAGAATCTGGCTCCTGCTCTGAAATAAATAAAGAAGAATATTTACCTTTTTCATCTTGCTCGGTCGGCCTTGTTTACTTTCAATTTTTTTTTTCAAAATAAACATTGTAGCACTTTCGTTTGTATTTGACAAATAAAGTCCAATCATAGACTAACTAGGCTTAAAAAATTCGTCTCGCAAATTACAGATGAACTATGCAATTAGTTATTTCTTTTATTTATATTTAATGTTACATGTATGTGCCGCAAGATTCGATGTGACGGAAAATCTAAAAAAATTTGTAAAATTTTTTGGAACTAAACAAGGCCTAAATAATCTTGAACTGAGAAGCTTCTGTGCTGCCGTGTTTGCCGCAGATGAATTCGTTCAGGAAGAGCTCAGTGCACCAGGAGATGATAAGTGTCCAAAGGTGGAAGCAGTAGAACGATGAGTGCGATTATTGCTCAAGGTAAATTTGTGCTCTGTACTAGTATGGTCTTCCATTTAATTCTTTTAGATTCTGAGTGTGTCTTTATTTCTTCCATTCACTCTTCACAGTCCGCGCGACATTGGGAAGTTCCTTGAGCGCCTCTACACCTTGGGAACTTGGATGTATTGCATCGGTACAGTTTGGATTGTACGTGAAATCGTCCAACTACGACGCAAGTTTAAGGCTTTGGATTCGGATGACCATTAAACGTGCAAGTTCCAATGGCCTCTTCTTCCACACCTTACTTATATCATGGTTTGTACTCGATTCCATGTAAAGTTTTGTCTCTACCTTTTGGTCAAGACAGACCAGACATTTTACGTCTAGGAGGAATTGGATTCATTGTTTCTTGGATCTTAAACACCACATGTTATTTTGACCCCATATTCCGTCGTCGCATCCGCAATGTGGCGGACCACCCAAACAAAGAGCTTACAAAAGCATCGTGGAGATCAAAGCAATTTTGTGTCAGGTCTGGTTCTAGCACAAGTGCAACATGAGCTCCATGCAAGATGCGACGATATAACAAGACATTGAAACTTAGGTGAATGTCATCTCCAAGAGACTGAAAATATGAATCCATATGGATAAGTCGGTCTCGGCTAACTGTGTGTGCAATATGCATGCCTATCATTGATCTTAGATGTATATATATATATATATATATATATATATATATATATATATATATATATATATATATATATATATATATATATATATATATATATATATATATTATACTTAATGTAAGAAAAATATGAGAGCACAACAAAAACAATTTGACATCTTACATATTATGAATCCTATTCATCGACCGACAAAACCTTTTCACATATAATTGCAAAAGAAAAAAAAAGAATTGTTCATCAACCGACACATTTATACAATGATTTTTTATACCCTTCATCCAGTCATAGCTAGGGGCATAGGTTAGGGCTACCTCTACCAAAATGTCAGGACTAGCCTCACCCGGCTGTACCCGACACGAAAAGTTACTGAGTAGTTGGAGAGAAGTTTTAGCAACTTTTATTTTTATTTTTATGAAGGAACTGTTTTACCAAGATGATGGATGAGTTTTTTTCCTTGTTTTTTAAAAAGTCAAATAGGGAGTTCATTTAGAGCATCACCAATAGTTTTTCTTAAAAAAACAATTGATAAATCAATGAGTTGTTTTTCAAGTGCCTAAAAAGAAATAGGCACATATGTTTCTTCAACCGTTTTTGAAATCTCAACCCTAAAATATAGGATAATTTTGTATTAAGAATCCTAAACTATTTTTAAATTATCATAACCATTTATTTTCCTAAGTGCGAAAAGATTGAGAGTTGAGATAAGAAGTTGTTAAGAGCAATTGTTTAAACCTAGCTAAAAAAATCAAGATTAGGAGTAGTGGGAACTCTCGGAGATACTTCTACAAAGTTCATGGAGTTGCTCGCTAAAGCCGAAAAAACGAGTCAAACCATTTTAGATTTGATCATGTCTATTAAAAATATTAATGTTATTTGGCACCAAATAGATTAGATTTATTATAAGGTAGTATATTTTCAGTTTATACGTATTCGGTATCACTATGTACTAAAAATGGTATATGAGGGAGTGTTATGAGTATTTTTATAAATTTGATCAAACTATAGAATCCCTGATTTGACTTAGAAATTAGGATAGAACTAAAACGGTACTTCTTAAATATTAAAGTATAAGATATTTTGTTTTTTCTAGATATATTAATCTTGCTCTATATACATGTAGTATGATATATAGGATAAAAATGAACGGGGTATTTTTCGTTGTTGACGGAGATAGCAGAAACTGTGCCAAAAAAAAAAAAGGGTGTGCAATCACAATTCGACAGAGTCGGCACACCTGATTTCTTTCAGATACTACACCCGGGCTGATCGATCCTCGGAAGAACAGGACACGTAGGATCGGGTGCGCTCCCACTTTATCCCATTCGGCCATCGTGCCACGAGCTGGCACGGCAGCGTCAACGCTTTTTGACGCGTTCGGCAGCCACCTCGCGTGGGTTGGAGCCAAACTCCACGGCCGCACCACCCCCTGGAGCTCGAGTCGATGTCGAGCACTCGAGCTCAGGTAAAAAAGCCCATTTGAAAACTCTGTTCCTGTTTCCACACAGTGAGGCCACGTCGTAGGGTTTTGCTTGCTTCGCCCGGCGGTAAAGCGGAGCGCGGCGACCGCCGGCGCCCGGCCATGGAGATCGGGCAGTACCCCGTGAGCAGCTGCTCCAAGGAGCACCAGAAGATCTACCAGGAGTGGTTCGCGCTCGCGGACGCAGGTCCGATTCCTGCCCCCCACCCCCTGCTCTCCTCTGCTCTGTTCCCCCTCGATCCCCAATCCCCTTCCCACTGTTGTTCGCCTGGCCCTGGATGTGTGGTCTTCTAATCGACGGTGTTTGCAGATGGGGATGGCCGCATCACAGGACCCGACGCGATCAAGTTTTTCGGCATGTCCAAGCTCTCCCGCCCCGACCTCAAGCAGGTGCGCTGGCTCTCGCTACTAATCCCCTTCCTGGCTTTGTTCTGCTTGCGGAGCTATTGGTTTTTAATGTATGTGCCATTTTTGTCTAACCGTGCTGCGATTCAAGGTCTGGGCTATCTCGGACACCAGACGGCAGGGGTACCTGGGTTTCCCTGAATTCGTCACGGCGATGCAGGTTTTCCCTCGTCTATTTGATGTTTTTGTTGTGCTCTCTGTCTCCACGAGGTGATTTGGGTTATTGTTCGTCACTAATGGGCTTGTTTAAATTGGCAGCTAGTCTCTCTGGCACAAGCAGGGAATGAGATTACTCAAGATAGCCTTAAGCGAGATGGTTGTTGCTAGCCTCCAAATCAAGTCTATTTGATCGCATTATGCTTATTTATTTACTGCTAACAAGTGTAAGGTTATATCTGACAGATTTGATAAGTTTGAATCCACCTGTTATGGAAGGTTTGGATGCCCTACTTGCGGTAATGTATTACTGTGTCCTTATGGTGTTTCTTTATCAAATTTGTGCTTTTATCTCAATGCCTTGTATTAACTACGATGGCAACTGCTTTCAGAAATCTAAGCATTTGGTGAAGCGTGTTGATCCAGAAATGGATGGTAAGTAATGCACTCTTTAACAGGAGATTCATGCTTGGGGGGAAATCAATGATACAAACCTATTTTTTTAATCCATGCAGGATATCCTCAAGAACAATCTACTTTAACGAACAAATGGTTCAGCTCAAAGTCATCAAAGAAGGTAATACTCACAATTTTCTTGTGACTTCTGTATGCTCCTAGAATATTGCTCTTGTGAATATCTATTGCATACCAGCACCAAAACAACTTTTGAGGAAAATTCTACTATGACCTTAGTTCAGTTTTCTGTCATTTTTACGTTAGTAAAAGGAAAAGGCAGCAAGTTTACTTGTTTAGCTTGTGTAAGCCGCCTTAGCTGGTTACCTATTTATTTTAACTGTATCTGGTCTGTTAACGAGCTTGAAAACAGTATGATACATGTAAGTTGTCTAAAATGAAGCCCACAGTCCACCAAAATGTTTGTAAGACAACATAGCTCTCAGTAATTGTGTTTCTGTTGTGCATTATTAACTTTCCAGATTTTTTTCCACCAATATTAAGAACTTTCCCTATATCAATAAATGCTGTGAGTTGACCCTAATTTTGTCAATGTCACATTTATCATTATTGCTGATCTTTCCTTTTATGGTGTTACATATAAACAGATACCTCTGACTGCTGTTACCTCTGTCATCGATGGCTTGAAAAAACTTTATATCGAAAAACTGAAGCCTTTGGAAGTTACATACAAGTTCAATGATTTTGTCTCCCCTTTGCTGGTACACACTGTATTCCCAGTTTCTGGATACGTTATGAAACAGAAATGCTACTTTCCTGTGTCCTCATATGCCATTATTATTGCTGTTTCCTTGTCATGTTGTTCAAAATAACTCCCTTTCTTGCAGAATATTGTTAATCCTTTTTTTTTGGTGTTGCAGACAAGTAGTGATTTTGATGCAAAGCCAATGGTTATGCTCTTAGGTCAATATTCTACTGGTAAAACAACTTTTATTAAGCATCTGCTAAGAACAAGCTATCCAGGTTTATATCTACCAGATGTACCTCTAGTTTCCCAGGTTTGTTCAAGTAACGTGCTGTCTGACAGTTTATGTTTTGCATTTGCAGGTGCCCATATTGGACCAGAGCCAACAACAGACAGATTTGTAGTTGTCATGGTAAACTGAGCAAAACTTAGGATTTCTCTTTGTAGCTATAATAGGTGCATCAAATGATTTAAACTTCTTATTTGATTTGTGAAGGAATTTTAGTTGAAAGTTGAAACGATGAACGGATGAAGCAATCCAACATTTTTCTCGAAACTTTGGATAGGGAATTTACATCGTTAGTTACCTATGCACCCCTTCTAAGATGTTGGCTTTACAGATGATAGATAATGACACAGAATGGATATGACTTTATGCCTTTGAGTGTCGTCACAGTTTTTCCAGACATAGTTCGTGAAATCCTCAAGAGCATGCAGAGTTTTCTACATAGTAAACAGAATGCAAAGAGTATAAGCTGATCTGGGTTCTCTATTTGGGGTACAAGTATTACAAGGAAGAAAAAATAGCGATGGTGCTGATGCCATAATTTTCTTAGGTGCTACGGCCTATGCAAATTTACCAGTCTGTCATTTCTTTGGTGGTGGTGGTGGTTGGGGGGGGGGGGGTCTTCCTGTTGCCAACAAGAACCAAAATTAGTGTTTTTGGGATGCATTGCTTGTTCATTTCTATAAGATGTTTGGATCTGATTGTCTTTCTATGCTTTGTGAAAATACTGTCAATTTTCTGGTTGACAGCTGTTGCGTTGTGATTGGCAGCCTGCACCTTTTTCTCTAAATTTTCTCTGAAATGCTGAGCTGCAATTATATCGCCAGCTATCATATTTATGATTGTTTCTGATTCCTTGGGGTTTGTTGGGAATGTTAGCTAATGTAAAAGGTGGTAAAAGAAGCATAGTGCACATATCTCCAAATCAATATTAAGTTTGAGTTCATCATCGCTAGATTTATGCAAATTCTTTCTTGTGAAACTTGCAATAGCTACTAAGCATCTATTGGCACACTCTTTGACCAATTTCAGTTATTTCAACGCAACTGCAGTATAAGCAGTATGAATTGCCTGTGTGCCATCTATTACATTACCACATGTTTTATACCTACAATACTTTCCCCTTTCTGTCGCTCCAGTTAACTTATGTATGCTTGCCAGTCAGGACCTGATGAAAGGACTATTCCTGGAAATACTATTGCTGTTCAAGCTGACATGCCTTTTAGTGGTCTTACAACATTTGGGACTGCATTTTTGTCCAAGTTTGAGTGCTCTCAGATGCGACATCCAGTAAGATTTAATTTTGATGCAAGTGAAAACCTAAAAGGCATGTAATCTGGAAACTGATACCAAACATTTACCTTGAAGCTGCTAGAGCATATCACATTTGTTGACACACCTGGTGTTCTTTCTGGTGAGAAGCAACGCACGCAACGCAGCTATGATTTCACTGGCGTGACATCATGGTTTGCTGCGAAATGTGATCTTATTCTTCTTCTGTTTGATCCTCATAAGCTTGATATCAGCGATGAGTTCAAACGTGTCATTGGATCATTACGTGGACATGATGACAAAATTCGTGTAGTTTTGAACAAGGCAGATCAAGTAGACACTCAACAGGTAGTATTCGTGGATCTTTCTGTGTCTTAAATTCTGATGGGGCATTTTGCTTTTTTTTGCTCTATGTATTAATAGCCCTTCTCTCATGACATGCAGCTTATGAGAGTTTATGGTGCATTGATGTGGTCTCTTGGGAAAGTATTGAATACACCTGAGGTTTCACGTGTTTATATTGGGTAACTTCTGATACCTTGATCTTCTTTATAGCTAAAATATTTTGTGATAGATTACATAATATCTTCAAATTGCAACTTCAGAATTTACAACTAGAGTATTGATGTATTTCATTTACCCTATTAAAGCTTGACTCGGGTATTACTGGATTTCTCCATTACTTAAACAATAGTATATTTGAATCTTGTTCTGGTATTGACCTTAGAACATTCAAGTGCCTGCAAATCATTCAAGTAACTTCCATGTTTGTTTGTAGATCATTCAATGACAAACCAGTAAATGAATCAGCTGTTGGTCCACTTGGAAAGGAACTATTTGAGAGAGAGCAAGATGATCTCCTTTCTGATCTCAAAGATATCCCCAAGAAAGCCTGTGACCGTCGGGTAAATCTTTTCTTATTTTTTTCCATGTGTTTTTTCAGTCCTAACTAATCAGTATTTGCATATTAACATCAGTATTCTGTGCCTTGCAGATCAATGAATTTGTTAAACGTGCTAGAGCTGCCAAGATCCATGCTTATATAATAGGCCATCTGAAGAAGGAGATGCCTACAATGATGGGCAAAGCAAAAGCCCAACAACGACTCATAGACAATCTGCCCGATGAGTTTGCAAAGGTATGTATTTTGAGGTTCTTAAGTTCTCTAGTCGATATAGGATCATTGTAGATTGAAAAGGCGCAGAGGTCCTTCCTTATGTTAGGTCCTCTTTTTTCTGTCAGATGTCCTCTTACCATGTGTTTGTGTGGGTGGGTGGTGGTGGTGGGGTGGGGGGTGCGTATCATGGTCTCGTGGCTTGTTTCATGTAGCCAGCTTGCACCTTAAGTTTCGGTTATTTTACTACTTTCACACATTCTAAAATAGTGACAGTAAAAGTTGGTTGATTTCGCCAATGGTGTGAATTCTGGGCTCTTCCTTTTTCATTTCAGTTGCACAGTTCTCTCTTTTCTTTTACTGGATGCCATGTGAAGCATTCCCCTTACATATTCTTTCCATATAATTTTCATGCTCTAATCAACAACTGCTGACTGGCGGAATAGGTGCAACGGGAATACCACCTTCCGTCGGGAGATTTTCCTTATGTGGAGCACTTCAAAGAAGTCTTGAGTGGGTATAGCTTTGACAAGTTTGAGAAGGTCAAGCCCAAGATGATACAGGCCGTGGATGATATGCTTGGATATGACATTCCAGAACTTCTCAAGAACTTCAGAAACCCATACGAGTGAACCCATACAGGCAGCTGAAAGATGACTTCGATCTGCACCAGGATGAGGGATTGAGTGGGGCATGGATTGATGCTGCATTCCATAACTTTGGAATTGTCTGGCAACGTGAATCATCGCAGTGAAGGTCGTGGGGCGTTCATTGTCATCCATGCTTCACCATTATATAACTGTATGCATAAGAATCGTAGATCCATTGCTCAAGCTTTCACCAGACATCTGGTCATGTAAAATCGACTAAACAGTGATATTAGTGTTAAAGAATATACTATTTATTCTCATTATTTCTTCAAATGAGTATTTATTCATTTTGGAACAGCTGGGTAATGTGGTTCGGTCTATCCATGAAGAATATTCTGACCACCGTGGGGTGTTGCCCTGAACTTGGCTCCTTGTTTTGCTTATATATAGTTATATGTGGATTTGTTCATGAATATCATGTATGTTGTGTCACTGCAAAATCAGATATTTTTTGAAGGACGAACCTTTGAGAAATTAACTCAATAAATGCCTTATTTGTTTGGCTGATAAGTTGTCCTGAGATTGGATAATACTATTGTTTTTCTGCCACAATAGAGCCAAAGAATGAAGTGAATTTCATGTTTCTATATAGCCTTGCTACTGACGGGCGGTAGCTAAAGCTGAGCTTAAATTTGTGCGGGAGCGTGACTGTGTATAATTTAGACTTGTTTAGCAGGGCTCTTCTAGAGGAGCCACAACCGTTTCAGTGAAGCCACAAATTGTGGTTTCGCCAAAATGGCTTCAACTCATCTGCTTTTTACTTAAAAAAACAGTTTCTTAAAAAAAAATTTAGCAGGACTCCTCTGTAGGAGTCAGAGCTGGAGCCAGAGAAAAACCTTGTCAAAAACAGGCCCTTATTGAACTACATTTCTATGGAATTTAGACTAGACATACCCTAAGAATTATGACCAAAGATAGCATGTCCAAACATAGCTATCTTTACATCCGGGACCAAAAAAAAAACTGAACCGACGCTAAAGCTCGGAAGTCAAACATTCTAAAAAAAAAGCTTGGAAGTCAAACGCAGCTGGCACAAACCTGAGTCCCGCCGACGCCGGCAGCTGCCTCTCTCAATCATTGAAAACGTGGCAAACACAAACCACTACCACACCTCTCTAAAAAAACGAAGCAAAAATGTATATGTTTTTATATAAAAAAAAACACACAGAATGACGACACGGGACACGGCGACACGCCGTCACCGAACGCGCAAGTGTCTCCGGCGACCGACCCGCGGCCAGCGGCCTTGTCCAGTAGTACTCCAGTCCAACCCCCCTCTCCCGCGCCACGCCGCGCCGCCGACCCCGTCCGCGCCCCGCGGCCCGCGGGTTCGGCATCCCGCCCCCACCTCCTCACCAAACTCCCCCAACCCGATCCCCCCGTCCTCGCCCTCGCCCTCGCCTCGCGCCCCCCCGCACCGCGCTTGCGCATTTGGCTTCTTCGCGGCTCCAGCGACCCCGTCCCCCGTCCCCGTCGGGCACCAACCCAACCCAGTACCCAACCCAACGCTCTCCTCGCTTCCCCTCCTTTTCCTCTGCCCAACAATTGATAGCTCACCTCACCTCACCTCCGCACCCGCTGTTTCGTGCACCGCACTTCACCCCCCACCAACCTCTCCCCCTCAAAAACTATCCACCCCACCCCCACCGTCCACCCCCACCTCACCCCTACCCGCCGACGAGCGCGATCGATTGATTCGCTTCGAGCCGGGCGGAGGAGGAGGAGGAGGGAGCGCCGGGCGGCGGGGGGAACCCACCAGATCCGGCGGCTATGATGAAGTCGCTGCTGCCGCAGAGCCAGCTGCGGCGCTCGTCGGCGGCGGCCGCGCGGTCGTCGTCGGGCGGCGGCGCAGCGGGGGGAGACGGGGCTATGGCCGACGGCGGCGGCGCGGGCCCGCGGGCGCCGGCCTCCTCCACCTTCTGGTTCCTGCTCCACGCGCTCTGCTGCCTCATCTCGCTCTTCCTCGGCTTCCGCTTCTCGCGGCTCCTCTTCTTCCTGCTCTTCTCCACCACCGCGCTCTACCACTCCACCACCTCGTCCTCCTCGGCCGCGGTCCTGCGCGCCACCACGACTACCACCACAACGACGACAACCACGACGACGACCACCAACACCTTCACGCTCTCCTTCGCCGCCGCCAACACTCCCCCTTCCGGCCCCGCTAACCGCACCGCGCTGGAGGCGGCGGGCGACAACAAGGGGGCGGCGTCGTCGGGGAACCCGCAGAGCCACGTCGTGGTGGGGAGGCACGGGATTCGGATCCGGCCGTGGCCGCACCCGGACCCCGTCGAGGTGATGCGCGCGCACCGGATCATGGAGCGCGTGCAGGAGGAGCAGCGGCGCTGGTACGGCGTCAAGGAGCCCAGGCAGGTGCTTGTCGTCACCCCGACCTACTCCCGTGCGTTCCAGGCGCTCCACCTCACCGGCCTCCTCCACTCCCTCCGCAACGTGCCGTACCCGCTCACCTGGATCGTCGTCGAGGCAGGCGGCACCACCAACGCCACGGCGTCGATGCTGGCGCGCTCTGGCCTCACTTTCGTCCACATCCCCTTCCCTGACCGCATGCCTCATGAATGGGCCGACCGCCACGCCACTGAGAACCGGATGCGCCTCCACGCCCTACGGTATGTATGGTTTCCTACTACTGCTACCTCTTCAGCTAGCTAGTAGTATTTGTGGAAAGAAGGTGGCTGATGAAGGATCAGTTTCCTTGTGCAGCGTGATCCGTGAGAGGAAGATGGATGGTGTGGTTGTGTTTGCGGACGACAGCAATGTTCATAGCATGGAGCTGTTCGATGAGGTGCAGAAGGTCCAGTGGATGGGTGCTGTATCCGTTGGAATCCTTGCGCATACTGGAACGGCAGATCAACTACGGCTAAGCGAGGAGGACAAGCAGAATATGCCTCTTCCAGTCCAGGGCCCTGCTTGCAACTCCTCAGGGCATCTGGCTGGATGGCACACGTTCAACTCACTGCCCTTCTCTGGGAAGACCGCCACAGTGGTTGGTGAGGCAGCCCCTGTTCTGCCCAGGGGTTTGGAGTGGGCTGGTTTTGTGCTGAACTCGAGAATGCTGTGGAAGGAGGCTGATGGCAAGCCTGACTGGGTGAAGGATCTTGATGCTGTGGGCGAGAATGGAGAGGAGATTGAGAACCCACTTGCTCTATTGAATGATCCATCCTCTGTTGAGCCACTAGGGAACTGTGGGAAGAAGGTCCTTCTGTGGTGGCTCCGTGTTGAAGCACGGGCTGATAGCAAGTTTCCTCAGGGGTGAGTTTTTTTACATCCCATTATTTGGCATTTTTATTACCTCTATGCTATTGGGAAAGATTACACTGTTTGATTAGCATCCAAGATTCGAGCATCTAGAGTCATGGAAACTACCTTTTTTAACCTTGTTAATTTAGTTCTTATCAGACTTAGCTAGGTTCACGGGCTCAAAATCTCCAATGAATATATTTATATATGTGGCATCTGGATATAAACCAACTGTCTAATAGCTACCCAGCAACTGAAACATTGGCCCTGTTAGGCTGAGCTCCATCTTCAAGATCCATGCGGACCACGCCAGGTTTGGCGTTTGTATAAATAACTAGTTTGTCTTTAAATAAAATGAGACATCCACACCCCGACACTTCTGGTGTACACCAAACCTTAGCTCCACACGTCTTGCCAAACAGGCTCTCTGTTGCCTATGGATCTTATATGGATTTTATCGTATTGAATGTGATTGACTGATTGCACTGAGATAAGTATGTCCCAACAACTGCTTTACAGTAGTCCCTTAATACCTCAAGTAAAATAGTTTATGTTGTCTTGTCACTAAGCCAGTCTGGTCTGGCCATAAGAGTTTCCATACTTGTCTAGGATCTCATAATACCGGCAAACACTGTGATTGAAAACTCTATAATCTACTTCCTGTGAAGCTCCGATTGTAAGTATAAGCCTATCTAGGTCTGTCCTAGTAAAAAAGCTTCAACTTTGACAATCAATAACTGAAATTTTATGTATGTTGACAACACAAGTAGATTCATTATGTAAAATTAATTGTACAACATATATCTCTTTTCATTTGATATAATTTTCTATAGATACTACCTGTCAAAGTTTTTTGTAAAAAGTTTGACTTAGGACAAATCTCATATTTGGGATCAACGAAGTATGAAATTTGCTTTGTGCTACTGAAGGCATCATGTTTAGTTTTACTTTGTACAAGGGATTTAATTTTGATATGCAGCTTAAATATATTTTCTTTGCTTTGTCTACATTGTGTCCAATTCGTATGTGCCTTCTTATTGTAAACTGATTTAGGCATGTAACCTCTCCCAACTAGCTTTGGCACCAAAAGGTAGGCATACAAATAGTACAGATATTTTCCGTTTGTATCAGTTCGAATTGTTTAGAGTTCAGACCCATCCATATCTGAATACTCAAATCGGACATATATGATGTTGATATCCATTCATATCTTATCCGGCACAACTAATGCTATTCGAATCTAAATTTGAGAAATGCTGTAGCTATATGTATTCATATCCGTAGGTATCTGTCCGTATCAGACCATTTTCATCCCTACTAAAAGGTTTTTTGTTGATCTTAAGCTGCTGAACCTGTAAATTTGATGCTTGTAGGTGCTTGAAAAAAACTGGGTTCTTGAAAATTCTAGACAATCACTGCTTATTTGAAGCCTACTAGAGTCTAAGATAAGATTACATGCTACCGTAGCAATTAGCCTCTTCCATTGACATGGTGCCACATGGCTAAGGCACGAGAGAGATTTGAATATATCATTATTAACATTAGACAGAGTGTTTAAATTTTTCGTGTTCTGTTTGGCATGAAATCTAGCATCTAGGCTGATCTCATGGTTGAAGACAGGTCCTCATCATTCTAAAAAAGAAATGAAAAAACTGGGTTCTCATGACAGTAGTGTCTTTGATAACCATGTGTCATATGTACCTTGTTCCTGGGACCTTGAAGGCTTGAACAGAGAAAAGGTTTTGTAAGGAAAACACTTAGTTTCATTGAAACCAACATAGAGTGAAAACATTGGGTTCCGTTAGCTAAGAAATTGGATCCTCATGTCTCTCTCTTGTTTAATTCTTTTGCCCATTTAGGTTTCCTTTTCTTTCTCAGCCACAACTAAATACGCTCTTTTGCAGGTGGGTGATTGAGCCGCCTTTGGAAGTCGTCGTCCCTGCAAAGCGCACTCCATGGCCTGAAACCACCACCGAGCTTCCATCCGAGTTGTTGGATGACAAGCAAGAGCAGGAGGATAGACGGCTGTCTAGAGCCAACAAATCATCTCGGCCCCGAGGCACCACGAAACGGAAGGCTGACCCTCAAGGGCAAGAAAACTGATGGAGAACTTACTGGCATTGTAATGTATATCTCTTACACCCTGCAAAAAACACAGTAGGAAGCGTATCCAGTTAATCTGGCGGTGGCTGTGTTTATTTTTTTTTTTCTGATGTTTTTGCTCTTGTGGCGATGGTCCACGCTTGGGTATGTTATCTGTAGAGTGCACATTTTTAATGTAGCTGTATCTGTTGTGTTGTAATGTACGCTGCATTGGGAACTGAAAATGGTGGCTGAATTCTGGAAATCTGTCGCCTTGTGTTCCTAAAAAAATTTAAAATTTTTCAGATTTTACGTTACATTGAATTTTTAGACATATGCATTGAGTATTAAATATAGACTAAAATAAAAACTAATTGCACAGTTTGATCGAAATTGACGAGACGAATCTTTTAAGCCTAGGTAGTCCATGACCTTCTACCGGTGTTGGGATTGGATCTTACGATCGGGGCAATCGGAAGACGTCGTATCAGCGATGGGTCGTTTGCTGGTGCAGCCGCGGGACTGTCCTGGAAGCGTAACGCACACCCGCACCCGCACCGCGTGAAGCTTTGCGACCACTTCTCGCCGCGTGTGCACCCAGGATCAGAAAAGCAGCAGCCAGCAGGTGCACGCAACGAAGGGCACGCGCGACACCCGGACCGCAGGACCGCTCCCTGCGCGAACGAAACGGCGGCGAGCTCCCCCGGTTTGTGTTGCGTCTGTCTCTTCACCGCCGCGGCGGCGGGCGGCAAGGCATGCATCGTGACTGCTCAACGCGCGTGCATGGTGGTGTAACACCCACCCAGCCAGCGGCCAGCGCACCCTCCGTCAGGCGCGCGCACACAGCTCGCGACAAAATCAGTTGCACGCCAGGGCGTTGGACCAACCGAAATCTGGAGTTCTGGACTCGCTGTAATTTCCTTCTGCTCGGCTGCTTGCGATTATCCAATCAAAAATCGTGCTCAGCTTGGATGGGAGAAACAAATAACCGGCTGGGTCCAAATCCGAGGACCAAGACAAGGCACATTTCTGAAGATACTGTTGGACATGTTGACGGGGCAACCGGACGGGGCGAGTATGTATAACTATATATATATGATGATGTTCATTTTATTTTTGACCGTCACGGCTGATTGGTGTCTAGTATGGGTTTGGTTGAAACAACAGAGTACGATTGGGATAATCTGTGTTCTGAAACAAATTATATATTTTCTAAAACACCTTATTAAGTCAACCAATCTTAAATTTAACTATTTTTTTAAGAAAAAGGTAACAATATCATACACCAAAATAGTATTTTATAAAAATATATGATATATCTAATGACATTAAATCAGTTGATGTTTTTTCTATAAAGTTAGTTTAAAATTAAAACAATTTGATTTAGAATAATTCTAGAAGTCAACGTAATTTAGGATGGAGGAAGTAGTATTTTTTATGTATAGTGCAGACGCTTATTCATTCTAACTAGCCTAACCATCCATTTGGTTCTAATTGAGTAATATGATGATTTATAACTAATGCATTTGTTCTCAGACTTTTTGCCGAATGTTTGTTTGTACGATCATCCATATGAATCGTCATATAGGTTTGGTTTGGATGTGAGATTTGGAGCTATACAAAGCATAAGTACAATTTAGATGATCAGATTCTGAATATATGTTGTGTATTATAGAGTGCTTGTATTGTGGTGATGTACTCGCTATAATCTAGTATAATTCTTCTTTGGTTTAAAAAAAAACTAAACTTATTTTTTTGGAACCTCACGTCTAATATATATAGATATGATACTGACGTGCTAGATAGCCTCATATTTTGACTTGAAAATTTTATTCCAACTTTACAACCCAGTACTTATCCTACTCTTATCGACCTGGACGATGATGGATTACCACTCCGTTTTCGTAAAGCACATGTCTAATGCAAAACTCACATATCAAAATCTTGCAGCCTAGTCCATTAAACCTGGCTTTATTTTCTAAACTGTTACATCCTTCTAGACTGCCACACTTAAAAACAGTTGTTTTATTTTCTATTCACTAAACTGTTACATCCTTCTAGACTGCCACACTTAAAAACAGAGGAATGTAGAAGCTGCTGTATCTTAAACTTTGTTCAACTCTTCCCACGTGTTGAGGTGGATCATTCCTTCCATTTGAAACCGTTTCAAGCTAAATCAGAGACCGTGTCATAGCAAGCATCGTCGTAGTTCTCTCTTTGAGTGACAGACAGCTGAATTGAAATCAACACATTAACATGGTGGCTTAACAGCCCTCTGTTTGAGAACTCAGAACAGACAGAGACATGCATCAACACACGAGCTTTTTAGGTTGCGTGGTGGGGTAGGCCGTGTGGGTCCGGTCGGGCCAGTTCGTTGCCTCCGGTGGCTATATATTTGATAAGCCATTGCATTGGCAGACACACCAGCAGTTCAGAGATTGTACTCTTCGTCGTCGTCGATCACCTTCTCTTCAGCTTCTCGATCGTCATTTCGTGCTTCCCCGATCGATCGAGCTTGAGGCTTTGAGGGGATCGCCATGAGTTCAGCACGCTCACCGGTTGCCGGCGCAGCGCTGGCGCTGCTCGCGCTCACGGTGGCAGTAGCCACCGCGACGACCGTCGCCGCGGCGCGCGACTTGCGCTCGGCGGCGCCGCTGGAGCGGGCGGACGAGGAGGTGCGGCAGCTCTACAAGACGTGGAAGTCGGAGCACGGCCGGCCAAGAGACGGCATCTCCGTCGCCGACGGGCTACGTCTGAAGGTGTTCCGAGACAACCTGCGGTACATCGACGCCCACAACGCGGAGGCGGACGCCGGGCTCCACACCTTCCGCCTCGGCCTCACCCCCTTCACCGACCTCACCCTGGAGGAGTTCCGCGCCCACGCGCTCGGCTTCCTCAACTCCACTCTGCCCCGCGTCGCCAGCGACCGCTACCTGCCCCGCGCCGGCGATGACCTCCCCGACGCCGTCGACTGGCGCCAGCAGGGCGCCGTCACCGGGGTCAAGAACCAGCTGGACTGCGGTTCGTACTCAGTCTCGATCCATGCTTGCCAGCCGGGGTAGTAAGTTCTACTACAAGGATTTCCACTGATGATGATCTCTGGCGTGTGTGTTGCCGTGAGGGATGATGCATGCAGGTGGGTGCTGGGCGTTCTCGGCGGTGGCAGCCATGGAGGGGATCAACAAGATCGTGACGAACAACCTCATATCGCTGTCGGAGCAGGAGCTGATTGACTGCGACACTGAGGACTACGGCTGCCAGGGTGGAGAGATGCAGAAAGCTTTCCAGTTCGTGATCGACAACGGCGGCATTGACACCGAGGCCGACTACCCCTTCATCGGAACGAACGGGACCTGCGATGCAATCAGGGTCGGTACAACATCGATCTAACAAATCTCATATATATGCCATCGATCCTCTGCAGTCCATTGGTAGTGATTATAGAAAGTTTGCATTTTGCTCAAATTAATGCAGGAGAAGAGGAAGGTTGTGTCCATAGATTCATACGAGAATGTGCCGACCAACGATGAGGAGGCGCTGCAGAAGGCGGTGGCGAACCAGCCGGTCAGTGTCGCCATTGACTCGAGCAGTCCTGCGTTCCAACACTACAGCTCGGTAACCATATGCATGCATGTATTCATTTTGGGTGAAGGGCAAGGATCGCAGCACAATCACTAAACCCTAATTAAGCTAGCTAGGAGATCTAGCAGCTAGCAGTAGGCGCTCGCTTTTCTTTGTTCTGAACTGTTCTTCTTGATCGATCGGTCGGTCAATAATATAATCTTGTGTACGTGCGCAGGGCATCTTCAACGGGCCGTGCGGGTTCATACTGGACCACGGCGTGACGGCGGTGGGCTACGGCAGCGACAACGGCGAGGACTTCTGGATCGTCAAGAACTCGTGGGGCGCCGAGTGGGGAGAGTCTGGCTACATCCGCATGAAGCGCAACGTGCTTTTGCCCATGGGCAAGTGCGGCATCGCCATGTACGCGTCCTACCCCGTCAAGAACGGCCGCTGACCGCCGACGTACGGCTAAGCCATGGATAGAAAAACATCAAGATGGTTCTTGCTGTCGGTAGGCTGCTGACCGCTTGCCCTTGCTCTGGTGCGTGTCTAAGAGTCTTTGTTTATTAGCGTCGTTTATTAAGCGTTTGTTGTATGGAGTGTTCTGGTGAAAATGGTCTCATTATTGAATTTTATTTATTTATTTGTAACACGACAAATAAGTTATGAATAAAGTTAATATTATGTAACAAAATAAACTTTTATAAGTGAAAATTTCGGAGTGTTTTACATTCTTCCAACGCCTGATTTTTTTTCTCCATACCTTCTTCGTCCTCCTCCCGACACGTAGATTTTTTTTCTAAATTTTCACCGGAGGGTTACTCCCACCTGAATATATTAAAAAAGGACTCAAAAAGGCAGATTTACAGAGGTTTGAGGAGGAAAAACAACAACAACAGCACCGAACGCCCTAGCGCTAGGGCGAAAAGTGACAGAGCCACAGATAAACAAGGAAACAATAGCAGGACGCGGAGACTACTAATCAGGACATGAGCTCTTCGACGATGCCTCCAGGGGGGTGAATGACGCCGTAACGTAATCATCGTCATGCAAGCCAGAGCTTGGCAAGGATTTCTCCCGAGCCATGTATCGATGAGAAGTAGTTGCAAGGCTCTTCAGTGACGCCTTGAGGAAGGAGAATCTCGTCCCTGGCTCAAAAAGTTTGAGCTGAACTTTCGCCTAGAGCCGTTGCAAAGCCTCCAAAGACTCACCCGCGACTGAGGTGGTAGCCGGCCGCCGCCACACCATGCGGAGCCTTTCGGACTCGCCCGCGATGGTGGTAGGAGCGCACCGACAAACGTCGACCGCCTCCGCTCAACGCGGAGCCATTCTGGACTCGCCCGCGACGAGGGGAGGCGCGCAAAAGCGTTCTCACCTGATCTCTTTAAGCACTTTAAATTTGGTAGAGTATGTTTCCATCGTAAGTCACCAAGAATTTTAAAATTTTGAATTTCATAAGTGGAGAACTTAAGACTGGTACTGGGGTTTGAAGTTTTGGCAGTATTTTGTGACGATTCAAGTTGAATTTGCTCAATTCGTTTGGAATCAAAATGAGTGATTGCATGAATGTTTCTTTATTGGACATCCTTTTGCAAAAGCCCTCCATCCTAAGATATGAAGGATATAAGTTTGTCCTATTTTAAACTATGTAAAGTTTGATCAAATTTATAGCGAAAAGTATTAATATCTACCATATCAAAAATGTAAATTATGAAAAAGAAATAATTTGTAATGTGTCAGTAATACCAATTCAATGTCATAACTATTATTCTTGTTTCTTATTTTGGTCAAACTTAACATAATTTGACCTAGGAGTTAGGACACAGACTTGAATCCCTTGTATTTCAGGAGAGATGGAGTATAAGTTTGTGTAAAAAAAAAAGGGCCAACATATGTGGTTCTATCAATCGGTCCATTTGGCTTCAAAGTATCACTGTACTAATAATTCTGATAACCTTGCCTGCAGTGAGCTCCAATGTTGAACGGGATGTAAGAAAAATCCAGCCCGAAAGCGACCCAGCTAGCGGTTTTGGATGAAAGAAAAAAGAAAAACAAAAATAAGAGTCGGTCATCAAGAAAGCAAATCCACTGCAGTACCGTGGAGAAGGAAACAAAAAAATCTGTTAGAATGGTTCGCTTGGAGTTGCCATATATAGGTTGGGAGCAAGGGACACGGGAGTAGACAACATGCCTTTGGGCCGTGTCATATCAGTACTAAGGGCATGTACAACCCATAGACGGAGATCCGTCTCTAAGTGTCTCGAATTTATCATACAGACATGTATAAAGACATGTTATACAACCCACAGACGAGAGTCTGTCTCTAAGATATTTAATACTTTGCATGTAGCTAGGATGAACTATAAATAATTTTTGTGTACCATTGTGTGGCTGTTTGATAGAAAATATAGCAAGAATAAATAAGAGCAATATGATTACAATATTTTTTTTTGAAACCATGGCTATTACGAATGGAATGGAACGACAACTTCTAACCTTTGAATTAACAAGAAAAGAAGGTCATTTAACTGGTAACCTTGAAGGCAAAGCTATACTCGGCACAACATCCCCCATCTGTATATCATATTATATATAATAACATCTTTGTCTAATTTTCTTTCTTTTCGTAGCGTAGGCAAATGCTACAGATTTGACTTCAGTAGAAAATTTCACTAGCAGCATCCTCGTAGCTCCGGGTCAGCCAAAAACAGCTAGCATTTCACATTATGAAAACAGCATACAATTAAAGTGCCATCAGTTTAGTGCAACCTCATTGTAATATTACCTCCTTCAAAAAACACATCTAGTCAATGGAGTCTACACAAGCTTTATCATAGATTACTAAGGTTTCCTTCATCAGACTACTGAATTAAGAACGTATTCTTGCCGTAGAGGTCCTAGTGCTCGCACCAGAGGCCAAGCTCACCATGATGTCAGTGTCCACCGGCATTGGCGTGGTTGTGTCCAGCCTTGGGATCATCGGGCTTCGCATATCTGGCAGCGGTGGCGGCGCGGCAGTGGTGCGACTACGGTGCTGTGGATCTCGCGGTGACGGCTTGGGCACCATCGGTGGCGCTCTAGATCGTCGGGCTTGGCATCTCCGGCAGCGTCGGCGGCGGGACGACAGTGCTGGATCTTGTGACGACAGCTCAGTCACCATCGCCCAAAGTAATTCTGCGAGCACCAAAACTAGAACACGCGAGTGCCTACACGGGATCTGAGCGCAGGGTCGACTCGTGGAAACGAACCTGTACAACGCTGCTGCCCTCGTCCGTTCCACCTAGGAGCACGAGCCCTTGTCGTCGTCTCGCGAGGCGACGGGGCGAGCGTCTCTGAGCCAAACCGAGGATTTTTTTTGCATAATTCGCGTCTTGGAGACGGGCGTTGTACGTGCCCTAAGGATCCCTTCCTACTATCTCTCTCTAATCAATTTCTATATACATATACATTTCCGCCAAATTAAGTGGAAACTAATGCCGAAAGTGTGGCATTGGAATGTAAGCTATCAGTTTCCACTTGAAATAATATGCAACCACACTCTCCGGTGCGCTTGTCGTTGAGCCTTGTGAAGCGGTGAGCACTCTGGATGATCAAGACCGGCCTGCGGAGGCTTGTGTTCGTCGGCGTGCGAGCAGAAGCAGCTAGCTCCTACCTCTATGGCCCCAACATCATCCCCATGAGATGCAGCACAAGAACACTCTCGACAACGAAGCAAAATCTTGCTGGCAGACGTATACATATCCATCGATCTTGCAGACCGGCTTCGTGCACGAAATCAACTACTGTAGCTAGTAACTTGTGTGCAGGGATGTGTTTAGTTTTGGATGTAATTAACAGGCTGTTGTTGTCTTGAGCGATATGTATATCTACTACCACTAGCTGAACTATGTGTTCATGATGTGTTCGAGATCGTACCCTTGTTTTACAACTAGTAACTAGTAATAATACTGCAATGTAGCTTGGATTCCCATTCCCCCACCCATCAAGTAATGTGAGTTTACCTCTGGTGCCTGGTCGCACAGTAAAAAAAAAGAAAAGCTTATTCCTTGAACTTGGATTCCCCGGCGGCCGCACCGCACCCATCAAGTAATGTGAGATTACTTGGTGCAGCTTTCTCAGCTTTTGGCCCTATGCAGCGTAAGTACGTGTTAAAGGAAATCAGAATGGAAAAAGAAAAAGGATCAACCCTTTAAACCAACAACCGGTACTGCAGCACCAGTTTTGTCTGTGCGTGGCGATTCGTTTGCTTTTGCAGCAGCAGCTCCTTCCTGACCAAAAGATAACCGTACTGCACTCACACACCCCCCACGGCGTGGCCATGTCCCCGCATGCAAACAAAACGAGCGTCGTTTCGTGACTTGTGACTGCTACATCCATTTAATTTCCTTGTCAACATTGCTGTTGTTATCTTGGGGACTTGAGATTTTGAATCATCAGCTGGTGGTGAGAGAGATCAAGATGAGAGGGTCGGAGGAGATTTGGAGCAATATTGTTGCCTGGACCGTGCCAGGCAGCGCAGAGACCGGACGCGCAACGATGGAACTTAACGCTACGAAATCGTGTACACACAGATCATCATATCAAACATGCACAGTGTCCATCCGGCCGGTTCCGCTGCTTTCCAAATTCCAATGCAAGTACGAAAGGTGGGTGTCTGTTCTGTTTGTTCATAAAGTATGGACCGCGTGGTGGAAAATGTTAACCGAACAGGGACTTTTCTGGTAGGGGAACGTCCAGATTTTTCTTGTCGAATGTAGGCCATGGTAATTAATTGGTAAGCCCATTGCAGGCTGTAATGGCAGGAATTAACTCAAAATTTGAAGAAAAAGCTGCCTTTGCCGCTAGCCCTTGCTAATGGCTCGTCGGAAGTCGGAACCCGCTTCAACCTGCCCCAACCTGCATTAAAAATAAACTCATTCCCTTTCCCCCTACCCAACCCGTCTAATTTAGACCCTCCATCTCAAATTGTAAGTTATTCCAAGAATCTTAGAGAGTTAAAGCATTTTCACGTTTGACCAACATTATAGAGAAAAAAACTAAGATTTGTAACATAAAGTGAGTATACTATGAAAATATAATTAAGAAAGAATCTAATTATACTTAGTTAGTACCATAATTATTATTATTTTATAATATAAATTTGGTCAAACTTAGAAAAGTTTGACTCTCCAAGATTATTAAAATGACTTACAATTTGGGATGGAGGGAGTATAAATTTGCGAGGTCGGTTTGCTCAAATTCATTATAGCGGTCGTTCGTTAATTCTTTTTTTATTGAACGATCCCGCACATGCCTGACATAGTCTTTAAGTGTCTGACGTCACTTTTTTTTTAAAAAACAAACTATTTATTTCAAAATATTATAACTTATCAACGATGTATCCATTTTTAAAATACTATAACATCACTAGAAAAATTCTTCCAAACATATATAAGCATGGTCTAGTTTTGATATGTCTCGTCACGTAGAACACATTGGTATAAATAAAATTAAGAAAAACAGATACACCATTCAAAAACTATAATATTTTAAAATAAAATTTTTACGTGAACCCTAATACAATTGAAATTGAGTGGACACATGCAGCAGTTCGTTTAGCCGGGAAAAGAGAACGAGTACAATTTGGGTTGCATGCGGAGATATGATTATTCTTTCAAAAAAACGAAAGGAGTGGTATTATTTGCTCGTTTCTCGATAGATGAGGATGAAATCTAAAAGAGAATGTGGGAGCGCTACTAAATTATGATGGTAAGTTATTCGTCAAATTAACGCTGTTTAATTTAGTTATATAAGTTAGGCTGATGAACCCAAAAGAGAATGTGGGAATACATATTTGTCGAAGTTATGCTATTTAATTCAGTTATCTAAGTTACATGCATATGGTTCGTAAAAAGAAACATTGTAGCGTGTGCGATTGAACTAGAAGTGAAAAGAGAATGAAATGCCCAAAAGAATGGAATGCCTGCGTCGTCAAAAAGAGAAAGTCAAGTGAAGTAAAATAAAATAAATGTTTTCCTATTTAGATAATATTATTTAGATAATATTTGTTGGAATGTTTAGGTGTTTTTTTTTTTAAAAAAAAACGGTCGCTAATTAGTGAGGTCCAGGCGAGGGAGCCGTTGCTGCTAGTGCTAGTGCTAGCTGCCCACCACCGGGCCGGGCTCAGGTCATATATCTTTTACCTTTTTCTTTTTGGCTGGGAGAGTAGCCCACCCTGTTGCTCTCTGGTTGGGGTAATTTTGAACGATCCATCAGGCCACCAACAGAGGGATTTTTGTTTCCTTTTTTTTTTTTGAAAACGTAATCTTGCTTCAAACAGCGATTTTAGTCAAAGACGAAATAGACACAAACTTGTGTACAGACCAGTACAGGTACAGAAAGATGAAATCTGCAGAGTGCAGACTGCCATCTGGTTCCAATCCCTACGCAGTACAGTACGAGTACTTGTTTCAATTCAAAGGTTAAAAAGAGAGAGAGAGAGGAAAAAAAAGAAGCCCTATGAGTAGTACGTACAGAATTAAGGGTGTCTTTCTAATAAAGTAGGGATTATTTTGGAAAAACTTAACAGAGCAAGGACTTGTCTGGTAGAAAGTCATCCGGGGCTATATAACTATCTCCAGTTCCCTACCCGTTCCTTCTTCCTACACACTGCACACAGGCTCTCCCAGACTCACGAAACCCCAATCCAACCATGGCGTCCTTGGCTCGCGCCGCCGCCGCTGCCCTTCCGTCCCTTCGAGCTCGCCACCTCGGCTCCGGGTCCGGGCGGCTCTCTCTGGCCGCGGTGCGGCCGTGCTCGCCGTCCGGAGGGACGGGACGGGCCGCGGCGGGGTCCTCGCCACCGCTGAGTTCAAGGTCAGTTCCTCTTATGGCGCTCGCTCGGGGTTGGACTTGTCTCGGGTTCGCCTTGGTTCTTGGTCTTGTATAACCGCTGTTCTCGATCACTTAGGGGCTGCTGGTTCTCTCTTCAAATCTCGATCTGCGTGGGTTGGCTTGGCTGTGCTTCTTTTCGCTTCCCTCCAGACTTGCTCCGTGGATTCATACGGTGATTTCTTTCGTTCATGGCATATCCGTGTGCCCTCGCTCCAAACCCAACCCCGTCCATGGAGTGGGAAGTGGGAACTGGTGGGAAGGGAAGTCTCCGTGTGAGTTTTTTGTTTGCTTTTTCTCTCAGCCTCTCCAAGCCTCGTCCATGCATGGAGGTGGCCGGAAAAACAAACAAACATGATGATCTCTCTTTTCGTTGATAGCCTTTTTTATTATTTTTTTCACGGTGTTTTTTCCTTCTCTGCAAATTAATTTGCGTGTGATGCTCGAACGCACTGTCGGATCGTACCCGGCCAGATGAGCAGTATGTATATTGCTGCCAAGATGAAACGGACAAGCATGCAGTCGTCGATCGTCTGGGCCTTCTTTTTGCTTCTTCTTTTCTGTTTCACTACTCCTCCGGCCGCTTGTTCTCTCTGTTTTTGGTTACTTTGTTTAGTTCTTGTTCAAAAACTTCATAAAAGAAATTAGAGCCACAGTGTGCGGTCAGGGTCGGGACAAGCTAAGGCTTGCGGCTGGGTGATTATTATATTGCAGTTCGATCAGTTTGTGGTTTGATTTAATTTTGTGGTGATTTATTTCTTGGGTTTCTTTCAGCCTGCGTTGTTTTTTCATCTCGAAATGTTTTTTCCTCGGCTCGAGTCTAGCAAAGAACAAGCTAAGTGTCCAGAGGTTTTTTGCGTATCCAGATCATTCTTTTAATTTTCGTGTTGCTTAAATGTGTATGCCGCCCTATATATGCATGTATGTCAGGGTACTAGCTATATATGGCGAGAGGGCTAGCTAGCTCGCACACGATGCGCGCAGGGACGCTGTGCTTTTTCTTTTTTTTTCGTTCTTTTGATGATTTCCAAATCCGGCCCGTTTTCTGCACCTTGGTGATCTCGATTTTTCTCAGTTTGGTGTTGGTCGCTCGTCCCTTATTGTTCATCCAGATCTGTGCCCCGGCCCGCTTCAATTCCTTCGTGGCGTGCTGGGCACCGCGGCCGGCAGATTGGGATCGAATCGGCATGTCTCGGTGTTTCTGGGAGTTTTTGTAGTTCTCCTTATTATCTACTTCAGTACGTACTTCCTGCTGTATGGTGCGTTTATATGTGCGTTCACACTTTCTTCGTTTTTCCTATTCGGATCGGCACTCCGATCCAGGATATCAATTTTATCTCTCCATCCCCGCCCCAGTACGTTCTTGTTTTACTGTGTAGTCTCTCAGTTTCTTTTCTCTGACATTATTGTTTTCTTTTTCTTATGTTTGAAGGTCCCGTTTCCGCGTTCGGCGTCGGCTGTTAAAGCCACAAATGCTGAGTCTCATGATCGCCCCGCAGAGGGAGCTGACGACCACTCTGAGTCTGATGAGGAGGTGCTATATACTACTCCCTCTGTTCCAAATTATAAGTCATTCCAAGAATCTTGGAGAGTCAAATCATTTTCAAGTTTGACCAAAAATATATAGAGAAATATAAAGATTTATGTCATAAAATAGGTACACTATGAAAATATAACTAACAAAGAATCTAATGATACTTAGTTGGTACAAAAAATGTTATTATTTTGCTATATAAATTTGGTCAAACTTGAAAAATTTTGACTCTCCAAGATTCTTGGAATGACTTATAATTTGGGACGGAGGGAGTACCTTCAATTTAGTTTGATTTGATTTAAAATTTTGTTGTGTGTTTACATACTTTGTTTTTCAGTTTGAGCTCGTCCGTGAGCTGAAGGCTGCTCTGGACCGCAAGATCAATGAGACAAGTGGTGTCAAGATACTTCTGCTTGATGAGGATGATGTTCCGCATTCTATCATCTATCAGAACTTGCTCGAAAGCTACGTTAAGGAGTCTTTTGCTGTCTGGGCTAAGGTGACAAGCCGCTTTAGGCCCCCAACTGAGAGCAAGTTGTATGAGGTAAATTTAATTGGGCAAATATTCTTTCATCCTGCTACAATTCTTACTGCTGCCTATTATACTACCTGTAATAATCTTCTAATACGTACAGGGCCTGAGGCTGTGTGGGGAAACATTCATCAGTGCTGTGGTGAGCTGCCACGACTGTCGGGCGACTTGGAAGAACATGTCTGAAGTGGTGGAGGCGCTGGACCTTCTGCGCCGGCTCGTGTCGTCCACTCTGAAGGCGCCGCTTCCACTAGACTGGTCGCTCCGCTGGGCCTGGGACGCACCAAAGGGCGACGACGATGCTGAGAGGGGACTCGTCTACCTTGTGCACCGTATTTCTGTTCTGATGGTGAGGGACATCAACTCCATGTTGAAGCTGGACGATGCCAACTAGCAGGTTGGCAAAATCTACTTCTCTACTACTGGTTTTAGCTTAAACTATATATCTTAGCTCGATCAACGATCAATTTCTTAGCTCTGGCGAGTCTCTGCATTATTATTATTATTATTATTTTTTCTGTTTCTTATATAGCTCGGTGAGTATACTTTCTGACTCATTCTACTTTGTTTCCATGGAACAGATCTGCTCTCCTCCTAGCCAGAACAAGACAGTGATCTGATCAGCGCCCAGGATCAAAGTTGCTTCAAGCAGGGCCTTATCTATATCTACTAGTAGTAGCTGTTAGTGTTGTTTGGTTTGTTGCTTTGTCTTACATGCATGTTAGTGTTGTGATGACAGTATTGGTAACTTGAGTTGAGTCAGACCCGGCCTCATGTGCACATTATTATCTCAGTTTACCTACCTTCTGTTGTGTCGTACCGTACAATTCTCTAAGTTAATTAGTGAGATGTTATCATCATATCGTTGAGTTTTTCTTCAGTTTCCTCCATCTGTCGATCAATTTGGCAGGCCATACGTACGTACGTTGTTACCGGCGGGGTGCAGTGCGAGCCCTCATCCTTCTTGAATTTGGCCTGACAATTAATTATTGCATCGGATCCGTCATGGCCGGGCTCGATCGAGATCACAATCCACTGCTGCCACCAACAGCTGCCCATTATTTGTTAAAAACAGTAAAATGGGTTTCACACCATTGTGAGATGCAAAACTCTAACAAAGTCGGCTAGTCGATAGACAGTACGTGCTCGACGACTGACACTTTGCATCTGACAACTTCCCCTACACTGTCATCAAACACTATGACTAAATAGGACTAAAAAGTGTATTATAGCCAACTAGTTAAGTGTTGCTAAATGGGACTAAAGCCTACCTTTTAATCATGTTGTCTTATATTTTAGTCGCTTTGGAGCTAAACACCTTGATAAAAAGGGACTAAAAGACCTCTAGTTTAAGTGACTAAACTTTAGGAGGCATGAACCAAATACACACTTAGTTGTCACGAGCACACAACAACAAAAGATGATGGATGGCACGTGGGGTGGGGCCAGCAGCCGGCTAGGACCAGCGGCAAGACTAGCGACGATTAATGGCAAGCACCAATATAGTGGCACCTCTTGTTTTGGCATAACAACTTTTTAAATCCTTCGAATTGAAAAAAAAGGACCTTTAAATTGTTCATGATGCAGTCATGTCGATCGACCAAGTAGCACAAAGTGTGACTTTTAACTAGGGTGAACACAAATTAAGGACTCACATAAGTACTGTGTAACACTTGCAAACTGTTTGGCCCGGCAGCGACCATGCGTAATCCCTATAAAAATAAACCCCACTATACTCTCTAGCCAATGGCGAAGCTAGAACAAATTCGAGAAGGGTGCGGCTGCCTTATAGATACATAGATTTGAATCATAATCATGGTGGAATTTTAACCCTATTCATTGATATTTAAAATTCTAGTGGGTGCATCCGCATCCACCATCTTATAGGTGGCTTCGCCACGGTCTCTAGCACCTCCTTGAGCCACATCAACATCTAGTTCTCCTATTTGTTGCCGCATGTAAGTGCCCACTTATAGTGGATATAGGGCCTGTTTAGATCCCAAATCTTTATATCCCAAACCTTTTGGTTGTAAACTTTACATTCCAAATAGGTGTTTAGATGCTTCCCAAATTTTTTGGTCTGCAACACACAAGACACGGGTCTCTAAGCAAGTTTACACAGTTTTGGGGCTCTAAGGTCCCAAATTCTAAATCTTTACACCCCAAGTTTTACAGCCTCTGTTTAGATCCATTCTTCCAAAAAGTGCTTATTTTTTTCCAAAAGTTTTGGCTGTTTGGCTACATCTAAACAAGGCCATAGTGACCATGCACGCATACTGCTAGTATTATTCTCTCACGTGACTTCATCTCTTGCTCTTTGAAAACTGACTACTAATAATCAAGCTATATATAGATGATTCGTAGACTACAGTAAGGAATATTGATACTCCTCCTTCATACATGCGGCAATGCGCAGAGAATTCTCCTAGTATTCCGCTAAATCAATGTGCAAAGCAACCTTATATAGTACCCAATCCATCTTTTTCCGGCTCAAGTTGTCTTGACGGCTTCAGCAAAGAAAAGACAACTCCTCAATACTCTTGCCCATTTTATTATTCCTGCAACAATATACATCACAACGGCATTCATCATTGCAAGTTGCAACAAAGTCAAAGCTAGGCATAGCAAAGAGATAAGTTGCTAATGAGAAGAGAAATAAATCGGACATCATATTTCTTATTAACCTTGGGTGTTAAGTACTTCAGTGCAACCTTGCGAGCTTCAATAAGCAGAAAAATATATACAGCTGCACGTTCAAAGCCATACTGGAGCATCGTAGTCACCTTCTGTTGAAGCTAATAGAAGTGATGATGCACAAGGGTTAGTAATTAATAATATCATTGAGACAACAAATTCGGTTAAAGATGATGGCAAGTAAATCTATGGACAAAGATGCACCTTTTGTTCCGTAATCCTTGCAACTTCATCTTCCAAATTATTCATCTTTTTATAAAACACTCGGGAATATGTATCCATAGCATGGGTGATTTTGTTTTTCAAATGACCATCTTTGAGCTTAGTCACGGTATCTTGAACTAAGATATGACAAATTGCCCCCAAGCCTCTAAGAGCACCAAGAAACGAGAGAGTCGTGGTTTCTGTCCCGATCTTCTTGTGGTAAGCATCACCGGCAACATTATAAAGTATAGCTGCATATGTCCTAACCATCTATATTATAGAGATAAGAAGATCATTAAGTTCATTCACAAGTGTTATCTAAAGTGGCATGAACCTGGCAGTGAAGGTTACCTGATCTATTGTATGTCGAGAAAATTCTATTGTACCAGGGCCATCATGTGCAATATCCTAGGTAGTTTTAAAACAATCGATGGATGTGGCAAGTTAAGAAAATAAAAATAATTATTGCATACTGTGCCCTATAAATATTATAAAGGAGCAAAAAAATATAGTTGGACACTTAGGCCCGCTTACCATGACCTTGGAAGCCAAATCCAAACCTTCCTTTGCTCTTAAGCAAACTGCTTCTGCCACTACCCTTTCATCAAAACTCTACAGCAGATAAACAAAGAGGAAAAGATAATGAGATATCTAGTATTTGGAGACTCGCTCGACCTTGCTCTACAAACATGTCTTAAATCCAATACGTAAAGAATGCTAATGACATCATCAGATCCAAAAAAAAAACTTAGCGCGATTCGTTTTCAACATTATTGAACAATTAAAGTTTTATATACTAGTAGTGTAGTAGTAGTAGTAGAAACAAAGGAGTTTGTCGAACTTGTTCCAACGTGATTGAGAATTTGAGATACAAACATAATTATAGGGTGTGTTTGGTTGTATGGACTAAAGTTTAATAGGTGTCACATTATATGTTATATGAGATAGTCCGATACTAATAGAAAAGCAAATTAAATTATAGACTCCGCTAGTACTCCGCGAGAGAAATTTATTATGCCTAATTAATTCATCATTAGCATATATTACTGTAGCAATTAATGTCTAATCAATGAATTAATTAGATTTAAAAAATCATCTCATAAATTAGTCTCTAACTATATTTTTTTAGTTTTACAAATAGTTTAGTATTTAATACTCTTTATGCATGTATCAAACATCCAATTTAATAAGAACTAAAGTTTTAGCGGTAGTAATAAAGGACCTCACCCGACCGTCAGCTGAACGACCCAAGTTCATCCAGTAGTCAGAAATTTGTTCCTTCTCTTTAAGGAACATATCAGGAGGCTCCCGCTGTGATATACGTACAAAACAGTGACATGCATGCATCAGAGTTAATAATAACAAAGTCCAATACTCCAAACAACGAGTATTTTTTTATTCTGAATATTCTGATGATTGGTACCACAAAAAAAACTAACAATACGAAATTACTAGTGGTTGATAACCATCGCCGCAAAAAAAAAAAAAAAGCCTAACAATACCAAAACAGTGACATGCATGCACATCAGACCTAACAATACACATAACCATCGCCAGAAACACTTACCACGCCTATAGCAGCTAAAAGTGCCTTTTTCTTGTTGAGCAACTCCTCCACCAAGGGGTGGTTCTGCAGGTCCGGCACTCCAAACAAACGGAAAATTAAGATAAGTTCTAGCACTCCAAGAGAGAGATGATGATCCATATCTGTTCTGTACGTACAGCTCAGCTCTTGTTAATTACCTTTTCGGGATCGTGGTTCTCTGCAGGCTCCGGATCTGGCTCATTCAGACCATCGTCGTCGACACGCTTCTCGCAGTGGGAGCGAAACGAGTCGCGCCGCGTGCGGGCCTGCAACTTAACCGGCGCCGGCGAGGGGCCTCGCCGGCCCAGCGGATTCATGGCCACGTGGAACGGCCGCGAGATACGGGACGCGGCGGCGGCCACGGCCGCGGGGGGACGCGCGCGCAGCGGGAGCGCGGCCATGCCTTGTTACGTGTGAATTTTCGAGATCAGAGATCGACAAGGCCGGGGAGAACAAACACACCGAGTTTACTTTGAAAAACTTTGGTCTCTCTATATATATATATATAATTCAACCTTGGCGCAGTCTAATCAAAATTCCAACTCTCAGTAGGTAACACAAGTTTTAACTTGATAAGAACTCGATCTCTCTATATATATCAACAAAAAACTTATATTATCAAAAAGATGCTCATGGACCCTCCTCAATACTGCCCTTCTCTGTCTTCCTCTCCGGGGTTGCAAAGTCATTCTCAAATAAATATAATTGCAGCCAAGGTCTCTGCATCTAATACGTTTGATTGAGCACCAAATCTAGCTTCCCCAAAGTCTGAGCAATGCCATTTGCATGGGCTGGTTTCTCCGCGGATAGCTTCCCCACCACGTGGATTTCTTTATCCTTGAGGTCTTGTCTAGATGTTGTCGGATTCACTTAAATCCATATGTATTGATGTGAGTTAGGATATAATTTAATTTAAGTTCCACTCCTCAACACATGTGGATTGATGTGAATCCAATAACATCCCAACAAAGCCTAAGGTTTGTTCCAGCCCATTATGTTCGCTAAACGACCGGCTGCGTGCTCTAATCCTACTGTGTCTTGCCGGATCGAGGGACTGTGTCCAAATCCGAGCACCCATGCATCATAATCAATCAATCAAAAGCAAGTATTATTCATTCATCCATCAACCAAAACAAGTGTGGATCATCCTACTTTCCCACACTTGTAATAATGTAAGCGCAAATTAGAATGCACCAAGCTGCTGCGAACAAGACATGCATATCTTCTGCTTTGTTCAGCGACCTACGGCTTTCTAACATCCTATATGTTTCTGGCTAGTCACGATGCAGACTCTATCATAAAGTCTAAAGTTATTTATTACCTCGAATAATATGGATTTAAAGTCTAAATAAGACTTCGAGTTTTATTTTTTTTTCTACCTCCTTTTTCTACCTCGAACAAGGACACTCACGGCACTCACAATGCAAGACTCTATCATAGGGTCCAAGACAATTAATTACATATTATTTATGGTACTTTGCTGATGTGGCAGCATATTTATTGAAAAAAGATGTAGAAAAAATAAGACTTCAACTCTTATTTAGACTCTAAGTCTACATTGTTCGAGGTGATAAATAACTTTAGACTCTATGATAGAGTCTATATTGTGAGTGCCCTCACAATTTATCACAGAGTCCAAGACAATGAATTGCATAGTCCCTCCATATACAAAAACAAGGTCGTTTAGAACAGGATTTAGCATATCAAAGAGTGATTAGTTAGGGTAAAGTTTTTCCTGTTTGCACCTTCACGTGCATTCTTTTCGAGAAAGTTTCACAGACTAACTAGCTAGCGCCTCGAGGTGGGAGGCTAGCGAGTAGGGTTCAACTCCCCTTGACCCTAAATATTTTTGGCCAAATATTACATGGAGAGTTTTTGCATGGCACTGTTTCGTCGTGGAGCCTGAGCGCGTATATTTTCGTCGTTGGCACCTTTTTTCGGCTCTAGGAAGTTCTGGTGCTTTTTTTCGGCTGGCGGTGCAGACATTTGGGCTACCAAAGGTGTAGTATTTGTGCGCTTGCATACTGCTCTCTTGTAACCACCTTTGCTTCATGAAACCGAAGCTACTCTTGCTGCACCAAATAATTAGAGTGATGCTAGTTAGCTTAATTAGTAGAGAAATCCTTGTAAAAGTAAATGAGAACTCAAGCTTGTTATCTTTCTGCTGGTTTGGTGTCGTCCTCCTTCGCGGCAGCTGCGGCGTCATCCTCCTTCGCGGCTGCTGCGGCTTTGACGTCGGCCTTCGCGGCTGCTAGCTCGCCGAGCATCTTGATCACGTGTTCAGGTAACACGATAGAATTTCCACGGATCACGAGATTGTTTAGATCGGGAATAAAAAGCTCGTAGTCGAACTCGTTTTGGTCGTATAGCCAGGCGCGGATTTAATACTCTCTGTGGATGAGACCGCAGCGAGAACATAGCCAAAACAGCGAGTGCGCACGATCCCATGATTCGCGGTTCTCATGAACGCGATGACAGCAAGGGCATAGAAAAGCTCCCGGCGGCTAGATTTCCGGCACCATCTCAGAGTCCGTCGCGACGGAGTCTGGCACCATCTCCGAGTCTAGCGCGATGGAGTCCGGCACCTCTTGCGATGCGATGGAGTCTGGCACGGACTCGAGCAGTGAGTCTGGGGCGATCTCCATGGTCGGCGAGCGGCGTGGCGAGCCTGAGCGTGAGCGGCGCGGCGAGCGGGGCGAGCGAGATGAAGCCTTGCGCGCTACAGACCGGCGAGTGTGAGCGGCGGCGCGGCAAGCACGCCGGCAAGCACGCGAGGTGGGAGCCTGGCGAGTTAGCGGCGAGCACTACCGATCGAGAGTGTGTATGGTGGCCACTACTAGCGAGAGGGAGTATGGCGGCCAGCATCAGCTCCACACGCCTTTAAGACGTCCAACCTCCTACGCACACAGAGAGGGCGGCCATCGCACGCGCGGCGAGAATCGAGGTAATCGTCCACGCACGGCGGGGAGTAAATGTGCGCCGCGATCGATGAGGTAGGGGCAAAGAAGTCCAGGGGAGGGGCTCCAGCGCTACAACGACGTTTTTTTCCACAATCCCGTTTCGAGCCAGGACGACGTTCTTTTTTATATAGAGCGAGTATTATTTATGATATTTTGCTGATGTGGCAGCATGTTTATTGAAAAAAGAGGTAGAAAAAATAAGGCTTCAAATCTTATTAAATTCTAGGTCCATATTTTTTGAGGTGATAAATAACTTTAGACTCTATAATAAAGTCTGCATTATTAGTGCCTAACTTCACAAGAAGCTAAATCAGAAACCGCGTCACAAACAAGCATCACTGTAGTTAATTATCTCTCGGCATGCAAAAGCTGAATCAAAATCAGTACCTGCCATGCATGGAGGCCACCTAAACCCTAAAACCCGAAACAAACTATCGAGCATTTCAGAGTAGTATAAAAATTGACGAGCCACTGCTCGCTGACAGACACACCAGCAATTGCAATTCAGAGACACTCTTCGTCGCCTTCTCCTTCCGCTTTCCACAATCTCACGAGCTTGGTTGTGGCTGTGGGTCGCAATGAGTCCGCCGCGCTCCGCTGCACCGGCCGCGGCGCTGCTCGTGCTGACGGTGGCACTGGCCGCGGCGGCGGCGCCGCTGGAGCGGGCGGACGACACGAGGTGCGGCGTATGTACGAGGCGTGGAAGTCGAAGCACGGCCGGCGGCCGCCCTGCGACATCAGCTCCGACGGCCGGCTGCGGCTGGAGGTGTTCCGTGACAACCTGGGGTACATCGACGCGCACAACGCGGAGGCGGACGCCGGGCTGCACACCTTCCGCCTCGGCCTCACCCCCTTCGCCGACCTCACCATGGACGAGTTCCGCGCCCACGCGCTCGGCTTCCTCAACTCCACTCTGCCCCGCGCGTCGCCAGCGACCGCTACCTGCCCCGCGCCGGCGATGACCTCCCCGACGCCGTCGACTGGCGCCAGCAGGGCGCCGTCACCGGGGTCCAGAACCAGCTGGACTGCGGTTCGTACTGAGTCTCGATCCATGCTTGCCAGGCTAGTAATTAAGTTCTTTGGTAGTAGTATAGTACAAGGATTTGCACTGATGATGATCTCTGGCGTGTGTGTTGCCGTGAGGGATGATGCATGCAGGTGGGTGCTGGGCGTTCTCGGCGGTGGCAGCCATGGAGGGGATCAACAAGATCGTGACGAACAACCTCATATCGCTGTCGGAGCAGGAGCTGATTGACTGCGACACTGAGGACTACGGCTGCAACGGCGGGCAGATTCCAGTTCGTCATCAACAATGGCGGCATCGACACAGTGGCCACTATCCCTTCGTCGGAACTGACATGCATGGCTTGCGATGCCATCCGGGTTAGCACTCATCTCATCTCATGATTAAATCTCTGCATCAACAATATGCGTACATTGGTGGTGACGGAGCAGGCCGGTTTGCATTTTATTCAATGCACATGCAGGAAAACAGAAAGGTTGTGTCCATAGATTCATACGAGAATGTGCCGGCCAACAACGAGAAGGCTCTGCAGAAGGCGGTGGCGAACCAGCCGGTTAGCGTCGCCATTGATGCCGGCGGTCTTGCATTCCAGCTAGCTCTACAGCTCGGTAAGCATGAGAGTGAGAGCAGCAGCAGGATTTGTTCTTCGTTCTGGAACTGTTCTTCCCCGATTAATCTTTCGTGCGCTGCGTACAACCTGCGGGGTGAAGCTGGACCACGGCGTGACGGCGGTGGGCTACGGCAGCGACAACGGCGAGGACTTCTGGATCGTCAAGAACTCGTGGGGAGGGGAGCAGATTGGGGGGAGGGCGGCTCCATCCGCATGGCGCGAAACGTGTTTCTGCCCATGGGCAAGTGCGGCATCGCCATGGACGCGTCGTACGTACCCGGTGAAGAATGGCCCCAATGCAACCCGACGGCTGAGCCGGAGATCAAGATGGTTCGTGCTTATTATTATTAGGCAGGCTCCTGACCACCGATTTGACATTTGCATGCCAGTGTGGTGTAAGAGTGTTAATTTGTTTACACGTTTGTTGTTGTGAGTTGTGATGGAAATGGTCTCATATTGAACTTTAATTATTTATTTATATGTACCACCGAAAATAAACTATGAATAAATTATCACTTATATCCTATATATATTTCAAGTATCTGTTTTTTTTTGTTCAGACAATATATAATTCTGTCATCGTTTAGCTATTGAAAAAATAAATTATATATCTCGTGTAAGTTGTCTTTATAATTATACTGCTAGTCGGTTGCGTAAGATTGTTGCTTCAAAATTCAGACATCTGAAACATAGAAACTCTCATAAATTATGTATAAATAATTAAAAATTGCACAAGAAAATTTTGAGAACATTCCTCACAATGTAAGCCATTTGTTAGTTTTCGTAGAGGAAACAATATGCAAGCCAATAAATAAAACTTATTCTCACCGGACCAGCTTATAAATTGCGTACACATATCAAGATTCACGCTTTATATTTTTTAACTAATAATTTTTACTATTATAATACAAACTTGATAGGGTTCAATTTATAATAAAATATACTATCCAATAATCATAATATTATATAAACAATAAAATATAAAATAAATAAATGATCAAAGTATCACTTGGAGACTAACATGTTAAACGTCTTAGGCTAATCCTAATGCTAGAAACGCAACTAGATTCTACGTCTATCAAATCATGTAAACACTACATATATAAATTATATTTTTTATTGGGTAGTTTCATTAATCAAATTTTGTCCATTCATATGTCTTCTCTCTTCATTATCTACCCGTCATATCTCTTCATATCTTAATTTCCATGTATACATAGTTTATTTATCTAAGACACCATTTCCTTCTCTCTCTTTTTTGATTCCAATGATACATTACTATTTTTGCTTAGTTGGCACTCTAATTAATGAACATAAAAATTATTCTAGTTTGTGATCAGGAGTGCCTTAGGACAGTCTTAGTGGGAGTTCACCAGAGTTTTCATTTATATTTATTAAGCCATCACATAAGCATTTTTTTATGATGTGGTAACATTTTTAAGAAGGGAGAGAAGAAGTGTGTTTTATACGGATAAAACCCTCTTGGCTCGGTTACCAACTCAATATGAGTCATGAAAATAAACGTCTATGAAATAAAAGAATGAAAATATGTATTGAGAGTGATGATTTCATCCATGTTTCATTGCATTCTATGATTTCATCCACAATAAATGAGAATGGCCTTTTAAACTACTTCAGAGGCAATACATGATAAGGCACCACATCATATATATATATATATACTATAGTATCAAGGATACCATATTGTATGATAAGTATTACTATATATATGTTAGGAAGAAACACCCTCTATACTGTATAGTATCATTCTCCAATATCCAAGATAATTAATTTGTTGTGATGTCATGTCTATGAGAGTGGACGCAGGACTAGGAGGAAAGAGCTAAAAACTTGATAAGGTGAGGGCTGGGTCATGGTGAGACGAGGCCTTGGATAGCACAACTTGCCTGAGATAGCTAAGGATCGACCCTTGTTGCATTAGAGCATCTCCAACAACTTGATAAAATTCACTTGTTAAATATTGGGTTATAGCAAGTTGCAAATTAGTTTGGCAAGGGAAAAAAAGATGTGTTTCCAACAAATTGCTATTCTCATTTGGTAAAATTGAAAACTAGACTCATCTTTCTCCACAAACCGGTACTGGCCGTGAGTGGCCGCGTCTCCTGCTTGTTCGCGTGTGTGGCCACGACTCCTGCATGTTCACGTGCGTGGCCGCCGCCACCGCCGTTCGGTACTCTCCATCACTACTAGAAAACGGAGTATCCTTGAGGGCCAGCAATTTCCTTGAGGGGTGAAATTAAACCCCCAAGGATATACAATTACCTTGAGGGTTGTATAAAACCCCCAAGAAAATGCATATTCTTGAGTGCTAAACCAAACCGCCAAGTTAAATCTATATTTCCTTGAGTGCTAGTTGAAACCGCCAAGGTAATTCTATGTTTCCTTGAGTGTTATTATAAACCACCAAAGGTAATTCACATTTCCTTGGGCGTAACTAGAAACCACCAAGGAAGTTCTATTTTCTTTGGGTGTAAACCCTCAAGTAAATTATTGTAGCTGCCAAGGTGCCAAGGAAAAAACAGTTTATAGTCATATTTCTCTTAACCACCGATATAGTGAACTCATTGCATTCTTGTTAGTTAGACATTGCATTTTATAGACATAAACGCTCCATTGACATGTTTGGAAAATGATATATAATTTTTGTTAGTAAATTAATCCATTAAAAGTTATAATTTTGTGTTGTTATGCATTAGAGAATGCATATACTAGCACTTAGCTTGAGATGCCTGCTTATTTTAAAGCCAAAAAGTAACATAATATCGTATGGAGGCAAAGATTATATCAAAGTTATAGAGCCCGAAGAGATATACAACATCTTAGTCGATGAAATTTTCATTTGAAATTATTTGAGGTCCATAAAATATGTTTTAAATTATTAGAACTTTAAACTTTAAATTTTTTGAATCTTTCAAATGACCTTAGATAGAGATACAACCTAAACCAAAGTTATAGTACTCGATGAGATATAAAACTTTATAATACAAACTTTTTTCATTTGAAATCATTTAGGTTCTCAAATATTCATTACAAGATCCACTAAAGTAAAAACAAAAAGAAAGAAACATTCACTTAGTCACAAAAGACTTCATGGTGTAGTGGTAAGTTAGTTTCACATGGAACATCAAGTCCTGAGTTCGATTCTCAGCTTTAACGAATATGATATTGTTTCTCTTTTTTTCATGGATATCCTTGAGGGTCATCGGCACTCAAGAAAACATCTATCCTTGGGTGTTTTTACATTTTCTTGGGTGCCATCGGCACTCAAGGAAACCTATATCCTTGGGTGTTTTTACATTTTCTTGAGTGTCATTGGCACTCAAGGAAACCTATATCCTTGGGTGTCGTTACATTTTCTTGACGATGTTAAAAATCTGACCACTAATTCATTTTCTTGACGGTTTAACCCTCAAGAAATTGATTTGTGGCGGCCAGCACTCAAGAAAATAGTATTTCCTTGTCTCTCTACCCTTGGCGGCCATTCCTTGAGTGCTAGCCGCCAATATTGATTTTCTTGGCGGTTTTAGGGGTTTCCTTGAGGGTTTTTGACCCTTAAGGGTATTCAGTTTTGTGGTAGTGCATCCTCAACGTCGTTCTCAGGTAAACCTCTCCCGCTCCTTCGCAGCGCCGCTCCCGCCGCCGCCCAAGCAGACCACGATCCCGCCGCTCAAACTCGTCTGGCTCTCCTCCCACCGCTACACGCTCCCCAAGTTCAAGGCCAAGGCCGACGCTTCCTGGAAGGCGCTGCTCGCGTGCCTCAGCGTCCCCGCCACCAAGCAGCTCTCGCCACTCGATGTCGAGGCGCTCTTCTGGCGCTCATCCGCCGACCGCCCTGTCATCGTGGAGTACGCCAGCGACATGCCTGGCTCCAGGTTCGCCCCCTGCGCCGCACGCCCGACGCAGCTGCCCGCGGCGAACGTGGGCGAGACGGCGTGGAACATGCGCGGCGTGGCAAGGAGCCCCACCTCTTTGCCGCGCTTCGTGCGGGAGGAGGTGCGTGTGTGCCCACGGCAGTGTATTTCGCGAGGGAGAGGGATTTTGCGCGCGCCGGAGACAGCGCAGTCGCCGTCGCGGAAGAAATTTTCGCGATTCGCAGTCGAAGCCGCGCGCGGATATATCCGCGTGCCACACCTCTGGATAGCAACTTGAGAAATATAGCAAGTGTATTTGAGGAATTGTTGGAGGAGAATTTTTGTGGTTTTGTCAAATTTATAAAGATAGCAAGTTCATTTAAGGAGTTGTTAGAGATGCTCTTAATGTGAGCACATATTCGTGCTTACCATATGTTACATATATGGGCATGCATGGCAAGCTGAGTATCATGTTGTGTTGTGACTGCATAATTTGATGGGGGTGTTTCGTGATGAGGGGTAAGTAACAAGATGCTAGTACTCTTGTGTTTCATGACCATTCATTAGATGATTTAGACAAATGTGGAAAAGGTTAAAACAATGAGGCCTTGTTTAGTTCCTTCTCAAACCCAAAATTTTTCAAGATTCTCTATGACATTGAATCTTTGGACACATGCATAGAGTATTAAATATAGATAAAAAAACAAAAACTAATTACACAGTTTGCCTCTAATTTGCGAGACGAATCTTTTAAGTCTAGTTAGTCTATAATTAAATAATATTTGTCACATATAAGTGAAAGTGCTACAGTACTCAGGCCTTGTTTAGTTCGCAAAATTTTTTGATTTTGGCTACTGTAGTAATTTTGTTTTTATTTGACAAATTTTGTCCAAACAAGGAGTAACTAGGCTCAAAAGATTCATCTCACAAATTACAGGTAAACTGTGCAATTAGTTTTTGTTTTCATCTATATTTAATGCTCCATGCATGCGACCAAAGATTCGATGTGACGGAGAATCTTGAAAATTTTTGCGAACTAAACAAGGCCTCATTTCCCTAAAATTTTTGAAACTAAACAAGGCCTGAGTTACCTCTTATGGACTGACAAAAGTCATATGAGTGGTGGTCTGGCTCTCATGTTAGAAAAGTTGTACCTTTTTGCAACATATTGACAATCATTTTAAAATCATGTGTAGGGATAAAAACGGATCGGATACGGACGGATATCACCGATATTATATTTGTTTTCATATTTCTGGTCGGATTCGGATTCGAATACGGATAATATCAATCATGTCGGATAAGATATGATTGGATGTCGACATCATAAATATACGATTTAAGTATTCGGATACGGATACGGTATCAGATGTTAAACATTCAAACTCGGATACGGACAGATCTAAACCTCTCTAAACGAATTCGGTCTCGAATACGATCGGAAAATATCTGTACCGTTTTCATCCCTAATCATGTGCTTTTGGTTATAAGAAAGCACATGATTTTGTGTTTTGCCAACTCCCAAAATAATATGTCAAGTAAAAAAGAAGTCTTCAAGAGTTTGCTATTTTTAACTTGCCATAACCAAAAAAAAGAAGGCTCATTTTTTTACCAGTCAACAGTACATCGCGACTCCTATCCTTCACGCAAGATTGACACCGCCGGCCATTTGCTCCACCGCCATCTGCTCCCTGTGCTGCAACGTATCTTCCCTCTGTCGGCCATGGGTTATATTTTATTGTGATAGACATGAGCTAGGCCTTGTTTAGTTCCAAAATATTTTGCAAAATTGACACTGTAGCTTTTTCGTTTGTATTTGACAAATATTGTCCAATCATGGACTAACTAGGCTCAAAAGATTCGTCTCGTCAATTTCGACCAAACTGTGCAATTAGTTTTTATTTTTGTCTATATTTAATACTTTATGCATGTGTCTAAAGATTCGATGTGACGGAGAATCTGAAAAATTTTGCAAAATTTTTTGGAACCAAACAAGACCCTAGTAGCATTCAGTACCACTAGCTATAGCAGGATTTTATTCACGAATCACGAAGAAGAGTAGACACTCAATGTCCTTTCAGCAGGAGACAAGGACCTGCAATAGCAGTCGGCTTGGATTAAATTAAGCGTCACGAAGGAGCAGACAACCGTCGTTTTCATGTAGCAGGAGCATCACTCACGCGCGCAAGAAACTCCGATGCAGATGTGCGTGCGCGTGCGGAGGGGAAGGATGTCAGGTTCCCAAAACTGCCAAGTTGATTTGTCAATCTAGGTCTTGTTTAGTTTCAAAAAATTTTGCAAAATAGAAATAGTAGCGCTTTCGTTTGTATTTGACAAATATTATCCAATCATGAACTAACTAGGCTCAAAAGATTCGTCTCGTCAATTCCGACCAAACTGTGCAATTAGTTTTTATTTTCGTCTATATTTAATACTTCATGCATGCGTCTAAAGATTTGATGTGACAGAGAATCTGAAAAAATTTGCAAAATTTTTTGGGAACTAAACAAGGCCCTATTGGAGAGCAAAAATTTTTATTTTGCTAAATTTTCAAGGATAGCAACCTTATTTAGCAAAATCTTGGAGATGCTCAATCTATCATTGTCCTTAACGTACCGTTGTCATGTTGCTGAACTCATGAAAGATCGAGCTCACGCGCGCCTCTTTAGTTTACACATGTGTAAATGCTCATGCTGAATCTATATAGAGTGTACAAGTAGTGTTAGGCTCAATTTACTTCATGAACTTGTTTACCTTGCTAAATCTATATACATAGTACTTCTTTGCGTATTTTTTTAGGTATAAGAGTGTAAGCCTATATTTGCAATCTTATCGTTAATCTGTTATTCCAATTAAACAGACGCCGATATATGAGTGCTTCTACGGCCATGTTCGGGGTGGGAGTAGAGTTTGTCCCGGTCTCAATAGAGTTTCATGCACATTAAATATGTTGATGTGACTCTGTATTAATGAAGAGATATGATAAGAGTTTTATGGAAGTACACTGTTTCTAAAATATAGATGTGTTGGAAACTGGGACACGAAACTCCCATTAATAAGGATGGTCTAAGCAACTCCAACAGTTTTGCAAATAGGTTTGGGATTTTTGTTTTTTGTCAAAACTCTCAAAATCTTCTATCGAACAGTTTGGCAATTGGGTTTGACATTTATAGCAAGTTGGCAAATTCTTCTCCTTTCTTGGCATTTATGCACACTTAGAATAGGCTTGACATTCTGCATGCATGTGCTTTCATAGCAAGCTGACAACTTGATGATTCTTTGTTGATCTTCAGAACCAGTAGAATTTTGTTTTTGTCAAGTCAAAATTGTCAAACACTTGGAGATGTCCTTTTTGTTCCCTCCCCATATCGTTTTGGGAGTTGGCAAATAACAAAATTTGTCAAACAAAATTTGCAAAACTGTTGGAGTTGCTCTTAGTACTAGCACAGATGGTACGAATCCAGAGATGAGCAGATTAATTAAGTTATTAATCTGAGATTAATAAAAAAACATTCAAGGTCCGTTTGCAATGTAGGAATTTCGTAGGAATCACGCAAGAATTTTAAGAATCAGTTTAATTTTACAGAAAAGAAAAACACAGGACCAGGATTTTTTTTCCCGGTATTTCAAACAGGCCCTCGATACAACGGTATATATCCCCCTCATGAATACTTTGAATTAAGCATGCCTTGCACGTTGTGCTCTAAAAAAAGTGCAGGGAAGCTGTGGCCTGGCGGTCTCGTAGAGAAGTAATAAGGCGTCGGCGAAATAAATTGACGACACACCGTGCTGGTCCTCCGGCCGGGTTCTTCGCCGGCCGTTGGAGCCCAATTTCTGCCGTGCGCGCGTGGGGCGTGACTGCCTGCACCTGCTGGCTGCAGTGAAAACGGTTCCGGTGTCCCGCGTCCGGCGCCCCCGGTTTAGGACGAAAAGCATCGCACTGGGGACTAAAAAATCGGAAAGCAAGCTCAGCTTGAGGGGTGAATGGGGGTGCCATATTCCATCGTGCGTTCACTAAAAACGACCGGCTGTATACATGCGTGCTCTAATCCGATCACCCATGCATCATTGCATTGGAGGCCCCTGTTACCTAAGCTAGCTATCCGTTTTGTAAACTCTAATCCGATCACCCATCATTTGCATTGGGGGTTAAATGATCATTTAGACAAACAGTACACTGTACACGTTCAGTTGTATCCATTGTGTCATCATAGTTGGGCTCTTGGCATGCATGCATGTGGCGGCAGCCCTTTGTTTAATGCATGCATGCATAATGCATGGCGGCAGCCCTCTGTTTAAGACAGGTCTCTCAAGGAACAATTTCTTCTTTTAGTGTAAGTGGTGGGCCCGGGTGACCTAGCTCGTTGCTTCACATGGCTATAAATTGATACCTCGTTCCACAGGCTAAGCCAAACCCACACTGCACTGAGACACACACATATACTTCACATATTCTCTCCTGACAATCTCTCGCCCAGCTCAAGTGCTCAACACCAACTCGAAGGATCGCCATGCGTCCACCACGCTTCCTAGTGCCCACCACGGCGCTGCTTGCGCTCGCCGTTGCACTGTCACTGGCCGCCGCCGCCGCCGACGCGGCCCGCCACTCCTACGCCATCGTTCCGGCGCCCGTGGAGCGGGCGGACGACGAGGTGCGGCGTATGTACGAGGCGTGGAAGTCGGAGCACGGCCACGGCCACGGCTCCGACGACCGGCTGCGTCTGGAGGTGTTCCGCGACAACCTGCGGTACATCGACGCGCACAACGCGGAGGCGGACGCCGGGCTGCACACCTTCCGCCTCGGCCTCACCCCCTTCGCCGACCTCACCCTCGAGGAGTACCGCGGCCGCGCCCTCGGCTTCCGCGCCCGCCGCGGCGGCGCGAGCAGGGTCGGGAGCGGCAGCAGTTACCGTCCCCGCCCCCGCGGCGGCGACCTCCCCGACGCCATCGACTGGCGCGAGCTTGGCGCCGTCACCGGGGTCAAGAACCAAGAACAATGCGGTGCGTACACTCGGCGGCCGGTGCCATGCACGCGTGCAAGCTCAACTGTGGGTCGTTCTTATATATATATATATATATAGAGAGAGAGAGAGAGAGAGTTTGCAGTTAGTTATCTGATGATGATCATCTCTGGGCCGGCGCCTCCGGCCGGCCGGCCGTCGTCGGGCATGCATATGTTGCAGGTGGATGCTGGGCGTTCTCGGCAGTGGCAGCCATCGAGGGGATCAACGAGATCGTGACAGGCAACCTCGTGTCGCTGTCGGAGCAGGAGATCATTGACTGCGACACCCAGGACGGCGGCTGCAACGGCGGGGAGATGCAAAACGCTTTCCAGTTCGTCATCAACAACGGTGGCATTGACACCGAGGCCGACTACCCCTACCTCGGAACTGACGCCGCCTGTGATGCCAACCGGGTCGGTACTCATGAGGGTTTGCAAAAATTTTCAAGATTCTCCGTCACATCGAATTTTTGGTCGTATACATGGAGCATTAAATATAGATAAAAATAAAAACTAATTGCACACTTTACCTATAATTTGTGAGATGAATCTTTTAAGCTTAGTTACTCCATAATTAGACAATGTTTGTCAAATAAAAACGAAAGTGCTACAATAACCAAAACACAAAAAATTTGCAAACTAAACAAGGCCTCAGTACTATGCCGCCAAAAGATGCTGCAGTAGGAGTATCTACAATTCAATCAGTACTGACTGATTGTAATGGAGAGATTTGCATGCATTGTTCAATTAATTAATTGCAGGTAAATGAAAGGGTGGTGACCATTGACGGCTTCGTGAGTGTGGCCACCGAGAATGAGACAGCGTTGCAGGAGGCGGTGGCGAACCAGCCTGTGAGTGTCGCAATCGACGCAAGCGGACGTAAATTCCAGCACTACACCTCGGTAAGCATCATCGATGACGAATTGACGATCAAACGTGTGCCAAGATCAGATCATCGATCAGATGGAGGTGTTATCAATTAATTTCTGGCCATGAACGAACTGCATGCTGTCTTTAATTACAATCGTACGTGCATGCGCATTAATTCAGGGCATCTTCAACGGGCCATGCGGGACGCAGCTAGACCATGGCGTCACGGCGGTGGGCTACGGCAGCGAGAACGGCAAGGACTACTGGATCGTGAAGAATTCGTGGAGCAGCAGCTGGGGTGAGGCCGGCTACATCCGCATCAGGCGCAACGTCGCCGCGGCCACCGGCAAGTGCGGCATCGCCATGGACGCGTCCTACCCGGTGAAGAGCAGCTCCAACCCGGCAGGGATGGCTGTGCTGAAAATGGTTGCTTAATTAGGCCTTAGGCTGGCAGCCGACTGAACTGAAGTTACTCGTCTCCACTATAGTGTGTTGTTCTTAGTTGTGTGATGAATGACGATGCATGGTCTAGTTTAACTTTATATATATGTGTATCACCGGAAGAAATAATTAAGTTAGTCCTCATAATAAATTTGTGATGTGTGATAAGTTAATAACTTATTATTGTAATAAAACTTCTGTCTTTTTAGTAACCATGGATTATCATTCCGTTTTGCATGGTTTTATCGATCTTTTTTTTTAAAAAAAAAAAAGGCAACAAGAGGTTTGTTGCAGATATATATTAGAAGGTAGAGTATGGTAAAAGAGAAACGCGCTCGTACATGCTCCAGACTGCTAAACAGCCTAGCCATTTTACCAAACTCACCTTTAGAAAACACTCTAGAATTAGTGTTATTATATTCATGTGGCTCTTATATACAATATAGACTATAGACTGCAGCAAGACTACAACTACGAGGATGGAGAAAAATTATTTTTACGTGTTATGCGAATTGCGAAAGAAATTTGGAGACCTCCCTCCACCTATTCATCGAGTGTCCGTTCACGCGAACTGTCTAGAAGTTGGTGCCAGTTTGGAGCAACTGTCTATGCCCGTCGAAATGGACCGAGCACAATCAAATGGAAGATTATTGGTTTCTAGAATTGAGTAATAAGGGGAACATGCCCTCGCTCTCCTATCCGTTGGATTCGCTTTGAGAAGTGTTCAAACATACATCTCAAATTCGCATTGAGATGTGTGTTTGCACACTTCTCAAAGTGAATCTAATGGATAGGAGAGTGAGGACACATACCTTTAAGAGCAAAATAAATTTTACCGAACAAAATGTCATCCTGACTCTTATGGCACGTCTGGAAGCAGCAAAATGCATCAGTGGTCTTCTGCGAAGATCAAAGGACAACTAAACAAGTTTCAACAGGGAGAAGAGATGAATATTCTCTGTGGGCGTCGGTGGGGGAAATGTTCTTAGAACCATAACGATTGTAAACCAGACATAGTAAATAACCTAGTAGTTCCAAACCTCATACAGCCGTCGGCTGCGTGAGGTAGCGCAACTTGCACTTATAAGTTGTAAACTGTGAATTCTTCTTATTAATGCAATGTCGGATAACCGGATCTTTCAAAAAAAATATATAACAGATGATTAGTTTGTACCACACTAAAGGAATAACATCGTTGATCATGGCCTCTCATCCTCCATCGTCACCTAAGAGCAACTCCAATAGTTTTGCAAATAGGTTTGGCATTTTTGTTTTTTTTTTTTGCCCAAACTCTCAAAATCTCCTATCCAACAGTTTGCAATTGAGTTTGGCATTTATAGCAAGTTGGCAAATTCTCCTCCTTTCTTAGCATTTATGCACACCAAGAATAGACTTGGCATTCTGCATGCGCGTGCTTTTATAGCAAGCTGACAACCTGATGCTTCTTCGTTGATCTTTAGAACCAGTAGAATTTTGTTTTTGCCAAGTCAAAATTGCCAAACACTTGGAGATGTCCTTTTTGCTCTCTCCCCATATCATTTTGGGAGTTGGCAAATAACAATATTTGTCAAACAAAATTTGCAAAACTGTTGTGTATCAATGGAGGAATAGTTGTACCACTGAAGGAACCACTACGCAAGATTTTATATCACTGCCTCTACCACTACTACCTGGCGCACCCTAATTATTATAACTGAATACTAGTGACATTATCATCAATGTGGGGAATTGGAATTGTGATATCCTTTAGGTGTACCACTAAAGAAATAATTTGCACAATGGAAGGAAGAACTCAGTTTGTTAGATCCGCACCAGATCTAGCCTAGCACCCTATGTCCTAGGATTGTGATATGAAAGAATAGTTTGTACCGGTGAAGGAACAGCTCGGCTATGTTAGGTTGCATAGTGAATTTGCCCAACTCGCTATATCCATGACCATGAGGATTGCAATATCCTTTGGGTGTATCAATGCGTACTACTGAAGGCATTGAAGGAATAACGAATAACCCAATCATGGTAGATTGCACAATGGATATAGCACAACTCGTTATATCCACGAGCCAGCGCCACAGTGGTTGCCTGACCTTTTATGGTGTGTTCCCCCTTGTTGGGGAAAAGCTGCATCCTTCTCCCTGGTAGCGCCGGAGGTTATCCTTCACCTGAGGAACCTCCGACGTCTGGGACGTCGGAGGATAACCTTCGACGGGGAATACTAATGTTGACGACTCGTCAGGTCATGCAAAGTGTGCGCAGGAACTGAAGCACCGGCGGAGGTCCGCGAGCGAGGAAAAGGTTGGAACCTCCGACCCTCCCGAGTCCGAGGATAACAGGAGAACGCAACCAGGCCGAGCAACCTCCGACCAGCCGGGCTGCGGAACCTCCGACACCGAAGCGTCGGAGGATCCACAACTGGGCGGAGGCTCCGAGCCTTCGACCTGCTGAAGCCCAGTCGAAGGATGAACAAAGAGTTTGCGACGTGAAATTACGCGAGTACATTGGGGTCAGTAGACTGCGATGAAAGAATATGCTGGAATATTCCCCCACCGTCGCGGGGCATTTATGTAAATGTCGTTGAGTCGGTCTCCGAGCCCTATATAAGGGGCGTGATGCCGCCATTAATAGAGAGAGAGCATTCACTGTATTCACCTACTGTTGAGTCCACTGTCCGCTATTGCTCAAGCCTCTCACGGCACCGAGTGAGAAGGTTCTCGATCTACTGTACTGCTGGGGCGTGCGAAGAGCATTTTCCCAACATTGGCGCCCACCGTGGGGCCCGAACTATAACCTGCGATGGCTGGAAAGAGAACAAGCACCACAAGACCTCGGGGAGAGCCCTCCAGGAGAGGAAGGCCAAGGAGGGCCGTGCGGAGCACGTACGCGACCATGGAGGGAGAAGGTTCTGAGGGCGAGCAGCCAGAGAACGAGCAGCCGGAAACACGCCAGGAACCTCCTCCCGCCGCAGACCCGGCGCAGCCCTCGGCCACGCAAGAGCTCCAGCAGCTTCAAGCGCAATTGCGGAACCTTCAGCAAGAGCGAGACCGGATCGCTGCTGCCTACGCCGCCAGCCAAGAGGCAGCGGTAGCGGCGACGCAAGCGGCTGAGATCAGGCAGCAGCTTTCACTCCTGCAGGCAGAAATCCTTAGCATGCAACCCCCAGCTCAGCCAACAATTCAACCCGCTGTTCTGAACAGCGCCGGCCCAACATTAGATGTGCAACCGACGAACTACGGCGGCATGTTGCGGGGCACGTTGGACCTTCGTTCCCCTCTGTCCGAAGGATTGCAGACCTCGCCTTGGCCAACGACTTACAAACCGATCACGCTCCCTAAATTCAGCGGAAAGGCCGATCCGCGCCAATTCCTGATGAGTTTCGAGGCAGCCGTGGCCTCAGCTGGAGGGAACGAGACTGTGATGGCAAAATCCTTCGTGATCGCAGCCGAGGGAGATGCCTTAGCGTGGTACTCGATGCTCAGACCCGGGTCGATCTATTCATGGGAGAACCTTCGAGACAAGATTTTGGCGAACTTCCAGGGATTCGCGGTCGAATCACTAACCTCCACAGACCTGTTCCAGTGTCGCCAGAGTCAGGGAGAGGCACTGCGGGAATACTTCCAGAGGTTCGTGCAGACTAAGGCGAGAGCACCCGGTGTGCCAGAGGAGGTTGCCATCGAAGCGGCCATCAAGGGTCTTCGCATAGGACCCTTCGCGGCTCATTTGGCCAGAGAAAAGCCAACATCCATGCACGAGCTGTACCACGAGTTTGAGAAGTATTGCAGGTCAGACAACGACTACCGCAAAAGGTTGGAAGACCAAAACTCTCAGAAGAGGCAGAGCAATGATAGAAATTCACAGAAGAAGAACCTCGGACAGGATGAACGCCGGCCACAGCGAGAGACTGGTGGACAGATGATGAATATCGAGCAACCGAAAAATGACAGGCCGGAAAATAACCGTCCACCAGTGGAGGCGCGGAGCTCGGAACGCATACCCAATCAAGCCGGAAGAGGGGGTCGAAATGCGGGATGGCGAAAAAATCAAAGTCAGCGACCACGGAAACAGTATTGTTTCTTCCATGGAGAAGAGAAGGGTCACTCCACCAGAGATTGCCCAGATGCAAAAGAAACTCAGGAGAGGATCAAGAGCAGGTCGGCTCCGCAACCTCCGATACCAGTTGCTCAGCCTCGGGAAGTAAACCACACATTCCCTCAAACCTTCTACCATTCATATGTCGGAGGTTCAAGCCAGCAGCACCCAGCTCCACTTCAGCCCAGCGCGCTAGCCTCCGCTTACTATCCCAGCTTCCTACCAGCTTGGCGCCCAGCCCAGCAAACCGCGGACCACAACCTTCCACCAAACTATGTTCCTCCACGGCCTCCACATATTACGTACATCGAAACCCCGCAACCCCACCAGCAGTCACTGCCTCCTCCCCCAAACCAGCTACAGCTACTCCAAGCCCCACCACAACCAAAAACCGAACCCCACCCTGATAATCAGATCGGTCCCCATACACCCCTCCCCACAATTGGAATGATCTTACCAATAGCCGGGGGGTCCTCAATGGAGTTCCAGACAAAAAAACAGAAGAAGGATCACCTCAGGCTCGTCAACAACGTTGCAGTTCAAGGGCCAGTGAGATGCACTGATTGGTCCAGAACCCCAATAACCTTCACCGAGGAAGACCTAAGATTGGAAAGCTACCCTCACACAGACGCCTTGGTCATAACAACAAATGTTGCGGGTTGGGGGGTAAGCAGGATCTTAGTGGATTCAGGGAGTTCCGCAGACATAATATTTGCTGGAACCTTTGACCAAATGAAGCTCAGCAGAAGCCAACTCCAACCTTCGGAGTCACCTTTGATCGGGTTCGGAGGAAAACAGATACATGCTCTGGGAAAGGTTGCATTGCCCGTATCCTTCGGCACAACAGAGAACGCAAGAACAGAGTACGTCACCTTCGATGTGGTAGACTTGCACTACCCATATAATGCCATATTCGGGCGAGGATTCTTGAACAAGTTCAATGCGGCCGCTCACATGGGATACCTCTGCATGAAAATCCCAGCTCTGCACGGAGTGATAACGGTTCACGGAAGTCAAAAGGAGGCAAGGAACATAGAGAAAGCAATCTACAAGTCCTTCCGGAACGTAAACTCCGTAGACTCTACGCAGCATGAAGCTTCCCAGCCGCCAGACATGCCAAGGGGGAAAACAGACCTGGCTGATCAGGAGGAAACGAAGTGTATCCCTCTGCAGGAAGCTGTTCCAGATAAGAAGATCACCATCTCCGCCACCCTTGGCAGAGAGGAGGAACTCGAATTGCTAGACGTATTGCAAAAGAACCAAGATATCTTCGCTTGGAGTGCCGCTGACCTACAAGGAGTCAGCAGAGACATAATAGAGCATTCGCTGGACATCGATCCGAGAATGAGGCCGAAGAAGCAGAGGCAGAGGAAAATGTCTGAAGAAAGAACCTTAGCCGCGAAGGCAGAAGTACAAAGACTCCTGGACGCAAAGGTCATCAGAGAAGTCATATACCCGGAATGGTTGGCAAATGTGGTCTTGGTCCCCAAGAAAAATGGCAAAATGAGAATGTGCATAGATTTTACAGATCTCAACAAGGCTTGTGTCAAAGACTCCTTCCCCTTGCCAAGGATAGATACCTCTGTGGACAAAGCAGCCGGTTGTCAGAGATTCTCACTGCTGGACTGTTTCTCTGGTTACCACCAAATTTGGCTCAAAAAAGAAGACGAAGGAAAGGCAAGCTTCACGACCCCATTCGGCACGTATTGCTACACCAGAATGCCAGAAGGTCTCAAAAACGCTGGAGCAACCTTCTCCAGAATGATGGGGAAGGTTCTAGGAAGTCAGCTACAGAGGAACATCATAGCCTACGTCGACGATGTTGTCGTCATGAGCAAGCGCAAGGAAGATCATATCAAAGACCTGCAGGAAACCTTCGTCAACCTTAGATCTGCCGGGCTGAAACTCAACCCGGAGAAGTGTGTATTTGGGGTCAGCAAGGGAAAAATGCTGGGGTATATCATCAGCTCCGAAGGAATTAGAGCTAACCCAGACAAGACAAAAGCAATCATGTCAATGGCAGAACCTTCAAACAAGAAAGAAGTGCAAAGGCTGACTGGCCGAATAGCAGCACTCAACAGATTCATCTCGAGATCGGCAGAACGAAGCCTCCCATTCTTCAAAGTGTTGAGAGGAGAAGGTAAAACAGAATGGGGTCCGGAACAATCAGAGGCCTTCAGGCATCTCAAAAATTACATTGCGACCAACCTGGTGGTGACAGTGCCTGAGCCGGACACCCCACTACTACTGTATGTGGCTGCCTCCAATCACGCTGTCAGTGGTGTCCTGGTGCACGAGACAGGCGACAGTAAGGGAACGGTGCAAAGACCCGTCTACTACGTATCTGAAGCTCTATCAGGGGCAAAACTGAACTACACGGAGATAGAAAAAATCGCATACGCGGTCCTGTGTGCATCAAGGAAGCTCAAGCATTACTTCCAAAGCCATGAGATTAAAGTGCCCACTTCACAGCCACTGGGTGATATCCTTAGGAACAAAGAGGCTTCCGGACGTATAGGAAAATGGGCGGCCGAACTATCACAGTTTGATATCACCTATGTCCCCAGAACCTCCATCAAATCTCAAGCCCTGGCTGACTTCATGGCAGATTGGACACCTTCGAACAAAAACGAGGAGAAGGTAGTCGATCAGCCGTGGACGCTGTATACAGATGGCGCCTGGGGCCAAGCGGGAGCAGGAGCAGCAGCCGTTCTAATCGCACCATCTGGACTCAAACTAAAGTTTGCTATACGACTTGAATTCAAAGCAACAAACAACATAGCTGAGTATGAAGGTCTCATCCTCGGGCTGAACAAGGCTAAGGCTTCGGGAGCAAAAACCCTACTCATCAAAACAGACTCCCAGGTGGTGGCAGGACAAGTGGAGAAGGAATACCTAGCACACAACCCGGAGCTGGCAAGGTATCTGGCCGTCGTAAGAGGCCTGGAGAGAAGGTTCAAGGGATTCACTCTGCAGTACATTCCAAGAGCCGAAAACTACGAAGCAGACGAGCTAGCGAAGGCAGCAGCCAACAACACCCCCTTGCCAGAAGGAACCTTCCACCAGATTGTTACAACACCCGCAACCGAATCGTTGCCAAAAGCCTTTCGCTCAGTCCTGCTAACAGAAAGCGAAGATTGGAGGCAGGCAATAACTGATTGCCTCAAAGGCGAGACAGCTGTAGATGACGAAGCAACATCCAAGAGGATGGAGGCAAGAGCAAGGAATTACACCTCCATTGACGGGATCCTGTACAAGAAAGGCGTAGTCCAACCTTTGCTGAGATGCATATCACAAAGCGAGGGCAGAGAACTCCTACAAGAGATACACTCAGGGATGTGCGGGTCTCACATTGGACCCCGCGCGTTGTCTGCTAAAGCACTAAGACAAGGCTTCTACTGGCCAACTCACATTAAAGATGCTGAAGAAATAGTGAAGACATGCAAAGCCTGCCAAACCTTCTCACCAATTCAGTCAGGACCTTCAGCACCAACTCAACTCATACCAGCATCATGGCCGTTGCAGAGATGGGGAATGGACCTGGTAGGGCCAATGCCAACTGCCCAGGGGGGAAACAAATTCGCAGTCGTGGCCATCGAATACTTCACAAGATGGATCGAAGCTAAGCCACTGGCAACCATAACCTCTGAAACAATCAGGAAATTTTTCTGGCAGAACATAGTCTGCAGATTCGGAGTCCCACGCTTGCTCACAGTTGACAACGGGAAGCAGTTTGATTCAGACAGTTTCAAGGAATTCTGCCATCACATAGGAACCAAAATTGCTTTCGCATCTGTTTACCACCCAGAGTCAAACGGGGCCGTAGAGAGAGCAAACAGAACAATATTCTCCGCAATCTCCAAGACCTTACTCAACCTACGCAAGGGGAAATGGGTTGAAGAACTACCAAGAGTTATATGGTCACATAACACAACAGTTTCAAGAACAACTGGGTTCACTCCATTCAAACTCTTGTACGGGGAAGAGGCAATGTTGCCCGAAGAAATCAAACACCAAAGCCTGCGTTCCATGAAGCAGCAGTTGGCTGAAGACGAAGAGTACTGCAAGGAAACCTTAGAATCAATAAGACTTGAGGCAGTGGAGAACATTACCAGGTATCAACAAGAAACAAAGAATTGGAGAGACCGCAAGGTAGTACGAAAAGACATACAAAATGGGGACCTGGTGCTCAAGAAAAAAGGAGATCACCCAAACGCTGGTAAATTGCAACCCAAGTGGGAAGGACCTTATACAGCAATACAAGCGGGAAGGTCGGGATCCTTCTACCTGAAAGACCTCGAAGGTAGAACCTCCACCCACACGTGGAACGTCGACAATCTACGTAGATTTTATATTTGAGTGTAAGGATGACCCCTGCAAAATAAGCGGCGGCACCCACATCCCTAAATACGCTTGTTTTCTTTTTCTCTACTTTTTCGCATTCCAAGGTCTGCACTCTTTTCCTCACAGGGGTACTCCTACCAGGAGGTGAGGTTTTTAACGAGGCAGAACCTATGTAAAAACCTCTGAATTATAAAGAGGAATCCACCCCAGAACCAAATCCCAAAAGTCGAAAAACAGCCAGCAACGAGGCTGTAGCATTCGACAAAACATCACGTGATCACAAGGACCCTCCGTAGCTTTCATCCAAAAGCTAAGAAAGCTCGGAACGTCCTCAAAGGTGAAAAAAAACACCAAATCCTTAGCAAAAGACCTAGCCAAGAGCCGGGCAGCAAGGATAACATGGCCAAAAAGTGAAAAAGTCCTGTCCTCCTCAGGCATCACAACATGGCCAGAAGGAACAAAACCTTCAAACCTGACAATGACCTGAGGAGAATCAGGCATCAGGAACTATATTATTTTTGCCAAAAGGCAGCGTAGGTTTAACATTCAAAGGACAGACCTCAACAAAATCCACATAACCTTCACCAAAATAAGGTTGAAGGTATCCTGCTACTCCAAGCAGACCCCCAACAAACAAAGTGTGAAATCAAAACGAAACTACAATAACCCTCGGTCAGATACAGCCAAACCAACTACCACAACAACCATCAATAACCCGATAATAAATTTTAACCTAACAGAGTACATAAAATAAATGCATGAAAGCCTATAAAACCAGGCTCACCCTACCCCCACCCTCAATCAGGATCAGCATACAAAGACCCGAGCACCAAGTGCAAACCTAGCAGCCAAAAAGCAAAAATCCTAAGCCACCATGGAAGCAGGAGTTAGCCTCACAACACCAACAAAAGTTTGTATCGCACGAAGCTTCGTAATACTAGAACTACGGCGTTGTGATGAACATCGACCACAAAGTCGTGTACAGCCACAACAGAAACAATGGAAGTCAGACTCAGAGGTCTCTGAAGGGTATCGCACGAAGTCTCGTAACATCCCTTCAGAACCTCCGACTTAGACAGCCGAAGGTTCTCCTCGACAACACTCCACGGGAGTCGAGCAAAGGAAAAAAATAGCACAATTCAGCGAAGGATCCTTCGCGCCAAAAAATTCGAAGGTTCTAAGCCCAAGAAACGGCGATCCTCCGCGCAAGAAAAAATCAACAACTCCTTCGCAACATCAAGCATCAAGAACAAGCAAGCCACAGCAACACAAAGATCCTTAGGATCAACACCACCGTAACGTTGCAACATATAAGTGCTGTAGCGCGAAGGTTGTAATAAAAATGAGATCGAAGGTTGTAGCAAACTTAAAAACTTTATTATCGATGAAGAAATCATTACAAAAGTTCGTTTACAAAAAATGAATAAACTCATCCTTCGACCCATAAAAAGTCGAAGGTTGCAGCGAAGGTTGCAGGTAGCTTGTACAAGTTCAACTTACAGATCCTCCTTCAGCTAAACAACCGAAGGACCTATGAGTCACGTACAAATTATAGCGCGAAGGTTGTCAAAATTAAAAGGTGCGAAGACCATGTAGTAAAAATGTCTGATCTTTATTAACCGTATACAATGTACATAACACAAGCTTACAACAAAAAACGAGAAACATCCTCCGACCGTAAAACTCCGAAGGTTCTAAGACCCTCGCACAATTCTAACATACGAATCTGGAAAAAGCCTAAGATCATCACAGTAATCACGTACAAGGAAATCAACTAAGTCATCTATACTACGCGTAGGATACTTGTGGCGCCACCAGTCAATTAAATAGCCCCTCGCATACAAATCTCCGCGCTTGAACGTCACCGGGGTAACGTAACTTCCTTCGACAAAGTTCGAAGGAAGATCTTCCAACGGAGAGGAATTGACAACCTGCGCGCAGAAAATAATAACTTCAAATCCAACAAAAACGAAGGATAAAACTAAAAATCCAAACGAAGCTTTCGAACCTCCGGAAAACCTTGAAGAAAAGGCTCAGCAACATCCTCAGAAGCCTCCGCCACCCAACGTACCCTATCTCTCTCACCAAAGATGCGAAGGATAGGATATGGGAACTACATAAACACATCAAATCATGTCATAAAAAATATATAACCAAAACCTACGATAAACGAAAAGAAAATCAAAATCATCAACCTAAGCCGGAGGCCATGAACCTCGGCGCGCTAGCGACCGGATAAACCCAGAGCCTTCGCCATCAATATCATATCCAACAAACTCGAACATGTCCACCAATCTCATATTAGGGAAGGCAACTTGCCAATACTCCCACAATTCACCAGAAACATAAATCCCTTTGTAAAAAAACGAAAGGGGAGTAATGAAACGATCCTGCGCAGGTCCTCCGCCAGAGACCTGCGCAGGATCAAAGTGTAAAACAAAGGCTTATCTGAAAACAACTCAATATATTATATTTTAAACAGTCTTTACAAAATAAAGCACAACCTCCGGCCTTACTTACAAAAAAAGCGTCACACACTTGGACGCAAAAAAGACTAAGAAAAACCTAAAAACTAAAAAGCCTCACACCTGAGGCGGAGGAGGAGCAGGAGCTTCGGGAGTCTCTGAAACCTTAGCACCAGATCCCTCCGGAGCTTTGGCACCAGTATCACGAGCCTCCGCTTCGGGCTGGGTCGGAGGGCACGCCTCACTCGGGAGACGCGAAGGTCCGGCCTTGACAACCTTAGCCTTCTTCTTCGCAATCTCCTACAAAATACCAAACTTAACTAACAATGCAAAGATGCGAAGCAAAGTACAAAAAGAAAAACAAATAACCAAACAATACAAACCTCAGCTCGACGATCCTCCGCCATTTTCTTCGCCTCACCCCGCCCAAACCTAATCCAGAACGAACTGATGAAGTTCCGGACAGATTTGCGCAGGGAAGAGGTCCCTTCGCCAACGTCCTCCGCCGCGGCAAAATCCTCCTTGGCAACTCCCTCCGCGTGAGAGCAACCTCCGCGGCGCAACAGCCTCGCGAAGGAGCTAACCGCGGCCAAAGCCCCAAAATCAACAGCACCTCCGACAAAGTCGGGGAGCATGCGGATATGAGACTTCAGCCACGCGAGGGCAGCCCCAACATCGCCGCCAGGCGGAGGAGCAGAGGTGCTTCCCCCAAACTTCGCAAGCGATTCGGCATAGAGCTCGACAATAGCTGCAGCCTCCGCTTCCGCCTTCCGCATGCGAGTCTGCAGCTCAGCCGCAGACGTCCGCTCAGCGTCAAGCTCTTTGCGAAGGCGTTCAGCAATGTCCTCCGCCTTCTCAGCTCGCTGCAGGGCTACATCCCTAACTCTCCCCGCCTCAGCAACACTTGTGCGGAGGACCGCCACAGAAGCTTCGGCATCCTCCTTCTCCTTCCTTAGAGCCTCCGACCCAGCCTTGTAGTCATCCCTCTCCTTCTTTAGGGAGTCAACCTCCCTCCTGACGGAGGAAAACTCCCTAACCTCCTCCGACAGACGAGCCTTCTCAGCCTCCAGAGTCTCGTTCTCCTTCTTCAGAACACCAATTGCCTCATCACGGCAGATAACCTCCCGAGAGCAACGCTCCTCTAAGGCTGCAGCCATGTGATGACCCTGCGCAAAAATAAATAGTTACAACAAACCTCCAAGTGAAAAAACCGCGAAGGAAGATTCGGCAAAGTGCAAACTTACAAGGCTATGGTGCTCATATTGCACGCGAAGGAGCGTGTCAAAGTCCATGCCGCGAAGCTTCTGACGAAAACGATCTGTAAACCAAAAACAATTGAGAAAAAACATCGTAAGAAACAAAAAACCATTGGCGGAGGCCAGAACACTAACCTCCGACCAAGGAATGAACCTCGCGCAAGGCATCAGTCCAACCTGTGATCGAAGGTTCAGAAGCACCTGCACATAACAAAAACGAACCTTAGAATAAAATGACAAAAACAAACCGAACCATTGAAACCAAAAAAGAGGAAACTCACCAGGACCAAGAACATCAGCAGGCGAAGGCCTGTTGGCCAATGCGGAGGGCGCAGGCTCACGCGGCGGAGGAACGGCAAGCCCCTCCTGCGCGACGCTGGCGCCCTTAGCCATTTCCTCCGCGGTAGCCAGCCCAGTAAAAACCTCCGCTGAAAGATAAACAAAAAAACATGAGAACAAGTCAATCAAAACTTGCATAAAAACAAAATAATCAATAAAAAATCATTACCCATGTATAACGAGTTAATACCGTCACCAGCCGGACAAAGGGGAGCCTCCGCCCTCCTGATCCTCCGAACGGAGGCGGACTCAGCCTCGTCGCTGGACTCCACCTGAACCTCCTTAGGCGGAGACCCTCCGCCAACCGAAGCAACGCGCGGACCCTCTGACTCCGCAGGATTCGCCTCCCGCACAGGGCTCGCCACGGGGGCCTCCGCGTCAGAGGACTCCTCCCCAAGCAGAGACGCGAAAGGCGCGCGCACAGAGGAAACCGCACGCGAAGCTTCAGCTTCAGGAGCTCCACCAGCATCAGCTTCAGGAGCCCCACCAGCAGCAGCAGCCTCCGCAGGCGCAGAAGCTACCGAGTTCGACTCGGCACCAGATGAGCGGGCGGAGGAAGACTCCACAGGAGTCTCTAGCACAACCTCCGCCCTCCGCTTCTTCGCAAGCTGCTTGACTGCGCCACCCCCTCTCCTCTTCTTCGACTCCGCCAAAGCGACAGCCTTCGAGGAGTCCTTCTTCTTCTCCAACCCAAGCAAAACATCCGGAGGAATAACATAATCCTCGTACTCAATCCCCAATTCCTCAAAAACGCGGTTAAACCGGGGCATCGTCCCAAGCGCAGACCTCCGCTGGAGAAACTCCTTCTCCGAGATCTTCCCGACGATCCTCCGCGCAGATACCTCCACGCGATCAAGGAAGGACTCCTTGGTCTCATCCTCCGGAATACCCGCGCCGAACCGGGGAAACGGCAACCCCTCCGGAGGACCAAACACAGGAACTTGCACCATCTCAATGGTGAACTCATCGGTCCTGCGGCCAAGTGGCCAGTAGTCAGCAGCGACCATTTCCTCAACCAAATCCCGGCCTCCGGAGTATCGGCATGCCAACGCAAATGCCTTGTCACAAGCAACTCGTTCCTCCGACATCTCCTGCGAAGGATCAACCTTCGAAAAAGGCTTCAGCTCCTTCATCAGCGACGCGTAAGGATAAACTTTGTCAACGCTGCCGTCATCCAAAGTCTTCGACGCAGCGGGGGTCCTCACGTAGAACCAAGCTCTCATCCAATCCTTCTCCCACTTCCCCTTTTGGCAGTAGGAGATTTCGCACCTCGGCCCAGGCATTGTGCGGCGCGGCATGAACGCGCAGCTTCCGAACTGCGCAATACACTCGACACCTTCGGCATCCTTCACCTTCTTAGGCTGGCGCTGGAGCTCAAAGTACGAGCAGAAGGTGTCGATGTGGGGCATGGCTCCGTAGGATTCGCACGCCCACGCGAATTTGCTAAGGGTCAGTATCCCATTGGGGCTGAAATGCTGCAGCTCCACGTTGAAGCTCTCCATCACTTCGCGAAGGAAATGATACGGAGGCATGCGAAGTCCGCAGGTGAAGAAGTCCCTGAATACCACCGCATACCCCTCTTCGGGCGCAGGCACCGTCTGACCAGCAGGAGGAGCCTCCGCACGACCTTCCTTGAAAAATCTAGCCTCAACCATGTCAGCGATATCCTCCGCCCTCACAGTCGACTGCCCGAATTCAAAAGTAATCGCCGCCATCCCCTCAAACTCCTTCGCACTTATCAGATCACCAACAGAAGCTTCGACGTCAGACAACGTCTCCTCCAGATCTTGAGCTTCGGCCGCCTCAAGCATCCACTCCTCAAACCTCCGCAGCCAACCTCCAGACCTCACGCTAAGAAAATTGCGCAAAGGACCAGAAAAATCTGACCTCGAAGGACGCGGTGAAGGAAGATGAGCCACCGTAAAACCTCCGACAACACTTGAACTAAACGCACGCAAGCAACTCAGAGAGAAAAACGTAGCGAAGGAAAGTGTGCAGGCAATGAGCAGCAGGGGTGAGAGCTCAGGGCTCCCCAGCACCTCCTTTTATAGGGGGGGGCCTGCGACCGCGCGGCCGTTGCGATTCCCCGCGCCCAACGGCTATAAGCGGAGGAATCGGGCAGACCGTTGCGCTTCATCAATGCCAACGGCTAACTCCAACGGCAATAATATCCTCCGCAATCCTCCGCAATCCTCCGCAATCTAACGAGCGTAGGATACTTAACAGCAATGATCGAAGGATCCCGGCAAAATAAAGAAACAAGAAAAATTACGACTAAGTGAAAGAAACAGTTATCCAACATTTGCTAACAAGCACATCCTGCGCACCAGGGGGGAAGGCAGCAACCATGCTCGTGACCTCCGCAGCGTAGCATGTTTTTGAGCGCATGGACCGCAGGAGTGCCATTAGCCCAAAAAGGGGGGAACTGTTGGGGAAAAGCTGCATCCTTCCCCCTGGTAGCGCCGGAGGTTATCCTTCACCTGAGGAACCTCCGACGTCTGGGACGTCGGAGGATAACCTTCGACGGGGAATACTAATGTTGACGACTCGTCAGGTCATGCAAAGTGTGCGCAGGAACTGAAGCACCGGCGGAGGTCCGCGAGCGAGGAAAAGGTTGGAACCTCCGACCCTCCCGAGTCCGAGGATAACAGGAGAACGCAACCAGGCCGAGCAACCTCCGACCAGCCGGGCTGCGGAACCTCCGACACCGAAGCGTCGGAGGATCCACAACTGGGCGGAGGCTCCGAGCCTTCGACCTGCTGAAGCCCAGTCGAAGGATGAACAAAGAGTTTGCGACGTGAAATTACGCGAGTACATTGGGGTCAGTAGACTGCGATGAAAGAATATGCTGGAATATTCCCCCACCGTCGCGGGGCATTTATGTAAATGTCGTTGAGTCGGTCTCCGAGCCCTATATAAGGGGCGTGATGCCGCCATTAATAGAGAGAGAGCATTCACTGTATTCACCTACTGTTGAGTCCACTGTCCGCTATTGCTCAAGCCTCTCACGGCACCGAGTGAGAAGGTTCTCGATCTACTGTACTGCTGGGGCGTGCGAAGAGCATTTTCCCAACACCCCTATCAATTTTCAATGTGAAATTAAGCCCAACAACAATTCCCTTTCAAGAATAAATCAAGCACATGTGCCATGTCATGGCAGATTTAACATGGGTGAATAAGTTCCGCCACAAGAAACTCAATCAACTAAGTCACTATGCTTATTCCACACCTTATTGAGTTATCAGCTTGTTTAATGTAGAAAAAGAAGAAGTGGAGAAGCCAGCATTTATGGAAACAAGTCTTGAGCATAGAGCTCTCGAGAGCGCTTACATGCGAAAAACTGATTTGCTCATTTAGATATCACACCACCTGCTTATGTATCAATAATGTTAATCTCAAAGTGAACTCTTCAGTTCATCATATTTTTAATTTTAATACTCCGTTCATTTACGAAAGAATACAATTCATAATTTTTGAGAATTCAGTCGATTTAAAATTTAACTAAAATTATATAAAGATGTAATAACATTCACGATTAAGTATTATTAAATTTATTATGAAATATATTTTTATAGTAAATCTAGTGGCAAACAAATGTTAATACTACATGCATGCACTCGTTTCGGTGGGGTTGCATGCAATCCTCTCTAGGCAATCAACGCAACCAGCGTCGCGGGCGTGCGAGAGCAGTAGTCGTAGAAACCGACTCATTTTAGGGCTATATATGAGTAGTAAGGCTAATCTTAGGGTACGTTTGGATTTTTCAATTAAACTTTAGCCAGCTAAATTTAGCTGCCAAAGGATCTAAACGACCTAGATAAAAGACTAGCTAATGTTTAGCGAAGTTTAGCTGCTTCAACCCGGCTAAACACAGCCAAAATTTAGCTAAGCCTATTAATTGGAGGAACCAAATATCCTAATTAAGTTTAGCTGGGTGTATACTTATTGACCAGCTCGGTCGGGCACGATGGGCCGACCTAGGCACAAGACTAATAAACACGGCCCAAGCACGGCACGGCCTGGCTCACATCATGCATGTGCCACCTGGCACGGCTCGGTGGTAGTGTCGTGTCTAAGCCGTAACTCTAGTCTGCAATGCCAGCGTGAGCACGGTATGATTACTAGGCTGGAACGATGTGACCCATTTATTCTCCACCATTAGATGAGCACTAATGAATCAAAGCCATTGGATACTAGTATATAAGCATATCTCCCTAATTTCCTCCCTCTCTAGTTTCCCGACCCTCCGCCCTCACCTTCCTTCACCCCGATCACTGCCACCCCACCACCGACTGCCTTGCTCGGCACCCCGTCTGCTCCCCACTCTCCAGGTCGACAAGATCTGCAGCGGTGCCCTAGGTGACGACATCGGCGCGAGGGTTGTGTGGCATGGCGGCATCACGGGCGCACAACGACGACACGTGCTGATGGGCACTTGTTGGCAACGTCACGGGGCGTGTGGCTGCTTGGCGCAAAGATGGTGCACGGTGGGCTATGGCTGGCACAAGCACTATGGGCCGCTGTGCCTAGAAGCATGGCATTGCATGGCTAAAGCCTCGGTAGTGTCGTGCTTGGGCCGCAACCTTGGCACAGCAGACACAGCACGGCTAGGGCACCGTGTCATATAGTGTCATGTCGTGCAGCTCGGTTGGCCATGTATATATAGCTAGGAAAACATTTAGTTTTGAAATTTTAGCTAGCTAACTTTAGTAGCTGGATTTAAATAGGGTCGTGGATTTCATGCGGTGGTGTTATAAAAATTGTCACGTCAATTTAATTTTATATCAGTAATTATGATAAAACTCTCTCTATTTTACAATTGACTTGTCAAGTCATTAAAAATTAAAACTGCTGAATCTTCACTCGAACAAGTCTAAATAGGTTAACGAGGAATTAATAGTCCTTAGTCTCCATTAAAAATTGTCGTGCGCTTGTAAATTCTAGATGGAGTACTAGTTAAATTTTTTTAAAAAAAATATCACTCTATCACCACGTGCTGGCGGACGTGAAGCATCCGGTTTAATTTTTCGTGGAATCGGCGTCGAGCCACGACGCAAACGTCAAGAGCTGCGTGCCCAAATGTGAGACAGGATCAGATGGGCAAGGAAAAGCACCCTGTTTGCTGCCCGGAACGCCCGCCATTGATGGCCTCCTCGTGCCTTCGTCCGTCGTCTCCTATTCATCAGTCGACAAGATGCTTTAATTACCGCACGTTTCTGCATATGAAGAAGAGATAGCTAGCTCTTGTTGCGCAAAAGGGAAATAAATAAAGCTAGCTAGAGAGAGCTCGTAGAAAGGCGTTGCCCAACAAAGCGTCGCCGTGCATGGGACGCACTCCACAGTCGGAGTCGGAGCCCGGCGCCGCCGCAAGTACAAGCGGTCTCACCGTCCGGCTCCGGCCGGCGCGCACAAGGTATTGGACGTAGGCAGTTGCACGCCTGAGCGTATAATCGAGTGGTGAGAGTGCACGACGGTGCCAATCAGGATATCGTTTGGCATGCAGTAGACAGTATAGTGGTGGTGCCGTTTAGAATAATGGCGCCAAAAGGATGCTCAACTTGGAGTAAATAGTGTGCCTCTCCTTGAGTATTAGTGATGGCTAACACCAGTCTCAATGGAGAGTTTCATAGTGTTGTTTGTAAGATTGCTATGTCATATAAAATAAAATGAAATTTGGATGAAACACCTGTTCTCAATGGAGAGTTTCATTCTATAGCTTAATAGATATTTAATTTCAAGATTTATAGAGAGTTGGTAATCGTGACATACTTATTTCTTCTCTCTTCTTAAATACACTACTATGTCATCCAAAATATCTATGTGACAGTCTATCTAATATGAATGAAATTTAGATGAAACTCACTTAGACTGGCTAAGCGGCTGCTGTGTAGTAAACTAGTAATCCTACCCACGGTAGCCATGTCGATCGATAGAGGGATCGTCCAAATCCGAGTACCAAAGCACCCAACATTAGAGGCCTTTATTTACCGGCCCTATACATGATAGGATACTAGGATAAGCATGTTGATGGCGATAGTACTACATCTTTTTTAACTGATGACTGGTAGTGATTGCAGTCCAGTCAGGAAGTGCTAGGTTCAAACAATGGGATGCCGAACAGGGGATAATCTGACTCAAGCTCCCTAATCCACCTGCTTGCAGTGGTATCGGCAATGGGATAATCATATATCTATGAAGTATCACCTAGACACCTACTGTATTTGTTTATGTAGACTAAGACTCATCTGTACTAAAAAGGGATCCGAGTGGCATATCATATGGGGCCACTTGAGTCGCTGACGATGGGCCATATATGGTGGCAAATTATATGCCACACACCCCTCATAATAATGCATCTTGGACGATGATGTGGGTTTCTTATGCAGATCACTGAAGTTGCGGATGGGCAAAATTAGATTTTGGCTGCTCAAATCTTAAGACTTTATCTCTCCATTTCAAAACACAAGTTATTTCAGTTTCATCCCAAATCAAAATTTTCCTAACTCAGAAAAAAAATATAATCTTGTTGAGTAGTGCTTTGAAAATATAATCTTGCTAAGCGAAAATAGTAAAGTACTCATTCAGTTTTAAACTATAAGACTTTCTGGCTTATATAGTTTTTGCTACACACACCTAGATACAAATTATGTCTAGATGTGTAGTAAAAGCTATGTATCTAGAAAAAAAACTGAATGTCTTACAATTTAGAATGCATGGAACAGTAAAACTTTTTTTTTGTGATGATTAAGATGGAGACAATTAAACACTTGTTTTTTAACTGCCTTTTTGCTTGTTCCCATATATGGCATGTATTTCAGGAAGCTTTGGATCTATATTTGGGAATTAGTTAGGAAACTTTAGTAAAGAATTAAAACTGGTAATACTGTTAGGGGGAGGGCCGGCCGCTATGTGTTTGGCCTGTTGGGCACTTTGGTTTACCGGGAATTCTTTTAGTATTTCAAGGGAGGTTTCTTTTTCAGGTTTTATTCTCGATTATCTGATGCTCCGTACTTGGTTTATTCTCCAGAAATCATATACTTGGAGTTGCAACAGTTGGTGAGGGTGGCCAATAGCGTTTTTCTTCTAGACACATGGGTCGCAATCTAGTAACTAATATATTCACTAGATTGTGTGTGTTTTTTTATTACACCCACGTCAAAACTACTTTTTAATTTTTTAAAAGTCTTTACATACATCCACTGGACTGAATTTGCTCTTGGAATCTTGATACTTGATATAGCTTTCCCATCTAGCTTTTCATCACGATGGCATAATCCCACAAAAGAATTGCAATCTACCTAGCTAGTGCCATTCAGTCCAGCTTATACTTTTTATGATTTATCAAGTCCATAATTCACTGTTAAGGCTGCTACGTAGTTACCCTAGTAGTTTATCTCAAGGTAGCTAGATATGTCACATCTTTTTCTTTTTTTGAAACTATATGTCACATCTTGGCCGTGCATGCATGGCGGCCTGCAGCCCTCTGTTTAGGACAGGCGTCGTGAAGAGGCGTGGAGGCTATAAAAAATGGTGGGCCCGGGTGGCCCAGTTCGTTCGTTCTTCGTTCTGTTGCCTCGCGTGGCTATAAAATGGCAGCTTGCTCGTTTGCAGAAGACACACACAGCAGTTCACAGTAACAGATAGTCTTCTCAATTCCCATCCATCGATCTCTCGCCGTCGCCGAGCTCGATATCTCAGTCCATCGATCGCCATGCGTCCACCGCGCTCCGCTGTGCCGGCCATGGCGCTGGCGCTTGCGCTGGTCGTGGCACTACTGGCACTGGCCACCACGGCGGTGGCCCGCCACTCCTACACCACCACCATCGTTCCGGCGCCGGCGGAGCGGGCGGACGAGGAGGTGCGGCGTATGTACGAGGCGTGGAAGTCCAAGCACGGCCGGCCGCGCGGCAACTGCGACATGGCCGGCGACGAGGACCGGCTGCGGCTTGAGGTGTTCCGCGACAACCTGCGGTACATCGACGCGCACAACGCGGAGGCGGACGCCGGGCTGCACACCTTCCGCCTCGGCCTCACCCCCTTCGCCGACCTCACCCTCGAGGAGTACCGCGGCCGCGCCCTCGGCTTCCGCGCCCGCCACCGCGGCGGCCCGAGCGCGCGCGCGGCAGCCAGCAGGGTCGGGAGCGGCGGCACCCGCTCTCACCACCGTCGTCCCCGTCCCCGCCCCCGCTGCGGCGACCTCCCCGACGCCATCGACTGGCGCCAGCTTGGCGCCGTCACCGACGTGAAGAACCAAGAACAATGCGGTCCGTAGCCTACTCCATCGGCACCATGCGTGCATATTCTTCTCCGGCGAGAATTCGCATCTATTTATCTGATGGTCTCTGGGCCGTGGGACGTGTGGATGTGTTGCAGGTGGGTGCTGGGCGTTCTCGGCGGTGGCGGCCATCGAGGGGATCAACGCGATCGTGACGGGCAACCTCGTGTCGCTGTCGGAGCAGGAGATCATCGACTGCGACACCCAGGACAGCGGCTGCAACGGCGGGCAGATGGAGAACGCCTTCCAGTTCGTCATCGACAACGGCGGGATCGACAGCGAAGCCGACTACCCCTTCATCGCAACTGACGGCACCTGTGATGCCAACAAGGTCGGCACTGTGTACTGTGTACTGTCGCCATCATCATTCATCAAAAGTGAAGCTGCAGCTTGCTTCATTAATCTCAGTACTAACAATAATGGAGATCGAGAGGTACGTTGTATGAATATATAATTGTTGGATGCATGCAGGCGAACGATGAAAAGGTCGCCGCCATAGATGGGTTCGTGGAGGTGGCGAGCAACAACGAGACGGCGCTGCAGGAGGCGGTGGCGATCCAGCCCGTCAGCGTCGCCATCGACGCCGGCGGACGTGCGTTCCAACACTACAGCTCGGTAAGCACGCACACTGCCCAAACCTCCTAATTAAACCTGACGATCGTCGATCGATCGTCGTCTGATCTTGGCTCATCTGATGAACCCCCCTACTCCGTTCCGTTCCGTTCCGGGTGGATATGATGCAGGGCATCTTCAACGGGCCGTGCGGGACGAACCTGGACCACGGCGTCACGGTGGTGGGCTACGGCAGCGAGAACGGCAAGGCCTACTGGATCGTGAAGAACTCGTGGAGCGACAGCTGGGGCGAGGCCGGCTACATCCGCATCAGGCGCAACGTGTTTTTGCCCGTGGGAAAGTGTGGCATCGCCATGGACGCGTCGTACCCGGTGAAGGACACCTACGGCCCCGCCGCCACCGCCATGGATGTGCTCAAGATGGTCCTTGCTTAGCCGGCAGAGCAGGCAGCGGACTCGACTACAGTTGCTTCGATCACTCTTATATAGAATAAGGAACAACTGAAGTCGTTGCTTGGTTTTTATTACTAGCGTTGCGCTGAGTTTGTGTGATGCTCGAGGATCTTGTGCAACTTGTATAGTGTTGGTGTGGTAAGTTAACTAATAATAAGTAGTATGTTATTGCGTACCTATCTTTCTTGAGTCGTAATGTAATGAAGTTAATTACAAATGAATAAATAAATAATGATAAAGATGTTTGTTTGTGCTTATTTGTTCGTTTTTTTTTTCTCGTGGGCTGCTTTTCATCGTCGTGGTCTTGTGGATACCGTGTCAATCGAGACCAGCCCAATAAGGAGCAAGGCCACATGGCCCAAGGAAAATGTCACCTTGGCGGGCCATACAAGGGAGCCGACGGGGGGCCCTACGGTCCAGCCGTTCGGACCGAATCACTCGTCCGGCAGATTCCCGCCCAAAAGTCTGCGCACGTATGGAGCTGGCGCGTACAAAGTATATTTTTTCGGACTGTTTCTTCACACTGTTTCAAGATTGGATATTTGTTGTACTTTTCTGTAGCCCGCGCTCGTGGCTCATAGCTTTCCCATGTACTGCTGGTACAATGAAATAGTGCAGCAGCATATCCACGTCACACCATGCACAAAATAGTTTTTAACAAAAAAAGTCATAACTTCTAAACAAAATATCCAAATTAAATTCCGATTACACCATTAGATTTTTTATAATAAATCCTTCAAAACAAGATCCCACATGAATATATTTAGATAAAATTTTAAATAACAAATATTTATTATATAAAAATAGAATATTTTTGTATTGAGCTTAGATGATGTTTTAGGTTTAAAAACAATATTCCGTCTTCATAAGAAAACATTCTAAGAACCATATTGGTATTATATTATAATGTACATAAAATAATAAATAATAAACAAATACATACATAGTATAAATAAAAACAAATAAAATCTAGAGTAATGCATAAGGAGAAAACATAATAGATAAAAAAATAAAAGAATATCATCTGAATACTCTTCAAATATCTTAAAATACTAATATACAATAGAATATCACATGTTTATTAAGTAATTATCACTAAATACGCAATGGAACAACGCTGAATATGTTATAGAACATCGCATATATATTAAGCGAACATCATTAAATACATCATAGAACATCACATGTATATTGTGCGAACATCACAAAAACATCATAAAATGTCACATATATAACACGAGAACATCACATATATATTACGTGAACATCGTAAACATATATGTATTCTATGTGAACATAAAAGATATCACAGAACATGACATATATATTAAAAGAACACCACTAAATACATCATCGAACATCGCATATATACTACGAGAACATAACATGTATATTATGAGAACATCACAAAAAACATCATATAATATTACATATATATCATATATATAAATAAGTACATAACATAAACCAAATAATAATGAAAAATCTTCAGCAGATCATAAGAAAAAAAATATAAGAAACATGTAATAGAAAAAAATTAAAGAACATCATGTTTCGTTGCCATGGCCCATGAACAACATTGCACATACTTGGTTCCGGAAATTAATTAGCATAGATGCACAAAAAATTAGCATAGATAAGACATGCATGCACAAACTAGAATAAAGTCTGTCTATTCTATAGCATCAGAGTAGCAGTGTAGCACAGCTAGCGGTTGACAGTGGCTGTCCATCCTACAGGGCCCACCTCATCCATATATTCTCCACTTTCATCAACAAAATTTAAAAAGTCATAGCTCCTAAACTAAATATCTAAATCAAAATCCGATTACACTATAGTGTTTCTTATAATAAATCCTTCAAAACAAGATCTCACATGGATATATTTAAATAAAATTTTATTAATAAACATTTATCTTATAAAGATATAACATTTTTATTTATGATAGATAATGTTCTAGGTTCATAAAATAAATGTTCCATCTTTGTAAGAAAAATGTTCTCAGTTTATTAAAAAATAGTGTTCTAGTTTAGATTCATGAAAATGATATTATAATATTTAAAATAAATAAATAAATAAATACATCATGTAAACAAAAAAATAAAATCTAGAGCAAAGCATAAGGAAAAAAACACGTAATAGAGAAAATTTTAAAAGAACATCATATGGATAGTTTTAAAACATCCTAAAAATAAACTATAAAACATCACATGTGTACTAAACTGAACATCACTAAATACACTATAGAACACTATTTAATACATTATGGAACATTGTATATATATTACGTGAACATCACTAGATATATCATAGAACACCACACGTGTACTAAGCGAACATCACTAAATTCACAATAGAACATCACTCAACACATTATAGAATATTGTATGTATAGTAAGTAAACATCGCTGATTTAATCATAAAACAACACTTAATGTATTATAGAACATCGCATATGATGCAAAAAAAGATTAATAACAAAGAGAGATTAAGAAATAAAACATGAATAAAAGAAAACATAATTAAAAATTAAAAGAAAAAACAAAATTAAAAAGAAAAAAATAAAAATAGAACATCAGCACGTGAACATCAAAGAAAATAATAACAATAAGAAAAAAGATAAAATATACAAAACAAAGGATAATATAAAAAAATGAAAATAAAAATAAAGCACAAAAAAGATAGAAAAAGAATCAAATGGAATATAAAATGAAAAAAAAGAAATTAAAGAAAATAAACAAAGAAAGATTAAGAAATAAAACATGAATAAAAGAAAACATAATTAAAAAATAAAAGGAAAAACAAAATCAAAAGAAAAAATAAAAAAAATAGAACATCAGCACGTAAACATCAAAGAAAAATAATAAGAATAAGATAAAAAAATAAAGATACAAAACAAAGAATAATATAAAACAAAAAAGGAAAATAAAAATAAAGCACAGAAAAGATAAAAAAGAACCAAACGGAATATAAAATAAAAAAAAGAAAGAAAAAAGAAAAGAAATTAAAAAAAATATAGCAAGAAAAAGAAAAAGAAAAAAGAAACAAAAAAAAGACAAGAAAACTAACAGCAACGAGATCGGGAGGGAAAAAGAAAAGAAACATAAAAAGAAAGAAAAGAAAAAGAAAGAAAAAATAAAAAAGAAAGAAATAAAAAAGAAACGTACGTACCTGTGACGTGCTCACGCGTGAAGTCATCGCGCGGGAAACCATCGGACGGAGACTCCGGTCCGAACGTTCGGACCGGAAGATTTGCGGGAGCCGACTGGCCGAGCCAAGGTGTGGGTCACAGCCTCACAGGTCTAGATGCAGGAAGCCCCGCAACGGCGGCGGCGGCCACGGGCCCCCTTGGGTGCATTGCATGGCTGAAAATGATGCCTAATGCAATTGCACTGCTTAAGCATGCAATCCTATCCAGTTCTACGACATAGGATGAAAAGAAGACTGAAAAATTGCAACCCGCTTCGCTAACAGATAGTCAAAATGAGAATATCATCACTATATCAGAGTTCATTCTTGCTATCATCTTTCAAACCTTTTTTTTGTAACCTGAAGCCGCGATAGGAATTGCAGACAGTTTTGTTTCTATAGATCGCAAATTGGCTACAGAAGAAATTGGTGCACGTAAAGCAAACAACGTTGCATCTACAAATTGCAAATTGGCTACAGAAATTGATGCACGTAAAGTATCTGGGGCAGCAATTCTAGGCGTAACATTGATCCAGAATCAAGCAATGGATTCATCATACCTGCAACCTATTACTTGTGTCCAGAAAAACAAGAATTATCCTTTCAAATAATCTGAGATGCTGACAATTGAAGAGGTAAAGTCGTGTGATACTCGTTCCAAATATAACTAGTCATGTCCAAAGTTTCTTTTCTTTCTCAATTCAACCTCTAATCTAAATACAACTTAAAATTACTAACCAAGTAGGCACATATTGTGTATCAACAAAAGATTAGTGGCTCGCTACATATGCGACCTCTGACAGGTTTAATGACATCTTGAAAAGCAAACTGATATGATAATTCATGTAGACACCTATACATTGACCTCATATTGTATATATATCAATATCAATCAATCTAAATCCAGAGCACCCAGCTTACCGAGGTTTCAGTAGCATAATTGCATAATATCCTATCTCCTGGCTTAAACTGAGCATCATAACACAAGCGGAATTACTGAAGCAACACGCCAACAAAAGATCAGATAGCCACAAAGATACATCCACTTCACAAGCATGAGCATAGCAAATAACAAAGATATAGCCAGAAACCATGAACAAACATAGCCACAACTTCAGGGTTCACTTATTCTTCATTCCATAGTTCGACCAAACTGCTGCACAGCAGCAAGTGTTCACAAATAACCAGACAACATCGGACTCAACATGGGCTCTGCATCAGACAGGCAAACAAGAGCCAAGACTCGACCAGGACTCAAACCACAGAACACGATGACAGACGGTCTCCTAATCTCAGGAGACCCACAAGGCACCAGCACCACACTTGTGAACCCAGGGACAACACAGCCCAGCAGAACTTACTGGCCACCACGGAGGCGGAGCACCAGGTGGAGGGTGGACTCCTTCTGGATGTTGTAGTCTGCCAAAGTGCGGCCATCCTCCAGCTGCTTGCCAGCAAAGATCAGACGCTGCTGGTCTGGGGGGATGCCCTCCTTATCCTGGATCTTCGCCTTCACATTGTCAATGGTATCAGAAGACTCCACCTCCAGGGTGATGGTCTTGCCGGTGAGGGTCTTGACGAAGATCTGCATACCACCACGCAGGCGGAGCACCAGGTGAAGGGTTGACTCCTTCTGGATGTTGTAATCAGCAAGGGTACGACCATCCTCAAGCTGCTTGCCAGCGAAAATGAGGCGCTGCTGGTCCGGGGGGATGCCCTCCTTGTCCTGAATCTTGGCCTTCACATTGTCAATGGTATCCGAGGATTCAACCTCCAAAGTGATAGTCTTGCCAGTGAGGGTCTTCACAAAGATCTGCATACCACCCCTGAGCCTGAGCACAAGGTGAAGGGTGGATTCCTTCTGGATGTTGTAGTCAGCAAGGGTGCGACCATCCTCGAGCTGCTTCCCAGCAAAGATAAGACGCTGCTGGTCCGGAGGGATGCCCTCCTTGTCCTGAATCTTGGCCTTGACATTATCAATGGTGTCTGAGGACTCGACCTCAAGCGTGATGGTCTTGCCAGTGAGGGTCTTGACGAAGATCTGCATACCACCCCTGAGCCTGAGCACAAGGTGGAGTGTCGACTCCTTCTGGATGTTGTAGTCAGCAAGGGTACGGCCATCCTCGAGCTGCTTGCCTGCGAAGATGAGACGCTGCTGGTCCGGGGGGATGCCCTCCTTGTCCTGGATCTTGGCCTTCACATTGTCGATCGTGTCAGAAGACTCGACCTCAAGCGTGATGGTCTTGCCAGTGAGGGTCTTGACGAAGATCTGCATGCCTCCCCTGAGCCGGAGCACCAGATGGAGGGTGGACTCCTTCTGGATGTTGTAGTCAGCAAGGGTGCGGCCGTCCTCAAGCTGCTTGCCAGCAAAGATGAGCCTCTGCTGGTCCGGAGGAATGCCTTCCTTGTCCTGGATCTTAGCCTTGACGTTGTCAATGGTGTCCGAGGACTCAACCTCGAGGGTGATGGTCTTGCCGGTGAGGGTCTTAACAAAGATCTGCATCTGCAAACGTCAACAAGCAAAAGCAGGGTAAGCCAACAAAATTCATAACTAGAGCATACAAAAAAAATGCTACAAGGAAACTGGCCAAATCTGAACAGAAAAATATATCCCATGAATATTAGCTGCTCAGCATCATACACTGTAGACAACTAAATGTGAAGCTTATCATAATAATAAGCAGCAGCAGAACCATTAGCATTTATAATGCTTGAACTACCAGGTACAAACTGATTTGGCAACAAATGATAGATGGACTGATTGGGTTCGACACTACACGAGTAACATATTCAGGATGCAATTAGCAATTATGCAGCAGTATCTACTTTAGCCATGATATAGCATCCCTGATGACAATCAGTAATCACCATAAGGCAAAGGCATAAGAGCAGGAGTCATATATCATGCACATAAATCAATTGAGATGAAATTATATATCTAAAGAACAAATAGTAGCAATCAAGTTTCCCTCTGGACAGAATAATCTAACTAGACGAAGCGAACCAACAATTCTAAACCAAATCATCACATAACAGTAACGCTATTACAACCATAAAACGCAGGTCCGGCCGCGCCGGCCTGGCGATGACGGGCATGCCAACATCAGCACAAGTGCCCAACCTAGCAGGCAAGCGAACCAAACAACATGTAAAATCGCGCCAGCACGGATCGAGAGCAAATAATCCCAAACAACAACATGTAAAATCGCGTGAGCACGGATCGAGAGCAAATAATCTCATTACAGCCCGCGGATCCACACCTCTACCCGCGGATCAAACCGAAATCGACTACAGATTGCAGGATGCGATAAGTCAAAGTCGTCGCTCTCGCGACCAAACAAGACCTAATAATAATGAAATAGATCCGCGACGAACCGACAAACACGAACAGGGAAATCATACGAGACGGGTCGTGAACTCGCGCGCGTACCTTGAGAGGATCGGGAGAGGCAGGCTCCTTTGCTTTCGCTCGCAGGAGAATTCTTTCGACGGGATTGGATTGGGAGATTGGAGATTGGGGACTTGCGAGGGGAGGGTGCCGGTTTATATAGACGGGGAGGGAGGGAGGGGGCGGAGAAGGCCATACCCAGGCACAGACGGAAGGGTCCCGTGAGGCAGGTGGGCCCCGCGGCGAAAGGCGGTTGCATTGCATCGCGGTGTCGTCGTGGAGTTCGTCCCCACCGCATAATTTTTCCGGAAAAAAAAGTTGGTCACGCCGTTTGCTTCCGGGGGTTGGTGGCCGTTAAATGGTAGTAGTAGACGGCGAGATGACCCGTCCCGGTCCCGCTAGGTGAAATTTCTGCATTTTGAACCTTTTTTGTAACTTTTTGTACTAATAGACCCCTCGCGAAACATTTTCTAGGAATAGACCATTTTTCGGCGTGTTAGGACATGACGCCGAACTTAGGCACTTAGGCGCCCTGTCAGTTGACGCCGAACATGTGCCACGTCAGCGACGACTCTGGTCGCCATGCAGCATGGCCCACATGTCGGCGATAAGTGAAGCGACGCCGAGCCGCACATTTCGGCGCTTAGTGATTTGACGCCGAGGTTTAGGGTCACGGCCCACGGACTAGCACGGCCCACGAGCTCGGCGCTGAATCCATTAGCGCCTAGTCCAACAGTTCGGCGCTGGTCGACTCAACGCCGAGCTATGGCCCCCCTAAATACCAGCCACGGCTCCCTTCTTCCTCCTTCATCCATTATTTCATCAGGTTTCTCTCTCTCCCCCTTCGCCCACGAACCCTAAATCCTAAATGCAGCTGTAGGGAGGCCAGATCGAGGGCTAGGACGACTTGCCAAGGTGCTCCTCCTTTCCCTCTTTCATTCTATCTGTTTGGATTTGGTTGCATGTGTTGTTTGTTCATGGAACTTGTCATTGATGGTTTTCTTGATGCCATGTTTGGAATGTTTGTATGAAATGATTATGACCCAAATGTATGTTTGTTGTGGATATTAATAGTGTTTCGTTTATTGTTTTCGTTATGTATTGGTGGATTAGTGTTTGTTGTGTGGTAATTGAAATTCACATTTATTTAGATGCCAAAAAAAGAATGCCTAGAAGCACCACAATGTCGTCGTGTAAAAAGGAACTGCCCTTGTGGTGTGCTGGCAAAATATGGCCTTGTTCCCTCGGAGCTTGGTGTAGGACTGTATTGTGGTCATACGGTTGACCGTGATATTGTAAGTGACATTCTCACCATTTGTACAACCAAATATTTGTATCATGTTGTTGCAAGAACCATAGTTTTTTTATCTTTTTGCAGAGTACTCGGAAATGTGATTAGGAGCAATATTGGGAGCAAGACGAGGTGGAGGCTAGGCTAAAGGTTAAAGATAATTGGCTGGATCATTATATTATGACCCGCAATTCTAGGCTCGTTCGCTGGCTAATTTGATTTGTGAAAGCCGTCTACGAAACCCAGAGAAGTTTCCTCCTACCTCTGAAGGTGTGATTCGAATTGACCTATTAGTATAATTAGAGTATTGATCATTGGTAGTATTTTTTCACTAAATAGTACCACACTTGTGTAGGTGACATGGACACAAGTCAGCACGCTGCTCAATTGGCAGACGCTAGACGAGGGAAACGAAAGTTGGATGAGGGTCGGTCCTTGTTGTCCCAGCAACTTGCTTCGGGTCCTGCTGGTGATCCCGTTGTTGTGGAGCAAGTTGTGGATGATGTTCCCCACGGTGTCTCTTTGGGTCCTGGAGATTTTGTCAATCAACATCACATGCTAGATGAAGTAGACGATGAGCTCTTTTCCCAAGCAGCGGCCAAAGCTAAGGCGGAGTACTATCAAAAAAAGGCAACAAATGTATTGGATTGGGGGGAGATGGACGACGAGCTTGATTCGCAAGTAGCAGATGCGATGGAGGCGGCGTATGGGGCGCAAAAAACGGTCCCAGTGATTAACCCGTCTCCTTGTAGGGAGGATGCGTCGTCATCGGACGAGGATCTTCTTTCTGGTTATGTTTCACCACCGTGAATGTAATGCTTTGTTGTCATCCATTCCCTCAATTTGTCAGTTACTAATGTACGCGTCATGTGTACACGAATTGTATTGTGACTAGAGTTTTAAGTTGCACTTTTGGACTACCTAGTGACATGGTTTCAGTGAGTACCAATTTATTTGAAATTTGTGAAGTAAAATTGATCAGTAGAAGTTTCCTGTGCAACACAGTTTAAGGGCAAGTGTTACACTCGTAACACTAACTATGGTGTCTTAATAAATATTTCGTTTTGCACTGTAAAAGATATTTGTAGAAAAAAACATATGGGCAGAATCTCGGCGTTAAGTCATTTGACGCCGAAGCTAGGCACTTCGGCGTTTCGACTTCATCCAACCCAGGGAGTACCAGGGCTCGGCGTGAAGTCAATAAACGCCGAAGTACAAAACCTCGGCGCTTCGGGACTTTCGATTCCAGGGAGAACCCGGGGTCGGCGTCAAAGGACTAAACGCCGAGCTTTCTCACATCGGCGCTTCGGAACCCTTAGTTCCAGGAAAGACCAGGTTTCGGCGTTAAAAGATTAAACGCCGAGGTCATGTAAATGTTGATTTTAAAACACTTGGACTGGTTTTTGCACGAAGGCTTTTCACCAGATTGCGAACATCCACTTTGAAGACAAAATGCAACATATGAAAACAATACATGCCATAGTCGTTACTAACACCATAATATTTAGAATTTAGAAGTCCATACACACAAGTCCTTACAATTCCATACACAATAAGTATTTAGAAGTCCATACATAATATTTAGAAGTCCATACACCATATTGGGAAGTTGCAACAGTTGTTCACTTCATCACTTAACGCTCACGGCGGTGATATGTACGCTGCTTCCCTCGCCCAAGTGCATAGGTACCAGGAGTGTACCTGTCCACCGGCCGGATAGTCCTATGTGGGCGTTCACCTTCCTGAGTCGCTTGGGGTGCATCGTCGAGCTGCGACATGCCCATCTCATCATAGTAGTCGTCCTCATCTTCCGTACCTGCAGCTCCCGCTCCATGCGAAGATGAACCTCCTGCTCTATGGGAAGACGAACCTCCAGCTTCATGCAAAGTTGGGCCGTGGGAAGATGCAGCTCCTGCTCCTTGGCTGGTACCGGCTCCAACCTAGTGTGGGACTACGACATCGGGTTCACGTCTACAACCGAGCCGTGCAGCAACCTTGCGTAGGCGCGTCATGGCACGCTGCAATTTGGGGAAACATTAGATTTGGCACGCTACCATGTTAACTTAGATTTGGCGACTACCTGAATGTGTTGGCGTAGCAAATTGGCTTCGTCGGGATCTCCCACCGGAATCATAAGTGTCCTTCCTTGCTCCGCCACTGTCCTCATGATCTCAGTGCCCTGTTTAATAATTATTGTTTAGACACCCCCTCAAGTATGGACGTAAAGAAACTGAATTGGTTACAAATACAAAACACTCACCGCTCTTGCTAACGCCGGCGCGATCTCAACCTGTCGGCCACCTCTGGTACCTATGTCATATGGGTTGTCACCTTCTTCGTCACTCGCAATGTCAGCAATGTCTTGTTCCGACCAAGCCGGCCTCAATTGAAGCCTTGTTCGTTCAGCAAGCCATGCAAGGTACTCCCGGAAAGCGTTGTCACGATGGACAACGAAGATGCGCATGTTGTTCTGCTCCTTCAAGTTCCACTCATCGATGTAGCGATGGTGCTCCAGCTGCCAATCGGTGATCTTTTTCTTCTTTTGTCGGCTGTACCTGCAAGTTTTTAGCAACGTGAAGTAATATCAATTTCCGCTACAGCAGTGCATTCATTATAATTGAACGTGGTACTAGAGCAAATTACTTACTTATGCAGTTGCCAAGAAGTGGAGAAATCCTCTGGTGGACAAGGCTGCAGCCTACCAAACTGACGTGCGACACGATGAGGGAGATGATACTCCACTGCATAGAAACAAATTAAAGGACACCTCATCGTCCACAGGTCCTGGTCCACTGTGCATAATGTGCTCAAATTGAGGGCTGTAATCTGAGGGCGAGTATATGGGCGCCATTCAACCTGTAGTCATCAATTTTGGTTCACACATGCCAACATAGGAACAAGGTTGTTACAGATTTGCAAAACTTACATGGTGAGGTAGTAGGGTGTCCAGCTCGTTTGTGAAACTGATGTACGCGTGGTGTGACACATGGTAAGTTCCATGGGCTCCCTCGTAGATGTGTGCCACGGTTGGAGCGACAATTGGGTCTCCCTGAGGAAACCAAGCCCGTAGCTGCTGGATCTTGTGTGGTCTCCCAACTGGAAATCTCTCCCACATCCAAATCTGTAAAGATTACGAATTTCCATGTTAATCATTGACATAAAGGGTCAGCAAGCCTCAGTGACACAAGTTAACATTTATACCTGCAGTAGTGTGATGCATCCTGACATTGTAGAGTACTGTCCTCCTGCACGTCGGCAAGCCTCGCAAAGCTGCCGATACAGGAAGGCCAGTATAGCAGATCCCCAGCTTCTGTTGCCGGCGTCGTCCCAGTTTAGAAGGCACGGATGTACATCCACGACGCTGTGTCTCCAGTGCCGTCAGGGAATAGAACTGTACCGAACATGTGTAGCACGTACGCCCTGCAGTAGTAGGTGATGGTCGCGTCGTCTGCATCGGCAGGGCACTGGTGAAACTGCTCTCGCAGCCACCTCAGAGACACCCCACTTGTGCGCCTCTTCTTGCCTGCCTCAAGCTCAGGTAGTGGACGTCCTAAGAACTGGCTCACCCGATTCTCCCATCCTTCTGACTCCGTGTCTCCTGTCACTGGGATGCCTCGGATTCTTACTCCAAAGATCATTTGTACATCTTCAAGAGTGACCGTCATCTCTCCACACGGTAGGTGAAAGGTATGTGTCTCTGGCCGCCAACGGTCTATCATCGCTGTTAGGGCCGCCGGGTTGAATGGTGGTGTCCCACGACGACATACTCGAGCGACGGTAGCAAGGTTCGCCCGCTTCAGCAGGGGCGTGTACCGGTCGTCATAAATCATTGTGGTCGCGGCCTCATGTGTCATTGGCCTTAGTACGTTCAGTACCTGCACAATCAAAAGGAAGACATAGTTAAACATGATTAAAAGATTAAAATCAATGATATAATCTCATGTACATGTTGCTTTATGTGTCCTGTAAGATTACCTCGCCATTCTCGATTTTCCTAGCCCGATGATGCTCATCGAACCTTGCATCAAGTAGGGTGTACCGATCCATCCTGCAAGTATTTAAAATTACATAGAATTAGTAGGCATCAATTAAACAAAACATATGATAGATTCGCAAGTTTGTAATGATACAAAGAACTATTACGATACAAATTATTAATAGTTACATACTATTACGCTACCTGTTGTCTAAGTAATTCAGGACATCTTCGCCTATTGTGCCCGGGCTTATGGCATTTGGAGCAACGACTTTTCTGGGTGTGCTCTATAAAATGTGTGCCAACCTTACTCATGGTTGATCTACCTTTCATTGCTCGGTCCATGTCCATCCTAAACCGCTTGCGCCGCCGAGGTCCTCTACTCTTCCATAGTAAACCAAGATCAGCCACATACTTCGGGCCATCATAAGCAGGCCATTGGCTCTCGTCTAGAAAGGGCTCAAATTGAGGATTCCAAGTGCTGAGAAGATTTCTCAAAGAGAACTCCACAGCCATACGGGGAGGGATCTCAGCGTCAACACGTCTAAGACGACAAGCTGTAATCATGTGGGAGCAAGGCCTATGGTATATGGTCGGTTTCTCACAAGAACATTTGTTCTCATTGATTATTACTTTATGTTTTCTAGCACCACGGTCCTCACCACCGATGTTAGTTCCACCACCCTCTAGAATCTCGTAACCATGATTGATTGGATCGAAACAGGTACCCTTCTGTCGCTTGGACTTCCTTTTTGAGAAAGATAGTTCTTGAGAAACTAAAAGTGGCCAAAGTTTCCCTGCTGTCCATAGAGATCGTGCATGCTTCTTCCTCGCAACAAACCAAGAATTCAACTTATAGAAGGTGAATGAGGCAATAGCAGTCACAGGCAGACCACGAACCTCTCAGAAGGCTATTAAACATCTCTGCCATGTTACTAGTCATGAAGCCCCATCTCCAACCTCCGGTGTCATACACAAGTGTCCACTTCTCCTTGGACGACATCAAGTCACTCAAAAATTGTCTCCCATCAACATTTGTAGCTAACTTAAGTGCTTCCAGCTTCGCATTGAATAACTTCACCTCTCGTTGTCTGCAAACCTCCTCAAATAACTTGAAGTTGTCTTTTGTGTGATCACGCCTTATAAGATTCTGAGCAAGATGTCTCATGCACCACCGGTGATGTATTTGGCCATAACCAGGCATTTCTTCTTCTACAGCATTCATAATGTCGGCATGCCTATCTGATATGACACAAACGTCACGCCCCACTCCAATGACATGTTTTCTAACTAGTCTCAGGAACCAACACCAACTATATGTGTCCTCCTTCCGAACAATCGCAAAGGCCAAAGGGACAAGCTGGTCTTCTGCATCTGTCCCAATACAAATAAGCATTGTGCCTTCAAATTTCCCTGTAAGAAATGTCCCATCAATTGAGACAACAGGTCTGCAATGCTTAAATGCTTCGATGCTCTGCCCGAACACCCAAAAGGCCCTACCAAAAATCAGGCTCTCATTCCTTGTTTCACCTTCTTTAGGTAAATACTCAAAGTGCATACATGGATTGACAGCTCTCATTGCATTCAACATTACGGGTAAGCGCTCATATGCTTCTTCCCAATTTCCAAAGATTATTTCAAGTGCACGTTGCTTTGCCCTCCATGCTTTCCCATACTTCACATAGTAATTATAAAGTTGGAATATTGTCTCAACTAACGCAGACACCGTAATGGTTGGCATATGCTTCACTATGGGGCATAATTGCCTTGCAATGAACCTAGAATTAAGCTGCAAATGGCTATCCTCTGCCTTAGCAGTGGCACAAACATGTGGTTGTTTCACTGAGGTAATCTTCCATTTTCCGGCCTTTGTCTTTCTAGCACATACTCTCCAACCACACAAATGTTCTTCACAAGCAACAGTGTACCTCTTTTCCTTGAAGGAATTAATGACCCTAAAAGGACGGTGGTGGAGAATGGAGTACTCTTGCAACCAGGTTTTTAACTCATCCATGGTACCAAATAATAGACCCTTCCGTATGATGAGACAACCACTAACATCAGGGACTGTATCACTTTGCCCTCCATCAGCTACTGCCCTATGACCATGGCTAAGGTCCTCGAAATCACCAACTACTGGATCTCTCCCAGGCAATACCCTCCTCAATATATCTAACTCCCTAGCATTCAGCCGACGAACATGACGATCGTCATCAGAGTCTTCAGCCATCTCATCAACAAATATTTCATCATCTCCGGCTACATCGATATCAACCCGATTTGTAGCCGTAGCATCACCAAAATCTTCTTCACCACTAAGATCATCTTCGTCACTAAGTTCATCCTCAATGGATTCATCTCCGCTCGCATCGTCTACACCTTCTTCAACATCACCGGGTGCATAAGACACATCCTCGTCATCACTATCTACGTCTAACTCACAATCAGCGGGCGTGTTCTCATTATCATCTTCATCGGCCTCAAACCACCCTTGACCATGCTCGGGCAATCCTAACCCTTCACAATCACCGTAGCCATCTTTGTCGGGTGATACTAAACCGTCACCACCACCGTACACGGGTTGTGTGAGAACTAATTCTTCTTCAAATGAAAGACCATTACCTATGCGAGCGGGGGAGGTTGGGCATGCTTCATTGTGGTCATTTCCTACACCGGACTCCTTACTAACCACTAAATCCAAGGAACGAACTTCAGAGGACAATACAACTGCCTTATAATTATTCCATTCAGCCTCAGTACTAATTTTGAGCAAACACTTGATCCTTGGACCATTGGACGAACCCACATCTATCACCCCTTCTAACTGAACATGCATATCTACGACATTCCATCGTAACCTTTCTTTCAATGCCTCCACTAACTGGGACAAAGAGGGTGACTCAGAAAAAATAAGCAGCTCCTCACTCATATCTTCAAATTGCAAACTATCATCTCTTGTCCTAACAACACAGCCTCCATGATGCAACCTCACTAATCTATCCATCTACAGCCAACACACAACATTTGTTGTCACATAACAAAATATAATTTTTTAACCAACATAAGAATGTAAAAATTCAATTTCCATAATTACTAATCCACAACACTATATAAATCGTTCACAGAAATGTCCGAACAAAACTTATACAAACCATGAACTACCACAATCATTATTACACATAACATGAAAATTTATCAATTACCAATACTACATAAAAACCTAACCACAACACAATGTGAAGCAATACATATTCACTGTCAAGCAACTATGGTACAAATAACGTAAACCAATTAGTCAAAATCATACATTGCACACCTACATGACAAAAACAAACCCTAACACCAACATCCTAGGGTTCATCAACTAAATAACCAATGCAACTAAATATAGCCGGATAGAATGGAAGAGGGGAAGAAGTATTACCTCGGGCACGCGCCAATGGGGGAGATCTGGCCTCCTATGCCGAGTTTTAGGTGCTAGGGTTCATAGGGCGGTCGGGGTTAGAGAGAACAGAGGGAGGCGGCGGGGAAAGAATGGAGGGAGGAGGAAGAAGGGGGGCGCGCGACGGGTTATAGGTCCGAACTTCGGCGTTGAGTCGGCCAGTGCCGAAGTATGGGGCTCGGCGTTAAAAGACTGAACGCCGAGCTTTTGGGCCATCCGCCTACGTGGGCCGTGTCGGGCTGCTGGACGAAACCTCGGCGTCATTTGATTAAGCGCCGAACTTTCAAACAAGGCGTAAGTTCACTTATCGCCGACATGTGTGGGCCATGCTGCATGGCGACCAGAGTCGTCGCTGACGTGGAACTGACAGGGCGCCTAAGTGCCTAGGTTCGGCGTCATGTCCTAAAACGCCGAAAAATGGTCTATTCTTAGAAAATGTTTCGCGAGGAGTCTATTTGTAGAAAAAGTTTCAAAACAGGACCAAAATGCAAAAATTTCACTCCCGCTAGTAGGCAACGCACATTTCCTAGCCTCGGCCTTGTTTAGTGGACAAAAAAAAACAAAAAAAAAAATCAAAATTTACTGTCATATCGAATCTTGCGGCACATGCATGAAGCACTAAATATAGACGTAAACAAAAATTAATTGAACCGTTTGCCTTTAAATTGCGAGATAAATCTTTTGATCCTAATTAGTCTATGATTAGACAATATTTGCCACAAACAAACGAAAGTGCTACAATGCCAAAATCCAAAAACTTTTCACAACTAAACAAGGCCCTGGTTTAGCAAAAAAAAATTGCTAAAAATTAAATTTCACATTACATCGAATTTTGTGGCGTATATATGAAGTATTAAATAAAGATAAAAAATAATAACTAATTATATAATCTGCTTATAATTTACGAGACAAATCTTTTAAGACTAGTTAATCTATAATTGGACAATATTTGTTAAATACAAACAAAAATACTATAGTATTTATTTTGCAAAAAAAATAGAACTAAGGCCTTGATTAGTTTCGAAAACTTTTTGGTTTTCGAAACTGTAGCACTTTTGTTTTTATTTGACAAACATTGTCCAAACATAAAGTAACTAGGTTTAAAAGATTCATCTTGCGATTTATAGATAAACTGTGTAATTAGCTTTTATTTTTGTCTATATTTAGTGCTTTATGCACGTGCCGTAAGATTCAATATAACGAGGAATCTTAAAAAAATTTTGGTTTTTAGGCTAAACTAAACAAGGCCTAAACAAAGCCGGCAAAGAGATGCGGTGGTTTTCCAGAAACGGTTTTTGGTCTTGTTTAGTTCTAAAAATTTTTAAAATTTCCTATCACATTGAATCTTACGGCATATGTATGGTGCAGTAAATATACATAAAAACAAAAATTAGTTGCACAGTTCATCTGTAAATCGCAAGACGAATTTTTTAAACCTAGTTATTTTATGTCAAATAAAAACGAAAGTGCTACAATACTAAAATCTAAAAAATTTTGGAACAAGGCCTCTTGTCCCGGATTCTACTTGTTTCCAACCACAAGCAAACCAAAAAATCCTTGGTTTTCCAGGTCCGAGCTGGAGCTAGACGGTAATCCGCAAGGCTGATGACACGTTGGCACGGTTCAGGTTCAGGTTGGCCTACACTGCTAGACCTGGGAAAGAGGGCGGAAAGGGAGCAATGTGCCGACGTGCCGTGAGAAAGGGCCTGCTACTGTGCGTGGTGATAGGCTGGTGTATGGATCATGGATGATTCCTTGTGTTTTCTTATTCAAGGCGCTTTAGTTAAATACCTATTTTTGTGCCGATCCAAACAACCTTTAAAACTTCTGAAATTTTCATCAAACTATCACATGCATCCAGGAATTTCAGATGGAACATTGAGACCATTAAGAATTTCACGTGCATCCGATTATGAAATACATTTGGGATCGATAATCAAACCGGTGAGTTCCGTACAACCTTTGCTAAAAATTCAAAAAGGGGAACTTTCAATCATGTCATGAAAATTTCTCTCTCTCGCATAAGAATAACTAGACTGAAAAAATAACTAGAATAAAAAAAAACGGCAAACCATTCGAAAGAAAAGGATAGTTCACTTTTTCATATATGTACACCACGTCATCCACTTTAGGCAACTCTAGTGAGTCCGCTAACCCCTAGCTTGCGCGCCTCACCTCACCCTGCTCGGCGTCCGCCGCGGACAAAGCTACCTATCAAAGCCCAGCGAGTGGTGAGGAGGGCCACGGCGAGGCCTCCCTGCCTTTCCCCACTTTTCTCCCCCTTCTTCCTTCTCCTTCTTCCCCCACCGCTGCCCTTCGAAGCGCATGTTGTTGAGAGCATTTTCTCTTCAAGGACTACAGATCCAACATCTAGGATGACAGATCTATGGCGGGGATACACGGATCCACAAGTTGCTGGCTGGTCGGTCGCTCGGGGCGACCGTTCATCGTGGCCTCGTCACATATCCCTAGCAGCTCAGAGGTGGTGTGGCTGATGGCATCCTAAGCCGGATCCATTGGTCTTTGCAGCGAGATCTGGTGGGGCGCATGGTGGTTGGGTTCTACGCTCCTTTTCACGGGAGTCGACTTCTTCTTTCGTCTGTTTTTCAATTGATGTGGTCTGCCTTAGATCTACGGAAGACCATTGAGCGGATGTGCAAATGGGTGCTGGAGACCTTGCGCGACGTGGTTGATGTGGGATTGACTCGACATGGATTGGGACGTTGGTGGACTAGGCAACTGGGGCTATCTCGGCCCTCTTCTCTTCACCATCTATCCTACCCTTCTTAGGTTGGCTTCCACGGTGAGTTGGTCGGATCTGCTGACTATTGACTGGTTTTGGTACGGTGCAGACTCTTTGACGAGCATCTCCTAGTCGGCGTCCCTAGGGTCGACATCGGGGTGGGAGTGTTGCAGACCCTTCACCGCACCCTACCTCCATGGTAGGATTGAGTCTTCTAGCGGCGACAGTATGGAGGTTGCTTGAGGTCAGGGCGAAAGCTTAGATGACGATGTCTATGGACGTCATTCCCTTCTTGAAGGTATCCTTTTCTGCCTTTCCTCCTACCGTACTAGATGTCACAGTACAGGTGAAAATTTTCCTTACAGACTACATTATAGGCGTTTTTAGCGTCGTTTCCTCCATGGGGGCTTTGGTAGGCATTCAAATTTCGTAGTTTACACCTTGCCATCTGGGCATGGTGATGCCCCCAAACTATGCTGTTTGATGTCGTCCTGCAAGTTGTTGTTCATTTTTTGGTCCTTGTTAATTGTTAGTTGGGTTGTTAGCTGGGTTGATTCGGCCATGTTGGAGCAAGTAATGTCGTGAGTTATTGTACCAAAGTTGTATAGGGTGAGTGGCGTGCACTCTTCTCAGCTGTATGGTTATTGAGCCTATTTTTCATTAAAAAAGCTAGGCGGAGCATTTGTCTCTTTTTTTCTTTGTCTAATAGAAATCACAACAAATATTTTGCCGTCCTTTCTAAAATAACATTTGGAAATAAAATATTGATTTCTATCAATAAACACAGGGTGCTATCTTCATCCAACAATAGACCAAATTCCAACTATACAACTACGACACAATCAAACCGGAATGAACAAAGTGTTGAATTGAATCGTACCAATCTATACTAGGGTTTACTACTCACTGTTGTAATTGCTATTTTATTTTTGTACTTTGAGAAAGAAAAAGAGCGGTAAGAGCATCTCCAACAACTTGGTATTTCAACATGCTATCCTACCAAATTTGCTAAAAGCATAAAAATCCTCCTCCAACAACTCCTTATCTCAACTTGCTAAATTTCCCAAGTTGCTATCAGAGGTTTCTACTGCCGAGATTTGTCAAGTTGCTATCCCGAGCGCAACTTGTTGGAGACACATATTCTTTTACCAAGTGAGCGGGTCACATCTGTCATCCTCTATTTTTACCAAGTGAGAATAGCAACTTATTAGAGACACATTCTTTTTTCTTTTGCTAAACAAATTAGCAACTTGCTATAACTCAAGATTTGACAAGTGAATTTTACCAAGTTGTTGGAGATGCTCTAAGAATTGTGTTTGTATCCCTATTGGAAGGATGCAGGTCTCTGGGACCAAATAAGGGCCCGTTCGTTTCTGGGCTGGAACGGCCTGGAACTATTTCGGGCCTGAAACCATTTGATATTTTGTACTGGGCTGGAAATATTCCGGGCCGTTCCAGGCCAGGAATGCTTAACTGAACAGGCCCTAAACTGGCTCGTTGATGGGCCGGTTTGGTTCGGACCGCTGTTCGCCCGGCCCATAAGAAAATCAGGTCAGGGATCACGGGCAAATTATCCGCAACCCGTCCAGGATCCGCGAGGCGGAACCGCCCCCGACGCGGCGTTTCACTGGCCGCGAATAAACTTTGCGTCCCTTCCACACGCGCTCCCCCTCTCTCTCGCTCCGACAAAAAACCCTAGACCTCCCACCACGCCGCCGCCAGCCGCCAGCCGCCGCCTCCCTCCTCACAGACAGCCGGTGGGTGTCCCGATCGCCTCCTCCCGAATTTCCTCCACGCCTTCCCCGGATTCATCTTGATTCGGTCTATGTTTTCCGTAGGTTCCATCGCTGAGATTCTTCCTGTGAGGAGGTGTTGGGGGTAGCTGGCGATGGGGGCGGAGCAGGGCTACGACGACATGGAGGTGACCCTCAGAGACTCTGACGTGTTCAATTATATCGTGGAGGTGCTGCAGAACGTCCGGATGGTACGGACATTCCATCCTTAGCTTGTCGCCGTGTAATATGACTGGACATTGATTTCGGTGGTTTATTTGCTTTGGATGATGATTTGTATTCTCGTTGGGCTTGGAAGTTGAAGTGCTTAAGACTCTATAGCTTCAATCTTTCTATGCTTTACTTTATTGCTTCAATTACTGAGCATTCATTTTGTAGCTTGGCAAGTAAATTGTGCACCCCCTGAACTTGGACTATGAATTCAAATGCAATATACCAGCTCTTCTTGTACTCGAACCAAGGTTTCTTAGGATTTAGGACGTTAGAATGTGATTTAGAGAAGTGCAGTATCCGAACCTTGTATTGAGAAAGCACCTCAGAACAAACTGATGCAGTTTCTGGCTCCAATGTATCTCCTGCAAATTTGAAAGGAGGGCATGATCTTCAGAATTCCTAAGCATCCCCTGGATGACCACACTAAAGCAAAACCAAGTGATGTTTTGCCAATTGTTTGTTGTCAAGTCCAGAAATTCACCAATTGTTGCCCTCTGGCTCTGGTTTTGTTTCATATCAGCAGTGGCGGAGGGTGAACAAAAGCAAGGAGGGGCAATTACAAAAGCTACTACTATATTAGCTATCAAATTTCTCAACAAAGCATCCATGGGGATTATAGGATGTCAGAGTTACTGCTGTCCCAGAGGAGGGAGGGGAGAGTTTCCCCTCCATGAGCCTCTGCCCCTGTGTATCAGTTCTGTAGATCTCTGGTCTAATTTGCTCTTATCTGCTAGAAGTTAACAACTAATTAAATGACATACATCTATTGTCAGTTTCTGTTGATAAATTTGTTAAACATTAAAGTTTTGCGGTCTGAATAACAAGAAAAGTAATGCTTTCACTTATTGTGTTATGGAAAACATATTCTCCAGAACAAAACCGAGACTTGCAGTGAACTTTATATTCCTGCATTCAAGTTCGAAATTAAAGCTTGCTGGTGAAGACATGCCCAAATTCGCCAGATGCATGTGAGGTGTGGAGTTAGGGAAATTGAAAGGTGATCATTTTCAAATTGCAGGTGTTTAATTAGCAAATGCAGGATTCTTCTGCTTTTTACACCTCAAAACCACTATACAATACATGTTTTAATAGGTGGACAAGTGAAAGTACCTGCAGTGTTTATTTACCTTTCTTAGAGAATAGGTAATAGTCGTGTTCTTTTTGCTTCTTGTAGCTATGTACTTCACAGAGACTGGAGTACTGCCTTGTCATTTTAAAGACTCATCAAATATAATGCAAAATACATAAAGTATTTAGCAACAGTGTATGTCGTGTAAAATTTGCCTTTCTTGTCTGAGCTCAGTCTGCTGATATGAGTACACTGCCTTTACTCAGTCCCCTACATTAAGGAATTCATTCCATTTTTCATTTTGCTATTGATGTCATCCAAACAAAGATTTATGAGAACTTCAGACCAAAATTGTATTGTCTATTTTAATGAATTCTTGAGTTACTTATAGAATAGTACAATGTAAAGGTATTAACATGTCAATATCATTTAGGATCCATTTTTAATCGACCTAAGGTACAAAAGTCAATATGATTTCCTGCTAGACCTTGTAGACCCTACCAAGAAAAGGACTAGTGATGAGGAGGCTATGTTTGCTGTAAGTTCTTAACTCTTAACCCTATTTTAACTTGTCCACCTTTCCACACTTGATTCATTAGTTCTGCTCCATGCTTATGCCCTACCTTTTTCCAGACTACTTTGGAGGCACTATCAGAAGCAGTATCCACGATAGACACCATGTATCACCATGCACTTCTACACAATGTAATGTAATCCAGAGTGCTCATTCCTTTATTTTTGTCGAGTGAATGAAATTTTACTAAAATTATTCTTTTTCAGATATTTACCATGTGCGTCTGGTACTTAAACAGCTACACAAGGGTTGTGCTTTTGGACTTAATAACCAGATTGGTATACTTCCTCAGCTGTATATCCCGAGTTTTTTTTTCATTTGTGTGTGTGTGTGTGTGTTTCTGATCGATCTGTGTTCGTGTAGGCTGCTGTGGCAGACCAGTACCTCAGAGAATGTTTGCAGATGCTTGTGAATAATTTCACTCCACCTGGACCACTTATTCGTTACATTGAAGAGCCAAGGTGGCTTGCAAAGAAGGAAGAAATATACTCTCAGTTGCAAGAGAGTTTGAAAAAGATTTCTGACACTGTGCCCTTAGCACCAAGGATGTTAAAGGATATAATAGATAGGAGTATGCCAAAGTTGTTTGATAGCAAAGCTGTAAGTGTTATTTCTGTAGGCTACTCTAATTTTTCATTAGCTGCTGTATCTGTTTACAGATAGTCCCAACTTACCTGGATTCTTGATAGACAATTGACATGCGTATGGTTCAGAAAAACTATAACCTCTCTCCATGTCTCTGTTTTTGTCCTTGGCTCCTTTCTTTCCTCTGATTCAAACTAATATCGCCCAGTTTCAACATAATGTAAAGTTATGTGCTGTTATAGCTATTTGATTTAACGCCTTTATGCATTTTTTTAGTACTCAGCATCACAACATGTTTTCTTCAGTCCGCTGTCTTACAAACTTCTCTTCTTGCTGAGGGCCTGTTTGTTAATAATACCATGTCCATACACTCCTGCTGTGCAGTTTTTGCACATGCAACACTTACAGTGCTCATGCGCAATCAAACTTACCTTCTGGGATTCTCTTTGCAGAAGATGGTATCATTTGTCGAATGCATGTTGGGCCTTGATGCTGACACTTGGGACATCATTGGACCTTCATTGTTGGAGAAAGTTGTTTATCTACTTACGGAATTGGATGTATGCTCCATTCCTTTTGTATGGCTTGGTAATCTATCTTGGAACTGGTTTTTTCTCTTATTGATTGATTGGAATTATGCAGGTTAATATAACATGGGAAGATATTCTTCAAGATGAACACAACAAAGGTATATTTGACATGGAACTTGAGGATTTGGATGAGGATGAAGATAACCTTGGTCAAGAAGGAACAAAGGTTTGTCATATTTAGAATGTTCTTTGCGTTACTAATTGAGTACCTCTAATAGGAAATGTCTGCACTTTATTACATATTAACTGTGAGTAAATTAAGGCTTACTTTGATTGGTTAGGTCCTGTTTGGAGGAAATGTGTGTGCCGAAAAACTTGATGGTTTAATGGTGGTTGTGTGCAAGCACCTCAAGTCACGCGCAGAAGAACCTGATCGCCTAAATAAGGTGAGCACATGGCTGGAGACTCAAAAACTGAACCTTCATTTGTTATCTTTTTTTGTGTAACTTACGCTATTTGGGAATATGAAAACATAATTATAGTACTGATATACATAGATACATCGCCAGAAAAAATTAATAAGGGCTACAGTCATTTATTAATGGCAATTTTAGTTAAATATATGTGAATATGCCCATTTAGGTATGCATGATTTCTTTGTTTCCCCCCTTGTAAATTTGCCACAAAATATTTTGTACTGACTGTTCATGGCTCAGGACCTCAGGTTAACTTGGCTACCCTCACCAAACCCAACCCAAACTAACATGCGTATGCAGTTACAACACAGAGCTGATCCATTTTGAGAAAGAGATGCTATGATTTATTTATATGTGGTTATAAACTGCCGAACCCATCTGAGGAGTCTAGTGGAATTCAGAGACCCTTTATCCCATATAAAGCATTATTGGAGAAAGGGTGACATCAGCTACTTTGTGGCATGTACTGCACGGGCGGCAGCTTCTTATTGAGGTTTTTGTTCGGTTTTGTCCTTAACACCCTTCAATCCCCTCCAATCCCCACCAAACCAAACAAGGCCTCAAGGGTCTGGTAGCTTCTCCTTCAGGGGTATTACCTAGATGGTTGTCTTCTTCAACAATGTCCAGTAGCTTCACGACATCTCAGGATGTGCTTCTCTGACAGCTTGAAGCTTAACACAGTGGCTATCCTGTAACCGGCAACAACCATCACCTTGTTGACAAGATGTATTTCATAACCGTTCAAAGTTTTGTTTAGCTTGCTTTCTCTCCTTTTCTAGCTTACTGATGCATCGTGTTTTGTGCTCAAGCTTCTCTTCCCTTTGCTGCCTAAGGATTATTAATCTTAATATGGTGTGATCCAAGGTCTTTAAGCTTTGGATTCTTAAAAGTTAGCTGTATATGTGGGTTGTTAAAAGTTGTAAGCTGGTGGGATGCACTTGTGTATTGTTGGTGCAAATGTGGTTGGATTCTAACATCTGCTTTTAGAAAAGCACCTATTTATTTAGCTTCAGCTTATTGAACCAGAATCTTCAATATAAAGCAGAAACAAACAGGCCCTGAGGAATTTGATCTTTGTCTTGGTCCTGTATTTGACTTAACCTGGCTATTAGAAACTGTCAGGACCACCAGACCAACCCAACCCACAAGATAATTAAGAGGCACCATCCTGAGTGGGACCCCAAGGCCCTAACCAGGTAAAGGTATGCAGATTGGGATGCAAAACAAAGGCACCCTGTAGAGCTGAGCTGTGTACAGCCATTTAACTTTGTGCTCTATTCTTAGGGTTGATTCTTTCGAGATTGTGTTTCTATAATTGTCAACTCATCTAATGCTTTCTGAGAAATGTTCTAGTTTGTGGTAGTTCATGACTTACAAGTGGATGATAAGTAAACACATATAAGCACTTCTGTTTTGATATTGCTCATGTTTTGTCTTGACTTGGACAGGAATTTGACACTTTGAAGGCTATATTCAAATCACATGTGATTAGGGTGCACAAATCCAAATTTGCACAGGTTAAGGATTAACCTTCTCCTCTAAAGTAGATTCACAATGTTTGTACCCAACTTGTATTTTCAGTTGCTTTCTGTGTTGCCCTCTTGGATTGACACATTTATTTTGACTTTTGCAGTTTATCATGTTTTATGCTTGTTCCCTGTATCCAAAGATTTGTGGTGAGGGCTTTGCTTTTTTTCTTGTCGATATTTTTATTGACAAGGACAAAAAGGAGGATGCAATAACTAGGTAAGCCTCTTGTTTGCTATGCAGGAGTACACCCAGTAGGGAAACTTTCTGTTGTGTATCTAGGTGATTGGAGGCACCAGTGTTTGAACCTTACCTCTATAATGAATTAATGACCATTGCATGTTGTAAACTTGTAATCATGCCTTGACTATATGCTCTGTTTTGACACGTAGCCTTACTCATGTTAGGAGATTTTGGTATCCTAGCTGTGGACATTTATTATAGACATGCTATCTTCACTAAAGTTTACTGCATTTGTGGTAAAAAGGTGGGCTTACAAATATAATCATTGGAGGAGATTCAGTGATCGAAATAACTAGCATATATTGTTCTGATATAGATTTGTTGCTAACCTAATATACAACCTGTGTGAATTGACGATTAAAGAAATGCCAATGACCACATTTGTTTCTCCAAGTGCAGAATGTCTGCAGTTTCATATGTTGGAAGCTATCTGTCCCGGGCAAGGTTCATTTCCGTAAATACAGTTGTTGCTGTACTCCAAAGGTGGCTACTCTCTGAACTTGCAAAATATTTGTTTTGAACACCTCAAACAGTATCTGCGTTTTTGTACATCTGAGATTTATGTCATGTTATGTGCTTAGGTTAGTGGAGTGGTGCGGGGACTATTGTGGCAGTCAGCTGGACAAAGGGGTGACAGCCAATCCTATAAAACATCAACTATTTTATGCCAGCTGCCAGGTTTGTTATGCCATATTCTCTATGTATATTTAACTAAGCAAGAGAAGAAGTTGGTTGAATGCATGTTATTGCTCAATCACCCTTGTTCCTGTTCTAGCATCATATGCTTTCTGAATGTTTTATCTGCCATGTTTCTTAACCTGCAGGCTGTGATGTATGTCCTATGCTTTCGGTTAAGATCTATTATGGACTACCCAAATCTTAAACTACAACTTTTTCAAATGCGAATCCAGAATATCTTGGCCCATCCATTGGAGCCATTAAAGGTCTGTATCACACTCCCTACCACTTTCACTGTACCTTTTAGCAGCCACGCACTTGTGTTTTGCCTGTAATAAATACATAATGGTAACTGTGGCATATCTTTTGATGCTATAGGTGTGCTTGCCTTCAATAGTGAATGAGTTCTTGAGACAGGCTAGGTCTGCGAGTCTGTTCCATGCATCTGTGAATTCAACACATGAAGATGCAGTTGAATCTGATCTATCGAAGGCATTTGGAGGACTTAATAGGCTTGACATGTTCTTCCCATTTGACCCATATCTGCTTAAAGAGTCTGACAGGTTTGAATACCATTAAGAGTGCCTTTTTAGCCAGTTGTAGTGTCATTAACTCATTATGTTGTACTTCTAGTGTGTGCTCTTGGAGGATAGTTATTGCATATAATTCAATCCTGAACTTCATAAAACTGTACCATTGCTATAACTTGTATACCAAAAATTTCTAGAAATTTTAATTCCTATTGCTGGGTCCTCTTTTTTCTCTTTATTATAAGCTCAACCAGCATTGGCAGAACGGTGTTTTAACTCAGAAGCTAATTGTCCTTATAATTTGTGTCTATTAGTGTTTCCTGCCTGATGACCCATTGTGTCCATGCAGGTATATACGCCCAAATTTTGAGTTCTGGTCCTTGGTCAAGACGACATACAGTAACAACAACAGCGACGAGGACAATGACGAGCTTGCAGACATTGACGCACCCGGAATGAATGTGGGCAGCTTGGATGATCACTTTGAAATAGATTTCAACAATGATGATGACATTGAGTATTCGATGAATAAGATGTCCATAACGCCGCACCGCACTTTCTACCATCCACTGGCTACAAACAGTGAGTTCAGCAGCATGCCTGCGAGGATCAGACCTTCAGTGAGCCCTCCATCATAGCTGGCCATCAGAAGATCGTTCTGTTCTACTCAACTCTTTGCTTGACTGATGATGACAAAGCCTGATGCTATGAAGCTGTACGTGCCAAGAAGGAACCAGGGGATGACAATCAAACAGATACCGGAGCTTTCTATTGTAGTTGTTAGTAGGGTCAAAACCCATTATTCTGCAGTTTGTAGGCTACCATTTGGGATGAAATGCAAAGTGTATGTGTGTTACAGGGGACGGTGTGGAAAATGGTTTTGTGATTGTATACTTGGTAGGCACCCCTCAGGGATGTGTAGTAAAGACAAATGTGTTGTGAAATGGTTCACCGAAAGTATTCTCTTGGGAACATCAATGGTCTATAATGTTAGAATGTCGAAACAGTTCCTGTTTGATGGGCAGCCAGTAACGTAGTCAGTTTAGAACTGCGCGGAATCTGTGGCAACCACGCTAACAGCCTCTCCTCTCCTTGTCGACTCGTGAGGAGCCAATCCCTGTTGACTTGTTGAGCGCTTGTTGAGGGATTTGGTCCAGACGAGTCATACGAGTACCATATAAGGGTGGTTAGCTTCATCTCGCACAAATTGCTCAAACCCATAGATGTTGGCTGGTGATTTGGTGAAGTCGGGTCTAAATCAGATGGCTGACCAACCTCATATAGCAGATTCTCTAGGAGTTCTGTGGATCTCACAAATGAAGGAATACCATAAAATTAGACTGTATAGCATAAATATTCATAAAGGAGTAATCTTGAAACTCTTTGAAGGAGGAGAGTCTCTCTGTTGACAACCCAGGGTTGTTTTTGGCCCAAGACATGTTGCATTCTACGCAGGTCCTTAAGCCGGGCAAGAAAAAGATCAGGCTGCACCTCACTTATCTTGTGGTAACTGTGGCTCCAAGCTAGTGCACGGCCGAGGGTGATGTTCCTGAGCCTGTTCATTTGGCACAAAAAGCTATGGCTGAAAGTACCGTTCGCTGATTTGTTGTGATAGAAAAACACTGCTAAGGTCAAACGAACATGCCAATGTCCTCTGCGCCAGCCACCTTTCAAGGATAAAGAACTCCATGTCTTTTGACTCTTTTCCATCATCGATTTCCAACATGTCGTGAGTGCTAACCAATTTCACTTAGACTCGTTACATAAAAAAATCTTGAGTTTTGCAGTACTCCTTGGGTGCTTCACAAACTCCACTTTTTTTATGGGAGCTGGTGGAGCTATCTCTTTTTAGGCCTTGTTTAGTTCCGAAAAGTTTTCACTTTTCGGAACTGTAGCACTTTCGTTTGTTTGTGACAAATATTATCCAATTATGAACTAACTAGGATTAAAAGATTCGTCTCGTGATTTCCAGCTAAACTGTGTAATTAGTTTTTGTTTTCGTCTATATTTAATGTTTCATGCATGTGCCATAAGATTCGATGTGACGGGGAATCTTGAAAACTTTTTGGTTTTCAGGGTGAACTAAACAAGGCCTTAGTTAGCATAGTTGAAAAGTGAAGTGAAACAGTCCCAAACATGCTCTGAACCTTGCGGGGAAGATGGCTGAGAGGAGTCAATCGGTGGATGGGATTGGAGGACAGGGATCACCATCCTTTATTATATTTTTATGTTTATCTTAAACTTTAGAAATGCCAATGATTGTATTTAGAACAAAGACACATTTACTTTACCTGGCAAGGGCAAACCTAGGACGAAAAGTAGAGTCAAACTTGATTTTCGTTATTTTAAATATTACTCTCTCTATTTTATGTTTATCTTATACACCACTTATTTAAAAAATAGAGGGAGTAATTGCACGTCAATGTTCAAAGCACAACCTCCAGTTTTGAATTGTCAAATTTCTGTAGTACTTTTTTTTGAATTTAACTGTTGAATCAAATATGCATTGTGCTATTTTGCATAAACGGCCCACTCTTCTGCTGAAAGCATAATGTACAGTCAAATATGCATGAAAAGAAACGTTTCAAATCCATGAAAAGATGGCTATAGTGTCCGGTTACACATCTCTTTCGGAGTAAAGTCCATCTTCTTCGAACTTGTGTCAAAGTATCAAAATTCCTCCTCAAACTTCAAAACTAGACATCACACATCCCCGATTCTCAAAACCGTACACAATATCTTTCTGCCATAGTTCAAAGTTATTTCAAAGATAATTTTGCCGATGGCATACAAGACCGAGTCCACAACCCCCACCATTTTCCTTCTCCCCTAACTCCCATGGTATCCCTAAATGCTGACATGTGACATTTCTGCATGAATTGCCGGAAGGTCCACAACATTTCAGGCTTTCAACATCCTGCTATTCTCTTTAACATTTCAGGTCTCTTGGTCTACAATGATATGGATTCTAGTTGACACAGGAGCTGAACTTGTGATGGTTATGTCTATGGTCCTGCTTGATTGGCTAACATATGTCGATAACTTGTCACCAGTAGCACCTCCTTTAATTAGCTCAGTTGGCTGTTTAGGATATGGTAACAAACTTATGCTTTCAAAGTTCAAGAGAGCGACAACATCTGACATGGTGGGTCGATCTACCGAATCTTCTTGAGCACATAGTAGTGCTACCTGAGCACATCTCACTATCTCGTCGAGTTCGTACCCATCAAGTAACATTGGGTCTACAAGCTCATGTAGCCTTCCATCATTCCACAATTGCCATGCCTGAAACATTTTTTTTTTCGCATTACTTTAGCATCCACAATGATACCAAGGATTAACACAAAATGTTTATGTAGTTGTTCACTCACATCTCGTACGAGGTTACCAACAGTATCCCCTTGCTGCTCTAGTACAGTATTCTTTCGCCCACTAATGATCACAAGAGCCAACACCCCAAAGCCAAAAACATCTGTCTTGACAGAATAAAGGCCTCGAGATGCATACTCTGGAGCTATGTAACCACTGCAAATAGATATCAGAACTGCATTAGCACACTATAACACAATTTTGGTGGTGTGCTATATACAATTCATATTTGCACGACGCTTACCTAGTTCCTATAACCCTGCTTGTTTGCTCTTCTGCTACATCTGAACTCAAGGTTCTAGCTGATCCAAAATCACAAATCTTTGGGCTAATGTCATGATCTAAGAGGATGTTACTTGGTTTTAAGTCCCCATGCATCATCCATAAATGTGAGTGTTTGTGCATGTAAACAAGCCCCTCTGCCAACCCTTTAATTATGCCAAGTCGCTTATACCAGTTTAGCAGTGCCCCTTTAGTTTTACCTGCAAAATGTTTAAACAAGAAATTTGTTTCATATAATGACCTATTATTCCTATACCATTTAAAATCAAAACTGGGATAGTTTCAAAGTACTTAGCATCAGTCCGAAATGGAAATTGTTCAAAACTTTTACTATTTCTTTGGATCATAGAGGTTTTATAATTCATGCTAGTATTTACTGAGGCATGGAAAAGCTACATCTAAGCAAACAGCTATATATAGTCATCAATACATACATACCAAAGATGATACGATCCAAGCTGTGATTGGGCATGAACTCATACACTAGAATCCTTTCTTGTCTATGTACACACCACCCCAACAGCTTAATTATATTGATATGATGAAGACATAAAAGCTGCAATTCACTGCTGAAATCTGTTCCATGCTCAAATCTTTTGATGGCAACTATGGCTCCATCGCTCAACTCACCCTGAAATGGTTGGCAATAGGGTTTAGGTGGAATTTTGCAATAAACCAATGGATTAACGTTTCTGTTAACATTTACCTTGTAAACTGTACCAAATCCACCACTTCCAACTATTCTTTTCTCTGAAAACATTTGTGTGCCATCTACTATCTGAAAGAAATCATACTTTTTGAATCCTGGGTATTTCTCTTCAGTACGAGTGCACAGCTTCACCAACTCTTCCACACACATGATTTTCTGTTCTTGCAAATGTACCTTTCCTGAATCATGGGCGATCTCTTTGAATCACAAAGCAGTTGCATCAAACAAATGCAAAAGCAAGATGAAAACTGCTAAGATTAATTTTATTACAAACTTCAGTAGTTATTTAAGTTCTGCGGATCTTTAAGGGAAACCAAATTCCTTGCAAATGACTCAGCCTAAAAAACAAAAGATATAAAAAATAGGCAAATGTGCCCAATAGGTGTGAACGGGCCTTCAGGGCATTTTCTTGAACCAGAAGTGGTTAAGAGTGGGGCAGTCTTTTGTGTTTTCCCAGGGTCATATTTTTTTTTAAAAATAAAATAAAAACGAACTTCGCAAAAAGAAGACCATGAGAGCAGGTGAAAAGAACAATACTGTATGCATTTCCTCATGTTGTAGACTTCTTAAGTACAAAATTGTATGATGTCTTAGGGCTTTGTTTGGATGAATAAATCTCCTCAGATGGGGAGGAAATGACATGAACAAATTTCCCTGCTAATTAAACCTCTTATCACTTACTTAATTGAGTGGCAGAGCTCATGTCATTTATTTCAAAATAAAAAAAATCCCTGCCTATCACGGTTGCAGGGGTTAATCATGTTTCCCCTCAACAGTGATACACTGTCAGGTACTATCTGTTTTTACATCGCACTCAATTTTCACTCATTAGCTAGGATGTATGCATAACGAAAATGCTATTATACAAGCAATCTAATTTTTTCATTGTTGGAATATAAGTGAATTGCCCACCTCTCCCCATCAGCTTAAGTATCAAAGCCAGAGGTCTCGAGTTTGAATCTTGGTTAGCACAATTAAATAAAATACGTCTGAGGCCTGAGGGAGCCTCCACGTGAGGGGGAGTGTTGGAATATAAGTGAATTGTCCACCTCTCCCCATCAGCTTAAGCTTTTGGGTTGAACTGGTTGGTGCATGCAACTCAATATTCAGTTGTGATTTAGATGCAGGCAGGAGCAGTACATTGTTAGATTGACAGATAAACTGCAGAAAAATGCAAGTTGTTAAAAGCCAATATTTTAATATTTTCTTAGTCCAAAGGTAAACAATACAAAATTGGTATAAGAAACTGCCTTCTAAGAGTTGTTCCTCAACTTTACAAGATACAATGGATCCTTGAACGCTTATTTCTGTAAAATCCACAACTCTTGTCTGAGTCCTAACAATGAGCACATGTCATCATTATTGTATAAAACCATCAACTGTTCTAATTTCAATCCAAACAAGATATATATATATATATATATATATATATATATATATATATATATATATATATATATATATATATATATATATATATATATATATATATATATATATGCCATATCAGATTAGCTTTCAAGATTTGCGTTCAACTGATTTTGGAAGTAAACATTCTTCTACTGAGTCTGAAATATAAATGACCAGTGGTAGGCAATACATGCATATATCTAGGTTCAGTGTTAACTGTTGAAGGCAGTTTCACAGAAATTTATTTTACATCATATCCATATTGGTGTAAGGAAAAAGTTGTTAGAATTTAATAACAAACTAATATTTTCATTCCTTCTAGTTGAATGAATATATAAAGTACTACAAAACTTCTTAAAACTCCAGTTCCTACAAGGTGGTCTATAAGTGAATTGTCATCCACTTCAAACCTAGAACTGTCAACACAAAGACATGTCTAGACTCTAGAGAACAGCTACATCTCTAAATTAATCAATTGGTTCACTATCACTACTGTCAGTGGTCGGAACATGGCATTTGTTTTATAAGCGTGTCAAGGTAACCAACCTTGTGTGAAAGTTTGAACAGCTTGCAAGCACAACTGGCACACGTTCTGTACCCTGCCAGGTAAGTATAACGAAAACGGCAGTTATTATTGATATACAAGCAGTCAAGCACAACAGGGGTTTGGTTTGAACAACCAGTCAACCACACCCTCATTCTAGATGAGACTGTAAGTTTAACCCATAGTTTTAATGGAATTACTCTATTCCCTATGCTTTGGATAAGGTGGCGATGGATCAACATGTTCCACTCCCCGAATCAAACAAAAAACCAAATGTCTAATTTGATCAGTTGCACTGGCTACCAGGCTCAAATTCAAACGCAATCATTCAGAATATCACTTGGACAGATCAGTTTGATACTTCGATTGGATTACGAATCAAATTTCGAGACCAACCAGAGCTCAATGAAATTTCTGTTACTAGTGAACTCTTGAACCGAAAAACGCGTACCTTTACCCGACGTTCATGTGTATTGTCGACGAGCGCGATGAGCGGGACGAGGTGGATGAACATGTCGACCTCCTGCTCCGCGGCGCGGAGCTCGTCGGCCATCCACGTTCCCCAGAACAGTCGGTGGAGGCACCCGCCGCGGTCCTGGCACGCCGTGACGAGCGCGTAGCACCGGCGCAGCGCGGCGCTCAGCTGCTCGAGCGGCCGCCGCGTGGCCTCCCGCCGCATCAGCTCGGCGAGCTCCAGCTCCCGCAGCAGGCCACCCACGAGCTCCACGTGCTGCGCCAGCCGCCGGCACGCGTCCCGGTGGCGGCGCGCCGCTAGCGCCGCCTGCACGACCATGGACACCAGCCCGAGGGCGTCGATGCCGACGAGCTGCACCACGTTGGAGGCCTGCCCGAGCACCGTCCATAGGCCGCTTGAGTTGGCCAACGGGCTCGCCATGACCGTTTCCGACCGTTTCTTGCCCCCTGGGCCTTGGCCGTGGCCCCTCCGGCTGCGGACCTCGTCGCCGGCGTTGACGGGCGAACCAATATATGGGTGGGTCAGGTAGGTGTAAACGATCACTTGACTAGAGCGTTTTATGATTTTATTTTTGGGGCAACTAAAATCAGTTCATGTATTTCTTTCTCTTGCACCTAAATGTTTCTTGTCTGAAAGAAAAAACTGATCCCCCCCTCGAAGGTTTGGTCCTGCAGTCATCGGTCCAACTAGTCACAATCGCGAGAGTACCATTGGACGAGTCTTCTCTGTCGAAACAATATTGTAGCACATTAGTAACTATATAACAATTAGTGTTTAATTATAAACTAATTAGATTTAAAAGATTTATCTCACAAAATACATGTAAATTATGTAATTAATTAGTTTTAATATATATTTAATACTCTATATATGTGTCTAAACATTTGATATGATGGGACAAAAAGTTTTTTAAGTGGAAACTAAACATGGCCTATATTTTAAATCTTCATGACACGTATCTGGTCCCTCTATCCCAAATTATAAGTCATTCCATGAATCTTGGAGAGTCAAAACATTTCAAATTTGACCAAATCTATATAATAAAATAATAACATTTATGATACCAACTAAGCAACATTAGATTCTTTATTAAATATATTTTCATAGTATATCTACTTGATCTCATAAATCCTTATAATTTCTTCTATATAATTTTGGTCAAACTTGAGATGTTTCGACTCTTCCAGATTTTTGAAATGACTTATAATTTGAAATGGAGGGAGTATATATTAACGTCTGAGAAAGTTATAGCTTTTCTCCCTCAGCTATTCATTTTAAATTTAACTAACAATCACATGGACATATGTAGTGAACCTATGGCTACTCCAAAATAACTTACATCTTTGATGTGGTAGATACTTTCATTGGCTTGTCTTATAAGCTGTACTTTTTTTTTCTGATAGCCAACAATATTTTTCTCTCACAGACCAGCGAAAAGGCTCTTAATATTCTCTATAAGTTTGAACTTTATATAGTTTTCTTGTTGACTTAGAACAAACTTAAATCCTTTATATTGCAGGATAGATGGAGTATCTTCTGCAAAAAAAGAATGTCCAACAAAGAAACACTCATTCTGATTCCAACCGAATTGAGCAATTCAACACTACTTGAATCCTCGTAGAATAATGCCAAAACTTCAAACCCCAAGCAGATATGTTTGGCCAAAATCACCATCGAAATTACTCTGAACTATTTAAATAGAATAATTTATCTGATTTTAAAAATTAAGGGGAGTAAATTGTCCGGTATTCAAGTTCAAATACGTCTTCTAAATTCAGCGATAAGTTCAGAGGGCAAAATTATATTGGACTTTACTCTATCTCAAATATGCCACTAAATTCAATTAGGATATAATCATATACGAATCCTAATGGGTAAGAGGTCCCTGTTAACAGGTATAGCGAGAGTTATACTAGCAATAATCTCCAACTATATAGCTGCCAATGAACCATATAATCTCTAATGGCCACTGCAAAACTAACTATAAGACTGCAAACATAACATCATTCCTCGAAGCTAGTTGACATCCTTTTTTCTGAGAAGCTACACTATCATGGCACAAAACCATAGCAGCTCAGTAGAGGCATAACGCTATTAAACAATACACATCTTGCAGCTTTAACCTTTCCGTATCAACTGCGAGCACACAACTTGAGTATTATAATTTGTAGATGTAGAAGAACACAGCAGGGTCGTGGCTCCAAGTCTCCAACGGCACAATGGGTTGAGCTGATCCAAGCCATCAGCACGAAGATAGCAACTGGGCCTGTTCCAGACTTTCCAAAGAACTTTATGGACAACCACCACGAAACCGGGCAGCAGAAAAATCAGATTCAAGCGTCTGGCAGGACGCCACACATATATACCACACTCCACATGCAAGACGGAAACTTCTATTGCTGTGGAAGATTACAGGTACAACGGACGAGTGAGAGACGAAACAAAGACAGATTGAAAACAACGAAAGCGCTGGTCCTCAGTCTATACACATCAAGGATGCAGGGTTCATCATGCTTCGTCAGGATCCTAGGTGCGTAGGAAGGAAGCCTCCATGGACTGCAGGATGCTTGCCGTGTCAAACCTGAAGTTTCTGAAGCTGCGACCGGGGCGGTTGTGAACATGATGTGCCTGCACGTCAGATCCTGCTTTAGCAACAGGGTTCTCCACTGGGGTACTGCCACTTGAATTCTTCGCCTTCCACACAGTACCTGTTCGACGCCACATAATAACCAAATGAATGCCACAACTTTAGGGAGAAAAACTTCGCTTGTCTAAAAACCATGGCTGAAAGTACTGTTCGCTGATTTGTTGTGAGAGAAAAACACTGTTGAATGACTAACAAATTTGGCAGATAAGCTCAAGCGAACTTACTTCTGAAAGCAAAACTAGGCAAATTTATAGCAGAACTATAATGAATAATTCAAAGTTTTTTTCCCACTTTTGTAATCCTAGCTAGAATGGGTAAAGGGGAGGAGAAGAAACCTCTAGCAGATGCCTCTGGTTTCTGATGCAGTGGTGGAGGATGTGTGGCAATCCAAGCCTTAAGACCACTGGAAAGAGTACAAGGTAAGAGACAAAACAATGTGTAAGCAACAATTTTACGCTTTGGAGAATTAGAAGTAGATCAAGCCACAGAATTTAAAAAAAAAAGCACATTTTTGGTTTCCTTCTTTTTTGAGAGCATCTATAATAATGGCAATGCCCCCATAACAGCATCTTCCCCAAAAAAATAAAGTAGAATGTGGATCACAAGGTACTTACGTCAAAAATGGAGCAACCATGTACAGCTTCATTCCATTCACTGCCCGAGATACTGCGTCATCACTAGCTGGTAAGAGGTCATCAATTCTGTGCCATGAGATTTCCTAACAAATTTGCAGAGGAAGATAGCTCAGTGAATCATTTAATACCTTTTTAAAAGGGAAAAGAAAACAACAGAAACAGAAAAGGTACAATGAAGGACAATTGGCCAAGGAGAGCAGCAATAAGCCTTGCAAAGTAAAGGTGCATCACTGCCAATAAAAACGATGCGAACAAGATTCAGAACTATGCATACACTGATTTCCTTCTTGGTTTGAGGTGCAAACACAGTATCTCTTTTAACCCCTGTTATGATGTAGAGCCGAACCCTTTGTTGTCCAATTGAAACTTCAATGCAATCATCCAAATTTAAAAATGTAGAAACATCACACCCAGTTTCCTCTAGAACCTGCATTGTTTTTCAGGTAGATGTTAGTTAGCAAAAAACTACTATATGCTGAGCAAGAGGAACTAATGAATATAAGCACTAGAAGTGCTCCAGATTGGAGAAAGGATGAGATATTATCAACACGGATCTTCAAGTACCTCATGCAAAGTATTGGCTTTATCGTATGAAAACCCACTCTACTCAATAAAATTATGCAAGAGAAAATGCCTTTAGCAAATTAAATATTTTAATCAATTTTTTCCCCTCATGTGGAAACAAAATGTCAGACTGGTGATTCACTTGTTATCTTTAATATTGATAGATATTGCTGATAGCATAAAGGACAAAGATTGCTCCTGCAGACCACAAGGATGCCCACTGCGAATGAAATGTATACAAGTTTAACCAAACAGAAATTTCCCGTGAAGAAGAGATGAAAGTATTCAAAGGTCTAGAGATATGGAAATTGCAATTTGTAAACTCAAAACAAGCAGGGACTACTATCGTATAAAAGCAGCAAATGGTGTTGAATGGTATCTAAGAATATATATTTAATTGCTGCAAGTGCAATATGCTTCAAAGAAATTGCAGGGTGCACTCAGAAAGGAAAATAAACTGCAGGAAGGAAGATGATACAGGCAGAAGTTTACTTCTCTAATGGCACATGTGTGATCTTCCTCGTCTTTATTCCTCTTTCCACGAGGAAAGCTCCAGCTGGCCCCAGCCTTCCATCCCTTAACAAGCAAGCACTGTAGAGAAGGGGAAGAAGTTAATTGGTCTTGAAAAGCAACACAACCCCAACCCCCACCCCCACCCCCACCCAAATAAAATTGAGCTCCAAAGGGTCAGAAAAAATATAAAGAATTCATGTATGTTCATAATTTTATTGCAGAATAGCATGTGATTTTTTTACTTTTTATTTTTTTGCGAAGGAAATATCGTTTGAAATTGTATGTGTAAGAAAATATATAGGAGATTTGCAGTGAAAACACCACATCCTAGCATCAGAAGTCACAGTTTTTTCTTCAATATATAGGGCCAACTATAACTCAGAGAATAATGTATGCCTACTGATTTCGGATGCAAGGAAAAATGCTATTGTGCAACCTACATTCAGATTCCTAATTCACAAATCCCAATCAGGGAACTCCTATAATGCAATAGACTGGGGCAAAAAAATTATCAATAAATTACTCTCTCATAAGTGTCATCTAGGATGATGGCGCCAGACACGGGGACACGGAACTTGTAGTTGTTGAAGTCCTTGTAGATATCATCCAGGTGAGCGATGTAGGGCCTGAGAGCAGTGCAGCTCTTGAACACTGCACACACCACCAATCCAATCCACCATATCAACGCAATGGAACTGGCGTCAGCGACCAATCCAACCATAATCTCCTATGCATCCATGCACAGGCAGGCTTACTGAGGGAGGTGAAGTCCTTGAAGGAGAGGGACTTGAGGTTGGGATTGTGCTCGACGGAGTTGTCCTCGTAGAACCAGTGCGCCTGCTCCAGCAGGAACAGGATCCGCTCGAACGACTCCAGCTCCTCCTTGGGCACATTCAGAAGGAACCGGCTGCAGAGGCGATTCAGCTCAGATTGATTTACTCCAGAATCCAGATTGACCCAAGCAAATCCAAGAATAACTCGAGAGATGGGGTTTGGGAAATACCTGCAGAGATCGTCAAGCAGCTCTTGTGGCGGCAGCTGCCCCCTCGATGAAGACCGGTTCAGTCCCCCGCCGCCCGCCATCGTCATCCACCGGCCAGCGCGCTCTCTCAGTGTCTGTCTGTTTAAGATAAGATTTTGATTGTGAGCAGCTTGTAGATTGCAAAAGGCTGGATTGTGACAATTTTTGGATCATAAAGAGATAGCCAGATTTTGGCATCAAGCAGGCGTGGATCTAGTTAGAAGTTAGTAGGCATCAAATGACCAAATAGCTTCAGGTTAGAGTATGGGAACTCGGTTTCGCACAGCAAATATAGAAAATAAGGAGGATGGGAATACCTGGCGGGCGCTCTTCGCCGGAGAAGAGATCGGAGAAGGTCTCGGCACCTTGCGTAGGGCGGCGGCGGCGGTAGCCCACCTAGTCGTCGCAGACAGGGGGGGAGGGAGCGCACACGCGGAGTGAAGGCGACGGATGCGGCGGCGGCGGCGGCGGCTGTAGCCTAGGACCCGATCTGGGAAGAGGGAGGCTCGATCTGGACTGATGCACTGTCGGCGGTGCAAGTCAGGCGGCGGCGGCGGCGGCGGCGGCGGCGTACGGACGAATGCAACGCGACGGAGGAGACAGCTACGGGAACGAGGGGAGGTGGTGGATGGTTGGGCTTGAGATGGATTTTTCTTTTTTTTTTAAATGCTAGTTAAAGCCCAACTATTCTCAATATTGTGACAACGAAAATAGTCAGTAAAGCCCACTCATATGATGAAGACTACCTAAGGATCCGTTTGCATGTACATATTAGGGGAGCTAGAAATTGAATTATTAGGTTTAGTACCAAAGTAGCCACGATATTGAAATATCAACAATTCGAATATCATTGTTTGGATGATCATTGAATTGACTTTCGAAATCCTAGCAAGCAGCTCAAAATTGTTTCCTGTTTGGATGCAACAACATGGAATTGAAATGTTGGGGAAGCTTGACCCGTCCATGGTAGGTGGAAGTTGGCATGGCGGGCCACGATAGAGAGGAGCTTGACCTTAGCCACAACGAGGGGAGCTCAACCCTAGCCATGGTGCCGATCCGCGCCGATAGGGAAGAAGGGGTGCCGATGAAGAGCTCGACCGGCCATGGTGGATCTCTGCAGCCGGTAGACGACATGGAAGAAATGGTCACTGATGGAGCTCGAACGACCACGGTGAATCTCGAGGCCATGTTGTGGCCTTGCATAGTGCATTCAACGATGGCAAAGTGTAATGGTCTGCTAGATGGCACGCATGACACCTGGTGGGCAACAAAGCTACGATCATAGACGCTTGAAGTTCATAGTGGTGTTACCGTAGACAAGCAGTGTCTCATTGAGACACAAGTCGGAAAGACAAAGACACGCATGAGAAGCATTGTAGTAGATCGAAAATGACGAGCGAACCCCGTTACCTAATGTGTATAAGCTTGCATAACGCGTTGCCATCACACACCAATTTGGCACCGCTAGCCGCATTCAAATTAATTTGTTTGTGGTTTACATTGTTTTCTCCTTTACTATCTTTGTTTTTATAATAAGTTCAATTTGACATAACATTGTCTTCTAAAATACCTACACTTTGATAATTTGTTTATGTTATTTTATATTAATTATTATGCTTATACATTCATGATAAGTGGATAGTACATTTGATTACAAATCTAAACATTTAATTAAAATTGTTAGTTTTTTTAGATTACACAGTACAACGCAGACACTCAACACGTACGCACACTCACCCCTATGAACACACGTACGCAAACCCTACCCGTATGAGCACCTTCGAAGGACTGAGCCGGCAAATCTTGAAGTTCACGAATTAAATTATTGGTTATAGATTTTTCAAGTCACACCTTCTGCGAATGAGACTGCGGATTATAGCTCACGAGTCACGTTTTCTTTTTAATGTGTTGGGCACTTGAGCTAATGGGCTGGAAGTTGGGCCATGGTTGGGCGCTTGCCCTTCTACAATAATACTATTAAAATTTTAAAAATAATACTAAAATTAGAAGTAACTTTTAATAGAGAAAACTTTTAATACTATATATACATATATAGGAATTTTAATAGTATTTTATAATACTATCAATGATTTATAAATATTTAATTAATTTTACTATTTTATACTTTAGTTTAAATCTAATATGCTTGTTGGTGTAAATTATTTTGATACTTTAATTTATTTTTTGTTGATGTAAATCATTTTATATAATTTATATTTTCATGATAAACATTAGATAAATAATGCTTGATTAATTGACACATGTTGGATTCATGACAGCTCATAGAGTAGGTTAGATCATATTTGGACAAGGATGATACCGCTTGCCAAGTTTAGGGATCTGCAGTGATCACTTTGAAAATTCAGGGACGGAAATGACACCACTGACTTAAAAGTTCAGAGACCGAAATGACACCACTAACTTATCCAGTTGGTCCTACAGTACAGGAGGATCGAAGGAGACGACCAAAGGATGAATGCCCTGACCATAGATTTGTACGATTTTAGGAGTAACACATAGTTCATTCCTTTCATATCGAGGTGTAAAACATTTAATCGTAGTCAATTTTATGTTTTTTTCACAGCATACTTAATCTAAGTGACTTAAAATTTCTCGCGGCAACGCGTGATTTATTCTCTAGTATTTTAAATGTTCCATCTCTTTCACAGGTTTTCCAATTAATTCATATTTCCGTCAAAGATATATTTTAACTTTTTTGAGAGCCTAATCAGCTTTTTAGACACAGGTAGTAGGGCCAATCTTTACTGCTAGAAGGATTTGGCAGGGCTTCGCTTGTGCGGTTCCTCCGTTGGAGCAGGAGCCCAAGGCATAAGGCAAAGCCACTTTTCAGGGCTCCACCGATGCTGTTTCTAGAGCATCTCCACAGTTATGCAATTGGACTTTACATTCTTGAAATTTGTTAAAAATTTTAAAAATTGCTCTCCAACAGTTTTGCATTTGACTTATGCATTTTGACAAACTTGACATTTGATGGACCAAACTTGGCATTTTTGCATAAGCACAATGGCTTGGCAATTTTGATATCCCGAGAATCTTAGACTCCTTGTCGTGCCCGTACTCCCCACGTCGTGGTAGTTTCCCGCAATACGAGTCCTCGCACACGACTATTCCCTTTCCCCCGTGTGCCGCCTCCTTTCTTGGCGTGGGGACGAAGGAGATCCATCGCCGCCTCCTTTTGTTGCAGCGACGAAAGGCTAGGAGATCCATCACCGCCTCCTCTCCTTCATTCATGCGACGCTACGCCAGCTAGGAGATCCATCGCCGCGTCATTTTGTTGCAGCGATGTGAGGCTAGGAGATCGATCGCAGCGACGAGATCAGAGCTCGACGATCTGGACCAAGCGGCGACGTGGACTTGCGGGACGACACGGCCGCGCGACACGCGAGACAATTGGCAGCGACGGGCGAAGGAATTGCGCGCGACGCGCGAGAAAATTTCCCACGAAGATGAAAGATTCCTGGACAAAAATAGTTGGGTCCACTATTTTGGGAAATGCCAAGTCAAAAATGCCAATCACTTGGAGATGAACTTTTTTTTTTCTTTGGCAAAACGTTTAGGGACTTGGCAAACTCCAACAAATGGCAAATTCCAATTGCATAAGTGTTGGAGATGCCCTTAGGCGTTCATAAATTTTTCATCACATTAAATCTTGTGGTACATGTATAGAATATTAAACTAATAATACAGTTTGCATGTAAATCGCGAGATGAATCGTTTATACTAGTCCATAATTAGATAATATTTTCTAAATAAAAACGATAAAAACGAAAATGCTAACTCAAAATAAAAAATTTTGGGAACTGGGCTCCGGCTCCTCCCATCTGGCACCAGAAGTGCTTCTCACAGGTGCTACAATCAACTCTCCTCTGTTCTACTCGGTTTTGTATCGAATCGTATTATCAAAATATGTTGGTATTGGATATTATATCCTACATGGTTTGAGCCATGCATGGTTGGAGCGCGGAGAATTCCGATGCAAAATATTGTAAAGGAGGAGCATAAAAATGAGTGACAGCTTTGCCCCGTTGTGTAGAGAGAAACGATGGTTACATAGCAAATTGGAAAAAAATTCTTTGCAATTATGATGCACAATATCCCCGTAGGCTCTACCGTTACCGTTATTGATTCAATGTTCCCGTGGTGGAACCCACAGGTCATGTGTTCAAGCGCTGCTCGGCACATGATTATCACTAGGGTTTTTCTCCAATTTCTACAGCCAGTATGTGGATGCACCACAATGGTTATGGTGACGTGCTCGTCACGTGCAAAATCTAGATGACTTCGGATACCTCTTAGCCATATACTCTCTCTGTCCCGGAAAATTTCAATTTCTAGAGTTATTCCAAGTCAAACTTTTAAAACTTTAACCGTTTTTTAAAATGCTAAGATTTATAATACAAAATTAATACTAATAGATTTATCATAGAATAATATTTCATAAGATACACATTTTATATCATAGATATTGACGCTTTTTCTGTAAAGTTGGTCAAACTTTAAAAAGTTTGACTGACACAGATTCTAGGAGTTGAAGCTTTCAAGGACAGATGAAGTACAACTTCTTTGTATAGGCATAGATCTAACTTACGCACTAGAGTATGTACATGTGCATGTGGTGGTGTAAGTTAGGTGCGTGAGTTCAGATACTATGCTTGTACTTGGAGAGTTAAGACATAAAAAACATACAACTTTTGGTCCATCTTGCAGCATAGTGTTTTCGCTGCACACAACACAGCCCACCAAGCATCAATGCATCGATGACTCTTAGTGGGTGGCTCATGAAGGTGCTCTAAGTGTATAGATTTTTTTTAACATCGATACCGTGCGACTGATCTTGGGCTCCGAGAGCGCATGACCTGGCTCCGCGTCTTTTTTGTCCCCCGCCATTGTCCTCTTCATGCCTTCCTGCCCCACCTCGCCTTCCTCAACGACCAACTACGGTCAGCAGCTTCCTCGTCGCTGGCTGCACTGTCTATCGTCTGTTGTCGCCCATTGACCCTGCCCTCCCCTAAAGATAGGGAAACTCGCTAGCGTCGTCCTCGTCCTCACCCCTACCCATCCCCTGCCACCACCACCAATGCCCGACGGTTACCGTCGCCTTGCTGCGCCACCCACCTCTCGCCCTCATCCCTCGACCCCGCCCACCCTAACCCTAGGATGCCGGTGAACTCTGCCACAACACCTCATCGCTGACCGCACCCAACCGTATCATGGTCTCGCCACCTACCAAAAACTCCTCCTAAGGACATCGGAGAGCAGATCCCTAATCGTCGTTACCCTGCCGGAACTCTAGCCGCCACCATCTTCTTCCTCTATGGTGGGGTGCGTGGACATGGTCGTATGGGAGAGGAAGAGGGAGAGTGCGGTGGCGCCATTAAAACTATCACACAATAGATTTAGCAGATTTTTTTCTAGTGGACCACAGTAATTTAACTCTGAGAACACATTAAATAACGGTAGTGTTTTTTTTTCCTTTATCTGTTTTCCACGTCCAATTCAATCTGGCGTTAGAGAGGTCGAAAGTGAGAGTGCAATTTGTTGAGCGTGCCGCTCCGGTGGCTGCCTTTTTTTTAGCAGCGACAAAAACAGCAGAACGCAACACGCCAACAAACAACTCCTGCGTCACACCACCACAGCACATAATTGAGGTAAAATAAAATAGCTACGACCTACGAGTAGTGAACAAGCCGTCACGCAATTTGTTGCCACTCCTTTGCTAACCGCACCGGGAGTGCCACTGCAAGGGAATAATTTCCCACGATCAGCGTCGTCGCTTATCTCCGAATCTCTCTCTCCCTCTCTGCAGTCCGCACCATGGGTTCCGACTTCAAATCGATCCCCTTGATCGGTACGCCTTAATAACTAATTAATTCTTCAATTGATTCCATTTGCTCTCTGGATGCGATTTCTCCCTTCAAAGATTCAAGATTCGGGGGTATCCGGACCAGATTCTGCTCTGTGCTGAGGCACCCAAATTTCGTTCCCCGCATTTCCACCTTCATCGCTCTGTAACACCTTCCTCCCATCCTCATCCTCAAGAATCGGAGATGCCCGTTTGGGCTGAATGTTCCATGCGGCTTCAGGCTTCAGAGCCAGCGCCTCCCTGTTTCTCGTTTGCCCCCTGCCGCCGCCGCCGCAGTGCTAGTAACTTCTGCAAGCGAAGGGACGCAGCTCCTGAAGGATTTGATTCATATACTTCACTCTCGGCCGCTTCAGTAGATGCAGCAGCTTCTGCCTTTCGCCCTCTCTTTGTGCTTCCAACTCTTGATTTTATAACGACTGTGTTTCCTACCACTGCCAGATATCAGCCCGCTTGTCGAAAAGATTGATGATCCAAGCATGGCCAACGACAGGGATTTACTGCAGGTTGTCCGGTTGCTGGACGATGCTTGCAAGGAGGCTGGATTCTTCTATGTGGTAATCACTCGTTAACTCTCTGATAGCAGCAACCCCCCCCCCCCCGCGCGCGCGTTTGTTTCCAGAAAAAGTTGGGGTCTTGGGCAGTTGAGGTACCCAGGTAGGTTAATTTTCAGTAACGATGCAGACGTATTTCAACATTGAAACAAAGACCAGAAACAGTCCTTATAAAAAGAAAAGTGACCGGAAACTGTGACTTGCCAACTTTGTGGTAGCAAACAGCCCAGTTTGAAAATTTTAATAAATCATATCAGCAAACATGTTTGTGTAAAACTGTTTGAAATAAAACCGTGGATATTTACCATTAACAATGTATGAGGTATGTGCTGGATTACTTCAGTAGGATCTCATAAAGCACCAATGTTCATACCATGTCCGGTCTTGCGTAGGTGCATATGTACAGTTGGCTTTTCTTTTTGTTCAGTGAAAAAAGCTGAATCTTTAAACATTCTGTTATTGTAAAAGCTAAGCAAAATGCTGCTGTATTATGTTACCAGAAAGGCCATGGTATTGACGAGTCGCTGATGAGGGAAGTCAGGAATGTAACGCGCAAATTCTTTCAGCTTCCTTATGAGGAAAAATTGAAAATTAAGATGACACCTCAGAGTGGATATAGGTGTGGTTGCTTAAATGTGTCCCATTACTTTCTGGTTCTAATGCTTAGACACGCAAATTTCTGACTATATATTTTTAGAGGGTATCAAAGATTAGGGGAGAATATTACCAAGGGCAAGCCTGATATGCATGAAGCAATCGATGTAAGTTTACTTTGTCGCTTATTTTTCATGCTGTGAGCAGTTCAGAGCTAAACCGTGAGAACAAATATGGCAGTGCTATACTCCTATTAGACCTGGCAAATATGGAGACCTCGCTAAACCAATGGAAGGATCTAACTTATGGTATGTATGTTTCCAAATTCCAACTTCATCTCTGTTCTCACGGTACATCTTCAAGCACCACAAATGTCTGCATACTCTAGCCTGTTCTTGTGAATTAAAAACTGAAAAGAGGAAGATAAAATAGGTTTACACATACTCTTTTTTTGTTTCTTTTTTGGCCAATGTATGATGAACTAAGTGCAAACATGCCTTACCATGTAATTTAGTAAGCATTGATACGCTACATTCAATCTGTCAAGCAGATTTTCCTCTTCATTCGTCAGATGTGTAGTACTGAAACAATAGCTATATCAAATATCATATCAATATATGATTTTCCTATAAGCGATTAAGCAGCTACTAAATTCATGTCACTCCTATAGTCTAGAAAGATATGTTGCTCCTTTTAAAGTAACTAATCACTTGCCTTTCATACAGGCCAGAATACCCATCAAATTTTGAAGTACTGCTGGAAAACTATATCAACTTATGTAGAGGTCCACTTCTCAGCCTACTCTAAACATTCATCTTCATTCATCACCAACAGTGTTCATTAAGCCATTTTTTTGTACAGATATTTCAAGAAAGATAATGCGAGGTATAGCCTTGGCTTTGGGAGGGGCGATTGATGCTTTTGAAGGGGAAACAGCTGGAGATCCTTTCTGGGTGTTAAGGTTGATTGGTTATCCAGTAGATATTCCAAAAGAGCAGCGCACTGATACTGGCTGGTAATCAGAAATGTCATCCATTGCTATTTTGCAGTATGCCCTGGCTATTATGTTCACTTGCTCTCACTGCTTTTCTTTTGTGTTCCATGCATTATATGACAAATCCAGTGGAGCTCATACAGATTATGGTTAGTACGTCTCTCCAAAAAAAATTTATTGAGAAAAAAATTCCACATGTGATGTGAAAAAGTGGACGATGATAACTTCTGAACTATGGCTACTAGTATCCCGTTAACAAAATACCGTGGTTGTGTTGCCTCTTAAGGAAACCACATGTTTTCTCGATATTCATTATTATCTCCAAAGATTGGTGGAGGCTATTCTCAAAATCTTGAGATTGTTTTCCTCATTTGGTTAAAAATGCAGGACTTCTAACACTGGTTAACCAGGATGATGACATATGTGCCCTTGAGGTATCTGTTTCTTCAGTCTCTTGCATATCTTGTATTTGTTTGTCACATCACATGTTACTCTTTATGGCCCCCTTTTCTCTTCACTAGTTGTTAACTGTCTGTCCAATTTCTTCTGTCCCTGCTAATAAGAGGACAGAATTAGCGTCCAATATGATAACTCGATTTGACATCAATCTTGAGATGCTACTGTAGTTATCATAATGCTCTGCATCTTCGAGTTTGTTTTATGCATCCTATCTTCCCATCACAGGAACTAAATCTTTACTGGGCAAAACCCACAAAAAACTGATGTTTAAATTCTTTGGTGATCTATCAGGTGCAAAACCGCTCCGGTGAGTGGATATATGCAACGCCGATTCCCGGAACCTTTGTTTGTAACATTGGTGACATGCTGAAGGTTTTTTCTTTACTTTCTTTGCACGTTTACCTGCATCTGATTGTTTCATAATATCATGCCCTTATATGTAATCCTTCTGGGTTCAGGTTTGGACAAATGGAATATATCAGCCCACACTTCACAGAGTTGTCAACAATTCGCCTCGTTACCGTGTATCTGTTGCGTTCTTCTATGAGGTACGCACACGCTCTCCCTCACACACAAGCATGCACTCGGAACTTCATATCAACTTGGTTACTATTGTACTCATTTTTTCCCTGAAACCAATGGTGCAGTCAAACTTTGATGCTGCAATAGAGCCTGTTGAGTTCTGCCGGGAGAAAACCGGCGGTGCTGCCAAGTACGAAAAGGTTGTCTACGGAGAGCATTTGGTTCAGAAAGTACTGACGAACTTTGTCATGTAAATTTGCTGGGTGCAGATGTGGAGGAATAAATCTGTATTGTAAACGGCACATTATATTTCATCTATAAACATGTTTTTTTTTATATACTTGTCGTTGGAGCAGATTTACTTTATAAACAAGTTTAGTCCACCTGTTTGGAGCCTCAATTGGATTCCATGGTCTAAACTAAACTTGACTCACTTGTGGTCTAATGAACTAAAGCCCTTTTTGTGAGGTTCACTGAAGTTTAGATACAATTTTAGTCCACCTGTTTGGAGCCTCACAAAGAGTTAAAGTGATGTAAAGTTTAGTGACCATGGGATCCAAACAAGCCCTTAACAATTCCTTGTCGAGCCGTATTTGTTGTGTAGTGCTGGACGCAGTTTTTTTACCCATAAGGGCATATGCCCTCACTCTCTCACCTATTGGATTCGCTTTGAGAAGTGTGCAAATACACAGCGAATCCAATGGGTAGGAGAGTGAGGGCATATGTCCTCAAGGGCAAAGAAAACTTTACCGTGTAGTGTTGTCTGTCTGACGACGATACCTACAAGCTACTAAAGCAGGCCATCTCTGAAATCTGACTTTAACATGAGTTGTAGACTTGCAATGCCGATGATATCAGAAGGAAATGGGGGAAGCTTTTCTTCTTGCTGCTGCACGGAATTATCAACAAGCATCAGGCGCCTGGACATGATACAATCTAGTACAGGACTAAAGCATGCCGTCTCTGAAATCTGACCTTGACATGAGTTGCAGACTTGCGATGCTGATGATATCACAAGGAAATGGGGGAAGATTTCCTCTCGCTGCTGCACCGAATCATCAACAAGTCCGTCACGCAAATCTGAATTTAGCATCAGGCGCATACAAGTCCGTCTCTGAAATCTGAATTTAGCATCAGGCGCAAAATTGCCTCCATTTCTTCGCCAAACCATCTGCTGATGGAAGCTCTGTAGCTGGCAAGGTCATATCGTCTGACGCCGCCAATGCAAGGCAGCAGCAACGTGAAGGGCAGCCGGCGGCTTGGGTAAAATCTGCTGAGCCTGAGTGGCGTCCCATGTTCCTATCCTATTTTCCGCGAGTGTATCTGTTCAATCGATTGTTAGACAGACTTGCCTTGTTCCTGACTGATGATTATCGGGTTCAGTTTGAGCACGAATAAAAATCATTCAGATTCACGAGAGGCTGAGACTGATGCCTGTTGTTGCAATACTACTAGCTAGCTGCAGCTTTCGTGAGAGACTGAACCAATCCAAGATTCATCCAGTGTTCATTGTTCTCCCCGGAACAGAAGGGGCACGTAGGCCTTGTTTAGTTCCCAAAAGATTTTGCAAAATTTTTCAGATTCTCTGTCACATCGAATCTTTAGATACATGCATAGAGTATTAAATATAGACGAAAATTAAAACTAATTACACAGTTTGGTCGGAATTGACGAGACGAATCTTTTGAGCCTAGTTAGTCCATAATTGGACAATATTTATCAAATACAAACGAAAGTGCTACAGTGTCGATTTTGCAAAAAAAATTAGAACTAAACAAGGCCTAAAGCAGACGTGAAAATAAGCCTTGTTTAGTTCACCCAAAAATCAAAAAACTTTTCAAAATTTTCCGTTACATCGAATCTTACGGCACATGTATAAAACATTAAATATAGATGAAAACAAAAAATAATTGCATAGTTTACTTGTAAATCATGAAACGAATTTTTAAATCTAGTTACTTTATAATTGCACAATGTTTGTTAAATAAAAAAAATGCTACAATATCAAAGTCTAATTTTTTTTTAGAAAAGACCTTGTTTAGTTCATCTAAAAACCAAAAACTTTTTAAAATTTCATGTCACATCGAATCTTGTGGCACATGCATGGAGCATTAAATATAGTCAAAAATAAAAACTACTTATACAGTTTGCCTGTAAATCGTGAAATGAATCTTTTAAGTCTAGTTAGTCCATATTTGAACAATATTTACTATAAACAAATGAAAACTTTTCCTAACTAAACAAGGCCTAAAGCCAATAAGAAACGACAGGGAGAAGAAATCGAAGCCGATGTTTGCAGTGCTGCTACCAAAACTGTTTCCGAGGCAACAAGTGGCCAGCCCTCTCTTTCCCTGCATGCGGGCCCCTGTCGACCTAGCAGTCGATGAGTCACGTGATGGATAGGAGACTCAGACCTTGTTTAGATGTGAACTTATTTTGGATTTCACTATTGTAGCACTTTCGTTTGTTTAGGTAAATATTATTCAATCATAGACTATTAAAAGATTCGTCTCGCGATTTACAGACAAACTGTGTAATTAGTTTTTATTTTTGTCTATATTTAATGCTTCATGCATGTACCGCAATATTCGATGTGACGGAAAATCTTAAAAAAAAAATTAGTTTTCAGGGTGAAACTAAACAAGGCCTCAGCTGTGATCAACTCCCCCGCCTGCCGGTCGCCGGTCGGGCAACGGGCAAGCAGTCGACTAATTGTTTATGCCTTCTTTAGTTTCAAAAGTATCTAAATTTAAAATTTTTCATCACATCAAATCTTATGACATATACATAAAATATTAAATATAGACAAAAATAAAATTAATTGCATAGTTTAACTACAATTTGCGAGACGAATCTTTTAAGTCTAGTTAATTTATGATTAGACAATATTTATCAAATACAAACGAAAAGTACTAAAGTATCCAAAACCAAAAAATTTTATCAACTCAACAAGGCCTTAGTTTCCAAAAATTTCTACAATTCTCCGTCACAACAAATCTTTAGATAACATATGAAGTATTAAATATAGATAAAAAAAATAATTAATTACACAGTTTGTTTGTTTGTAATTTGCGAGACGAATCTTCTAAGCTTAGTATGCAATTGGACAATAGTTACCAAATATAAACAAAAATATTACAGTACACAAAGCTAAAATTTTCCTTAACTAAATAAGTCCTAACAGATAGAGGAGCCAATGGAGGCAAATGCTGGAGGCCTTTTCTCCGCTGTCCACACGCGCATCGTCGGCGTCCAGGATGGGGTCGGCAAGGGTGGCGTGTGCTCCGCCGTCTCCGCAGCAGCCGCTCTGCCGCAGCACCTGACACGGACGACGCGCCGACGTCCTCAGTGGCGGACCTAGAATCGGATCACAGGGGCTAAATAACATAGGGTAAAAAAAATATTCACAATATACAATATACTAATAGATATAGCAAAGATTGATATCGATTCAAAGTGCTCAAAGATACATAGAACCATGATGAGAATAGAAAAGTACCAAATACAAAGAGCCTTTCACAATAAAAAAAAAATCCATGCCTGATGTCTTCCGTCTTCACGAATTCGCACCACTTGAACCACCACGCTCAATGCTACATAATTTTTAAATTGTCATACTTCTTTATATATCAAGATAACATTATAAAATAAAATGTACTAAAACAATACACACCTCGGGGTAATTGATAAAAATAGCATCACTGTGGGTAACTTTGACAATAGATTTTGTCTTAGGAGTTGATTAAGTATAACTGATAAAAAATAGCACCAGTGCACCACTATCTAGTTGATGAAGTAAGGAATAAAAATTATCATATATAGCAAACAATATAGAATTAGGGTATTAGAGATTTGGATTTTTTGCTTCTCAAACCTCAGGCGACGAGTAGTCGCTAGAGTTCAGGGAGACTGACGCTGCCGGCGGGGTCGCGAGGAGACGGCAGAAGGGGCAAAGCCACGGATGCCGGAGTCCGTCGCCGTGTCGTGCAGTGTCGTCGCGCTCACGCCGGTTGCAGCTTCATGACTTACGATGGCGAGAGCCGAGAGGGAGTCGACGAGTTGGATTCGTACACAGCGAGGCGCAGAAGATGGCGAGATTAATGAGTCGAAGCAGCAAGCAGGTCAAGAGTCGTGGCAACCCATTTGCTGGTTGCTGCCTTCCGTCGGCAAGGGCTGGGGAAAAGAATCATTGGAGGGCTAATGGGCTGCCAAGCCTTTTTACATGTTTTTTTGTGAAACTTGTTCCCAGAGATAATGGGCCTCGCCCCGGGCTGCAGCCCAGGCAGCCCGGGCCGTGAATCCGCCCCTGGACGTCATGACGACGACGACGTCCGCGCGGGAAGGATCATCACATGATGCCGCTGTTGTGCAACGACGAGTGGGCGGGCGATGAGCCGCCGCCGCTTGCACCGGCTCCGGGCGCCACGCCGCTCCCGGACCCGGAGCCTAGGCCGGCGGGGTCGGGGCTGTGCGACAGCGATGCTTGTTGTAACTCATTTGACGGGCTTAACAAGTGTCGTTTATATTTTTCGAGAAATAACTTTAATTAAATATGTATTAAAAAATTAATATTTATAGTATATAATTAATATTATTGAAAAGATTTTTAAATCTATTTTTAATAACAGATATAAATATTGTACATATTTTTTACAAATTGAATCGATTTATTGTATGATAATCTAAAACGACACTCTTTTTAGAACGAATAGACTACGGGCCTGTTTGGTTCACCCTCACTAAAATTTAGTGACTAAAGTTTAATCACTTTTAGTCACTAAAATACCAAACACTCCCTCTAAAAGGGTCACTAAAGTTTAGTGGCTTTAATAGATAAGCGGCTGCTAAAAGTGACTAAAGTGCAAAGATTACAGGGATATCTCTTATTAATTTTGCCTCGCTTGCATTAATTAAGCGTAATATGGTCTTTGTTTAGTGCTTTAGTGGTCTTTAGTGAATAGAACCAAACAGGATGTTACTAAACTTTAGTGGAATCACTAAACTTTAGTAGAATCAAACCAAACAGGCCCTACGTATATATTCTGGCATTGCCCTTATTTTTTTAACTGTGAAAAGCTGCTAATGCGCCCTGGAGGAATGTCCTGCATTGCTCTATCTTTTTTTTTGCCAAAAAAAAAAATCGTTGATGCATGCCCTAGGGGAGTTGGGATTTTCTCTTTCAAATAAAAAAATCTAAAGAGGGGAGTAAAGAGAAAGTCAGTCTATGAGAGACATTGGTTTAAAAACTTTCTTGATAAACCTTTTAAGGCAATAATCAAGAACAGTTTAATGGCAAAAAGAAAATCTGACCTTAGTCAAATTTAAGCTCAAATTTGAATTTAATCAGGTCGTTTCCATCACTCTTTTAAGGCCTTGTTTAGTTCTATTTTTTTTTACAAAATGAACACTATAGCACTTTCGTTTGTATTTAATAAATATTGTACAATTATGGACTAACTAGGCTCAAAAGATTCGTCTTGCAAATTACATGCAAACTGTGTAATTAGTTATTTTTTAATATATATTTAATGCTCCATGCATGTTCTGCAAAATTCTTTGAGATGGAGAATTTGAAAAATTTTGCAAAATTTTTTAGAACTAAACAAGGCCTAAGTGTGTTTGGTTCATCACTTTTTGTATTTGGTTTGAGCAATAGAATGAGTTGATCTATCACCACCTCATTTTTCATAAGCTAATAATTAGTATATGTATGAGGAATAAGTTGATTCTACCAAAACTCATAGATGATCTCATGATACATGACCTTATGAACATGAGTAATTCCATGAACCAAATACACCATGTACCACGCCCATCCAATTCCTAGCGGACTACTGCAAGTTAGTTCCTTGTCGATCTTCTTTCTATTTCTTGTGTGAAAAACAACATATACAAATAATATAGTAAATCCTTTTGGACCATTGTTTATCGACATTCGACGACCTTTTCATTTTTATAGTATCTTGCGTAAAAGTTGGTTGTTTGTGGTCTTGTGTTGTTTGATCCAATTATTACTTTCAATTTGTATTCTATGCGGATTCTAATTACTTTTTCTGAAGAATTTAACTAATGACTAGTTCAAAGCTTTTCTGCAGACCGCTCTAGTTATCGTGGACGTTTTGGTATCTATGTTTTTTGCTTCAAGGCTCGTTAACAATGCACAGAACACTGAAGATTGTTGACATTGAGGCATTGAGCGATGGTGCTCGTGCAATAGCAGTAGGCTACTTGGGAAAATATATTAGTACGATAATGCATGTATTGGATCTAGCTTGTACCAGTTTATTAGATAATGTATAGTGTTTTTCTCTCATAATAAATTAGTAAATATGGTATTTTAATTTCTGTCCTTATTAGCTTAACAAACTATTGTTGTCGCAACCTTCCAATGTGTTTTTCCCCTTTCTAAGGAAAAACCATCTGATTTATATTTGTTTTATAAAACGTGTTAACATTGAAATACTTGCTTCCAATCTTTCGAACCATTATTATTTTCTAGGTGACTTTATTTATGCGGATGCAACTTCAGTTCACATCTGTTCCATTGATATACTTCTTTCCATAAAAGAATTGACATACTTGAAATTTCATGCGAACACATTCCTTCTACTCATCATAACCCACCATGTGTGAGCCATTTAGGGAACGTTGGCTGCATACGTTATGCCTCCGCCTGCTATTGTTCATCTAGTCATATATGCGTCGTCCGAGCCTTCTGGGCCCATGGCTCCTAGGAGGCCACTGCAGTGCTAGCGGCCACCCCCAGATCCTCCCTCTCACCGACTATGGCCCCATACTACCCGAGCAGCTCCCCGAGGAGGCACTCTCCATCGGTGGGCGGATGACGCCAGCCTTGAGGAGTCCAATGATGACCGCTCCACACTCCTCTACTTGGATGTTGCTCATCGCCTGGCGAAGCCATCCATTGCGTCTCGTGTGCGCCCAGCCTCGCTAAATCGTGGTTCTAGGCTACACAACAGAGCGGATGAAGGTTGACGGGGTTTGGTCGAAGACGTTGGAAGCATAGTCGACTGCACCCCCCAACTGGTTTGTGGCATGCCTACTCGAGCAGTGGATGGTCCTGTCCCCTTCCACTAGTGTCTCGACCCTCATGTCTTGTCTTCCTGATGACGGGTCTCTGCCCTAACATCGATGCGTGGAGGGAGATCCTTCCTCGATAGGAGACGCAGCCTGCAGCCACATCAAAGCCTCGACGTGGCCCAAAGCAGCTAACGTAGACCAAGAAGATTTCCACAAAGCTTCACGATAGATACTTCAACGACCTTACCCACTCTTGAGGCGACAACCCACAAAGCTTTGAGCAATCCACCAAGCTCGGATGGGGCCGCACAACATGCCGTGGGGCGTCGGCGACATCCATCAACGCCGACGATGCTATCGGAGTAAGCCAGCGAAGGACACCAGCATGGACGTGCCTACTGGCTATGTTGGCAACACCGCTACTTCTGCTACCGCACATTGCTTCCTCGAACTAGATTTGCTGGCCTTGGTGCCATGCAAGAGCACATGGCCTCCCGTGTGAGTCATCTCGGTCGACCCAATACTGGAGGAGCTCGCCGCCTTGCTCGTCGTGAGCTGTACAATGGGAGCACCAGCGCCTGGGTGCCCGCCTACTCTGTCGACCGCCTCTCAGGTGGAAGCATCGCTGGTGTACACTTATTCTTTGGTGACGACTCGTTAGTAGACAACGAACTCACCTCGTCACGCTATGTAGGGGTTGCCATGGGGCCATTGATGTTCCATACCAAATTTTCTCATATCTCCCCCCTTGTAGTGGCTGGTGCTTCCCTCCCTGTCCCCTCCGATGGCCGGTGTTTCTTTTCTCCGATGGCATAAAAATTGGGTAGTATAAAAAATATATGGTTACCAAGCAGACAAATAACCAGTCTATTTTGGATAATATTTGTCACAGATGTGAGTTAGGATGCTAGCCACTAGGTTTGCTAGTCACGACCGCGACATATTTTATATATGATCGAATATTTGACATATACGATATATGTACTTCATCTGTCTCAAAATAAATATAAATCTCGTATCTCGAGAAATCAATAATGAATCACCTGTGATTTGTGATTTTGAAATATGATGGTTGTTTGAACTTGTTGTTGTCTATTATAATTTTGTTTGTTTTCAAATAAATAGCGCGCTATAGCGTAGATAGCTACAACACGCTACTGTGTACAACAGCCGTTATATCGAGGCTATAGCACCGCTTTAGCGTTCGTTATAGCGCAAATAGCATCTGGGACAGGAAGACGTTATTTTCTATAGCCCGCTATTTAAAACATTGATAATGATGTTTATTTGGTATTATAAATATATATATATATATATATATATATATATATATATATATATATGATCAAATTTGGTCTCGATTCACTCAGAACGTGGGACGAGGACATTTTTTTTTTGAATGAGAATGAGAGAGTACTTTTCCAGAGATAAAAGAGAACTATTATTGAAGTGTATTTTTTTTTACCTAAGTGCTTGTTTGTCTACACTTTAATTCATCCCAATTTAGGATTGGATTATTAAGGGAAATTATTAAGATAGAAAATTAACTAGTTTTCATTCAATCATCCCTAAGCCTTGTTTAGTTCAACCGACAAACCAAAAACTTTTCAAAATTCTTCGTCACATCGAATCTTGTGGCATATGTATGAAGCATTAAATATAATAAAAAACAAAAACTAATTATATAATTTGTTTGTAAATCGCGAAATGAATCTTTTGATTGTAGTTAATCCATAATTGGATAATATTTACAACAAATAAACAAAAAGTGCTACAGTGGCTATTTTTTTTTCATTTCCGCCACTGAACAAGGCCCTAGTTACATTCGAATTGAGTTTTTTTTTGATAAGTGTACATTCGAATTGAGTTGAATTGAAGTGAAGTATTAATTGGACTTGTCTGGTTGCACGCCAACCGACTACACAATCGACTCGGCTAATCATTCATCGCCGTTCCTCGGTTCTCGCCCGAGTTCGGCTATTCCTCGCCGTCTTCCTCTTTCGCCTCCGGGCTGCTAGCATCCAACCGACAACGCGGCGCATGGCGTTGGTTGCTGGCGGCGGTATCGACAAGCCCCTCCCCCCGCGCTCCTCAGCCAGCTGCTGCCACCAGTTCGCGGCCTCCGCATCGCTGCGCCGTACTCCAGCCACGATGACGAGCGTGCGCCCCTCATCCCCACGGGCACGCCGGCTTCCTCCACCTCCGCCTCCTCCGACCCAGCGCCGACCACCAGTTTCCCGGGGGCGACAGCAGCAAAGCAGTGGAGCTCGTTCACGCGCGTAGGCGACGTGTTCGACACATGGGCCAAGCAGGGGCACGAGGAACCATACGCCAACATCGACATTGAGATGGCATTCCCCCCACCGGTTCGCGGCCTCCGCATCGCTGCGCCGTACTCCAGCCACGATGACGAGCGTGCGCCCCTCATCCCCACGGGCACGCCGGCTTCCTCCACCTCCGCCTCCTCCGACCCAGCGCCGACCACCAGTTTCCCGGGGGCGACAGCAGCAAAACAGTGGAGCCCGTTCACGCGCGTAGGAGACGTGTTCGACACATGGACCAAGCAAGGGCACGAGGAACCAAACGCCGACATCGACATTGAGATGGCATTTCCCGCTGCCTCCTTCCCCAAGCCGGCCTCATCGATGCTCAAAGACAATTCAGCGCTGCCGCGGTGGGCGAAACGGCGCGTAGGCGATGGGGAGGCTCTGCGCTTCCAAGGCTCGAGCAAGGATTCTGGTGCTGGATCCAGCCAGCCTGCTGCTAGCTCCTCCGTGGCCAGTGCACCTGGGCAGTCTGCAGCCGAGTCCATGGTGGGCGCTGGCACTCTATCTGGCTCCGTGATGGGCGCTGGCAGTGGATTCGGCTCCGTGGTGGGCACTGGCAGTGCATCGGGGCAGGTATTGCCAGAAAGTCTCTTCCGAAATTATTTTGGTAATATGATCCCATATGACCACCAGTTCTTTTGAGTAGAATGCACAATTAGTACATAAACTTGCCATTTGGGTGCGCTTAGATCATCTCTCCAAATGTACATATGGGTTCAGTAACTTGGCGGGTGGGTGCACAACTGCTCACGAATGCGACACATAGGCACAAAAAACGACATGCTGGCTAGTGATGTGGCAGATTTTGGTCTTATCTGAAAATTTTCCGTTCCCATCTTGCAATTTAGTACTCCCAAAATTCTGTGCAGTCTTCTCTTTTGGAACACGACATGTGTAAACTTTATTTGCATATGAATGATCAATGAACTGACACTGATTTTATTGGCTACACGTTCAGTAGTACGACATTGCCTATGTAATATACTATGTTATGAAAGCAATGAAATTATCTTCCTGGTTGAATCTGTGAGTTTCCAGAGCTGCCTGTGAACACAATTGTGGGAAAAATAGAAGCTATACAAAAATGTGCATAGCTTAAATATTTAGCTAAATGTAATGTTGTTGGCTAGCCTCTGGTGCAGTCTATGTTAGTCACTTAGACTAATCTCATCAGGAACTAAATTGAGATCAATGTGGTCCTCATGTACTCTGCCACCTCGTCCCCTTGATCTTGCACATCCTCTGCCACCTCTTCCTCTTGACCTTGCCTTCCGTCTCCCTACATTGGAAGGAAAGCCTGATGTCCTGGTTCTCTCAACCATGCCCTCTACCACCTTTTCTCACTCTGCTGCCTCTAGTTGTTGCCCTTCCAACTCTAGTTGCAGTTGTATGCATTGTGGGAGGTGGTATGTCCTCTCTATGGGCAGCAACAAATACAGATTCATCTGGTAATGGCATCTCCTGAACATAAGCTTGGTGCTCCATTTCCCAAATACATCAGTAAACAAAGTAAAACATTGTGTTCTTATTTCAAGTACAAAGTTGGCTTTGAAAAGTTAGCTTACTTGTTGCATTATAATGTCCACCAGGTTTTCAGTATCTTTTGTAGGATCACACATATCAAAGTCCTTGTCCATCTCCACCTCTTCCACATTCACATTTTTTGCCTTTATATTGCACCATGCTGTCCTCCACATCAGAGTCAACTTTGTCCTCAAATAAGTCATCATCATCTTGCCCAAACTCATTGTCACTGTCCATTCCATCAATTTCAGAACCTGAAGCATTATCATCAGAATCAAACCCATTGCAATCTGCATTATTAGTCGAACTCTTTGGCACGTAGTCATAAAATTTGCTTAAATTATCCTCTTTATCGTCAACGGATACTACATTCTTGGGGCTGATAAGTGGGAGGGGATGATCACTCGTGCCAGTGCCATAAACATTGACATCATCTATTTGCTGCCTTTGCTTCACTATAAAGTTGTGATCAATATAAATTCTCAAAATTTTGTGGTGTGCTGATACATTGATCATCCTAATGGTATCTGCATCACATGTCAAGCATCACATGTCACTGGAAGCAAACACTCTGCAACAGTATACTCTGGAATACACCAATACCTACTGACTGGTCTGTGCGCTGCATAATCTAACTCTTTTAGAATGTCTGGCAAAAATAGCAGCGACCGTTCCTCAGCATCACAACCATCAAACCAGTCGACCTTTTCATCAACATACACCCTCTTCCTTGCAAGCCCACAAAAAAATCCCCCATGGTGTACTTCTAAACTGAAAAGTAATGAATTGCCTACAGTCCAATGACATAAACATATTCAGTATTGGACCTGCAAAATTGGCCTCATACACAAGCCCTAAAATAATCTAATCTCTCTTGATCATGAACACTAAAAAAAATCTCCTAAAGCGGGTAAAGATTGGCACTCACCATAATCTGGAGTCTAACCACCAGGTTCCCGTCGCCTTGGACCCATTGCTCCAGGGATATGTCTGATCGCTCGTTGGTGGCCGTGTGGTTGCCGTAACAGTTTGTCGTTCTCCTCTCCGTCTATTATTTGTGTAAAAGTTGGGAGGATAAAATAATGAGGAAATTAAGGACTAAGGGGCCATCTGATAATTACTATAGCCTCCCACGCCCTCTCATGCACGCTAGACCTTGTATAACTTTGCCATATCAGCGGCCAGGTACCTGGTACTTTTTTTCTACGTGTCGTGACCATGAGCAACTGTGCACCCACAAGCTAAGTAATTGAACTCATATGTACATTTAGAGAGATGATGTACCTAAGTGCACCCACGTGCCAAGTTTGTGTACTATTTGCGCATTTTACTCTGAAAATTAATACTGCTATGGACTTTCAATCCTAGCCTCCTCCAACTTGCTGGGCTAAAAGGCTTTGTTTGTTGTTGTTGACTTTCAATGTACAGATATATTGAATTCCATGACAACCAGTAGCTATCTACTTATTGGTTTCTGTACCATACTTGGTATTAACAAGTGCTACATGACATTGCAGGGAGTGACAGCTAACTGGATGGAGACGTTTAAAGGATTACTTGTAGCCTATGTGTTCTTTGTATTGCCTATCATCTTGTTTTTCTTTCCCAGGTATGACAACAACCAAAATCACCATGTGCTACAAAATCTAATGGACAGCAGTAAGATCAGTTCAGAAAAGGTGGCTGTCTTAGTCTTCTTTGTGATTTTTTTGACTGCTGGTGTACTAGGGGTCTTGCTAGCTCATATTGCACAAGGACCAGCGGTTACCAGGGTTGTTGGTGCATTTACTTTATTGGTTATCATATTGATTCTTGGGTTCATGGATTATATCCTTCTGAAGACCATGCCAGACAATCTCACCAACACGTTGATGTTTCTTTCACATTTCATCGTTACGACGACTATTATCTGCTTTTTGTGGTTCAAATATGTATGGCCAAGCAGCTGTTGTCAGGTAATATATTACTCATCGCATTTTTACGTCCCCCATAATATGATTTGTCAATACTTATATTATTTGTGATACAAATATTCTTTTTATTGTATGCAGGGAGGAACCAGACAAGACTGATCCACGTAAGAGTCCAACTACCTGGTCTACAGCGATGATGTTATGCATCATGTTGATATGCTTTTTGTGTCATAGCCTATGAATAGAACAGTTAAAGCTTACACTTGACAGGGTCATGCTTAATTGTTGTTCGGCTAGCGTTACCAGCTGTTGTGGGCTTGTGGCTGGCTGCAACTAGTATAGTCTACTGTAATTCTACAGTGAAATGTGAGAGAAACCACAACCAGACTAGATATGTATAGTATGATAGTTTTCTACTTTTGAGTTTGATCCTTCCTTTTGATTCTCAATATTTCTGTTCATTTTTCTCACTGTGCCCCGTCTATGTGATTCAAAAGTTGCAAACCGTCTCAAGTAGTCTCATGCTGTTCTGTAATGTGACTGTGATCAGTTTGGGAAACATTTTGTTTGGATTTCATTACATGAACACCAAGGGTCTTCTTCCTTCATTATTTTTTTTGGTAAAGAAAGATGTGCTGAAACTCTTTCCCTAGTGACCAAATCACATTGTGATAAGATTGATTCACTGAACAATGCATGTATGTGTTGTGATGAACTGTGGTGCCTATTGGTCTGCTAAGTTCTAACGAGGGTACCACAATCTTTTCAATTTATGTTCCTTCATTACTAGTAAGGTGCATGTGCTTTGCTATGGACCATAACCTTAAAAACTCACACTAGGTAGCGTGCCCGTGCGTTGCTACGGGACATCTAAAATTTTATACTACAAAAATATGTATCACACAATAGGATAACAATACTATAAAATTAACTAATTCAAAAGGCAAAGTTTGCCCATGTGTTGATCCAAAAAGAAAATATAACACCATGACAATTAGAGTTTGTCCATGTGTTGTTGTATTACTAAAAGCAATGTGTAATCATGGACTCTTTACCATCTTTATTTTTCAGCCTTTTTGACTCAGTATGCAACATTGTGTAACCATGGCCGCCTCCACCTTCCTGCTTGTGGGGAAGTCCACTCGATGTTCTGTATTGGATCTTTGATGTTGCAAGCCTGAAGGTACCTGAGCAAGTAATTCAGGTTAAATGGCCAGGCCGCCAGGGGCTAAAAGATTAGAAGTTTCTCTAGAAAGGAAGTGCAAGTCCTAATAAGCTAAACTCATCGCCATCTAGATCACAGGAAATAGTTGTGATTATCCAATCAAGAAACGACATCAAAACATACCCTGATTCATGAGATATCTTAGCAGCGACTGAGTTCATTCGTGCATAGGATAATTACTGATATGAAAATATCTATTTTGTCCATAGTAAAGTCAATAGAGACAAATATTCTTTCCAGCCATTGCAAACCTTCAATCAAAATGCTTGATACACAAAAACTAAGGATATCGAATTTCGTGCACATATCTAGGTGAATGAAAAATCTCACACACAACAAAAAATTACCTTGCAATGAAGACAATTCTGAATTTATGTAAAGCTTTGCGCCTTTGCGTCACCTTTTTCATCAGACACATCTACATGAAAACAGGCATAACCAATAGTGATAAGCAAATTCTTGGCTACTAAGCATTTTAGCATCATGGGACTAATAGGAATTCAACAAGCATTTTATTGTACAAGCATGTGAAGATATCATATGTGCAGTAAACTATTCATGGGTTGGAAAAGGCTATCCCAGTATTCACCAATCATAAAAAGGAAAAGAGGTTTTCATTCCTCAAAAAAAGGCCACATATAAGAAGGGATAGATAAAGTTAAAGACATTCTAGAATAAAAGATGACCCCAGGTATTTCAAACCAATAATCGACATTGTCATTTTCAGCCTATGATTGTACAAGTCCTTGAGGCCACATATAAGAAGGGGCAGATAAATTTAAAGACATTTTTCAACATTAGTGCAAGAGGACACGCCTTGGACAAGATCTAGCAGGCTGCCCACTTTCTCCCTAGCCTTATCTTCTTTCTGAACCCATAACTCATGCTCTATCCCACAACAGTAGCAATGGACATTTAAAATGCGCACAATTCAAGCTTTCAAACAATGTGTCGAACATGTTCCGAGTACTAAGAACAATGCCAGCATTAGAACCAAAACCTGATTAGTGTATGAAAGTTTTCTTGACATCAATTATTCATCGTATGCATTTGGATCCGGTAGTTATTTTAAAAATGGTACACATCTAGAAACTTATTTTAAATATACATGCAATAGAAAATTATCATTTCATAATCTAGAAAAGTAACACTTTTCAAACCTATTTGTGCTAAAAACACAAGTTGTTGTAACCTACAGTTATAATGTAGTCAAACATCCTTACATGTACATGCCACAACCTTCACCAATGTGCTTGATCACAATTGGTTTCTGATCTTTAGGAATACAACCTAAGCCAAATTGAGTTTGATGCTATGAAACAATGCACAATGAAATTACCAGGTCACCGTGAACTTGATTAATAACCTGACATTAGAGGTAGAGCTTTGACCAAATAGAAATAAGCAGTCTAAGTAATTAAGTGCTGAACACCTACGAAAAGTATCAAAATTTTGGTTTACCGATTGGAGATTAAGTTGGACAGGGAGCCGTGGTCCACCTTGGTCTCAACTAACTTCTTCCCCTTCCTGACATCAGACATGACTTCTCAGAGTTTAGAAAAACCTTCAGAGTCAAGCTTTATTGATCTGTTATCAGGTCTTTTAAGAACTCAACTGAAAACCAAAAATCTTCAACATGGGCTGTGTCTATGTGAACTTGAGAAGATAGTGATTGGTGCACTCTGTTCCATTTCAACTGAAAACCAAAAATCTTCAACATGAGCTGTGTCTAAGTGATAAGTGATACTGAAGATCAGGCAACCTAAAACAACACCTATTTACTCTACCTGCATGATTGCTATTGAAACACTGAATGGCTGAAGTAGGGAAATCTGAAACTAAAACACAGAGGCACTGGAACTAAAATTGTTGACTGAGTCCTGCTACCTATGTGGCTATGTCAGATTGTCACTACTATCTACCATGTCTTAGTTATGCAATATACTTTTAACTGCTATGCACATGGTAACCTGCTCCTCTAACCTATGCATAACTCAAAAATATACTGGCTCAGGGATCAAAGAAAAACACGTGCAGCAGTAGCATCTAATTTTCAATTGGACTTTAGAAAAAAATAGAGGTAGCAGTATCATCTATTTTCAGTTTTTGCTTGAGAACAAGTATTACCATCTATGTCGCGTCCCAGCACGCACCCTCGGCTCAACAAAGCTGTTTTGCAGGGCTCGGTCATGTTGAGGTCGTCAGGGGCTTCTCGGATCAGATCGACGGCGCCATCCGTAGTCGCAACATCACCGTCTTTGTGGCCACCAACTCAGTGCCAATATTCTGTTGCCTTCTTTCGCCGTGTCAGAGTGCACATCGTTATCTCAAAAGCAACAAATATAGTCCGTTAAATGTGCTAGCAGTCCACCTATTTTGATTTTTGCAAAACATATTTGATAGATGGAACCAGCATGAAAATATATATCATATGACAGGCTACACATCTAAAACCATAAGAAGGCCTAATTTCTAGCGGAACACTGATGGAAGTGAAAATATGCAGCACGGAATGGCACCATACAAAGTTTACAGTTAATTATATTTGCACATTAAACTCAATGCATTTACTCTGCAAATGCTAAAGAAAACAACCCAATACATTGGTCAAGTAGGGATTTGTTAGTGGAACAACCTAGGATGTCTCACACAAGTCCAAGCACCAAAGCATAGCCAATTGCGAAGAACAAAAAATGCACAAAAATAGCTACACCAGCTATTGCGTGAGTTCGAGATTGAGCGGCTGCCGCCATGGTACCTCACATGAGAAGCATACGTGTTCTTCGCGGCCTTCTTCTCGCCAAGCAACCATGCCTCCGCCTGCTCTAGCTCCTCCACCCACTGAAGCAGCTCCTCCACCGCCTGCTATTTCCTGGAGAACACCACAGATCTGGAATAGGGAGAAACAATGAGGGAGAGGGATATGGACAGGGAGAGGAGGAGAGGGAGGGAGGTACTCACCTCGGTCTAGGGTTTGGCACGGTGACCAACAGATCCCGTCAGCCTAGGGCAGGGGGCGCACGAGGACGGGGCTCGCGTGGCCGGTAGCGACCGCAGACGGCGCTCGAGGACAGCGCTCGACGGAGCTCGCGCGGACGGCACTATCGTGGACGACATTGACGAGGACTGCGCGCTCGAGGACGGCGTGCTCGCGGCGGACAACGCTCCCGCAGACGGAGGGATTGGGGTGCTCTGGTGGAGGGGATTGGGGCGTGTGGACGGCGCCCGCGAGAGGAAAGGGAGAGGGGATTGGGGAGGGGATGAGGGTCGCCCAGCTGTTTCCTAGTACGGACGATGCGGACACGCGGACGCACGACGGGGGCAGACGGACGAAAGCGATTGCCGCACCAAGAAAATGTCATCTTCTAGTCTTTTTAGTTGTAGTTGTATTGTAGGAAGGATATAAACTATCAAGTAGTGAAATTATTGCTTCATGTGTTTTTTTTTGAAGCAAACTGAGGATACCCACCTGGAAATTATATTACCAAAGTTCGAACGTCTGTTACAGAGACCGTTGTTACAGGGGCCAGAAGGGGGTACATTAGGGGAGTGTTTACATTCATTCAGATATAAAAGCGAGGCCTGAATGCTATCCGCAGTGCCGGCATTCCTGAGGACAAAATGCTTTTTCCATACAGCAATCTTCAGTCACACGCGTGATAATCTTCATTACGGACGTTTGATCACCCTGAAACACTTCTCCATCTCGAGCATCCCAGAGACGCCACAGCAGAGTGAGCAGTATAGACCATAGCTTGACGTCTAGACTCTAGACTGCTTCATGTTTTTTGAAATGAACTGGAGGGGGGTGGGGGGAATCAGGAGACAAAGAAAGAAACCAAAAACAAAACAAGAAGTATAACCACTAAAGTCCAAGCTAAGGAAGATTTGCAATCCATTGATTGATCCGAGGCGAATACTTTGTTTTTGCCCTCAGCAACAGTAGCTGGAGCTCATCTTTGAAGCATTGCTCTGATATCCTTATATGCGGGTTGATCTGACGAAAGATCAAATCATTCCTTGCCTTCCAGATTGTCCAGCACATCAAGATGATTATCTCCATGAAGAAGGGGACTCGCAGCTGATCCTTGAAGCTTTGCAGGAGTTCAAGACAGCTTCTATTTGTGTCAATCTGAATATTGATGGGGCCCCAACACTGGATTGCAAGTGGGCATTCAAGATGTTTCAGTCACTCTTCCAAGCTTGAATTGCAAATGGGCATCCATATTTTTCCTTCTTAGTAATTCTCTTGTACTCAGTCTATCCCTTAGGAGTAGCCAGAAAAAGACTTTAAGTTTAGCTTGGCAAGATGAGGCCCAAAGCCACTTGAACGCTGGGTGGGGTGAGCTTGGCCGCTCAGATGTTTGTATGTTCTATTTTACTGAAAAAATCCCAGAGTTCCAGATATATGACCAAGAATCCGGGGAGTCATTGATTGGAGCTTCCTGCATTGTTGCCTGCAACTGTAGCATCTGCGAGTGGGCTTGCATAGACAGAGGAAGGTGGAAGAGGCTGGACATAGGTGTATGAGCTCTACCTTCAGCGAAAGAAATATTTTTTCCCCACAAAGGAATATAGTTCAGGGTATTTCTGAGAAAGGATTTCATTTCCCCACAAGTCGTCCCAAAGCAGGCAGGACTGACCGTCATTAATTTGGAATCTTGCCATCCCTTTAAACTTATCCAAGAGTTTGAGGATGTCCTTCCACCAAAAGGAACCTTTTTGGTATTTTCAGGCAGTCTTCCATTGCTGTAATGTTTCTCCCAAACTAGTGATACCCAGGGTACATCTGCCTTGTTGAAAAATTATGAAGGTGTTTCATCAGCAAGGCTTCATTTTGAGTCTTGATGTTTATCACACCCAAGCCACCTTGTTCCCTTGATCTGAATAAGCTGGGCCAGGCAGCTTTCGGTCTTTGTTTGGCATTCACATCGGCTCCTCTCCATAAACACAGCTTTCTGAATTTGTCAATTTGCTCAATCACTGTCTGCTGCAGCAAAAAAAGTACTCATGCAAAAGGTGGCTCCTGAAAAGATTGAATTTGTAACTTCCAGTCGTCCTGCTTGATTGAGGAAGGCAGCGGTTGCAGCAAGTCTTCTTTCACATCTACTTACTAGAGGCGAGAAGTCAACTACTCTTGGTTTGGTGAGACTGAGCAGTAGACCAAGGTAAGTGAAAGGTAGACTGCCAGTATCACAACTAAAGGTTCTTGCCAAGTGCTGGAGCTTTTCCTGACTTGTGTTGATTGGCACTATGAAGGACTTGGCATAGTTTACTTTCAAGCCCATTGAATCTCCAAAAGTATGCAACAGGGCCTTCAACGCCCACAACTGTCTACTACAGGCTTCCATGATTAACAAGGTGTCATCAGCATATTGAATTATTGGGAAGTCATTGGTGTAACTCAGGGGGGTAGGTAGCTTGATGAGTCCTCGGTCTTTTGCCCTGTTGACAATTGTTTGGAGGAGATCGCAGCTAATACAAACAACAAGGGTGATAAAGGGTCATCCTGTCTTACCCCCCTCTTGCAATGGAAAACCTTGCCTAGCACTCCGTTAAGCATAACTGAAGAGGTTGTTGAACTCAGGATTGCCTTTATCCAGTTGATCCATTTTTGCCCAAAACCCTTTGCCCTCAGGATTTCCAGAATTGCTCCATGTTCAATTTTATCAAAAGCTTTCTCAAAATCCAGCTTTAGAATTTTTTCGAGAACATGCGCTGCATGTATTTCATTAAGCGAGGGTTAAGAGTTTTACAACAAAAGCCCAAGACAGTAAACCACATATTACCGTCACAGAAAAAAAGCCAGACCAAAGCAAGTTACACAACAAGAGACAAAGAAAAGGCTACTGAACTACTGGCCCGAGGCCAGCAACGCCCCGAGCGTCCTGAAACCGGCAGCCACCCAAAGTGCTGCTTCGTCAAGGATAGCTTGCAGAAGAACAGCCGGCTGTCGAGACGATATTTCAAAGGTTCTCGCATTGCGCTCTTTCCAGAGGTTCTGTCCGACAACGAAGAAAAGAGAGTCGAAGCCTCGACGGATTTGCTTAGGAAGCCTTTTCCTTGAATCGGTCCACCAAGCCATAATGTCTTGTTCTTGAACTGAGATTAAGTGCTGCAGCTGGAACCTTCTTAGGCAAGAGGACCAAATCTGGCGGCTGAATACACAACCCAAAACAATATGATCTAAAGTCTCAGGCGACTGATCACATAAGATGCAGAGGTTGTCCTCTTGAAGCCCATGGCGCCACCTCCTATCCGCTGTCCAACACTTCTTGTGCAAAGCCAGCCAGAAGAACAACTTAACTTTAGGGGGTGCCGAAGTTTTCCAGATTTGGCGAGCTCCCAGAGGTGTGGAACACCCCAAGAACATTGCGCCATATGCGGATGCAGCAGAGTACTGCTGTGATGCAGCAAACCTCCAGGCGAAAGTGTCCGGCGTCCCAGGGGAGAGGTGGACTTGTTCAATTGCATGACACAGGCCGATGAAGTCCGTGAGTAATCTCATAGTGCGATCACCTGTTATATGATGCACCCAGGCGTGATTATTGAGCGCCTCCGCGACGGTGACGCCCCACTTTCTCTTGGGCACTGCTTCAAAGACAACTGAGGTAATGATCCTGATGCTTGCCCCTCGAATCCAACTGTCTGTCCAGAAAAAAATTGATTCGCCGTTTCCCAGGACGGCGGTAGTTGCTGCATTGAAGAAAGCCATGACGTCCCCATTTTCCTGGTCAGGCAAATCGACCCATGGCCGTCCCTGATCGACCCGACGCATCCATGGCCAACGTAGCCTCAGCGCCATTCCGGTCCGGCGAAGATTGGTGACCCCAAGCCCCCCAAGGCTCGCGGTTTGTAGCAGATCGGCCAAGCGACCTTGCAGCGCCCCCGGAGGCAGAAGCCGTTCCTAACCAGATGAAACCGTGGCGAAGCTTGTCGATGCTTTCGATTGCCGAGGTAGACAGGCAAAGGGCAATGGACATGTGCATAGGAATTGCAGATAAGGTACTCCTGACCAGTGCAGTCCTGCCTGCTATGTTGAGTAGATTTCCTTTCCACGACGTCGATCAAAGGCTGCTCGTCATATTTCTTAAGCTTGAAAAAGGACAAAGGGACACCCAGGTAACGGCAAGGGAAGTCTTGTATCTTACACTGAAGCAACTGCTGAAGCCTTTCGAGTTCATCAGTCCCACAGTGGATTGGAGTTGCGATACTTTTGTCCATGTTAGAAAACAGACTCGAGGCCTCACCAAATAGCTACAGCGCTGTGCTGAGCACAGTTAAATCTTCTTCCATTGGGGAAACAAAGAGGACTAGGTCATCTGCATAGAGGCTCACTCGCTGCACCCTTCCAGCAATCCCAAGTTGTGCAAGGAGACCTTCGGCGTCTAGCCACTGGAGCATACGGTTGAGGACTTTCATTACGAGCACAAATAGCATTGGGGAAAGGGGGTCTCCCTGGCGGAGTCCTCACGCGTGGCACACTCTTCTCCCTGGAGCACCATTTAGCAGAATCTTGGTACTAGCTGTCGCTAGTATTGCTGATATCCAGTCTGTCCATCTCCTCCCGAAGCCCATGTGTTGCAGTAATTCAAGCAGGAAAGTCCATGCCACGGAGTCGAAGGCCTTTGCAATGTCGATTTTGAGTAGGACACTAGGTACGTGGCTCTTGTGCAGCGCCTTACAAGATAATCTGACTGCTCTAAAGTTGTCGTGTATGCATCTCCCCTTGATAAACGCACTTTGATTGCGGCATACCAGTCTATCGAGCATAGCCGCTAGGCGATTTGCCAAGCACTTGGTAATCAGTTTGCTGACACTGTGGATCAAACTTATAGCGCGATAGTCCCTGATGTCCACTGGCTGCGGCTTCGTTTTGAGCAAAATCATGCGAGTGACGTTGAGGTGCTGCAGGCTCCTGCAGTCCAGCGCCCAGAAGGCGTTGAAGGCGTTCATGAGGTCCCCTTTGATGATGTCCCAAGCCTTCTTGTAGAAAATTCCAGTGAACCCGTCAGGTCCCGGTGCCTTGTCTGCAGGCAAGTCCATGACCACAGCCCGGACTTCTTCTTCAGTAAACATGGTTTCCAACTCACTCAGGTCAGCCACTAGGATGCCAATTACCTCCAAATTTGTCCTCCTAGTCCTCACAAAGTTTGAACCGAGGATGAGGTTGTACTGCTCAAACAATGCCTGGGCCATTGCGTCATCTGTCACAATCTGCGCCCCCTCCACTAACAGGGAGTCAATCCTGGACTTCCTCTTTCTGTGGCAGGCCTGAAGGTTGAAAAATCTTGTGTTTGCATCCCCTTTGGCCAAAAACAGCAACCGGGACCTCTGTCTCGCCATGGTCCTGGCGAGAGATGCTAGGCTTAGACTCCTGAGCTTGAAGGCCTTGCGTAGCGCTGATTCTCGAAGCGACAATGTCCTGACCTCCTGTGCTTCATCAAGACGGAGCACCACCTCGCGCGCAAGCGCAAGCTGGAAGCGGACGCTGCCAATTCTTGAGTTGCTCCAACTCTGTAGTGCTCGTGCGGTGTAACGCAGTTTGATGTCCAGTACATGGAAAGGATCAGCAAGGTGGTGTACCGGATGCGCCCAGGCAACACTTACTACATCCAAAAAACCTCGTAACTTAGTCCAAAAGGACTCGAATTTGAACCTCCGCCTGGCCCCAGGCGTGGTATCCAGCAGCAGCAGAAGCGGGCAGTGGTCCGAGCAGTCGGTGGACAGTGGCTTGAGGTAGTGATATGGGAAATCATGGAACCAGTCAACCATAGCCAGACAACGATCTAATCTCTCTAGCATTGGGAGTTCCCGTTCATTGGACCAGGTGTAATGTCTTCCTACGAGTGTTAGCTCCTGCAAGCGAGCTCTATTGATGAACGCACGGAAGCGTCTCAAGGTTCGACGGTCTAGTCGATCATTATTCCTGTCAGCAGCTTGATAGATCATATTGAAGTCCCCGCAAACCAGCCACGGGCCCGTGCACGTCTCGCTGCAGTGGAGGAGTTCAGCAAGGAACTCAACTCACGCAGCATCATGCACCGAGCCATACACCACCGTAATCCACCAGGAGTTGTGTTGTCCCTCCAGGATGAGGCGTGCCGACAGGGAGTAAATGCCTCTACTGAGGTCGACAGCTGAGAAGAGTTCTCTGAGCCAACCAAGCAAGATACCCCCTGAAACCCCAACAGCCGGGAGAAACTCGTAATCGAAGGTCGGTCCCAGAATTTCATTAGCCAAAGTTGTAGTTACATCTAACAGCATGAATGGTTTGTAGACATACTGAAACAAATTTGCGACGTCGTAACTGAAGCTGTAGCACTAGCAGTCTACATCCTCTACCCCCAGCATGTTGAGGTTCAGCGCAATGGGGTCGAAGCTATGGCCCAAAAGTATTTGAAGTGTGTCATGGCTGGCATCGGAGATGGGCTGCGCGAAAGCCTGCTTGTACTTGCGCACCATGTCCGAATTGATGGTCGCCAGCGGAGAGGCGATCCCCAATTTGTTCATCAGGACCCGTTGCGCCTGCCTGGTAGAGTTGACCTCTCTAGGTACTACCGCAATCTGCTGACTCCGTCGCGGAGGGGTGGGTGCTGGTGTGCGTGATTTGCGCAGCCTTGGCGGTGCAGTAATCAGCGGCGTCTGGAGGGGGATACACAGTCTCCGCTGTAACGTGACAGTCACCGGCGTGGGGGGTCCCGACGTGCGATCCTCTTCAGCACCACCTTCGCCCAGGGCCGCGGACCTGTCCTTGCCGCCAGAGCCGCGGCCGCTGCGGGTCTGAGACAGTCTCGGTCGCCTCCTTGAGTATGTGTGCTTGACGGAGGGGCGGGACCAAGGCGATGACGGGCCGATTGCAGGTGCAGTTGGCGTCGATGATGTGGTGTAGGTGCGCACGGGTACCATTGCAAGCCCTCGACTGTCCCCAGGACTATTGCACTCTTTCTGCGACGAGGGCTCGTCCGCTTGCGGAGCAGGACTTGTCACCGTAGGGCCTGGCCGAGGTGCCAGTTCGTTCTCGGCACATTGGTACCACCAGCCTCCCAAACGGGCACGGGTGGGCTCTGCAAACTGCGGCCTGCTTGCAACAACATTGGTGCTTTGTTAAGAAAGTGGCCCACGAGGCCCTGCTCGGGCTGAGGCTCCGGACACCACATTGGCGAAGGGCTTGGTGCGAAGGAGTGATTGGGCGACCTCGACCGCACCTGAGCAGTTGACCTTGTAGTGGAGTGGATCTCCGGGCCCTGCAGACGTAGCGACAGAGGCTTGTTCACATGCCTATGTGGGGTGGCAGGCGTAGAGGATGCGGCAGACCCCTCTGCCCGATGCCCGGATGGGACGTCCGGCATCTCGCGACGAGCAGCAGGTCTTTTCCCCGTCACGGTCCCACCGCGTACTGGGCAGCGCACCGCGCCAACCAGCACGAACGTTGAGGCCTCGTTGCAACGTTGATAGTCGAACCCCGGGTGGAAATTGTTGTAGTTGCTGTCAAGCGAGTCGTCGTCTTCGCTGTCGCGATGGGCCGAGCGGTCGTCTTTCGACGAACCCCGCGGCGGCCCCTCGGAACCCACCTGGCTTCCATCACCGCCGTGGCATGTGTCGTCATCCCCAGGCCCCGGCGGTGACGCTGGGGGAGGACCAGTCTTGGTACGCCACCAGCCGTAGCCGGACCAGGTAGCGAAGGCCCGTAAGCACCGTGGAAGCAGCCACCTCGCCATGACGCGCGGCTCTGGGACAAACAGTACCTCTTCCATAGGTATGAAACGCGGGTCCGCGCACCACGCGGTAACGAAGAACTCACGTTCGTCGTCGGTGGCGACGTCACTAGGCCGAACAACTTTCACCTCAGCGCATGACGAACCCAGGATGATTTGCGCAGTGGAGGCGCTCCGGACGTGCAATGGCACCTGCCGCATGCCCACCAGAACGCGGTAGCGGAAGGAGCCAGCACTGGCCCATTGCGTCCTTGTAACACCCGATTTTAAGAACAAAATCAGATATGCACCATATGTGAGTTTTAGAAGACAAGCCTCACATATAGCTACAAATAAGGGGTGATATCAAGGGACAACGCATAAATTATATAGCGTACATAATAAATCAGGAACAACCTTAGGTAGCAAACCACGAAAGATAACTCCAAACTTCGGGTGTTAACTTCACTCTACAGATCCAACTGAGTGGTTGATCACAAGCCCAATACTTCTCCTGAGGTGTGGGGGAGATAGCAAGAGTGAGTCCAAGACGGACTCCGCAAGTATAACAACTAGATTGTATAGATTTCACGATCTCATGATCAATGTGACATAAATAATATAGAGCATTAAACAATAATCATGAGCATATTTACACAACAAGATTCATCACCCTTAATGTAAGAGTCCCCAAGGCCGCTCGTGACCGTGAGCACGGCTAGTATACCAGTTTTTAACACTCTGCAGAGGTTGTACATCTTTACCCATGAGTCATGATTTACCCTTTCGCCTGAGGTGATCAGCCTCGTAACCCACTACCAAGGTAGGTCGGCAGGGATCACTATGAAGTCTTTCAAAGGTTCGTCTAACAAGTTAGGGCCGCTTGGTTTCGGTAGTCAGTCCATGTGATTCTACCCCGCAGGGGATCCATGGTCTGCTATCCCCCATTTGCGCCACACGGGTAACCTCTAACAAGCTAGAAAAGTTACTCATACTTGACTAAAGCCAGAGCCATTATAGCCCTCATGGTTGCACTTTCATCCCGGTTATCACTTACGAATAAATCCTCAAGTTGTTAAAAAGTCATTATTATCATTTGTTGCTTTATATCAATCTAGTCACAAGATCATAGTCATAGAATTAAAACCCAAATGTTATACTTGCCTTGATCCAATTGCTCCTGCTGGTCCTGCTGATCTTACTTGCTTCCAAGGCTCTGATCTTGATTACCGAAGTAAAGCTCACCAACTAGACTCGATCATCAACACACAACAATCGGAGACAGACATACACAAAGCAAACAATCCTTTAATTAGAACAGAACACCAACAGATCAAAAACAAAATAAAATGTTTAAAAACAGAACCTACGTTTTGCTACGATCACATAGACACGAAGATCACGAAGATCGGAACTAAAACGATCAAGTTACGAATTTACAGCGATTTCCTATAGGCATTTAATTAATTAAACCTAACCCTGAAATTAAAAAGTTGCAAACTACAGTAACAGTGGTACTAACATGTAGGGAATTTAATTACGAATCTAACGCAATTTGAACGGGTCAAATCGGAGTTAAAACAAATATTTTATGGCCAAAACATACTCAGTGGCATTTTTGTAAATATAGAAAACGTATTTTGAAATAAATCGGCAGAGTTTACGTTTTCAAAAACGGAAAGCGTATTCCTTCATATGCGCTTTGGACTGCGGGTTAGAAATTAGAAAACCAGGGGGTCTCTTTAGAAAATTTGCCAGGCCGAAGGGGTATGGGCATTTCCTGGCCGTTGGATTCAAGATCGACGGCCGAGAAGATGGAAGGGAAGAGAGGGGCGGCGCTGGCGGCTGGAATAGGGCACTCACGGCGGCGCACCAAGGTCGGCGTTGAAGAGCTCGCCGGCGTTTGGTGATATGGCGCTGTGGTGCTTGGTTTTCAAATCCGAGAGGACCGAGAGAGAGAGAAGGGCAAGGCGAACACGCCAGGACCCTAAGCACGGCCGGGGAAGGCAATCTCCGCGGCGGTTCGCGACGGTGCCAAGGCCCGCTCGCCGGAGCTTGAAGAAACGGACCTACGATGCACCATAAGGCTCGGGAAGTGGACGGGGGGAGAGCGAAGATGAAGGCAAGCTCACCGCGGCGAAGAACGTGGGCGAAGGCGGCTCGAATCGACGGTGAGGTGCGCGGTGAATCTCGGCGGCTTCGGTGGTGTTCTCCGTGCGCTTGAGCGAGAACAAAGGCAGGGGGGAGAGCAGAATGGGCGCGGCAGGGGCGGCTCAGGCTCGCGCACGACCAAAAGAGCATGGCGCGGGGGAGGGAGAAGGATCGTGGGGAGCGGGGGCCTGCGGTTCTGAACCGAGAGAGAGGGGAGAGGGAGGAGGCGGTTGGAGGGGAAGGAGCTGACAGATGGGCCCCATCTGTCGGCGAGAGAGAGAGAGGGAGAGGGTGGGGGAGTTGGCCAGCTGGGCCTCGGCCCAGGAAGAGAAGAAGGGGGCGCAGGGTTTGGGCCCTGCAGGCCGAAAGGAGAAGGGGGAAAAGGGAAGAAAGATTTTCCTTTTTCAAACCAAATTTCCAAATATATTTTCAAATTGAGATTTTGTACAAATTGACATTTTGTTTTTAAAACAATCATCTCAATAAAAATGCACCAACATGTATGCAACAACAATGTTATTCTAAACTTATATTAAATTTTAATTCCCCAAATTTATTTATTTTTTCCTATATTTTGATGCTCACAAAAATTAATCAATTTAAATCCAATTCACCTATTTTAAAGAAATAAAAATTTTGGGTGTTACAGTCCTCCTCCACGGCCTCCACATGAGCGGAAGAGGCATCCCAGTCGGCGGAGCCGCCAGGACCCGATCACGGTCGACACGTCGCCTGAAGCGCACAACGAAGTCCTCAGGCTCGTGCCGACGAACCTCCGCGTCCTCTGCCAAGATTTCAAAGTGCTCTAGAAGGTAGGCCGTGATCATCGCTGGAGAGATTGCGGGCCGCGTGTCGCCGATAAGCACCAACAGCGTGAGGTCCAGCCCTGTCTCTGCCGCCCGCACCTCCTCCGAGCGAGGGACAACCACAAACCCCACGCGGCGTCGCGGTCCACCCACGGCCAGGCTGGGGGACGCAGCGGACACCGCCCCGCCGACAGGAGGGCGCGACGGTTGTGGGGAGCTGGACGGGGGCCTGCAGCAGCGTGGCACGGAGGTAGAGCGACCCGTGGAAGCCAAACGTGCGGAGGTAGTGTCGTCGTCATATCAAATTATAGCCACACCTGCACTGTCTTGTATCACAATACCAATGCCCGCACGTCCAATTTCTTGGTTAAATTCACCCATCCTTGTTCAGGAGGCTTCCATGTTTTTGATAATTTTTGAGGAAACTGGAGGGGGAGATTTACTAAAACTAAAAAAATAAAGGAGTCTCACAAACAAAAGAAGCTAGCAAAGCTAAAGAGAGCTGAGGCAGAACAACAAGGGGTCAATTAAGAGACCCAGAAGGAAACAAAGAAAAGCAGTAACAGGACTGCACAAAAAAGAGCTATCAGAGATTTGCTATCCATAGATTTATACTCGGAGAGTAACTGTTCTTTGCCCGCAGCAACAGCAATCGGAATTCATCTATAAGTTTTGCTTTGCCATTAGGAGGGATGGGGGCACCTGACGGACGATTAAGTTATTCCTTACTTTTCAAATCGTCCAACACATAATGATAATAATTTAGCATATGAAACTCTCTAAGCAGTCAAAAGGTCTAGAGCATGATCCACCTAAATGTTAATAAGGGATCAACATTGATCAGCAAATGGACAATCAAGAAATAGGTGTATCAGATATTCTTTTTTTTTCTTTCTTTGTCCCCTTTTTTTAAGTTTGACTAACTTTATAGAAAAGAGTAACAACATCTATGACATAAATTTGATACCATAAATCTTAGTATTTTTTTAGGAAAATTGATCAAAGTTTAAAAATTTTGACTTAGGACAACTCTAGAAATTGATTCTTTCGTGGACGGAGGGAGTAAGAACTAATTGTAGTTTTTCAATGTAGTCTACAGAGGGATTATGAAGTCTACTGATGGTAAGAATTGTTCTAGATCATGCACGGATCTAGCAGTGGGGCCAGGGGGGCTCGAGCCCCCCCTACCACTACTGGGCTAGTGGAGTTTCTACTACTTTTCTTTCAATTTTAAATTTAAACACAAATGTATAAGGTAGGGTGAGCTGAGACCTTTATTTTTATGATATATTTTGTGAATTTCATTCTTGATTGATGTTTTTAATATGAAACTACTTCAAGTTATTATATTTTTTCTATTTTGAGGGGTTATAGTAGAGCTAAATCGATGTAGTATTTTTGTTCAGCCTCCCCTATTTTTTTTCTGGCTTCGTCCCTGTTCTACATGGCAAAGTTAACTCTGGAAATGATGAATAGTTCTGGATCAGACATTGTTCTATCTGCGGTCTAAAGAGGAAGAGAGACCGGCTACGAAGAATGGATGCAAGAAGCTGGAAGTGATGTTGTTAGAGGTACGTCTTCGCAAGTTTGGGATGGAGACATTAGAAGAGATATTAGGCATTCTCCATCGCACCAGGCTAGCGTACTGCCCTAGCCTCCACATCGGCATCAAGATTACATGTCATGTGGGTTGGTGGTCTCGAATGTAGTATTTGTAGCTTGCAGAAGAACTATTTGCTTCAACTGAGCCATTCGATGAAGAATGCGGTGTAGCTGAAAAGTGTTAGCTAGCCTGGGTGATTAGAGAGAGTAAAAAAAAAAAAAAGCTACTGCAATGCATCTGCTTTTTGCTGTGCAGGAGAAGGACATGGAACCATGCACTTATGGATAGCTAGTAGCCTTGATTTTTTTTCTTACAAACATGAGACCTAACTTTAATATGGGTCTAATACTAGTATAGATGAAAATAGATCGAATACGGACGGATACCTTTGATATCATATTTGTTTTCATATTTTTGGTCGGATTAGGAATCAAATACGGATAGTGTTAGTTATGCTGGATAGGAAATGATTAGATGTCGACATTATAAATTTGTGATTTATGTATTACGAATACGGTAAATGTAAAAGAAATCGATCGTGAGAATAAGGACGACATAGAGAAGAAATCGAAACCGGTGTGTCGTGTGTGCATAGATACCAAAACCGTTTCCGAGCCAACGAGTGCTCCGCCCTAGCGCGCGCGCGCGCTCTCTCTCTCTCTCTCTCTGCATGCGGGCCTCTGTTGAGGTAGCAGTCGACGAGTCATCACGTGATGGATCGGACAACGGAGACTCCGAGTTGCGATGGATTCCGCCTGCTGACGGTCGGGCATTATATAAGCCGATCGAATATAATAGACGACAGAGGAGCCAAATCGAGGCAATCATCAGGCAAAAGGTAGACTCCCTAGCTAGCTAGTCCTATCCCCTCGTCGATCAAAGGGAAACTTATTAGCTAATCCACACGCAGCGCATCGTCGGCGGCGTCCAGCCATGCGGTCGGCGAGGGTGGCGGCGAGTGCTCCGCCTTCTCCGCAGCAGCCGCTATTACGCTATCCCGACGAGCACAGGTCCGCGCGGGAGGATCATCGTCACAAGAAGCTGTGCTACGACGAGCGGCGGCGGCAAGCGGCCGAGAGGGCGGGCGATGAGCAGCCGCTGCTTGCACCGGCACCGGCACCGGCTCCGGCTCGAGTGAGCGTCGGCGCACCGGTCCCGGAGCCGTCGGGGCTGTGCGAGTGCGACAGCCATGCCTGTTTTAACTTCGGGATGGGCTTTGGAACGGTAAAAGTTTGGTCCTTACATATTTGTCCTCTTCTTTTTTTCCTTGAAGAATTTTTACTAACGACTAGTTCAAACCTTTTCTGCAGACTGCTGTAGTTATCTTCCACGTTTATGCCATCTATGTTTGCCTCATGCCTCCTTAAAAATGAAGAAGAAGACTGAAGGTTGTTGTTAACATCGAGGCATCGAGCGAGGTGCTCGATCGGGCAGTAGCAGTAGAGTATATACTTGGAAAAATAGAGCACACAAGTAAATTTCAGTCCTTTACATAGCCCTAATAAGGACTTAGTGTGATCTTTTTAGTCCTGTATATATAGGTCTTATCAATTAACTGTGCAAGAGGTGATTGTTGCTTTAAGTTTTTATTAGAGACTTTAGTACTTTCATCCTTCTAATAATAACAAATATGGGATGATGGAAACATGTCCCTAACTATAATATTGAGGAGGAGGTCACCATGTGGATTGCGGCAGGTTACTGGCACTTGGGGGCCCTGGACTCACGTCGCCGTGCGGTTTGAGTTAGTTCCCCTTCCTTGTCGCGACTGATGTGTTTATGTAATTACAACCACGTACGAGTCTGTTTGGGGTGTCCAACGGTGATATTTGGATTACTGTTGTGGTGTAATGAAACTCTTATTCTCTGATTAATGAAATACTTTCTCCATAACCATAAAGAAAGTCATTTAAGACAATATTTGGATCAAACCTTGAGAATATAAATCATGAATAACTTTTAAGTTGTTGAGTTTGGAAATGTTAAAACAATATGAATAGATTTGTCTTGAAAAAAATACTTTAACAAAAATATACATATACCACTTCTTGATAAATATTTTTATAAAAATAAAGACTCAAAGTTAGACTTTGGAGACCGCATCGTTGTCCTAAACGACCTTCTTTATGGCTATAGAGGGAGTACATGCCAAGCACGTTCTCCAAAAAAATAATATTGAGAGGACGAATGTTTCTTGGTCTGACGACCCTCCTCTCCTTCTCTAGTTATGATACAAACAAAACAACATGGCATTTTGAAATGTCATTTTCTTTTTTTTTCCTTGGCCTCTCACACTTACATCTTATCTTCCCCTCTCCTACTATTAGAACTAAATCTAGACCACCATAAACTACCATAAAAGCATAAAAAACTCAGAAAAAAGCGCAAAAGGAGCATATAAGGCTGTGGGCACATACCAACCTCCTATGGCCACCTCCCTCAAAGAAACCAAGAACAAAACCTCCCCCTAGAAAAATAGAGTTTTCTTGTTGAGAAATAGAGTTGTTTTGACCACATCAAAATAAATGGATGGTTGGGTTGTATTTATAGCCTATCATTAGCAGAGGCGAGCAATGTAAGGAGGCCACCTCCATCAATCTTTGTCTCTAGTAGTTTAAAGGAGACCGTCATCTCAAGTCATCTCCATTATTAGTGCATGAAGGAGACAGTCATCTCTGTTAATTGTTTAAAGGAGACAGTCGTCTTCACTAATACAAAAAAGCTGGTGGATTTTTTTACGCCAGTTTCAATTAAAAAACGTCTGTGAAAAGAAATCGGCGGACCCGACTTAAGAAAACCGCCAGTGAAATTGATTTTCACAAGCGGTTTTCCTAAGGAACCGCCACTAAAAATCATATTTCTATAGACGGTTTTTTAAGAAAACCGTCTGTAAAAATAATTTGAAAAAACTATACCAATATAAAAGTTGTAGATCTTAAAAAAATATGAAATTTTATAGTTGACAACTTTTCTATTTCAATCCGTTTAGGGCCTCAAACAATCAATGTATGCTTGGTTTAGGATAATATATGGGGAACTAAACTCTAATATAGACACACTGAGTGATGGATGGAGTGGTAGAGGAGGTTACGCACGACGGCAAGGTATTGGGTTCAAATCCCATCGGCCACATAGCACGTGAAAAGATGTGCGACTTGTCCTATTTTTAAAAACCAATTTCATATTTTTTAGAAAAATGTTTCCATTGGCGGTTGGCTAAGAGAACCGCGCGTGGAAATCTGTTTTCTACTGGCGTTTGTCTTAGCAAACCGCTTATGAAAATAGATTTCCATAGAGCCGGTGGTTACGAAAAATATCTGTAGAAATGTGTTTACAACCGCCATTATTGAGCTTTTTTCTACTAGTGTTTTTCTCACCTTTTCTCCTTTTGCTTGGCCAAGGTGGTGGCAGTTAGATGAGCTGGGAGTGACACCGTGGGCGGGTGTGGTGGTGACCAGAGGATCAAGGTGGAGGACAAAGGAGTGCCGATGGCCTCCTTCCTAGGTGGAGGAGCATAGTAGAGGAGCTAGTTGACTTCCTTCTTGGCTGAAGGAGTGGGATGGATGAGTGTGGGTGTCCTTTCATTTGGCCGAGGTGGTGTCGGCCAAAGGAGCAAGCTAGACAAGGCACCATGGCCCATGGGAAGGGGCTGCTGGCGGAGTGATGTGGGCTAGTGTTGGGGTTGGGGCAACTAGAGGAGGGAAAGAGCATATGCGGTTGAAGACTAGACGATAATATGAATAAGGAAGAAGAAACTAAGAGAGGATGATAGATGGATCCCACTTAACGGATGCCTAATGGATCTCAAACGGTGATTTATCATCTTCATCATTGTCCCTCCTCCAACCAAATACAAAACTACGATGACGACTCCATCCCTTTCAACCAAACACCAAATTAGACCATCCCAACATAAAAAAACTAGAATGAGACATCCCATCTCATCTCATTCTTAAACCAAACACATCATAAGATGATTTTCATATCATGAGTCAGAGTGCAAGTATAGTAAGACAAATGATGATGTGGCCTTTGAGTTAAAGGAGGAGAGAGAAAGAAATGTTTCTCATGCAAACGAAAAAAATCTTCACAAAAGAACCAAAAAGCATGAAATGGGGATAGGAAGACAATAGGTGAGAGAAGAGTGGAAATCATTAATTAGCTAGGATACGACTCAGTACTAATAAACAATCACATATAAAAAAAGGGAGAAGAAAAGAACCTTCTTTAATTTATTCGAAGTCCTAATAAACTACTTGACGTTTATTCACAAGGACCAACCAAACATGGCCCCAAATTAAATTAAAACGCGACTAATTAAACAAGCCACCACGACACGTACGTACAGTTCCTTAATTTAGTCCTCGTTCTTGATCACCTTCCGGAACCATCGAGCTGAGTCCTTGGGGTACCGAACGAACGTGCTTCGGTCCACATGTACAATTCCAAATCTGGAGGTGTAGCCGAGCCGCCACTCAAAGTTGTCTAGCAGAGACCACACAAAGTACCCGAAGACATTTGCACCATCGCGTATGGCATATTGGAGCTCCTGAAGGTACTTCTGGAAGTAGTCTATCCTGAACTTGTCATACAGGGCGTGCGGCAAAGTTTCATTTCCCGACTGGTCAATTCCTGAGAATATATATATATATATATATACATATGACGTACAATAATGTTTCTGTTCGTCCTCTCTGACAATTGATGAAGAGAGATAGATGCTGGGACTTGGCGATCTACATACCGTTTTCGCCGATGAGCATGACAGGGTTGTTGAACTTCTCCTTTGTCCAAATGAGAGCCTTATAGAGCCCCCATGGAACAACGTAGAGCCAGTCCGAGTATCCCTGCATAGGTTTTTACATATATCAGAAAGTCATTGCATATATATATATATATATATATATACATAGCTTGTAGTAATTCTCTTCATTTTCAGTCAAATGTGGCTATGTATCGGCGAAAAATGTGTTACGTACCCTTGGACCAATGGGCACGCCGTCTCGCTCATCTGAAAAGATGATCGATCGGTCCAATGTGTTAGCGACACAAAAGAATAAATAAACATCAAATCAAGAAATGGTTTTCGTTTTATCTCTATTCAGACATTCAGTAGTAGCGCATATGTTGAAATGAATAACCGTACGTACATGAAATTTTGGCATGCCAGTCGTTGAGATAGCTCGTATGTGTCTCGTTGACGAAGTTGCTGGCGTAATACGTCGTGTAGTGGTTGATGGCGATGTAATCTGCTGAACCTTTCACCATTGCAGACTGCTCGAAGGTGAAATTGGGCAGCCTTCCCATCACTATCTTCTCCATCGTCTCCGGGTAATGGCCGTAGGTGATTGGGTGCAGGAACCTGTAGAACATAGTTGAAACAGATGGATCGATTCATGTTTGGTTTTCAACCTAGACATCACAGCACTAATGCATGTTTTTTTTTTGATGGTTGTGTAAGGTTTTATCACCAGCCAAGGGTGAACATCCTAGCCCGGTGCGCCGCGAACTCGTCCTCGATCGACTTGGTGAGCGGCTCATACCAGACGAAGTCAAGCAGGATGCCAATCTTTCCACCCTGATGAACCTGAAACAATCGAAGTTTCAGTATGAGCATGCATATGGTGTATGCAAACGATCGAGGACAAAACTGTGAAACAATGCATCATCATGTAGTCTATAACAGCTAGAATGAATGAGAGGAACTGCATGCATATTGGGTGGTCACTGGCCTTGTACTTCTCGCGGTATAGCTTGACAGCAGCAGCATGCGAAAGAAGAAGGTGATGGCCGGCGATGTACGGCTCGGTGGCGGAATTGCCGCCGAAGTAGCAACCAGTGCATCTGCCAGGGGGGAAGAAGGCGTCTCCGTAGCCATGGCTAGCCACCATCTGGGGCTCGTTGATGGTGAACCAAAACTTCACCCGATCGCCGTATGTCTTAAAGCAAAAATCTGCGAATGCTGTGAAATCAGGCCTGCGAAAATATATGATAGCCATAATCAGAGAAAAAAAATCAGGTCAACATATATATGGGTTTGAAGGATGTAAAATGGGATTCTCTCTATGAAACAATCTTGTATATATAGCATTTTTAGTAAAACAATACCCTGAGTTTATATATCTTTGTACTTGTAATTATTGCCAGAAAAAGATGGTGCGTATGTATCATGAAGACTTACACAATTCTGGGGCTTAACCAGCCATTGTACTGGTCTTGCAGCACCTGAGGAAGGTCGTAGTGGTAGAGAACAACATAGGGAGTAATATCTGTTAAACAAGCAAAAAGACTCGTGATCGAGTGGCATGAGTGCCCGCAAACCTGAAATGTGTAGGAAATAAAGAAATTGCTGCAGGAATTGGACTCTCGAAGAAAGGAGAATAAGATCAATGTTACTTTGTCCATTCTAAATTATAAGACGTTCTAATTTTGTTATATATATATAGTTTTTTTCTATATATAGATATAATGTATACATAAATAATAAATGGTAAATATTATAAATCTAGGGGGGAAAAGTCAAACCAACTTATAATTTAAAATAGAAAAAGTAATTAATTAGCATCCCGTACGGTTAGCCAACATGTAGTCGATGAGCCTGTGGTAATAGTCCACGCCGTCCTTGTTGACCCTCCCAATTCCACCTGCATTTAATTTCCCCAGAAAAAAGAAAGACACAACCATGCATCTTAGTGCTGTGAAACAAAGCCCCCCTAGCTATATATGAATCATGGAGTTCACCGATCAATGCAACACATACTGGGGAAAATGCGCGACCATGAGATCGAGAAGCGGTACGCGTCGAATCCAACCCGGACCATATTGTCCACATCATCCTGCAATATAATTGCACCACCAGAAGAAAAAAAAAACAAAAATTACTGATCAATGGATCACAAATCAGCAGCAATCAACACACAAATAAATCATTCAGACATTCACGAACCATGTAGCGATCGTACTCGTCGACCGACACATCCGCTGTCGCGTTATCAGGAGTAGTGCCTGCATGCCGCTCATCAAGCACACACATCCATCGATCAGAGAAGCACGTACCAGAGATATGAAATATAAAATGCCGTGATGATATATATATATATATATATATATATATATATATATATATATATATATATATATATATATATATATATATATATATATATATATATATATAGTCGATGATGATCTATCTCACCTGGATACTTGAGGAAAGTGTCCCAGATGGAGGGGCCTCGTCCGAACTTTCGCGTGTTGCCCTCCACCTGGTACGCCGACGACGCCGTCCCGAAGACGAAGCCGGGAGGGAAGGTCTCCCTGCTGAGGTTGTAGTGGCCCCCGGGCTTGTTGACATCATGGGCGCCGAGCGCCACGGAGACGACGAGGAGGAAACACAGCGGGAGGAAGAACAACGTTAACGACCATGGCGCAGCAGCACTACTCGCCATGACGATAGATACTGTCTGTCTGAGAGAGATCGAGATCGTCTACTACTCTCAGCAGAGAGGTGCATGCGCTATATATGGAGACCGGAGAGCGGAGGAGGGGACGCGATCCGGATGCAGCATGCAAGAGCAGACCTTAAATCGTGGTGCTGGGCCGTTTGAACAGGCTACGTACGAGAGACTGTTTCTCACTTAATATTAGCTGCGGCATGCGTGATGAACACAACACAACACACTCTTGTTGTCGGTCTTCCCGTTCGGCCGGTAACTGTGGAGAGCGCGCGTGTTTGTCTACTCTCTCGTCCTGAACCACCAGTATTTGTTCTCGTAATTTTTTTAGTCGGAGATTTTTTTTTTTGGGGGGAACGAACGGTGGTGATCGGTAATCGGAAATAAATTGCATTGGGCACATTATTGATGCCCGCGTGCCCTCCCCTGCCAATGGCCCGGCCGGATGCCGCAGAAGCAGAGCACGGTGTGTCTCACGTCGCGTTGGGGGCGGGGCAGCGCCACCTGTACTGTACTTCTCCAGCGCGGCGCACACCTGCTAGTTGTCGTATGGCACTTATAATTTGGAAGAGTTGGAGTACAAGAAGGCCAGTAAAGATATATAGCAATGTTTGAACCAGACTGTGTATACATACACCCAAATTTATTCATTCGGTATCTAATATTATTACTCTGCATTATTCTTTTTTTCCTTTTTCGAACACACAAGCAGCAGGAGAGCTGCATCCATTCAAATCATTAAAGGTATACACCATGGTTTTATTTTAGCTATAGGCACGACGTATTTGCTCCAATGCAAGTTTCACGTGCTTATTATTACTATATATTACCCAACTGTATTCTGTAGCTCCTAGATCCTTTCTGTGCTTCGCCTGCTCTTCTTATTACACCCTGCAAAACAACACGAATTAATAGTATTATTTATTGATATGTCTTCAAAAAGAAACTAATAAAAAAACAACACTAGGGGGGGATCGGAAATTAAAGATGCTGAAGCGTGGCGCGTGCGTGCGTACTGGTTGTAGTTGATGAGGATCTTGCCGGCGTCGAGGTTGCCGATGGTGTTGAAGGCCTCCTGGGAGAGGTCGAGCGTGGCCTGGCATCCCGGCGACGGGCAGCGGTCGACGATCTTGACGGTGACGCTGCCGCCTTTGCAGGGGTTCGGGGTGGCGTTGGTGCCGCCGGCGCAGGACACCTGGTACATCCGCCCGCACGCCGCGCCGTTGTCCCACAGCCCGTCGCTCGCCGCCGCGATCATCGTGCCCTCGTCCTGGTACCCGTAGCACGCCGACGCTGCAGAACGCACGCACAGACCTCGATCAGGTTCAGAAACTGTGGACGCCATGCATGTGCATGCAGAAATATATGTATATATATATGTTCATGATGTGATGATATGGCCGGCGCGCGGCTAGAGCGAGCGACGCACGAGTGTAGACGGTGTAGTAGGTGGCGGTGCCCTGGTCGGCGAGCGACGCCGAGACAAGGCAGCCGAGCAGGGCGGCGACGAGCAGAGCGGCGGCGGCAGCCTTCGCCATGGCCGAAAGCAACTAATAACTAACAGCTCTTCCTTTTTTTTTTTTTGGCTCTAGACTAGAGAGAAGAGGTAGCCGCCGGGTGCGTAGTGTTCTTGGACCTTGGTGCACAAGTGGCGTTGCTGAACAGGGTATTTATAGGAAGGGCAGGCAGTATACATGTCACTATGTGCACGAGCACGGGCGTGGAAAGTCGTGCCCAGTGCATACGGAAAACACACAAGTTTTGGTTCGACAAGGAGAAAAATTAGGCCTCGTTTAGTTTTCATACGAAAAAATTTTCTGTAACACTTTCGTTTGTATATATGGTAATTATTGTCTAATTATGAACTAACTAGGCTCAAAAAGTTCATATCGCAAATTACAGGTAAACTATATAATTAATTATTTTTTATCTATATTTAATGTTTTATGTATGTGTCGTAAGATTTGATGTGACGGAAAATCTTGAAAAGTTTTTAGTTTTTGAAGGACCTATACAAGGCCTTATTCGGAGCTCTAGATAACTGCAGCCAAAGTGGTTTGGTCAGTGTTATTCGGAGCTCTAGATAACTGCAGCCAAAGTGGTTTGGTCAGTGGAAAAGCTGAGTTACGTTTCTTTCTCTTGTTTTGTTGAACAATGAGTGGCTGAGTTTCTCCGTTGCATGGGCGAGCGTTCGATACCGGAATTACCTGTCGCTACTCGCTACAGAATATAGCCCGAATAGCCGTGCGTGAGGCGTAGAACGTAGGTCAAAATTTAGGCAACTGGTGCAGATTTTTGTGGCTGTTTGATTGGCAGTACGCCAATGTTTCTTGCGGCGACTTGACTAGCTCGATCGGTGGCCAAATGGACAGATCTAGCTAGCGGTTAAAAACATTCAGCGAGGGTATCGACAAGATTGACTAATACTACTCCACGCTTACAAACTCAGGAGAAATGTAATCGGTCCTCTTTGCCACATGTTTTTTGGTTTAAGCAGGAGTTGTCCCAATTCCCAAATGAGAAGAAGAGACCGCGTCCAACGGCGGACGGCAGGCGAACATTCAGCGATCTATATTTATTTTATATCTATACTCTATATCTGTATATATTTATATAGTATGTATTATGTATCTATATCTATGCCGGTGTGCAGTGGCACTGCAACTTCTGCATCCCAGGGGATAATCTTCTACGGAGTGTATGAGATACGTGTTTCTGACGGCCGATGCTGACTGGGCAAGTGGACAATCAACAATAAACCAATCAATCGACCTCAGAACAGCAGAGTCTATAGCTTCTGCAAGCAAGAAAAAGGCGATTAGACTTCCCTGATCTCAACAGTGGTACAGCACCTGCACCTGTATGTATTCCAGATAACCAACGGGCCTAACAAATGTTTGCTTCTAGGCCACATCGTAACAGGATGTTCATCAGTCTTTTGACTTTCAGCTCAACCTGAAGCCAGATTTCCTTCTTTACATGGTAGTGATAAGAGTACAGAGCCTACAAAAATTAGGTTAGAACCCCTCGCCTAAATTCAAACGGTGCCACACAAACAAGGTAAGAAAAGGCAACCGTTGCTGTACATGGTAATCTACAAGGTAACAGTGTTTGCGACGTAGTTTGAGGAAGAGCTGTTGAACTTGGATGAGAAATAATTCCTTAAGCTATCAACGAGCTGCCGGATGTCATCTACCAAGGACCATGTCGGGGCGTTCAGCGCTCGTATCGAGTTCAAGCACACTAGAAGGGTTCCTCCTTCATGAAGAAGTACCTGAAATTTGTGAAAGATGTAGGAATAAGGGCACCAAAGAAAGGATTATGTATGTGAATCACATGATAACAGCAGTAATGATGGTGCTCAACACATCCAGTAAAATGGAAGTAGCACTGTCACTACAATTTTGCATTTTTTTCTGTTCATCTTAAGGCTCATAGAAGGACCATGGGCTAGGAAAAACATAATGGAAATATGTACAAAGAATCCATCCAATAAGTGGGAACTGGACTCTCCTGTTTGTGTAGAAAGTGAATTTACCACTCTGTTACGCTACAAATGCATATCTGTAAAGATTGTGTTTGTTCCAACTCTATGATTTACTAATTCCGTGTGCCACAAAGGACAAATAGGGTTCAGGGCACTTGAACAATTTGTTAAATTTCCTAGTTACACAAACAAAGTCTAGGTCATGAAAGGAACTTACAGTCAACCAAAGAGGAAGAAATCCCAGGACAGAAGGAAGCGCAGCAAAAACAATACAAGTTAAGGCCAGAGCTACACTTTGTTTGACCTGTAAGGATGAACCTAAAAGTGTAAGAAACAGTAATATTGCATCTGAAGCTAAGTGTCACACATGCAAACAAAAGACCATACCAATGAAGTTGTTTGACGAGCCTTAGCAATGCAGAATGGCACCCCGCAAATATTATCCTGCAACAACAGAACATCTGCAACAGCCACTGCAGTTGCACTGGCACGTTGGGCTAGAACCATTCCAACTGTTGCGGCTGCAAGAGCTGGTGCATCATTTATACCATCACCAACCATTATTAAACCTCCACCTGGAAACAAACAAAAAGGTAAATAATGCATAATCGCCAGGAAATGAGCACAACAAAAAGTAACAATGTTCAATTTTACACTTTAATTGTACACAAGGAAAATTTAGTCATGGACAAAAGGTAGGGTTCAGTAGCTGGCTGGCAAGTTGCTTATGTCCAGAAAATAAACTGTAGGAACAAAATTGTTGGGATCAATATATTCATGCAGCATGAGAAGAAGTGAAAACTATGAAGAAAAGTACCAATGATTTTGTTACATCAAGTCATGCGGTGATTACATAGGAGTCACTTAGAAAGCAACAGAGGCTACCACATTGCAGGATTAAAGGCTAAAGCTATATAAGTGCACACTTAGATAACATATGTAATTGTTGCCCAACTCATAGAGATTTGGATCTGGGAATGCCCAGAGGGCAGCTTGGCCCTTGGCCGCTTGGATTGAATCAAAATTGTGATAACAGGATACAATAGAGGGAGGGGGGTCTGCCACTTATATAGCAATGTGGTCAGCCACCCACTCCAGAATATGTTATAGCAAAAGTAAAGATGCCTGCTCCAAACTTGGATGCCAAGGCACTGCTACTACTAATGCAGAAATTAAGATACATAGCAATTAGGCTTAACTAACATTCTCCCCCTAAGCCTAATGCTGGTTGATCTGCTCCAGTCCAATCCTCCTCCTCATCTCCTGAAACTTGGCCTTTCCCAGAGACTTGGTGAGTATGTCTGCAAGCTGATCAGTAGTAGGGATGTGGCTGGCCTTGATACTTCCATCTTCCAGGCAGTCTCTGATGAAGTGGTACTTGATTCTTATGTGCTTGCTCCTGTCATGGAAGACTGGGTTCTTGGCCAGAGCTAAAGCAGACTTGCTGTCCACCTTCAACTCCACCACATCAACTTCTTTGCCCAGCAGCTCCCCGAGCAGTCTGGACAACCATAGTGCTTGAGTTGCAGCAGAGGCAGTAGCAATGTATTCTGCCTCGCAGCTTGACAAGGCCACCACTCTCTGCTTGATTGACTGCCAGCTGACCAGACAATCGCCCAAGAAGAACATAGTCCCACTGGTGCTCTTGCTTGTATCGATGTCACCGGCAAGGTCGCTGTCACAGTAGCCGATGAAGCGCGCTGTTCCAGGAGCCCTCTTGTAGTGAAGACCATACTCCAGAGTCCCAGCAACGTAGCGGAGGATGTGCTTCACCGCCTGCAGATGCTCCACCGTGGGCCGCTCCATGAACCGGCTCACGTACCCGACGGCAAACGCCAAGTCCGGCCGGGTATGCACGAGGTACCGGAGGCTGCCGACAAGCCGCCGGTAGTGCGTGGAGTCCACCTCCTCAGCCTTGCTCTCCCTGCTCAGGCGAAGCTTCTCTTCCATGGGCGTGTGCGCCGGATTGCAGCCAACCATCTCGCCGAGCTCGAGGATCCGCTTGGCATAGTGAGTCTGGCGGAGAGTGATGCCCCTGGCATCCTGACGCACCTCGACGCCGAGATAGAAGCAGAGTAAGCCAAGGTCGCTCATGTCGAACCTTTCCTTCATCTGCGCCTTGAAGCTCTTGACCTCCTCCTCCTCAGCGCCGGTGATGATGAGGTCGTCGACGTACACCCCGACGAGCAGGACAGAGCGTCCGCTGCCCCGCCGATACACAGCTGCCTCGTGCGCGCTCTGGGTGAAGCCCATCGCCTTCAGGGTGGCGTCCAGCTTCGCGTTCCAGGCGCGCGGTGCCTGCCGCAAGCCGTACAGGGCCTTGCGCAGGCGGTACACCTTGCCTTCTTCTCCGGCGACGGCGAAGCCCGGTGGCTGGCGCACGTATACCTCCTCCTTGAGGTCGCCGTTCAGGAAGGCGGACTTCACGTCCATGTGATGCACCGACCACCCTTCCTCAGCCGCCAGCGCGAGGAGAACGCGCACTGACTCCATGCGCGCCACGGGGGCGAACGCGTCGTCGTAGTCGACGCCCTCCTGCTGGACGAAGCCCCGCGCCACCAGTCGAGCCTTGTGCTTGATCACCGAGCCCTTCTCGTCCTTCTTGAGCTTGAAGACCCATTTCAGGGTGATCGGGCGATGACCAGCAGGCAATTCGACAAGCTCCCAGGTCTTGTTCCTCTCCACCGACTCGATCTCCTGCTTCATGGCGGCCTCCCACGCCGGATCACCTCGTGCCTCCGCGTGGTTGATGGGCTCGCCAGCGTGCGTGAGGTGGAGCTGGGCGAAGAGGCGCGGCGCCAGGTCTGGAGGAGACACAGCTCCCAGGATGTTGGTCATCTTGCGGTACCGGAGGGGCTCGTCGTCGTAGAAGGCGTCCAAGCGATCCTCGTCATCCTCCAGTGGCGTCGCGAGCTCGACTTGGGGCTGATCGGTGGTCGGAGTAGTGGTCGGAGATGGTGTCGCAGCAGCTCCAGGACTGCTCCCGTTCTCCGGAGCTGGTGAGCTTGATGGCGTGGTCGGAGATGCTGAAGTGGTCGGAGTGGTCGGAGATGGTGTAGGCGCGGCTGGAGCAACTGCGGTGGTCGGAGTGGTCGAAGCAGAGGAGGTTGTTGAGGATTCGCCTCGTGCTCCTTCCTTCCCGCTGAACACCGCGTACTCGATGACGAACTCCGTGTTCACTGGAGCTGCGTCCTCTCCAGCCTTCACCCAGTCCCAGCCGCGGCTCTCGTCGAAGATGACATCCCGCGACACGCGCACTCGCTGCGTCGCCGGGTCGAGCACGCCGTACGCCTTGGCACCGTCGGCGTACCCGATAAAGATGCCGGAGCGACTCCGATCATCCAACTTCTTCAGCTGGGTGAGGTCCTTGGTGTATGCCACACACCCGAACGTGCGCAGGTGACCCACCGCCGGCGTCTTGCCGTGCCATGCTTCGTAAGGCGTCTTGCCCTGCAAGCTCCTGGTAGGCGCTCGGTTCAGGAGATGGACAGCAGTCACCACTGCCTCCCCCCAATACCGAGCCGGAAGGCACCTCTGCTTCAGCAGCGCACGAGCCATGGCCACCACCGTCTGGTTCCGGCGCTCCACGACTCCGTTCTGCTGCGGCGAGTAGGGGGCGGTGTAGTGGCGCTCGATTCCTTCATCGGCGCAGTAGGCCGCAAACTCCATGGCGGTGAATTCGCGACCGTTGTCGGTGCGCAGCACCTGGAGCTTGCGTCCGCTCCCCTTCTCAGCTACAGCCTGGAGATGTTTGATGGCGTCCGCGGCGGCGTCCTTGGTGGTCAGCAGTGCCACCCACATGTACCGCGTGGCGTCGTCGACGAGCAGCAGGAAGTAGCGTCTGCCGCCCGGAGTCGCCGGCGTGATTGGGCCGCAGAGATCGCCGTGGACGAGCTTGAGCGGCTCCTGCGCGCGGTACTCAGCCTCCGCCGGGAACGGGGCTCGACGATGCTTGGCGAGGACGCACGTGTCGCAGAACTGCCCGACGTGGGTGATCGCCGGCAATCCGCGCACCATGTCGTTCTTGGACAGCTGCCGGAGAGCGTCGAAGTGGAGATGACCGTAGCGCTCGTGCCAGCGCCATGCCGCATCATCCTTGCGTGCGGCGAGGCAGAGTGGCTTGGCCTGGTTCAGATGCAGGACATAGAGGCGGTTAGCACCGCGGCGCACCTTGACGAGTAGCCGCCGGTGTCGATCCCAAATCCTCAGGACGCCGTGCTCGATCTCCACCTTTGACCCCCCCTCGTCCAGTTGGCCGAGGCTCATGATCGAATTCCTGAGCGCTGGGATGAAGTAGACGCCGTGGAGCACCCGGTGCTCCCCGTTCTTCGCTTCGAAGATGATGGACCCGACGCCATGGATCTCCACCTTCGACTCGTCGCCGAACCTCACCGATCCTCTGGCAGAAGTGTCCAGGTCGGTGAAGAGCTCGCGTCGGCCGGTCATGTGGTGGGTTGCACCGCTGTCCAGGTACCATCCGTCCATCTTCTCTTCATTGCCGGTGTCGAGGTAGGCGCGCGCACGGGGTTCTTTAAGCTCGAGGCAGCCGTTCTTGGCGCAGAAGATTGAAGCTTGGGCCTTGCTGCAGCTTCCTTGTGCGTCGAGCTCCAGGAAGCCATGCGCGAGGAAGGCGGCAGCGTCCTCATCCACTTGGGCGACGTTGGCGGCGCCACCGCGCTCTCGGTTACGTCAGGATGAGGACAGTCTCGGGCCCAGTGGCCTGCTTGATGGCAGTTGAGGCAGAGGTCGTCGCGATTCGCCTTGCGCTCGCCGTCCGCACCTCCTGCCTTGTCCGCCTGCGCCACTCCGCCACCGGCTCCGCCTCCGTCGCGATCGCCGCGCGGCTTGTTCTTCTTGCCACCGCGAGGTCGCCGTCGCTTGTCCTTGGACGGCCCGGCTGCTTCCTCCTTCTTCTTCTTGTTGAAGGCCCGCCACTGTTCGGCGGTGTACAGAAGCTTGCCGCCGGCGTTGGCGGATTCGAGATCGTCCGCCAGCTCTCGGTCCTGGACCGACTTGAGCCGGCCGGTGACGTCCTCGATGGTGAGCGCGTCGAAGTCGAGCAGAGTCTCGATCGAGTTCACGATCTGCCTGTACCTCTTCGGCATGCACCAGAGGAGCTTCTCGACGGCGCGTTCTTCGGTGAGGTCGGTGTCGCCGTTCAGCTTCATCTGCTCCATCAGACTGCTGAGGCGCACGGCGAAGTCCTCGACATGTTCGCCGGGCTGAAAGGCGAGGCCTTCCCACTCTCCGCGAAGGCGCTGCAGCGTCGCGCGGCGTACCCGGTCACCGCCGACTCTGCGCAGCGCGATGGCGTCCCACGCCAGCTTCGCCGTCCTCTTGTTGGCGATGGAGGCCGCGATGTCGAGCGGGACAGCGGCGCACAGAGCCTCCAAGGCCCGGCGATCCTCCTCATACGTGACGCCACCGACGTGAACTGCATCCCAAAGATGTCGAGCTTGGAGCTTTACCTTCATCAGGAGGCTCCACTCGTGGTAGTTGCTCTTGGTGAGCATCGGCCACGGCGTCCCGGCCCCGGAGTCGCGGTAGACCATCTGCGGCACCGGCGAACGCCCGCGACGACCACGGCGCCGCTCAGGAGACGGCGACTGGCGGCGGCGCTCGGGAGTGCGCGATCGCGATCCCGCGGAGACCGCGTCCTTCTGCTCCAGCTCCCGGCGTAGGGCGGCCGCGGCGTCAACTGCGGCCTGCGCCGCTGCTGCTGCCTGCTGGGCCGTGACGGCCGCGGCCGCCGCCGCTGCCTCTGCGGCAGCAAGGCGCGTCCTGCGGTCATCTCCCCCTGCGCCGAAGGCTCCAACGCCCCGCTGCTCCACCGTGGATGCCACAGCAGCTGCTGCGGCGGCGGCAGCGGCTGCCCGGACGCGAGCACTCTCGGTGGACATGGCTCTCTCTCTGGGTAAACCCTAAGGCTCTAGATACCAATTGTTGCCCAACTCATAGAGATTTGGATCTGGGAATGCCCAGAGGGCAGCTTGGCCCTTGGCCGCTTGGATTGAATCAAAATTGTGATAACAGGATACAATAGAGGGAGGGGGGTCTGCCACTTATATAGCAATGTGGTCAGCCACCCACTCCAGAATATGCTATAGCAAAAGTAAAGATGCCTGCTCCAAACTTGGATGCCAAGGCACCGCTACTACTAATGCAGAAATTAAGATACATAGCAATTAGGCTTAACTAACAGTAAAACTTTATGATATAGTCATATAGTTGACTTTTGATAGGCATACATATCACAGGTATAAGTACCTCCTTCCCTTGAAACTGCTTTTACTTTATTTAATTTATCCTCTGGCTTTAAAGAGAAGTGGACTTCTTCAATACAAACAGCTTTAGCAACTCTATGGGCACTTGATTCATGGTCTCCAGTAAGCATCATAATGTGAAGTTTAGCTTTCTCTCTTAAGGTAGATATAACTTCACAAACACCAGAGCGGGGTTCATCCTCAAAGTGAAAAAGAGTTACCTGGAAAAGTTTAAATCAGTTGATATATAATACACTGGAAACTAGTTCTTACAGAACACAAGATTCAAAAGACGATAACACATACAAATCTGTGTACTGTTTGCTCAGAGAGAGAGAGAGAGAGAAGGGGGGGTTAGCAAAATCATGAGCATAAGTATGCCTTGATACAGTCACTTGTACAGCCCTTCTTGCCAGTGAGGTAGGCTAGCCAAACAAGGTAAGGTCATGAATATGACTATGAAAAGCAAACTAAGGTCAGCTTCACTTAAACAAGAGCAAGTTCGAAGGTTCTAAGTAGAACTCAGAGAAGGCTAGTATCCAAACAAGCCCAAATCATCGGATTAAAATTATCAGGGCACCTGCTGAACAAGCTTCAGAATAGGCAGGCTATCGATGGACCAAACACTAGAATCTGGACCACCTACTGCTTATGGTTTTGACTGTGCAATGGATACATGGGGCCATGCTGGTTTGTCGCTTAGGTGGACTAGAATGAAAATACATGGCCAGATACATGAAAGAAGAAAGAGTTTGGTTCTCAAGTTAACTTACTTTTTTGTCAACAGATAGAGCAGCTTGGACAAATTCAGGCCCATATGCAGAACTTTTTGCTGCTGCTCTTATTTGTTCTGATTCACCATTGGATCTATATAGTGAAGAAATATAGTCCACAGAACCAATAGATGCCTCGGAAAGCTCATTTTCATTTTCTCTTACCTGTAATGCGTATGAGGTGCCAAGTTAGCATGTCAAAGGCTGGCTCTTCCAATTCCTTCATAGTGACCAAATAGTAAATAACAACCATGCTAATTTATCAAATCTAAAACACGCCCCTATTGAAGAATATGATAACTAATGAACTACAATTGCATCCATTGGATGAAACATATGCTGCCTACAGTATAAAGACCTTAGCCAGTGGGGAAAGACTGCCCCCACGGTATTGAACTGAAGCTCTCAGTCAAACCAACCAAGAAAACCCCTGAACCCTGGCTTCACCTTATAGGGCCTCACCTTAACCTGGGCTGGCGACCACTGCAACTAGTATGAGGGTCCAAACCAACTACAGACGCCACAGGCCAGCGGCCTACCACTATTTTTTGGCTGCCAACAGGGGACACTTTTGTCTCCCACAACTAGGGAGCTTACCACTACACTACAAGAGTGTTGCCGCCTACAGTATACATTAAATGCCAGTGATGTTTCCAGTAATACTCCTGAATTTTATCGAAAGCAAGGTCTGTGATATATCTGACAATTCCAGATGATTTTGATGATTGAAAAATATTATAGAAGTTAGATGTACCTTTACACCAGTCAAAGTAGCAACAACTCCCCTACCAGGTAGGCATTCAAAACTTTCTACAGCTACCACTGGAAGGTCCTTTCCAACAGAGTGGTCTACAACAGCCCTGTGATCATGCAAACTGTATGTCAATTGTTTGCCATAGATTATTCTACAAGTTTCAGTGCATAAAACAAAAATGAACAATAGAATGTATAGTAATATACACTGCAAGCCCCCAATGCCATGATTCAAAAATACAAGAAAGTCTACACTAAGGTTAAGGGCATGGGAACTTTTTAACGGTCAGTTCTCAATAGGCATAGATAAGATCACGGCAACATTCATGTTAACTAGAGCCCATGCTGGTCCAGTGCAAGACAGCCACTAGTGGCATGTGTGAATAGAAAATTAGAAATTCAAGCATTCACATGGAACCAGAATGAGCCTACTGACTTTGCTTCCAAATAAGCAACACAGAACTGTTGTGCCTGAGTTTGAACACCTTAACAACAACAGTGGTACAATATCTACACTGGGCCCAGGAAGTAGATTCTAGGCTTCTAGCAACACCTAGAAGCCCAATATTGCGGAGTTGTACTCATGAGAAATAAGAATGCATGTAATCAGAATAAAACGAACAAATCGGATCTTCGAAAGTTATATATTTTCTGTACCTTCCGATAGGATGCGTTGTTCCTTTCTCCATGGCTGCAGCAACAGCTAGTGCCTCACTTTCACAGTTTGGAGTGCAGCAAGAAGGATTACTGTGACCATTTTTCACACCCAAATGTCCATGGATAGGCTCAATTGCCTTGCACATAAGCTTCCCAGTTGTTAATGTGCCTGTCTTATCAAAGGCAATAGACTGACAAGACGAAAGAGCATCCAAGACATGACCACCTTTCAACAAAATTCCCTAGAGGAAAACAAAAGTATAGGTTCATCAATCCATTATCCACTATACCAGCCAGAAATCAAGCAGCTCGTAAGAGAAAAAGGTATATTCAGAAAGTGACAAGATTGCTATGGTGCTATCTCCAATTAATTACAGGAGGAACTTTGTGGATTGAGTAGTTACACCAATCATTTAAAGAGAGAGAGAGAATTCATATCGATATACTATGGGATTTACCCACACTTGTGAGCAATATGAAGCTATGAACTAAATGGTTGATGCTTTCATGAAGTTTAGAAGCCAAGAAAGTGTGAAAATAAAGAGCTCCAACAACTGAAGATTTCAAATAGTACCTTACTAGCAAGAGAACTGATTGCAGTTGCATATGCCAGTGGAGCTACAGCCAATGCACAGGGAGATGCAGCCACCATAAGTCCTAATCCACGGTAAATTGAACCCCTACAGACTAAAGAAAATGTCAGAACAGAGACAGTTCAAGCCTGGACCTAAGTGTATCAAATCGATAAAATTCGCAAATCAAAATCATCAGTATGAAATGTACCAAAGCGGCAAAGCATATTGGTTGTAGAACTATCAGAAGAACCTAATATGTTTTATATAAGTATATGACAGGACCAACACAGCAGTGAGACATTAGAGGATTACCTGAGTTACCAAAAAAAGGCCACTTAAAAAGTAATGGTCCCAAAAGTGCAACACCCAAAGAAAGGGCTACCACAACTCTGCTATAGTACTCTCCAAACTCATCAAGCCATCTTTGCAACTTTGGCTTGTTTAGCTGGCCCTCTTCAGTCAATTGGACAATTCTGTTGAGTGTTGAATCCTCCCATGACTTGGTCACCTAGAAAAGGTAGTAAACAGGCAAACAAATGACTCTCTTGCAAGGTGGCAAGGCGACACTCTAGAACAGATAGCAAACATAATGTACTAGAAAAGCAGAAATAGTGCTAGTAACAAATCCTCACAAAGGGTTAACTAGTTTCCATTTTCCACATCTTCATCAAAGAAAATTGAAAACATACTCTTCATTGAAGGAAGAAAAGGCAAACCTTTACAATCATCATTCCTTCCAAGTTCCTGGCACCACCTGGTATGGCATCTCCAACTGTCCTTTCTAAAGGTTTTGTTTCACCAGTTAGGTGCTCAATTGTGACAGTTGATGAACCTTGGTAGACTTCACCATCAACAGGCACAGCCTAAAGAATACAAGAACTGCACTAAAATGAGATAAATTTCTAACCATCTAGAATAAGAATACCATCAACATGTAGGGCAAAAAAATTGTAAGTCAAACCATTGTGCTCAGTTAGAAACAAATTGAAAAATGCATGAAGAAGCTATGAAATGAAAACAAAAATAGGAAAAGCGAGGATTTAACTTCTATACAAGATATAACACACCTCGCCAGCTCTAACCAAGATATGAGAACCCACTTCAAGATCGTGCACAGGAACCTTGGTGTAACTTAGATTTGAAAACTGTACAGATTCTTCTCCACTTGTTTCTAACAACAGCGCAAATTCCGGGTGATTTTCCTTCAGTTCCCTCACATCAAACATTGACTTACTTGTAAAGTACTCTTCAGCTGTAAGAAACAAGAACAGTGAACTTCTAATAAACACACAACAGGAGCTAACACAAGGAGCTTTCAGATGTTATCAAAAGAAATGTACCAATATGAGCCAAGTTAAACATTGCAAGAAGCAGGCCACCCTCCAATGCATTTCCCATAAATATAGAAGCAAATGCTGCAAGAGCCATGAGGACATGGATATTTATTCTACCATCGGCAATATTTACAAGAGCATCAAGCGCTGCAGACACCTGAAAGATAGGAAAGGAGTGTCAAACAAGTACGTTGTTGGCAAGACCTCAAAACAAAGACTTCTCCTCGGATCTCCGTTGTTAGGTAGCAAAGCAAAACACAGTTCCAGGTTCAATGAATTCCATTTTACACCAATGCAGTTGTCATATCAATTGCTGATAAGATTTTACTAAACCTTGGCTAATTCGAAGCCTGGACAAGTACTGGAGAGTTATGTGGTGGCATACAAACAGTGAGACACAATGGTTTCTAACTTTTATAGCGAAATCCCCAGGGAGACACAATGTCATAGATACAAGCCTAAGTGTTGCCAATGTATGAACTCCTTGGAGTGTGCTTAGTGTACCTGAAATCCCGATCCTATGCTCTAATTTTCTTACCAATCTTCAAGCATTTAAATACAGCATAGAATTGATGCAACCCAACTAATTATTTCCTCAGAAAGTGCAAATGTTGAAGCAGCTGTGATGTGAGCATAGAACAAATAGACTACCAAGTACAGTACTAGTTAGTAGTGATCCCTGGTAATGGTCTGGAGGGCCAAAAAGTAGCAAAGGAACAAAGTAGGGGCATTACCCCGACGAGAGGGAAGGCGACGGCGATGAGCGCGGCCTGCAGGCGGCCGACTGAGTTGAGCAGCGCGACGTGCGGGCAGGCAGCGGCGATAAGGAGGAGGCCGAGGGAGATGCAGCAGGCCTGGAGGTGTTCCCGCAGCGCGTCGGCGACGCTGGCCCAGCCGATCGCCCGCGCCACCCGCATGACCGCCGCGCCCCCGCCTCCCCCGTGCACGTCCACCTCGTGGTGACCGTGGCCGTGGCCGTGGTGGTGGTGGTGGTGGTCATGGCCGTGGTGATGGTGGTGGCCGTGACCGTGACCGTGGCCGCCGTGAGCGCGTGGGGTGAAGAGAAGGGACGGGCGCGAGGCGAGGAGGAGCGGCGGTCGGGGCGTCAGGGCGAGGGGTTTGGGCGGAGAGCAGCGGCGGCGGAGGTGCGGGAAGGGCGGGGGGCGCGAGAGGCGGAGGAGATGCGCCGACGGCGGCACCGGCGAGGAGACTGAGACTGAGGCGGAGGCGCTGAGGAATTGCATCGCGCCGGCGGGCGGGCGGGCGAGGGCGGGAGCGGGAGGAGATCGCGTCGGCGGGGCGGTTGACGGACGCTCGTGGTGGTGTGGTGAGCCGTGAGGAGCAGCAGCTGAGGAAGAGGGACTGGTCCACCACCGGGGTTGGACCTTTGTGGCGGGCGTGTGGTGGACGGGGGTGGTGGGCTGGTGGCGAGGCGAGGCGAGCCAAAGCGGATGGCGATGACGGGCGTGGGCCTGGGGTTGTTTTGGCTCGTGTCGTCACCGTGTCACTACCATGATCGTGTCGCGCACGCTTTCGCTACTCTTTGTGTCGTCTCCATTCTGCAATTTGTAACTTTGTACCGTATATATATATGTAGTGCACAAATGCACAATACACGTTTAAATGTCTTTGTCAGAAAAAAGGACCTCTATTATGCTATGCTATATTTCCTCCGTAATGGTAACAAGTTATTTTGGATAAACATTGAGAATATAAAATCACAAATAACTTTTAAAATTGTTGAGTTTATAATTATAAAAACTATATAAATAGAATTGTCTTGAAAAATATTTTCATAAAAATATACATATATCACTTTTCAACAAATATTTTTATAAAAAATAAGAAGTCAAAGTTATGCTTTGTATAACGTGGCATTGTCCAAAATGAATTGAATTACTAGTATAGAGGGAGTATGTGCCATGCTTCAGGTAGAGTGCATTTTCACATCCTGCCAAGAAATTCCAATGATAATTGATAATATATTCAGGCAAAAAGAACTTGCAAGCTCCAAAACCAAAAAAAATGTCATGACTTGACAAAACTGTTTTAGAGACATAATATTGTGCTCTTACGTTATAACTAATAGTTCACTTTAATTTTGTCCTAATAATAGAAATTTGTCTAGCTTCGATTTATTTTTTTTTAGAAAAAATATATTCAGATGAATATTCCCTCTGTCCTAAAAAGACCATTGTTTTAGAAATAAATCTCGACAAACACTTGTCTAGATTTATTCCTAAAACAACAGTCTCTCTAGGATTGTTGTAAAAAAAATAGTCACTTTGAGACATAGGGAAGTACACTGTAAAAATATATTTTATTATAATCTAATTAATTTTTTTAATATTATAGATGCTAATATACCTTTTTTCTATGAACCTTGTCATCAATGTTGAAAAAAAATAACTAACTTAAAATAAAGCTAAATAAAGTACTCTCTTCATTCTATATTATAAGACATTTTGGTATTTTAGATATATTACATTTGCTATGTATCTAGAAATAGTGTATATATATCTAAATATATAGCAACTACGAATCTAGAAAAGTCTTATAATTTGGAACGTACAGCAGAATTTAGAAAGGATTTAGTATCACTCTAATTTATTGTATAAGTTTTGTTACAGAAAATATTGGAATATTACAATGAGTACTCGAGCATTTTACAAATGCAAATGTTTTATTGGAGACTAGATGATCGTGTACAGTACACCACACATCTGAGTGATGATCATCTACTCCATCACGAATTCTAGGAAGCGACAGAAGCACGGTATATTTCTACATTGCTCAGTGTGTTTCTTTAACCCCGGTGTTTCTCATTTGTGCCGATTGTGATGGGTTGGTACTTTTATTTTTAGAGGTTCCAAAATAAAAACCAATTGTACAATTGAATTTGCGCCCTTGTTCTTTGTAAACTTATAACCTTTTCGATCCCAGACTATAGAAGCTTGTGTTAACGATCAGAATTTGCTTTGATTTCGACTCAATCTGCCTAGCTAACGATTGTTTTTTCGAGGCATTCCGCAACGGTCAAAATTCAAAACTCAAAGCTAACAAAGGAGCAGGGGGGGGGGGGGTGTGGGGTCAGCGTTACCCCGACGAGAGGGCAGGCGACGGCGACGAGCGCCGCCTGCACGAGCCTGCTGGCACCGGAACCGAGCATCACGACGTGAGGGCAGGCAGCGGCCACCAGGAGGAGCCCGAGCGCGACGACGCAGCAGACGTGGAGGTGCTCACGCAGCGCGTCGGCCACGCCGGCCAGCCCGACTGCCCTCGCCGCCCGCATGATCGCCGCGCCCCCGCCTCCTGCTCCACCGTGCGCGGCGTCTTCGTCGTCGTCCGCCCCGCCGCGGTGACCGTGGCAGTGGCCATGGCGATGGACGTGGCCGTGGTGGTGGTGGTGGTGGCAGCCGTGCGCGCGCGGGGTTATGAGCACGGAACGACGCGCGCGGAGAAGCCGCTGTCGGGGGCTCGGCTGATGGGCGGGCAGCACCAGCAGTAGCGGCCGCGGCGGCGGAGGTGCATGCGGGGACCTCGAGAGGCCGAGGAGCCGCGCGGGCGGCAGCGGCACCGGCGTCGTCGAGGCGCCGGAGGAGATGGAGGAGACTGAGGCGGGGCCCGTTAGGAACTGCATTACTGCCGCCCGGCAGCGGGTCAGGATCGCGCACGTACGTCGGCGATCGAGGTGACGACTTGAGCGGCAGCGGGGCTTCGAGGTAGCCGAGAGAGGGTGTCGTCACCGTGTCATGCCGTCGCGTCTGGTTTTGCGCCCTTGTTTGTTGTTTCGCCCGCCCCGGTGCCGTTCGTGTGTCGTCACCGTGTCGCGCGGTCGTGCCATCGTGTCGCACATATAAACGCGGTCTGGCTGCCATGCATGGTGCCTGTCCGTATCAAGGGCGTCAGGGTATGTGCCAGGCTGCCAGCGCCAGTTCTTTTTCACCGATTGGGACGAGTTTGGACCACTCCACATGTCCTGCCAAATTGGAAGTCTTGTTTAAATTTAGAGTGTCTGTTATATTGGAGGTGTCACGTAAAAGTATTCGGAGAGTAATAATAAAACAAGTTACATAATCCGTGAGATGAATTTATTAAGTTTAATTAATTTGTCATTACCATGTGTCTACTGTAACACCGTATTGTCAAACTATGGACTGATTACGTTTAAAAGATTCATCTCGCAAAATAGTCATAATATGTATAATTAGTTTTTTAGTCTATATTGAATACTTCATGCATGTGTCCAAATATTAAATGGGATATGAAGTAAATTTTAGGCAGAGGAACAAGGCTAGCATGTATATGTATAAATGATTGAGTCTCATAAGTTAATCATCTTCAAATTTGACCGGTTTTAAAGAAACATTTATCAATAGTTCTAGCCCCAAATAAACATACTAGAAAAATATACCCAAATGGGAAAAATATTAATAATGACAATAATTTGGTGTTGTGGATGTCGCTATGATTTTCTATGAAACTAGTTAAATTTGTAGAAGTTTAATTTAGAATAAAACTAAAGAACTTGCATTTTGAAATGAGGGATTATAAATTTCAACTAGTTGTAATGATTTTCTATTAAACTAGTTAAATTTGTAGAAGTTTAATTCAAAATAAAACTAAAGAACTTGCATTTTGAAATGAGGGATTATAAATTTCAACTAGTTGTAATGATTTTCTATGAAACTAGTTAAATTTGTAGAAGTTTAATTCAAAATAAAACTAAAGAACTTGCATTTTGAAATGAGGGATTATAAATTTGAACTAGTTGTAATGTAGACTATCCCCCGCATAATTTTTTATGTAGTGGAAAGAGATTATCGCTAGAGAGAAAACTTTGTTGTAGCTCCTCAAGAATTGATTGAGATCTCACAAGACACATAATCTATTTCTTTTATTTTCTCCCTTGTTCCTTCCAAACAATTTGTCGGCAGATAATCACGATTTCAATCGACCGAAGAGGACTAGATAAAATTCTTTGAAAATAAAAAGAAAAGATGAGAAACAAAAAAGGGAAATGAAAAAAGAGAGAGAGGAAACCTCTTAAATCAAAAGAAATCCACAAATTCAGGACTTGTTTAGATACAGAAGGTTTTTAGATTTTGACATTGTAGCATTTTCGTTTTTATTTGACATTGTCCAATCATAGAGTAAATAGGTTTAAAAGATTTATCTCACAATTTACATGCAAATTGTGCAATTAGTTTTTGTTTTCATCTATATTTATTAATGCTCCATGCATGTGACACGAGATTCGATGTGACGGAGAATCTTGAAAAGTTTTTGGTTTTAGGGTGAACTAAGGCCTTGTTTAGATCATTTTTTTTTGGATTTCGACACTGTAGCGTTTTCGTTTTTATTTAACAAACATTATCCAATCATGGAGTAACTAAACTTAAAAAAATTATTTCACAATTTACACACAAACTGTGTAATTAAATTTTATTTTTATCTATATTTAATGCTTTATATATATGCAGCAAAATTCGATGTGACAGGAAATCTTGAAAAGATTTGGTTTTTAGAGTGAGGCCTTGTTTAGATGTGAAAATTTTTTGGATTTCGCTATTGTAGCACTTTCGTTTGTTTGTGACAAATATTATCCAATTATAGACTAACTATGACCAAAAGATTAGTCTCGCGATTTACAGGCAAACTGTGTAATTAGTTTTTATTTTCGTCTATATTTAGTGCTTTATGTATGTGCCGTAAGATTTGATGTGATATGGAATCTTGAAAACTTTTTGAATTTTGGTGGGAACTAAACAAGGCCTGAATTAAACAAGGCCTCAGGGCTATGTTTCAAAGTACATGCAAATTGAGTGTTAAATAAGTGAGGCATGCACATCTCACAAGGATTAAATGTCAAAATTTTGTAAATAATAGCCTTTCAATGATGAAAACGAACAGCAACGCTTAAGCGGCAACGCCTTGGGGCTTCGGTGCAGCAAGCAAAACTGCTTCGCCGCGGCCGCCGCCTCCGTGCCGGCGCGCGGCTAAACCCCAACTAGTCCCACCGGCCACCGCTCCGCCGCAGAACCAATGCGGCCGCCACCATGCGCCACGTTCCGCCCCTCCCCCGCCGCCGCCGCCGCCGCCTCCACGTCCACCCCGGACATCGTCGCGGAGCTCGGCCGCGTCATCTCCACGCGCCGCTGGAACAAGGGCAGAGCCTACAAGCGCCTGGCCCCCTTCGTGACCGCCGCGCACGTGGCCGACCTCTTCCGCGCCCCGGTGGCCCCTCTCGACCCGGCCACCGCTCTCGCCTTCTTCGAGTGGGTCGCGCGCCGTCCCGGGTTCCGCCACACCGCCGCCTCCCACGCCGCGCTGCTCCAGCTCCTCGCCCGCCGCCGCGCGCCCGCCAACTACGACAAGCTCGTCGTCTCCATGATCAGCTGTTCCGGCACCGCGGAGGACATGCGCGAGGCCGTCGACGCCATTCAGGCAATCCGTCGAGCGGGTGGCAAGCGCCTCGCGCTGTCCCCAAAGTGCTACAACTTGGCGCTCAGGTCGCTGCTGCGATTCGACATGACGGAGCATATGGGGAAGCTGTACTCGCAACTCGTGCAGGAGGGGTTGCTGCCGGACACAGTGACTTACAACACAATGATCATGGCATACTGCAAGGAGGGTAGTCTCGCCATAGCACACCGGTATTTCCGGCTGTTGAGGGAGTCTGGGATGGAGATGGATACATACACATGCAATGCATTGTTGCTGGGGTACTGCCGAACAGGTGACTTGAGAAAGGCTTGCTGGCTACTCATGATGATGCCGCTGATGGGTTGCAGGAGGAACGAGTACTCCTACACCATTTTGATTCAGGGGCTCTGCGAAACACGTTGTGTAAGGGAGGCACTTGTGCTTCTGCTCATGATGTTACAAGATGGGTGCTCCCCGAATCTGCACACATATACACTCTTGATAAGAGGTCTTTGTAAGGAGGGAAGGATTCATGATGCCAGGGTGTTGCTTGATGAAATGCCGCGGAGAGGGGTGGTTCCAAGTGTTTGGACGTATAATGCAATGATTGATGGGTACTGTAAGTCGGGAAGGCTGAAGGATGCATTGGGGATTAAGACACTGATGGAAGGAAATGGGTGTAATCCAGATGACTGGACTTACAACAGTTTGATTCATGGCCTATGTGGTGGGAAGCCAGACGAAGCTGAAGAATTGCTAAATGGCGCTATTGCGAGAGGCTTCTCACCTACAGTTATCACATTCACTAACATAATTAATGGGTATTGCAAGGCTGAAAAGATTGATGATGCACTCAGGGTAAAGAGTATCATGATTTCAAGCAAGTGCAAACTTGATTTACAGGCATATGGAGTGTTGATCAGTGTCCTCATCAAGAAGCATAGATTAAAAGAGGCTAAAGATACATTAAACGAGATTTTTGCAAATGGTTTATCTCCTAATGTTGTCATCTACACCTCTATAATTGATGCCTATTGCAAGGTTGGAAAGGTTGGTGCTGCACTAGAGGTCTTCAAATTGACGGAACATGAAGGCTGCCGTCCAAATGCCTGGACTTACAGTTCTTTGATATATGGGTTAATTCAGGATCAAAAGCTTCATAAGGCAATGGCTTTAATAACTAAAATGCAAGAGGATGGGATAACTCCTGGTGTTATCACATATACTACTCTGATTCAAGGCCAGTGTAAAAAACATGAATTTGATAATGCTTTCAGGCTGTTTGAAATGATGGAGCAGAATGGCTTGACACCTGATGAGCAAGCATACAATGTTCTAACTGATGCACTATGCAAGTCTGGCAGAGCTGAAGAAGCTTATTCGTTTCTTGTCAAGAAGGGAGTTGTCCTCACAAAAGTAACATATACATCTTTAGTTGATGGTTTTAGCAAGGCTGGCAATACTGAATTTGCTGCTGCCCTTATAGAGAAGATGGTCAATGAGGGTTGTAAGGCAGATTCACACACATATAGTGTACTGCTGCAGGCTTTATGTAAACAAAAAAAGCTGAATGAAGCTTTGTCTATACTGGATCAGATGACCCTAAGGGGAGTCAAGGGTAACATTGTTGCTTATACAATAATTATCAGTGAAATGATAAAAGAAGGGAAGCATGACCATGCTAAGAGCATGTTCAATGAAATGATTTCATCAGGACATAAACCTAGCGCAATCACATATACTGTATTCATTAGCTCATACTGCAAGATAGGTCGAATAGAGGAGGCTGGGCATCTAATTGGGGAAATGGAAAGAAATGGTGTCGCACCTGATGTGGTAACCTATAATGTATTCATTAATGGTTGTGGGCATATGGGTTATATGGATTGTGCATTTTCTACCTTGAAGCGCATGATAGATGCATCATGTGAGCCAAATTACTGGACTTATTGGCTTTTGCTCAAGCATTTTCTAAAAATGAGTTTGGCTAATGCTCATTATGTAGACACATCTGGCATGTGGAACTGGATCAAGCTGGACACAGTTTGGCAGCTTCTTGAAAGGATGGTGAAGCATGGCTTAAATCCTACAGCAGTGACATACAGTTCTATCATTGCAGGATTCTGCAAAGCAACACGTCTAGAAGAAGCATGTGTGCTTCTTGATCACATGCTTGGAAAAGATATATCTCCCAATGAAGAGATATACACAATGCTTATCAAGTGCTGTTGTGATATCAAGCTCTTTGAAAAGGCCGCATCATTTGTTACCAACATGATAGAATGTGGGTTTCAGCCTCATCTCGAGTCCTACCACTATCTTATTACAGGCCTCTGCGATGAGGGGGACTATGACAAGGCTAAAGCATTGTTCTGTGACTTGCTAGAAATGGACTATAATCATAATGAAGTTGCATGGAAAATTTTGAATGATGGCTTGCTGAAAGCTGGCCATGTGGATATTTGTTCACAGTTGCTGTCTGCTATGGAGAATAGACATTGTCGGATTGACTCTGAGACATATTCAATGGTGACAAATAACATTCATGAGGCTTCTGGCAGTGTGGTTAGTGAACTCAGAGGAGAAGCTGCCTGACCGATGGTAAATTTCATTGTATTCTTTCCCATGGTGGACAATTGTTCTCTATGAGCCAGGCTCAACATTTTGAAAACAGCAATTTCATCTGGGTCATCGGATATAATGGTTAGTGTTCCCACAGATCATGTGGGAGTATGCTTATCACACCATATTTTATCAAAATGCTTTTTGCCTCAAAACTGGAACTGACATAGCTCTTTCTTCCTTTTTGTTCATGATGACAGCATTTTACCTTCTGTATCAAATGCAGTGTATGAGAGCTACATGTGTGCACCACTTGTAGGCCAGAACAGGATGCAGCACGCGCTGCTCGGCCTGGCTCATCTGACCTACTCTGCGTCACCGGTCCCGAGGCTGACGCAGCACGCCAGCACCACCAGACTGCTGAATTTGAAGGGCTACAGTGAGACGTTGCTCCGGACGGCATGAGAGGATTGCAGGACGGCCCTCGGCCCTGCGCCAAATAGGGAGACGATGATCATCTCGATCTGTCGCAGCGCTGCTGGGTTCGCCAAAGACGTGAGGATGCCCGGATCAATTAAACTACCATGACTGAACTAACCATGCTTATACAAACTAATGTTTTTCTGTGTTTCCTCAACGGTCCACGCATTTTAGCGCAGAGGAACCACAGTAAACCTCCTATGCCACTCTATATTTTATTACCTTCTGCTGCACAAGCTAAACCTCCTATGCCACTCTAGATTTTATTACCTTCTGCTGCACAAGCTAGATACTTCTTGCTTTGTTGTAGCCATATGCAGTGCGAGGGTAGTACTCCCTCCATTCTACATGTTTTAGCTTTTCTAGGTACATTATTTATTATGTATTTGGACATAATGTATATCTAAATATATAGCAAAAGCTCTATATCTAGAAAAAGCCAAAACGTCTTAAAAATTTGGAATGGAGAGTGTATTGGAGAGTGTGACTGAACTGTCATTTCTTCCTTTAACAAAAAGGAGAACGAGTGGGTATTACCTTGTACATCACAAACACGAGAAATTTTTTTTTCCTCATTTGCACCTACAAATATAATTGGAGAAATTGACCCATCCTTAGGAAGAATTTTTTTTAATTAAGGTTACCATTGCTACGGTATACTCATGGCAAATTAAGGGTTACCATTGCTACGGTATACTCATGGAGATAATGCATATAGAAACTCCTGCCAAGCTTCCAATAACTAGGATGCACGGATGGTACTTCAGATTAACATTGCGTTGAAAAGCCGCCACGATCATAGGAGGTGAAAAATTGATGCAACGAACTTCACATTAATAACCTTTTTGGTAGCAACACAAAGATAACATGAAATTCATCCGAGTTATGAAACAATATGAAAATCATCTGGGAACACCAAAGCACAGCAAAGGTCCCTTCAAACCATTGCTCCATGAATGAAACATGGCATCTATTGATCTATAGATGCAGTGAATATATCATTAGAACTTTCAGCATTAACATCGTTTAGTTACAAGAGAGTTATAAAGCCGTCCAAGGAATATGCCAACGCAAGACCTGAGTGGTTGCATGGGGGCGCAAGTTGTTCTCCGGCTAAGCCTTAACGTCTCTGCGCACATTCCACGGCATTGCTTCTTCGTTTCTAGCAAAACAAAATGGCTAGAACTTGAACAGCGAGCTAAAATTGCAGTGTTCCACCGTAATGCTGGCTGACAGAATCCTACAAAATGATTGCACAGTTAGATGCCATAATAAAGTCTTATGTATTCCGTCAATCAAATAATAAAGTATTGTATTCCATGATGAAAATAATAAGTCCTGCATACGTAGATCACTGTTTGCTTCTATCAGAGGAGAAAAAACAAGTATTCGGTAATCAAATAGTCAGATGAGGTGAAGGGCAAAAGCCTGTCCAAGTTGATCAACCGATAACAAGGCAGAGAAATGAAGTGGATAGGAACTCCAGAATGCATGGAACGACTGGAATTAGAGATATAAACATGAGATCGGCTCTCAACTATGACATCAGCATGTATTGGGAGGGGTAGAGGTGGAAAATAGTTGAATTTCCACTCCTATTAACATGTATTGAGAAGGAATGGGTTTATCCAAACAGGCCTTGAAGTTGGTGAAACAACATAGCAGGATGCAAAGGTATATGAATGCAACAAGTTATATCATACAGGTACGTCAAAGAATAACTAGATGTGTAGAATTTTACCTGTAGGAAAGGAAGGATGCTATCATGTAGTTCCAGAAAAAACTCTGATGCTGATGAGAATCTGGAAACGATAGAACAATAATTTTCATCATGACTCAAAACATATTTATTGGTTTGGTTAATGCAGCTATTGAGATTTTGGTCTGCAAGAAATAGCTTTCTATCTAGTGATTCTTACCTTTTCAGAAGGCAAAAACATTTGTAGAGCTCTTCAATATCATCTTCAACTTTCAGTTGTATGTAGTGTCTAAGAAGCTCGGAGAGGCATGCATGAGTTTCATTCCATTCTTCACTACCTGAGTTAGGACACAAAGGTAGGAACGAAGCTACAGGCTCTAGAACAGAAGACAATGGTCTTTGACAGCTGGAATCTGTGTGTTGCTCTGCAATTACATTCAAAATCAGGCAACTGCTAACTCTAAACTGTTCAATCCATTTTTGAGAACTTCCTGGTGGGAGAAAAGTCCTCGGGTTTTCTGGATCATCAGCTCCACCATCAATAGGAGATCTATTTTCAGCTCTAACAACATTAAGTGATTTACTTTCAGATACATTGGAAGTGCTGCATGCAGGATCTCCTGACCTATGTAATGGAAGCGCACTAAACAAATCAGCCTTCACATCTTCAGGTAATTCCTGCAGAACTGTTAGATCTGCCTGGCTTAGCGAATCAGGCATCAAATCAAGCTGTGTAACACTTTTTGTTGTTTTCTCAGCTAATGCGCTAGCTCTTGAGCATGAAGCATTATTGGCTGCTTTAGATTCTGATAGCTGTTCCTCAGATTTTCCCTATGGGGGTAACGGTAAAATTAGAATAGTGTGCAACAGGTTCAAAATATTAAGATAAAGAGGTAACATAACTAAATTGTGTGCTTGCGCTTTGTTTAAAAACTTCCAGCACTACTTTGTTTCCAGTGACAAAGCTCACCTTAGTATGTTCCTCCTCTGAATGCATGGAGTCTTCGTGGTCTCTGTATCCGTGAAGCTTTGCATCACCAGGTACAGAATCACAAGTAACTGCTGGCAGAGCAAGAGATTTTGAACTATTTCCCTTGCCCTTATCACTATTGAGGGTGTCCACAAGACCTTGTAATTCTCCCTTGTACATTTCATTCATTTCAGATATTATCTCTGGGGGAAGGTTCTTCAGGACCTCCAAATCAAGTTGGGATAATGGAGGCAGCTCGATATTGTGAACTACAGTAGACCTATCACTTCTAACGTTCACTTCTGCTGTATGTGATGGTCCAGATCTTCTCAAATCCTGCAGTCGACTAGTCCCTACAGAAGCTCCAAGCAGTCAATTCTCACTGAACAGAACACAGTGAACACTATGAAACATAGCTTTGCATGATAGCAGTAGTTGCCCAATACCTGCAACATCAACATTCCCCTGCATCTCACTGTGGTGTTTCTTGAGCTTGACAGCTGGTGAAGCAAGCCATGATTCAAGCATATTTCCTTGAGGTGCTTCATTGGAAAATAAGAACCAATAAGAACCATTAGGATCAAGGAGCTAAGTGCATACAAAATATGTCAAGTGCCAGAAACAGAAGCAGAGGCAGCTATGAAGATTTTTTCCTTTTCTTTTTTTTTTGGAAGGGGGGAGGGGGGATATCTACTGCTTTACCTTACTTAGGGAGGACAGTGCTTGCTTATTGTCGAGATACTTCCTTATTAAATATTATTTTAGCATGGAAGCACTTGAGAACCAAAGGGCCAATATGTAAACTGTAAGAACTGTTGACTTTTGCATCAACGTACAGCATATGCGTCTTTTGATATTATTTTATTTCAGGCAATGAGGCAATATTAAACTAGTGTTTCCTTTATAAGAAAAGAAAGGGGATATGGCGGTGGACCGGTGGTTCTAGCATATGCATATCTAGGTTTCATCAATCAAATCCTTAAGTTGCTCTCAGCAATCAAGACACTGCTCTGTCTCTAAAAAGTAATAGTTCCTTCAGCTAGCATCAGTCTGAAAAGTAGTGCACCTTATACTTAGCATTCAGATTCAGCTGTTGTTACTGTTAAGTTTTAAGACATACTTTGCTCTGAAATGCCTATAATAAGATGAAAATGCACAAACAGCACACCTTTTATTATTTTATAGAAACAATGCTGCTTATTTATCACATCCACTAGACCACTATGGAAATCCGAAAAGTATTTTTACACCAAACCACATGGGGATAGAAATAATAAGGAAATAGAAAGAATCCAAATAGCAAAAGATACCTCCCCGACCCAAATCTGCATGCTCAAGCTTTGACAGTGACAGTCCAATTCCACGAACTTCCTTCACATCTGGGATGTGAGATTGCACAATTTAGTTATCAACACAGTATTGATGGAATGTTCATTAAAGGTCTGCAGCACATAAGGTGCATATAAGATATGGAAGAAAAATATATTGAATTTACCAAGACGGAGAGCTGAAAATAATTGTTTTGCAATTCGCTGAAGAGTGATAAAACTGTCAGTTGCACCTGCAATCTTTGAGACAGTACAGAGTAGTAAAGATTAGAATAGAAATCAAAAGAATGCACAATACACCTGGTAACATATCACATTTTTTGCATCATGGAAATTTAGAAGCAAATAATGCATATAAGAATGCGCACTTCATACTCATAATACAGGATAAACACTTAGCCTATGCATCATCACAATTACATACAATGATAACTTGATACACAACTACTAAAACGCTAAGGATATGTACTACTGTGCTCCCCTAAAAAAATTAAGTTCATATGCACCAGTGAACCCCATACCGTCATAGAACGACTCGTGGTTTCACAATCACCACATCCCATATACTTTATTGGTTCCCCAGCACCTTCCCTTCTTGTTTTCACCTTCAAGGCAAACATTCAGTTGATACCTAACTATTTTTTGTACAGATGAGTGAAAGAAAAGTATGTAGTCAATAGAAAGTAGAAACAACCTTAAGAGTAACAGTACGTCCCTGAACTCCACACCCCTGCAAGCGTAGAGAAACCTCCTTACAGAGATTGGTAAGAAAATGCTCAGCCTGCAACAAACATAGAAGTGATCAAATCACACATGAATTATGAAAAGGCTAGTGCTACAATGATACAGAACAGAGAAACAGAAAGGACCCACATCTTTGTTGTCATTAAATCTGACTCCCCAGTTGATTTCAGCACCCACAGATTTTGTTTCCTGCATTGTGTGCAGAGGACAATACTTTAGTAGAGCAACTAATTAGTATCACTAAACTTATTATCACCATATTGCCTTCCAAAGGGCTGGATGAGATGTTAGAACAAAAAAACAAAATATTATAACAACAAACAAATACCCTTCACACTGATGCTGGAGTCCCACATACCCAGAAGCATACTCTCCATCAATTTAAAATTTAATACCGATCATGAGGGGAAAAGGATATAATTCTATCAAGGTATGTTCAACTAATGAGCCAACAATACACAAAAGATGACATGCTTAATTCTGCAACCTGAACACAGAACTAACATGGAACTACAAGCTCCCAAATTATTATACATTGACAAAAGAGCAAATAGACCCACTAGCCCAACCTGCAGTTCCCAACAAACCACAGTCCACAGGTGTTCCTCTATACCATTATCATTCTATTTTAGTACATTCATCCTGCATACAGGATGTAGTCCACAACCATGCTGAGCTGAACAACTGATCCTGGTGCTATCCTCCTACCTAACATAGAAGCCAGGTGTTCAAATCTTCATTCCCGCACTTTTTCCTCAGCAATTACCAAAACTTTTCCACTTGGCAGCACTTTGTATGTGTATGCGTTAAGGCAACCGAAATGCCTTGATTAAAACTGGACGGTTCAAATTGTTATTTCTGAATCTATTTCTTCGATGTTCTTGGGAGCATGAGCAGATCAGTAGAGCTGCCTGCTCCAGGTATTTACATCCCATACACCAGTTGAGCGCAGTTTTCAGTAAAACAAAATAGGCACAGGCACTCACAACTGAAGCAATGGCTGAGATGCTCTTTTTTGTACCTGAACAGATCCAACAACTGAATGATCAATTCCTCTACAATAATTCCATAAAAGATCACCAGTCTTTTTTCCAAAGTCCTTGTGGAGGGCATCCTACAAAAGAAGCACTGGCATATAATAACCATATTTGGAGAGGCAGTTGAGAAAACATCAATATTCATCTAGACAAGAAATTATATATAATCCTAAAGAATGTGGTTGGCATTATGTGACCATCACACAGTATATGACCTAGACGATGTACTTATGACTTGTAAACAAAACAATTTTATTCTGCATTAGTAAATGCATTTAAAGTCAAGACTGGAACACAACTCTTTCCACGAGGAAAGGGGGCTGCTTTATGTTACACTACACAAATAGCGCCGACGAACCTTTGGAACATTGCGAAGTTGGCCACAATATTCAATTTCTTTGCTTTTCAGTTTAGATGAAACCGTATGACCAATACCAGGAAGTGCTTTGATAGAGAGACTACTCAAATAATCATCAGCCTGTAAGAGATACATGTTGCAGTCAGTAAATCGCATGTCCCTAACTCCTTATGAAGATTATGATATCAACTTATTAAGTAAGACAAGCTACAGCCATGTAGTACAAAGTACATCCTTTTAGAGGGAGTGGCACCACTAGTGATTTTCTTTAATCAGATAGGACTTCAAGGAATGACAAACAAAATTAGTAACTTAATTCAATACCCAACAAGCTCATAACCAACTCCCAGAAATAATATAACTAATTCAACAGTCAATATTTCATAGAGATATTTGAACAATATAGACATGATATCCAAACATCCCAGCTTATTTTTCAGGTCTCTTGGGAACAGAAGAATGTTGCAGGCAGTGTATTTTCTTCACCATTCCTGGGTCAGTACTCTTTTTTTCAGATGGGGCCTTAAGTAAGACTCAGCTAAATAGCCATTTAAGACCTTCTAGGCTCTAGGGTAGTTAAGCAGATTTAATATACCTAAGAAACTATTACAGATAAGATCTTACATATATCCTTGTTGCCTATATCAGGAGCTAACAGGACAATGATACCATAAGATTCAGTGTGTCCTAAGCTTGTTTAACTGTTCTAGAAAGCATTCATTAGCTGTGATGCTCTGTTTACATCAAAGGAATGAAAAAGTGACCAAATATTTGGTGCAATCATGAAAAAAAACCCTGAAACACATACCTAGAAATTTTCAAAATTTTGGAATGGTGCACATCCATAGTGCATTTATAGATGTACATTGTCACCCAAATGTAAAATCATTTTCTAAAAAACCATATGAAAATAACAAATTTCAGGTGCATATGTACTGTAAGACAATTTTGTCTTCTAGTGCACATGCACATGAATTTTGTTATATTCTTGTGAATTTTTGTAGACTGAGTTTGGAACTTTGAATCTCGACTTTTATGACAATGTACATCTATAGATGCGCTATGATGGGAATCATTTCAAAAAAAAAAAAGAATTTTGCAGGTATGTGTTTTCATGGTGATGCGGTTTGAGTTGAATATTTTCCTCAGAAAAATCCTATGGAAATCCTACATGCAATGAATATTCAGGTCCTCGTTCAAAATCACCTAGATGGAGCGGTTTGCATAAATATATAGAGATAACAGTGGGCACAGACATGCAGTTAGGACTTAGGAGCATGTCCATTAGCAACAGCATGCATATACCTTTTCAGAGGGAATAAAACATTGTCCATTCGGCTTTGCAGATCTGGTAGCTAACCGAGCTAGGAGCATGTTTTCAGCAATACCTGCACTAGCAGTACACTTTGTTGCATGAAAAATCTCACTTCTTATTCTCTGTGTTACTTCCTCAGGATTGTCATGTAAGCATTCAGTCATATCCAAAAAAGCTTCATCACAACTCAAAGCCTGAATTGTGGATAACATTGTCAGCACTGTAGGTGGAAATCAATAATAATCAAACTATGGGGATGTATCGCCAATGAAGATATGCTGTGTCAGCATGTATAGTCCTGGAGTGTACCTGAACCTTACTGCAATGTTTGTGCAAAGTACCATAGAACTGATCAGCAACCTACAAGAATTCGAGTCACTCAGATTCTCAAATTCAATTCAACAAAAGTAAAAGAGGAGTTAGCCATCAAATGGACTATCTTAAATTCTTAAAAAATATACCTCCTCATATGCATCAAAGTTATAAGGAACGATCATTAGGTGAGGGCACCGAGCTTTAGCATCTCTAACAAACATGCCAGCCTTTATCCCTGGAATGCACCAATGAGGATGCAACCTATGTTCAAATGTGTTCACATAAGAAAATTATGTCTCAATTAAAGGAAAGGAAAGTAACGGCACCATAATTTCGAGCCGGATAGTTTGCAGATGATATTTCTGCTGTTCCTTTAGGATTGTCCGAATGGCAAACTGCTACTGGTTTATCATGCAGCTCTGGCATATTTCTGATGACGACAGACACAAAAAAACAATCCTGGCAGAAACGTTATGTCAACAATCAAGAATTCAAGATAATTAAGTATAACACAAGCAACTCAAGCATATTCCTGAAGACAAACATTACCAAACTACGTCTTGGAATTGCAGAGTATGACAGCAGGAAAAAAAGGGCTTCCAATTAGTGATAAATTCAACTCGTAACTCACAATTTGAAACTACAATTTGGACTGAACCTTTCAAGCGTAAACCTCATTTCATGCACACCTGCTTGCATCTCTTTTTCACATAGAATCTGGCAACACATATCCTAGTTTATTGTTGAATGGATCAACAGTAGGTACTTGCATTCACAATTCAGCATTTGGTTAGCATTTTGTACAGTCATATTCCTCAGAAGGTCATTTGCTCTTTACAACTACATTATCAATCCATCACGATTACTGGATTCAATACTATATTTGAAATCCATACAGCAAACTAACCTCACTTCCTATTTTTTATGGCTGTTTAGCTTTCTGCAACTAAACAGGACGTGGCAGCAAAAGTAAATGTCCAAGAGCATAGAAGAAACTACATATCACACTCTTAGCTACAAAATAAAAGATTTCTTTGATAAGAATTCAACGTTCAAGATGCAGTTCTATATATCTATAGCTCACCATAGCACAAGATTACCATATCAATATGAATGATTGTTTTCTTCTTGCCTGAATGATCAGCACTTGACTTAATGACTTTAGCTTCCAGCAAATTAGAGAAGCGCTTTCGATACCGATTTCTCCATGTCCCAATGAAGTGCAGTCGAGAGTACTACAACACCAAACAAGAACATCAAATAAAACTACCAGTATAACCCAAAAATGCATGATACAGTCTACAGGAAGATATATGTGATGTCATCATGGAGTAGAAGCAGCAAAGCTTAGTAACAGAAGCTTTCAAAACATAAAATGGCAAATTTAAATAGAGCACCAAATGTGACTGACAAATCAGAATTTGCCATTTGTTCCAACTACATACCTTGAAATAGTTCTCAACAAAATTCGGATCTGTTAGGGTTGAATGTGGTCGGCCAGAAGGTTTAGCTGCACTTTTCTCCAATGGCAAGGACACATGACTGCCTGTAGAGCTTGTACTGCATAAATTTGAGCACCTTGACTTTGCATCAGGGGATTGAGGCACACCAAGGTTATCATCTGTGTCGTTACGGCTTTCTGAACAGGCAGTTTCACAATCATATTCACCCTCATCAACTGTGAAATCTCTGCTCTCTCTTTCTTCAGATGCTGATGCCTTCTGTTCATCCGAGGATAACGAGTCCTTTGATAACTCCACATTATCCATTGAAGCTTCACTTTCACAATCCCCACTTTGATACTGTGATCCCTCCTGAGCAGACGAAGATTGGAACTCAATATCCTTATTTTTGTTGTTTTGTCCCCCCTTGTGATGCATTTCATTTTGTTTCTCAGAAAAGAAAGAAGAAAGCTTCATCTGCTTTCGGCTTGAAGAACTATTCTGATTTATTTGATAAGGAGCACCTTAGTTAAAATAACAAAAACAAACGCATAAGAACATTTGAAGCCATGAGTGCATACAAGCTATGTGCTGTGTGCACTTATTTTAAGAGACTAATCTTGATATTCCTATCATAAATGAGGACATATGTTCACAAACTAAGCAAAATAGTGTAGGATAATGGTTTCACATAGAAGTTTACAAGTAGGCCTTCATAATAAAGCATAGTTATAAAGGATGGACAGAAATGTGGGGCAATCTATCTTAATCTAAGAAACAAATTATTAAGAATGTTGTGCTCATGGTTAGAATAAAACCTCTACCTCAGTTTCAGGTGAAGTTTGCAATCAGTGCGTATATATAATCATACAATGCCAGCTCAATAAACCTTGTTACCAACCAGTCTATTACAAGCAACATGTTCAATCTAGCTATAGCACTAGTGAAACAAAAGTTGCAATAAGGAAGCAGAAGATTTAGCACTGCACTGACTACAAAAGGTGAGAGAGGACAAGAGAAAATACAGTTGAGTAGCCGGTTCTCTGCCAGGGAATCCACCACCCATGCTGGCTTCACAACAGGAAGTCCCTTGCTGAATGCTCTGGATCAAACAGCAGCATGATCACCATAATCAAACTAGAAAGCAAAATAATGGCAACCCAGATGCCCTGTTCCGTTAAGTACCTCAGATTCTTCATTTTGCTATCAGGCAGGTTGCTGCAAACAATGTGTGTCACCGTGTGCCTGGAGAAGTAGTTGACAAACCGGCCTCCATTGTTCAGCATAATCTCTTTCAGCTCCTACCGAACCCCAAGCACAAAACAAACAGCCCAAAAAGTCAAACCGACATGATCCATACTGTTGCATCTACAGTAATTATTACATTGTTGGTGAGATAATTTGGTGCTGTATAAGAACCCTTGAGATGAGCATGAGCTGACGGCGCGCGACAGTCACCTGGCTAGAAGGGACTGTGAAGCCGTCGACGAAGATGGAGACCCCAGCGAATAGACAGCCGGCGGCCGCGCCAGAGATGGAGGCATCGGCGTCGAACTGCGCGGCGAGCTTGCTGTTCTTCGCGGCCATGTAGGAGCCAAAGTCTGCGAAGGGGGAGGAGGCGAAAGCGCGGCGAGGGTTTTTGGCGGGGTCGGGGTCGGATGGGGACCCGCTGCTGGCCTCATCCCTCGCCCGCTTCTGGCCTGGAGACGAGGCGGCCGCCGCCGAAGATGAGGGGGCGCGGCGGGCCGAGGAGGTGGAGCTCATGGCGGCCGGTAACGGCGGGGTGAGGCGGTGGCCAGTGGCCGGTGAGGCTGGGAGCGGAGGGGGCGGCGAGTCGGGAGCACGCGCGAGAGGAATGGTCCTTTTTTCCGGTCAAGTACTCAAGTGGTGGAAACGCAGCGGCGCGGGCTAGTGCGCAGTTGCTGAAACGGTCGCTGGCTCGCTGGACGGATGGGTTCGACGGCCCAGGCTTTTGGGCCGTATTATTTCTCGACAAATGTTGCCAGCAAAAAGAAAAGTCCAGATAGATGATTTCCAGCAAACAAAAGTCCGGATAGATGATTTCCGTTCGTACTACTGTGACCTACAATGAGCAAATATTGTCATTCTGGTTTTATTATAAACTAAATAATATTTAAATTTATTCCGCTCAAAAGTATTATTAAAATTAATTAGTTCTGTATAAACATATCAATATTTATAATACTAGGTAAATATCATTAAAGTTGTCATAATATATAGTTTCATAGCAATTCTATTTGATGTCATAAATGTTAATGATCTTGTTGATAATCTTTTTTATAAAATTAGTTAAGCATAAGATACTTGGACTTACAAGGTAAAACTAAAACATCATTATTTCTAGGATGAAGATAATATTAAATAATACTTTCACCATTCATTTATTTCCTTCATCTAAGCAAAAAAATTTATTCAAATATCTCCTTCATATTAGCTTGAGAGTTACCTCCATTTATTGCCTCTTTGTTGCTCATGGCTACCACTTATCTGTATTTATTGCCTCTTTGCTACTTATTAGTTGTTGGCTCAGCCCGAGATGATTAAATGCAAAGTGATTGTTTTTTGCTCTGTTCCTTGGTTATTGTGCCGAAGGCTAAAGCGATAGAGATAAGGGCCTGTTTAGATCCCAAATCTTTACATCCCAAAACTTTTGGTTGTAAACTTTACATTCAAATAGGTGTTTAAATGCTTCCCAAATTTTTTGGTCTGCAACACACAAGACACGGGTCCCTAAGCAAGTTTACACAGTTTTGGGGCTCCAAGGTCCCAAATTCTAAATCTTTACAGCCAAGTTTTACAAGCCCCTGTTTAGATCCATTCTTCCAAAAAGTGCTCATTTCTCCAAAAGTTTTGGTTGTTTGGCTGCATCTAAACAGAGCCTAAATTAATGGAGGGAGTATGATATGTAAGTGAAACCTGATGACATGAGAAGCGGTGTTGATTTCATCTAAACAAAACTAGTTACACAACCATTTTGAAAATTTGAGAACCATTAGATCAGTCTCAATGCATGTTTCATGGGAATGTCATGCACATTTAATAGGGTGTCACATAAGCAAAATTGCTGACTTGGCAGGGTCATTAAATGAAGGAGTTTCATTAGATGAGAGAGGAGTTTCATCCCTATAAAACTCATATGGCTCGGTTACCTAGTTTATAGTCTTGGTAACTGTGTCATAAAACTATGCATTGAGACTGCCCTTACACACATGTTGGAGGCGAACATTTTATTTCATCGAACGATCCTCCAATTTAGTTCACGCATTAAATGCTATGATTAGCTTATAAGACAAAAATTTACACCATGAATTAGAGAGGTGAAGGAGCTAGTTTGAAAGCCGACTTAAACAAATCTATATAAACATGTCACCTTTTAGAAACAACAAAATGGAACTTCATATTGAGGCTTGCCTTATGACTTTGAGATGTGGACGTATAAAAGTTTTTAAACAAACTTGTGAACCAGTTTCAATACGGTGTGTGCTAGGTGCACTAGCAACATAGAGGTAAAAGAGTATTTCAATAGTGATTAGTAGTAGTAGCACCAACAGCTAGTGGTCAGGTAAGAGTGTCAGTTTGCTCGTGATTTAGACTATCCAGCCATGGATTGACTTTGATTCAATCTCATTAGGTTGAAAAAAAAAAGAATCTCTAGTATGTGATTAGGTGATCTAGGGCGACTAAGAGCTTGAGCCAGAACATAGCTGGCACTTATATGTGTGATATATAGTCACAAAGATGTTTGCTACGACCAATTTCATCATGGTTACCATTTGATAGTTTCTTTAGTCATTTAGTGTCCATTTAGCACAACTCTAGCTTAAGCTCAGGTTAGATATGTAGTCTGAATACTAAATGAAAATAATTTAAATATCTATACACAAAAAAAAAATCAATGTTGCTAACATATCTCTAGCTTCAGATTCAAGGTTTCCTCGAGATAGGTAGCTTCAAGAATTTCACTTCTCCGAACAGGTATTTAAGCCTTAAACTAATTTGGCGTACAAGGTCACCGGAGTCATGAGAAAATACTGAGTTAATTTAAGGTTCCAAAAGCACGTTAAGAAAAATGTACTCCCTTCGTATAAGATTTAGAAGTTGTTTTGAACAAGGTTTGGATCAAACATTGATAATATAAATCATCAATAACTTTTAAATTATTGAGTTTGCAAATGTGAAAATTATATCAATAGATTTGTCTTGAAAAATACTTTCATAAAAATATACATATATTATTTTTTTCCTAAATATTTTTATAAAAATAAGAGGTCAAAATTGTGTTTTAGAGACCGTGTCAAACAACTTCTAAATCCTATATGGAGGGAGTACACCATGTATTTACAACCATCATTTGACTAATCCAGCCAGTACCATAAGTGCACTCACAATGTAGACTCTATCATAGAGTCTAAAGTTATTTATTACCTTGAACAATGTGGACTTAGAGTCTAAATAAGAGCAAGTATAATGAATGGCTGTAAGCCGGCGAAATATGACGTGGCAGGGAGTGTAAAGCAGAGAGAGTACAGAGCGGACGTTTCGCGAAACGGCGACCTGAAGTGGGCGGATATGCAGGAGCTCCACTTCCATTGGTTGCTCTATTGTTGTGCTAGCTCTGCACTGGGTGCATGTGCGGCAGCTGCCATTGCTACATTTAATTGGAATCCACGCTGAACTTTATTTCGCTCGCCGACGGACGGTATCATTATACTTGCTCTAAGACTTGAAGTCTTATTTTTTTCTACCTCTTTTTTCAATAAATATGTTGTCACATCAACAAAATACCATAAATAATATATAATTAATTGTCTTGGACTCTGTGATAAAGTCTTACATTGTGAGTGCCCTGGGTGGCTGGGTGTCTCTCTTTTTTTTGGTAATTGTTCTCCTTCCTCAAAATCGGTAGACTTGTCCGTTAGTTTTTTTTTTTTTTGACTTGTTGACTGTCTGCCAAATGTCATACGTATCTACGATTCTACGCTACAGCCTTTGTTTGATTGAGCGTGCAAGAAGCACTTCACTAAAAAGCTACACAAATAGAGAAAAAGTACATTCAGAAAACTATATCTGACCTAACTTATCTGTTTTTTTAACTTAAATGGGAGCGTCATCGTGGCCAGGAGAGAACACCGAAAACAAGTTACTAGTTGCAATTTCTTTGACTATATAAGCACCTTAGAAGTTATATCGCAGACAAGCCTTACAAGTTTATTTCTTCTATATGTATAAAAAAGTACACTTATACAGTTTAATCCAAAAAAATGCATTTCTTCTATATATATATACTAGATGTATAGATAAATTTATACACCCAAAAAAAGTTAAAATAACTGATAATTTAGAGCGACTTATAATTTATAACGATGAGAGTAAACATCATTAGATTCATTGTGAAGTGTATTTTATAATACGCTCCCCCTATTCTGACAAGGGATTGAAATGTTTAAAAAATTGTCTCAAATGACAAGGTATTCTAAATTGCTCAACTACATCCATGTGTGCCTGCCTTTTAACCCACATATATGCAATACCTTGTTGTAAAAAAAACTTACAACTGGCAGTCAAGCCAATTACATGTATGCATGCCTTTTGTAAACTATGCGTGACTAGAAAATTCAAGCAAATTGCTAACCAAACTAACTGATTAGTGAGAGTCAAGTTAGTGTTTTAACAAACTCCTTATTTAGTCATGAAAATGTTTGGGTATTTTTTAGAATGAAAGGCTACATTTATTTAGAATCATTAATCATTGATACTTTTTTTTGTAAATTTAGATTAAAGTATTTTGACTTTGATCATACATGTATTACATCCGTCCACAAAAGAATGTATCTATGTTATTCGTGTCCATTAAAGTAATTCAAGTTTGACCAAGTGTTAGTGTGAATAGTTCATATGTTATATCTCTCAATCAAATTACTACAAAAATATATTCCATAATTAATTAATATACTGATACTTATTTTATATCATAATTCTTACTGTTCTTTAGTATAACAAATTTAAAAGCATTTGAAAAAATAATCATTATATTTTTTTTTTGTAGACGGAGGAAGTAACGCTTTTATTGTTTTATTTATAAAAATGTGTATTTTTATTTGTTCTTAGTACGAAAGGGAGTAAACATTTGGGATTTTGACACTGTAGCATTTTCGTTTTTATTTGACAAATATTGTCTAATTATAGAGTAACTAGGCTTAAAAGATTCATCTCGTGATTTACAAGTAAACTGTGTAATTAGTTATTCTTTTTATATATATTTAATAATTCATGCATGTGTCGTAAGATTCGATGTGACGGAAAATCTGGTAAAGTTTTGAGGTTTTGGTGACAAGGTAAGCAGAGGCAAGTCGTATCGGCCAACTTTTATGCGGGCTCCAGTATGCCGGGCCGACTTCAGCTGGCGTAGTAGTAGCTAGTAGGCATATGCCCCGAGCAGAAAAGGCCACGGCCGGGTAGGCGTAGGCCGACACGACGACGCCCGACCCCGACCCCGACCCCGACCCCGACCCGCCGGGGAACGCTAGCGCGCCAACCAAATTGTGGCGGGGGCGCGCGGTGGGGCAACCGTCTCCAGCCAGAGAAACCGGAGCGACCCACCCCAACCACGGGGCACAACAGCTTACAGGAGCACGGCTGGCTGCAGCACGGCAGACGCGGCCGGAGGAGAAACCGAAGCGCAAAAAAGACCAAAAAAGCCAAGGAGAAACCAGGGTGCGGGGAGGGAGGGAGGGAGCCCAGCCCCAGAGAGAGAGCAGGGGAGGAAAAATAAACTAGTGGCCAAACCCTAGCCTGCCGAGCCCCCCCGCGTGCGCTCTCCGCCGCCCGCCCCGCCCCGCCCCTCCCCTCCGGTACGCGATGCGCCGGGCGAAGCCGCCGCAGCCGCAGCCCTCGCCGTCGCCGGAGATCCGGTACCGCGGCGTGCGGAGGCGGCCGTCGGGGCGCTACGCCGCCGAGATCCGGGACCCGGCCAAGAAGACCCCGATCTGGCTCGGCACCTTCGACTCCGCCGAGGCCGCCGCGCGCGCCTACGACGCCGCCGCCCGATCCCTACGCGGGCCCACCGCACGCACCAACTTTCCCAGCGCCGCGGCACCGGTCCCGCGGCACAGAGCCCCCTCCGCCTCCGCCGCCGCAGCCCCCGCGGCGGCGGCGGCGGCCACGTCCAGCCACAGCAGTACCGTCGAGTCGTGGAGCGGCGGCGCACCCCGCGCCCCCTCCGCCCTGCCGCGGAGCGCCGCCGCGCCCATGGAGGAGGACGACGACGAGGACTGCCACAGCTACTGCGGATCCTCGTCGTCCGTCCTCTGCGAAGACGCCTGCGGCGACGACGCGGCCGCGTCCCGCGCGCCCCTGCCTTTCGATCTGAACCTGCCGCCGCCTCTTGACGCGGCCGCTGAGGCCGATCAGATGGGTGCCCGCTACGACACGCTACTCCGCCTCTAGCTCGCGAGAACGGCCACGACGAATCAGAGGAAAGATCGACACCAGACCGCTTGTCCTTCTTCGGCTGCTGATCCGGTGGTGTTCTCTCGCTAGATGGATAATTCTTGCCTTTTTTCCCTTCTTTTTTTTCTTCTCTTTTTTGTTCTTTTCTTACCACCACGATGATGATGATGATGATTCGATATTATGTGAATAATTCAGTTATGTCCATGTAAGCTGTGAGGAAGGAAATCTGAGCTTTTCCTTATCTTTCTCTGGTGTGTTCGAGTCATATTGCTGCTGCTGCCCTTTCATTTGTTGGAAAGATAATGGAAGAAATCAAGAGAAATTATTTACACAGACCATTTGCTGCTGCCTTACCCTGTCTGAGCTCAGTTGAGCTGAACATGATTAGCTTATACTAATGTACTAACTGATTCATCTACTGATGTGCAAATCATATTCAATACATGCATTGCAAGTTACAAGGTTACAATTTGCAAGTGCAATTGGTAGTGCCATCTGAAAGTTCTATTCTAGTAAATACTTGGATTTGTTAAAATTATCTGAATATTCTAAGGCAATACTTGGATTATATTTTTGCAGTGCTTCTTCTTCCCTCAAGCCGGCTGATTCTATTGGTTTTGCTATTTCTTTAAGCATTGGATTAACAGTGACTGATCCCATTGATCATGTCATAAGCCAGCTGACTGATCCCATTGATCATATCCTGTGACCTTGAAGCCAATTCTTGAAGACTCGTGTTGTGACCCTGAAAAACAAATTCTTGAAGCCACTTCTTGGACAGCCAATGATGTAGATGAGTAGAGGTGTTTTGCGTAATTAATTGCCTGCTCGTCACAATGGTTATTATTTCTTCCAGAATGTCCCATTCTGATGTGTAAGGTGATGTGCAGCTCCTTCTCCTTGCATGATTGCCGCTCCTTCAGTGCAAGTGTAAAAAGGCCATGCTATATGTTTGTTTGATTAACTCACTTTCATCTCCAAACTTCAGTGCAAGTGTAAAAAGACCATGCTATCTGTTTGTTTGATTAACTGACTTTCATCTCCAAACTAGATGTCAAGTTGAACTGTACAATGCTGATATACATCATGTTTGATTTCCTGATGCTATCTAAGGTTGATGGATGATCTGGCTTTTGGCTTCTTACTTCTGATACCATTCCACTCTTCTTGATTGTTCTTGGTTGATTCAAAGGGAAGCGTTGGGTTGCACCCTTCTTGATTGTTCTTTGTTGAAAGGGAAGCGTTTGATCAAACCAACGGGAGGAAAAGTCTTGCTGTGTTGAATACTAGTACTATATTATGTCTATATATATTATGGAAATTCAGTAGACTGTTTTGTTTTGACTATGGAAATTTAGCAGATTATAATTATAATTTTGCTGTGACACTGGAAATTTAGTAAAGTACTGTATTTTGCTGTGACTGTCTATGGCACGGTGGTTGGTTCTGATTCGGAAGGTTTAGGATCTGCTTTTCATCCTGTGTCGTCACTACTGGCTTACTGCCATTTGGCAGAGAAGAAGAATCCGCTACGCTCTGTGCCGAATCTGTTAGGCAGGCAGAGGCAGGCGGGTGAACTTTTGGCGAGGAGAGACCTTTTTCATGGATCTTCTCTGCACCACCTGTTTCTGGATCCCTTTTGCCGCCTAGTACGTACAACTTGTGCGTGATAAATGTTCGTATCCGACGTGCGAAATAACCAGAGCAGCCTTTTCTTCGAGTAGAAAATTTTCATCGCGGACGAGAAAAGTTTCAGAGGAGCTGGGGATTGTTGAATTAGAAAGCTCCCAGCTGTTGTCGTGACAAGGGAACAAGCCTGGGCCTCGTCATGGGCCTCGGCTGGCCTGGGCTCTAAAGAAAGTCTTCTTAGATCCAGGTAGGCTAGGTGACCTCCCTCCACCGTTGCAACTGCAACGTGCCATCCCTTTTCAGTCTGAGTCGTGCTCCTGCGCTACAGAGCATGCATCTGGATTCTGATTTCTGAAAGGAGGAACTTGCTACTTGCATTGCACGAGGCCGTTTGGACTTTGGAGCCAGCCCCCCAAGGCAGATGGGAACATCAGTCTTTAACGGAGTATCTATATGAGAAACTCATTTTGGGTTACCTCACAATCCAAATATAGGTAATATCTCTTCTAAAAACTTATTTGTAGAAATGATTCTCTTTTGGGTCTTGTTGTTGGAGAAGATGTCGAATGAGTATTAAACCTTTTGCTTGTAGCACCACCTAAACATTGAATAAGTCTTGTATTTTGGGTGTTGTTATTGGAGATAGTCTAGCCGCTTGCCGGCTTGGGGAGTTGGGATCTGGCAAGGTGAGTGGTTGATGGTCACCAACACCGGCCACATATGTGCAGTGCAGATGCAGAGCCGGCATGCACTAGCTTTGCACCTTGCAACTTACCACCCCCGAAGCCGAATGTGACGGCCTCTCCCTCCCTCCCTCCCACGTTCCACCACCAAACGCGTGCGTGGGCTTGCCGCCTTGCCCGCCGCCGGTGGTGTCGGTGGACACCCACGCCGGGACTGGCTGGCCGCGCGATGGCAGGCAGATGGCCTGGTAGGTTTAGCTCACCTTCACCTAGCCGTTCCTGATCCTGCGTCCTTGGGGAGTCCAGCAGGTGAGCAGGTAACCACCCACCCTCATCCGATTGGCTATCCTTGCAGCCTAGTCGAGTTATTTATTCTTTTATAATCGAGTTTTTTTCCCTCTACGTTCTTTAGGTATTATCAGTGTGTATTAGCGGTTGCAAGTATATGGTTTATTGGACCCCGCCTACATAATATGCTGTTGGCCGTAAGTACCTGCATGCGTCTTCTTAAACTTCGAACTGACTTTTGGAAGAGAAAAATTCCTTTCAAATCGTCCTTTAATTTCATCTTTCAAAAAAAAAAAAGTTGTTTATGTTCAAAAAGAAAATTTTCCATTCATGCAGCATAAATGTTAATAACATGTATGTTTCAGATTTTTTTTTAAAAAAATGTATGTTTTAGGTAGCTGGAATTTGTGTTGTAGTGATCTTTCGAAAATTCGGCGTAGCAAGCTGCAATTCATGCAGTACACCGGTGCTTCACTTAGTTGATAAATTTGTGGGGCTGTTTCCTTTTTAATAAGGAAAAGAACATTGCTTTTAGGGACCGTTTTCAGATTCAGCTAAAGCAACTTTAAAAGGGCTTCTAAGATTCAGCTATAGTGCTTTTCAAATTGAAAGGGCTTCTAAGATCATTCTCGGACTCAAGTGGACTCATGTCTACTTGGAGAAGTCCTTTTAGTGCCCATCAACCTAACAGACCAGAGAGCTCTCCACCTAGCTAATACCTTTGGCTGCAAAGTTGGTGCTATGTCTTTTACGTACTTGGGACTCCCTCTTGTCACTACAAAGCCCACCCTGCAATGCAAAGACTTCACTCTGTCCAGGATAGAAGGCCGATTGGTTGGTATAAGCAAGTTCTTATCCTACCATGGAAGGCTAGTCCTTGTGAACTCTGTGTTCTCAGCCCTGCCAACCTTTTATATGTGCAGCCTATAATTGCCGCCCAAGAAAGAGACAAAAGTCCTACTAACTAATCCCGCTAAGTGGTGATTCAACATGGATTCTACATCTTCAAACCAGGCCAATTTAGGAGCGGCTTTGTGATGATGGAACCAACCGAGAGGAGAATGCCAAGCAAGCGCAGATTTTCAGAATACTTCTACGTGCCTTGAAGTGGACTCAAACCTCCACGCTCTTTAGCATGAGATTTTGAGTCTCAAATCATCAAGTAAATAGACGAATACCGCAAGCACTGCCTTTGTCGAGAAAAAACATACAAATGTTATGGGTGGAGATATGTAGATGAAGGCTAGAACTATGTGTTCCCGTCGAGGCTATCGAGAAGAACATCTAAATGTTTTGTATGAAGAAGAACATGTAAACTTAGGGTTAATCTACCATATAATCCAACCTGTTTGGATCACAATTAGATCTAGTTGATTATTATAATCACAATGGATGTAAACATGACCTTAGGCTCAAGTGGTTAGGCCTTTGCAGTTGAATTTATTGGTTGCTTTAGGCTTAGTGCATGTTTAGATCAGCTAAATCTAATAGGTAGCCTTAGTTCAAAATGGACTATTAGCTAAAACGTCTTATAACTTGGAACGGAAGGGGTAGATAGAACTATCAGCCCATGTGTGTTTACTTGGCTAATACTAGGTTCATACTTTTATAGCAAAATGGACTATTAGCTATTGCGCTAAGCTAGTGCGAGCTTAGCTAAATTTTTCTATGACTATTTTTTTATAACTATATACCAATTAATCTCTGGTATCAAACAGCCTCTTAGCTCTTTGCGTTTGCACAGGGGAGTAGTTCATGAGAACACACGAAAGAAGAAACTCAAACTGAAATTTAAAACCAACAGCCCGAATTTGCATTAATAGGTACATACACGACTCCTCCTCCTCTGCTCTCCAAAGTTCTCCATGGTACACTTTCCCAAGATCCGATCCATGACGGTTCCGACGCCTAGTAGCAGTTAGAACGAACGAATCACTCGAGCTGCGCGTACCAGATCCCCTGGATCTTGACATCCTTGGGCGCCTTGGCGCCGAGGTCGGTGTCCGACGGCTGCACGCTCTCGAAGACGCCGATGACCTCGCCGGTCTCCGGGTTGCTCTTGGTGACGCTCAACGTGATGTTGCCCGTGGACGCGGCGGCGTTCTTGATGTTCTCCTTCAGGAGCTCCTCCTCGTCGCCTCTGCCTCCGGCGGGGAGCGCGACGGCGTTGTCGTACCCAGTGGAGCCACCACGGCCCTTGGGGTCGAGGAAAGAGGAGCCACGGTAGCTGGGCACGAGGAATGGCCCGCCGAAGCTCTCGGGCTTGCCGGTGGCGACGAGCTGCTTGACGGTGAAGAGGAACGGCACGCGCTCGCCTCCCGGGAGCTGCACGGTGACGGCGGCGTAGTCGATGCCGTCCTTCTCCTCGAACTTGAGGGTGCCGTCGGAGCCGACCTCGAGCGGGCCCTCGATCTCGTCCAGCGTGTAGGTGAGGCGGGTCATGAGCTTGGTCTTCTGGAACTCGGGCGGCGCGTTCTTGGCGATGCCCTCCGCCTTGACCGTGAAGGACGTCGGCTCCAAGCACAGCTTCTTCATCTGGTACTTGCCGGCCTTGAACGGGAACGCCTCCACGCCGCCGTCGATGGTCGGGCACTGGTTCGCCGTGCCCGTGCCCTTCACCTCCATGTACGTCAAGCTCTGGATCTGGTCGTAGGTCAGCCTCCTGGGCGTGCCCTCCGCGCTCGCGCCCTGCACACACCACACACACGCACGCGTCACCATCAACCTCGATCGATCTTGAAGAGCAGGCAGGCAGGCAAAGGCAAGCAAGCTTGCTGATAATGCATGCATGCTTATGCTTATGCTTATGCTTACCGAGACGAGGAGCGCAGAGGTGGCGAGAGCGAAGCCGGCGAGCTTGGCGGCGTCGACGCACTTGCTGGCGACGTCCCTGATGTCAGACTGGAGGGAGCAAGTGATCCTGGCGGCGCCGGCGTCGACGCCGAACGCCCTGGCGAGGTGCGACGACGGCCGGGACGGCAGCGAGGCGGAGTGCGCCCGGCCGCCGATCTTGGCCGGCTGCATCAAGGTGGCCGCGGCTTGGAGCGAGGCTGCCATCGTCGTCGTCGCGGCGGTGTTGCTGTTGCCTTTTTTTTCCCCCTCTGGTGGGGCGTGTCGTGAAGGGCGTTTTGTGAGGGCGGGAGAGTTCGTTATCTACGCGCAGCTCAGCGGAGGCCACAGACGGAGGATAAGAGCAGCGGATAAGGGGTCTCCTCCCATTGGTGACTTTGGGCTATGGTGATGCCGGGTGCACACGTGGCATGTCCAGGTGCCACTCCTCGCTGGCACTTGTGGTCGTGCTGGCTGGTTTTGGTTTGTAGGGACCACTGGAGAAGGATCTCCTCTCTTCCTCAGCCTAATCCCCATGGTCAGACCATGGTATACAGTTTTTAGGGGAGCAATTAAAGTTTATTTAATCAGTTGGATAGTAATTACATCTTGGTGAACAATGCAATTGGGATGTCAAATGACAGAACCAGCTGCAGAACTTGTCAAGTATCTAGCAACAAGTTGTATATTTGTTGTATCATCAGCCAAGCTTATCATTTCTGAAGTTTCTGCCTCACACATTCTGGGCCCAAAATTTCTTGAAAAGCCATATTAAATCCCTCCTCTTTTTTGAACCTTTTCTTATCCTCTTTGCAACTGATTTTTTCCCTTTTCTTTGATAGTACCTCCTGTTGCAACACTATAACTTTGAAACAGTTAGGTTAGTACCCATCAGACAATGAGACACCTAAAAGTATATAGACAGATAAAGATTCCTAAAGGCTAAAGAAAGAAAGAAACCGCCCTTTCTATTATTTACTAAATCATACTGATTTCCCACAAAAGGGATGTAAGGAGACTTAGGTGTGGATATGAAAAAAACTAGCCTTTCTAACATATACACAACAGAAATTCAGTAAGTCAAAGAAATTGTGGAATTGGCAGTGTTGTGGACTAAAAAGAACAAACCAAGATTAACAAAAAAAAATGTGCATCATTGGCTCACCTTTGAATTTTGTGGTTCTGTTTCAATAGCATCCTCAACTTTTGGTTCTGAACTAGAACCTAAACCAAGCTTGTTATTCGTAATATGAGTCTACAGGCTCGAACTTTCCCTGCTCCACAAACAATTGAGGCTAGCGAGTACGCAATATTAAACAAACAGTACATAGCAGTTGCACGAATCTACACAGTATTGTGCCTTGGTCAAGTCTGAGATAATCATAATTCCTTGAAAAAGATTGCCAAAAAGAAACTCTTGATTAAAACTCAACATTGAGAAAGATATCTGCGTCAGTCACAACTAAACTACACTATTACTTACATAGCCTTTATGGACATTTGTAGTTACCAAAATAATAGGGGTGGGTAGAAAGCTTTTGGGTAACAAATTATTTTCTAATTTGTTTGCCCTTTATAGTGTATATATAGATAGATTTTTTCATATTACACACACACACACACATATGTGTTTTAAAAAAAAAAGCTAATGTGAATTCCCCATCAAGAATTCATCTCAAAACATACATTCTCCACCTTGCGGCCCAATAACGGCCCAACTTCTCCCCAACCAGGCGTCGAGGCACATGACTGTTTGGTTAGAGGTCTCCCAGGCAGCAATTTCAGCCCCAGGCCTCCAAATTTGGACGCTTGAGATTCATGCCTGGGCCAGGCAGCTTTGTCTGGGCTGAAACCAAACAACACATCGCCCCGCTCAGACGTTTCTTCCCTGCTCTCCTGCCGTTGTCCCCAAGCCCTAGCCGATCGGTGCCGCGGCTCGCCTGAGCTGGGCAGCTGCAGGCAGAGGGCGGCTCCGGCGTCGACGGGCGGCGAGCAGCGTGCGCAGGCCCTCTTTCAACGTAGATGTGTTAAAAGTTGAGAACTTATATGCTAGCAAAGATCTTCATCGCTGACAATTCCTCTTTCGACGTAGCATAATCTACACTTCCTCGGCCCACCATCTCCTTTACGTTCTCTGTGGTAGGCAAGAAACCATGTTGTAGTAAGACAAGTTATTAGTTCATTACTGGTCATTCGAAAATTTGTCCAAACACTGAAGATCAGATATATATATAGGTCTGAACTCTGAAAGCATCAAGGCCATTTCGTCTCTGAAGTTTAGACGATTTCAAACAGTGGACGGCGCTGTTGGATGAGAGAAGGCCCTGGGAGATGAGGTGCTGAGTATCTTAGAGCAACTACAGCCCACCTTCTAAACAAGTCCTTATTCTAAATCTAGAGATTTGATAAAAAAAATCAACTCCAACCACTTTCTATTTGTGCTCCTATTTTCTATGCCCTTACAAATTATAGTTTTAGCCTGTCACATCGATAACCTCCTATCTAGTGGGTCCCATCCACTTTCCTCTCCCCACCCATAAATCAAGATAAACATTACAAATGGTGGAGTTGATGTAAGATTTGTCAATGACAAGTGGGTCCCATGTGATATAAAGACTGGGTGTGTTTCTTTTCATTGGAGTTGTGTCTTAATTTGAGCTCCTACTTTTTTTATCATAGTCTGTAAATAAAAAAGTTTAAGAACTTAATTTAGAGACTTGGGTTGGAGTTGCTCTTATCAAAACACGGCTAACCGATTTGAAGAAATGTATGCCTGCTACTGCTTGATGCGGTAAGAAGGCAGGCAGGCACTGAAGCTGTGAGAGCCGTGTTGTTGCCCCTCAGCGTGGGGGATCATCCAGCAGAGGCAGAGGCACGGGCACCAACACTGGAGTCCAATTTCGCGATGGCACACTCAAGCCTCTGAAGCATTCAGTCGAACAGACAGTCTGCGTGCAACGTTATTGCATTGAGTTCAACAGAATTACGAAGACATGGATGCGTAGTAGTACTCTTACCATTGACGTGGTTATTATCGACGTATTTGTTGGTTATTACAAGGAGCCAACATCAACATGGAGCGGAGAGTACGAGGACCCGTTGGGCCGGGCCCGCCCACGCCATTTCTCCACGCTCTCCACCGCTGGGCTGTCAGTCTATTTGTGAGCTTATTAACCAAATTAGTTAGGCCTTGTTTAGATACACCAAAAAAAACCCAAAACTTTATAAGATTCTCCATCACATCGAATCTTGTGGCACATGCATTAAACATTAAATATAGACAAAAAATAACTAATTGTATAGTTTATCTGTAAATCACGAAACAAATATTTTAAGCTTAGTTGCTTTATGATTGAATAATATTTGTCAAATAAAAACGAAAATGCTATAACGTCAAAATCCAAAAAGTTTTTGGATCTAAACAAGGCCTTAGTCATTTAATTTTGCAAGCCTTTTTACTATATATAGTATTCTCTACAGTTTTGATCTTGCAGCCACAGCCGCATGTAGCTGAAGTGATCGGATATGTAATTTTAGCATTTTATTTAAAATTTCGCTGTGGGAAGGCTCTGGGACTGGGTTTCACTCGCGCTTCTGGACGGCCCGATCAAGATCTGATGGCGTGGTGAAAAGGGGGGGAAAAAAAAAGAGAGACTAGGACAGACATGCCATGCCGCAGGGAATCTCTCTGCAGCGCTGGGCAGTGGGCACTGCTGCCCTTTTGTTGTTTGCTGACCAGGGCGTTCAATTTTTAAAAAGAGCGCAACTTGTAGGGCCTCGCGCCGTTCCGTTCCGTACTGTTCTTTTAGACTTTTACCCCCGAAAATCACTGGGGGGGTGCTCGGATCCCCCGCAGTGCGTGCGCCGCCGTGCCGTGCCAAAGGCAAACATGGCGAGGCAGAGCACGAGATGATTACCTGACGATGGTCCCGTCTCTATAGTTGACTTTGCACCACAACATCCACATCGATCGCTGCTGCTGTGGCCCGTGGCTTTTCAGTACGAGTAGAGTAGAGTAGAACAGAGTAGAGCGCCCCCAACGACAACTACGAGCAAGCACGCCATTTTCTGCGCCAAATTATGTAGGAATATTTTTTTTCATCAATTGTTGAAGTGTATATTTGTTTTGTATCGAAGGGTGGGTTGACGCATGCTCCATCATCCAGCTTGCTAAGCGAATGAGGCCCTGTTTAGTTCACCCTAAAAATCAAAAAGTTTTCAAGATTCTCCGTCACATCGAATCTTGTAAAACATGCATGAAACATTAAATATATACAAAAATAAAAACTAATTATACAGTTTAGCTGTAAATCACGAGACGATTTTTTTGATCTTAGTTAGTCCATAATTAGATAATATTTGTCAAAAAAAACGAAAGTGCTACAGTACCGAAATCTTTTCACTTTTCCGAACTAAACAAGGCCTGATTGGGAGTTCGGACCTATCACTGTCGCATGTTTGACTCATTATTAATTAATCGACGCTTGTTCAGTTGTTGGGACCTTAAAAACTAAAAAGACGAGACCACCAAACCCCTTGAAGTATGGCCTTGTTTAGTTCATAAAAATTTTGGTTTTTGGCTACTGTAACATTTTGATTTTTATTTGATAAACATTGTCCAATTACGAAATAAATAAACTCAAAAGATTCATCTCATAAATTACAAATAAATTATGCAATTAGTTTTTATTTTTATTTATATTTAATACTCCATATATACGACAAAAGATTCGATTTGATATGGAATCTTCAAAATTTTTCCGAAACAAGGCCTATATCTTCTGTTCGGCGAGCATGACGTTGACGCTTTCAACATTACACTAACGACCGCGGGGCAGAGTCTTACCTTCAAAGACCTAAATCCAATTCCACGATCGTTCACCAGTAATGAATCCAACGAACCATCAGCTACTACTGCAACTTTTTTATATTTAGAAATGATAATTTTCGCAACTTTCCATTTTCAAAAGGTAACTAAGTTATACATATATGTTATAGAACATAACTTATTTCTATAAATTATGCTAACAACTTAGTATAACACTTTGCGAAACTTATCACCATATAACTTACAACGTATGCTAAAACTTTGAAACACAAAAGTTATAAACATTTTTTATTTTTCTTTTGTCTTTTTTTCTCTTTTTATTTTTTATATAAGTCTATCAATTTTTCCTTTTTTATATGCTGTCAACCCTTATTTTATTTGGGCGATCGTTCACTTAGATTTGATGTAACAAAGGTTCAAACTACCTCCCATTCTAGCGTGCTTTTCCATAACCACCGCTGATGTCATAAAAAAGTAAAACATTTATTTTAAAATACTAGATGTAAATTTTAACCATATAATTTGTAATTATTAACTTTTTGCACGTAACTTTATGTCTAACGTTCTGTACGCAACTTTTATATCTAACTTTCTACGTGTAACTAGTAGATATTAACTTATAATTATTATCTTTTATATCTAACTTTTTGCAAAGCTATTTGATTTATTATATTTTGTGCTTAACTTACGGTTATTACCTTATATGTTAAAATTGATTTAATTAAATTATATGCTTAAGTTTTAATTGTAACTTTTTTGAACGTTCGCTAAATTGTCTCGTCATAAATTATGTTGATAAACTTGTTCTATAAATTATTATAGATAAAAGTTATGCGTATAACTTTATCATGTAGTAGGTTATATGTATAAGTTATGTGTGTAACTTTGTCATAATGAAGGTATATGTTAAAGTCGCGTATATGAGTTATCCATAAAAGTTTGTTTCATAAGTTATATGTAAAAGTTGTGAGTACAATTTTTCAAAAAACAAAAGTAGCGATTTTTTTTGTCTAAAATAGAAAACTTTCCAAAAATAGAAAATTGCCGGATTTCTTGTTTTATTAAAAAAAGAAAAGTCGTGGGGGCTATTCGTTCATTCACTAGCCACTGTTCTTATGGCTAGTTCTACTAGTTTACAAAGTCTCAAGTGATTCAAACAAATACAGACTTGTACACTGAACTAATAATCAACAGCTACAAATAGTCCTAGTTCGTATCCAAGTCAGGCCTTGTTTAGTTTGCAAAAATTTTCAAGATTCTCCATCACATCGAATCTTTGGTCGCATGCATGGAGCATTAAATATAGATGAAAATAAAAACTAACTGCACAGTTTACCTGTAATCTGTGAGATGAATCTTTTGAGCCTAGTTACTCCGTGATTGGACAATGTTTGTCAAATAAAAAGAAAATGCTATAGTACCCAAAAACAAAAAAATTTGCGAACTAAACAAGGCCTCAGTATTGAAGATCTAATAGAACTATTTTTTTTCCTTTTCTTTTTGAATGGCCAACAACAAAACATACACAAGACACATAAGAAAGAGCTAATACCACTACTGGGTGTCCATGAAACTTTTAGACAAGGGATCCAAACCTCACCTACCTAAACATTACCGTAGTTCCCAAATTAGGCCTTGTTTAGATGCAAAATTTTTTTGGATTTCGCTACTGTAGCAATTTCGTTTGTTTGTGGTAAATATTGTCCAATCATAGACTAACTAGGGTCAAAAGATTCGTCTCATGATTTACAGACAAACTGTGTAATTAGTTTTTATTTTTGTTTATATTTAGTACTTCATGCATGTGCCGCAAGATTCGATGTGACAGAGAATCTTAAAAATTTTTAGATTTCGGTGGGAACTAAACAAGGCCTTAAACTAACAACTGTCAACTGTTGTTCAATAACACAGACCTTTACAGCGAGCATCACATTTTCATCCCGAGCCAAAATCCTTGAAACGCCCAAACAGTACAGCGGCCACCAACCTTTGCACACTCCACAGTCACTCATGTCTGTCTCCCCCACTCATTAAATACACCCGCACGAGCCCCACCACACTCTCACTCACGACACTCCACACTCCCAGCAAGCTAGCGAGCTCACTCTCACTCCCCTGCTCCGCGTGAGCGACGCCCCCAGTGCCTGCGACCGAGGCGGGGGTGGCCAGGCGACCGACCAACCATGGCAGCAACAGCAGCAGCAGCAGCAATGCGCGCCGTCGCCGTCTCCGCAGCCGCGCTGCTCGTCGTGGCGTCGTCCTTGGCCGGCGTCGCGTCGGCGGCGACGCTGGCGCTGTACAACCGGTGCGGGGAGACGGTGTGGCCAGGCATCCAGCCAAGCGCAGGGAAGGAGATCCTAGCGCGCGGCGGTCTGCAGCTCTCCCCGGGCCACTCCACATCGATCCGTCTCCCCGCGGGTTGGTCGGGGCGCGTGTGGGGCCGTCAGGGCTGCGCCTTCGACGCCTCAGGCCACGGCCGCTGCGCCACGGGCGACTGCGGCGGCGCGTTCTTCTGCAACGGCGCCGGCGGCGCTCCGCCCGCCACGCTGGCGGAGATCACCCTGGGCGCCACGGCCTCGGCGCAGGACTTCTACGACGTGAGCCTGGTGGACGGGTACAACATCCCCATCGCGATGACGCCCGTGCACGGCTCCGGCGCGCACTGCGTCCCCGCCGGCTGCGTCAGCGACCTCAACCGCGTGTGCCCCGCGGGGCTTGCCGTCCGTGGCGCCGGCGAAGGCGGGAGAGGCCGCGTCGTCGGTTGCCGCAGCGCCTGCGCCGCGTATGGTGCCCCGCAGTACTGCTGCACGGGGCAGTTTGGGAGCCCCCAGCAGTGCAAGCCCACGGCGTACTCGAGGCTGTTCAAGTCGGCGTGCCCCAAGGCCTACTCGTATGCCTACGATGATCCGACCTCCATCCTCACCTGCTCCGCCGGCGCATCCTACGTCGTCACCTTCTGCCCGCACCACCGCTGATGAGCTGCTGGTGGATCCAATCCCATTCCAATAATCCGTAGAAGATAGTATAGGGTAACATCAATGGCGGTGTTGGGTTTTGCGAGGTCGATGAGTTTAGCTGTGGCCTGACTGAAGGCTGCTGTTCTTGGTTTCGTTTTTATTCTCTTTTTTTTTTCCCAGCTGGTTGGTATCGTTTCGTCGGATCTTGTAGTATCGTATCGTGTCGTGTCGTATGGTCGTAGTGTGGTCTACCACTGGTAGTCCGAGATCAGATGGGGGGTATATCAGTGACTCAGTGTATCTCAGTATATGGGAGACGGGGGTATAAGTATGCTAGAAGCACTGCATTTTCCACTCTGAACTTCGACTTCAGCTGCTTATTATCATCCTATTCTGCATTTGATATCTTGGGAGGGTGTTTTCTGGCGTGCGTTCATTCATGTGCCTCCATCACGCGTTCCGTCTTCAGCTTCCCTCCCTATAGGATCCGTGGGGCAGGCGTGCAGCTGCTGCATTTTTCAGATCTGCAATCCTGAACAGTTGGCATTCTTCAGATCTGAAGAAATCGGTGTGCACACTGCACAGGCAAAAAAAAAAAAAAAAAAACAAGGAAGCAGGGTGGGTCGAGCAGGCCGGCGCAGGCTATCGGCCACCGTCCGTAGCGTCGTGCAGTGCAGCACGCGGCACGCCGCGACCGCGTTAGCTAGAACAGTGATGAGTTGCTAGGATAGGCCGCGTTTCGCCTCCACAGGGAGGGAGGACCGAGGCCACGGACGGTCGGACATCATAATTTCGGGGGCGCTCAAGCTCCGACTCCGAGGCTACTTTTTTTCTCGCAGTACTACGGCCTTGTTTAGTTATTACTGTAAATTTTCAAGATTGTCCGTCACATCAAATTTTTATACACATGAAGCATTAAATGTAAATGAAAATAAAAACTAATTGCACAGTTTGTCTGTAATTTGCGAGACGAATCTTTTGAGTCTAGTTACTCTATAATAGAATAATAATTGTCACAAACAAACGAAAGTGCTACAGTTGCCAAAACCAAAAATTTTCGCGAACTGAACAAGGCCTACATTGTATTCCAAACTTAGGAAACGATTTTTTTTTCACATCGAATGTGTTGAAATAATGTTGAGATGGATTTTTAGGAAATAATAAAAAAATAAATTACATAACTCATCTAAGACAATGGATGAAATTTTTTTTGGTGAGGGACACCTTAAAATTTAAAAACTTTTCAAGATTCAACATTAAAAATTACAGTACATATATAGAACACTAAATATAAACGAAAATGATACATGTATAAAACAATAAATATAAAAAAACAAAAACTAATTGTAGTCACGATGCACGGAGCTCGAGTAGTTGGCCTTCAATAGCTTTGAGTGTTTCAGTTTGGATTTGTGCCATTTGGGCCTTATTTAGTTCTAAAAGTTCTTGGTAAATCGATACTGTTGCACTTTCGTTTGTATTTGACAAATATTATCTAATTATAGACTAACTAAGCTTAAAAATTTGTCTCGTCAATTCCGACCAAACTGTGTATTTATTTTTTTATTTTCATTTATATTTAATACTCTATATGCTTCTAAAGGTAGGAGATCTGAAAAATTTTACAAAATTTTTTAGTAAGTAAACAAGGCCCACAAGATCTCTGATGAGGTAAAAGGTTCTCAAGCTCCGAGGCTACTTTTTTCTCGCAGTACTCTCGCTGTGGCTTTCACCGAGGCGACAGGACGGAGCGGAGACCCGGTGTTCATCGGATTCCGGCCGGCGCCGAGTCTTGAGCCGCCGCCGCTGCGTCCGGTTTCCAGCCGTCCACGGGCGCGACCGGCCAGTACTCGGAATCGACTGTTGTGTGGTCTGGCCGCTCCGCTCCAGATTTGAAACGGTTTTGAGCCCAACATTCTCCTGCTACATCGGCGTTGCTTAATTCGTTTTTAACCGTGATCTGATTCTTCTTTGTTTAGAGTAGGCATGTTTGGTTTGGTTGTTGCCAGAATGCCAGTTGCCACCCACTAGAGATTCTGGCGTTACTCCACTGCACCTACCACGGTCACGGTGGGTGGCCGGCCGGGCGTGTGTACTGCTAGGAGTGAACTTTGGATTCTCTGAGCAATGTGGAACGTGTCTGCCTGCCTGATCGTCAGGTCAATGCAGAGTCGGTCACTCGTTGGCATGGCCTCTTTTTCAGGGCAGCAAAATAAACTGCACTTTTACGCAGTCGGTGTGCCCCCGTGATGGAGATCGAGTAACCCCCTTTTACGCAGTCTCAAGTGTAGTACTGGAGTTTAACTTTTGCGCACTTTTGCTTTGTTCTCACCCTTGGGCCTTGTTTAGTTTCTAAAAATTTTACAAAATTTTTCAGATTCCCCGTCACATCGAATATGCATAGAGTATTAAATATAAATAAAAATAAAAATTAATTACACAATTTGGTTGGAATTGACGAGACGAATCTTTTGAGCCTAGGTAGTCCATAATTGGACAATATTTGTCAAATACAAACGAAAGTGTTACTATTCGTATTTTGTAAAATTTTTTGGAAGTAAACAAGGCCCAACAACAGCTCGTTAACACGAAATTCAAATTCAGAGAGGCTGTTCCGAGAACACGACAGTTGTGTTCCGTTCGCTAGCAGCTAGTTGGATGGTTGGGTCTGAACATGCCGCGCCGACATCGAAATGTTGATCATCCTCAAAAGGGCAGTACATTTCCCTGCTCTTGTCGTCGTCGCATTGCCAGCACATGTACGGCTCCTACTTCGTGTTAACCTGATCCAAAAGCAACACAACACAACACGTATAGAAAAAGCAGGGGAAAAAAATAGAGGTTCAGAGGAGCACATGCATGGCATACAACCTTTTTTTTCTGAGCACGAAACATGTGTGTGGTGTACGGGTGTGGATCCGTGGGCTCAACTCTTTCAACTTCAAGGAATCAAGGTCGTCCAAAGTCCAACTGCTGCTGCCAGTGGCGGAGCCAGCCCACCCCCCCCCCCCCCCACCCCCCAACATGTGTCAATATTTTTTTACTTATATAAATTTAAGATTTATATTTATGTTAATAAAGAAATATAACAATTTTTGTCATATATACTTATTAATATCCTTAAGATAATAGAATCGTACTCCCTCCATTGTAAATTATAAGTAATTTTAAAAATTTTGAAGAGTCAAAGCATTCTAAATTTTACCACATTTATATAATAAGATAATTATTATTATTTATATTTTCCAATATATCTATTTAATGACATAAATCTTTACAATTTTTTTATAGTTTTAGTCAAACTTAAAATATTTTAACTCTCTAATATTCTTAAAATGATTTATAGTTTGGGACGGAGGAAGTACAAAATATAACTAGATAATAGTATGAAACACCTTAAAAAAACTGAGATGAGGATCTTAAGGTTTAAAAAATCATCTCAAACATCTTGTTGTTAAGTGTTTATCGTCTACCACCGAAAGAATAACACATTTGATTTTAAATACATATAGAAAATACGAGCACATGTGTCAAGTTGATGAATTGAGTTAGACAGTTATTAGTTGTGCTCAGTTTTGACAAATTAAAATTTTTAGTTAGCCCTCTTTATACATAATTCCTGGCTCTGCCACTAGCTGCTGCTGCTACAAAGCAAAGCAAAGGTCGATCCACCCATCCATGGCACATCACAGGGCAGGACGACCTGGTACCAGATCACTAGCTTTGGTTCATCTTTTGCTGGATCTCTATGGTTCTGGGTGCTCATGCGGATGGCGTGACAGTGCGTAGTACGTGCTGGGGCCTTGCGGTCGAAACAAAGGGGCAACAGCATGGGGTGGGCGCACATGAGCTCTCGTGCGCGGGCAGGTAGGACTCGCATCGGACCGGAACCGTCGTCCATCGCGCCTGCTCTGCCTCTGCGTGGTGCGTCACATGTCCGTCACTTTGTTTAGTTCTAAAAATTTTTAAGATTTTTTGTTACATTTAAATTTAGACATATGTATAAAATAAAAATAATTAATTATATAGTTTATATGTAATTTACGAGATAAATTTTTAAATCTAATTAATTTATGATTAAACAATAATTATCAAATACAAACGAAAGTACTATAATAATCAAATCGGAAAATGTTCACCGAGGCCTTGTTTAGTTCCTAAAAAAATTTGTAATTTTTTTTTAGATTTTCCGTCGTATCTAATCTTACGACACATATATAAAACATTAAATATAGACGAAAATAAAAACTAATTACACAGTTCACCTGTAATTTACGAGCCGAATCTTTTGGACCTAGTTAATATATAATTAGATCATATTTGTTAAATATAAACAAAAGTGTTATAGTATCTATTTAAAAAATTAGAACTAAATAAGGCCCAACTAAACAAGGCCTCACTAGCATCCCATTGCCAGCACCTCACCGTGCTATAGAGAGAGAGGTGTCACCTGGCGCAGCGGTCGCTGAGCCTGGTCCATGGATGTGTTCCGAACGAGGGGAGAACACACACGGCGAGTCAGCGACAGAAACAAGGCGTGCTAGCGTCCGGCGGCGTCCCGCCATCCTTTGACCTTTGGTCCCAACCGGCTCTGAGTCAGCAGGACTGCAGGAGTGCAAGTTGTGAATGAATACGACCAGTGTGGCGCCATTCTTGAATTCTCATCATCCTTCATGTCGGCATTGCTTCCGGTTAGGTTTGCAAACTGATTGAGCAAAGGATCGGATTCCTATCTATGATATCACCATGTAACGGATTGTTTCATTTCGTAGGAATTGAAAATTTTCTTTGTATTACTCACTCTCTCTCTCTCTCTCATCGAATTTTTATATAGGAGTATTTTGTTTGTACTCCATAGAAATGTTCAATCTTAGTCCTAGTGTTCTAAAAGGGCCCATAATTTTAACTCACGGTCACGGACTATTTTTTATTTCACACATAGAATGCGTCGATTCTCCACAGTGAGCAAAAACGTGCTAGGGAGTAGGGAACGATTAGTTCATGGGCCGTTGGTTTGCACGCTCGACCACCTTAGGCCCAATATTTTTTCAGTTCCCCTTATCAGTCTCATTACCACCCAGGCCCAGTGAATCATATACGCGCCCCAACATGCATATAGCATTATCACGTGTAAGGTGTAACAATAAAGGAGGAAACTGCAGAAACATGCGTGTCAGCCAGAGAGATCCTGTTATCATAATGCAGGTGCTACATCATCAGTTTCCAAGACCTCGCCAACATAGGGCAAAACACACGTAGTACTCTGTAGAGCAGCCTAAGTACGTATGGTTCCATGTGTATGTTGCATCATATCAGCACCAGCATGCTACACTTTCCAGGTGTTTTACACACGCGCCCACCGCCCGCCCGTCACGTATGGTTCCTTGCTCGCCCCCAAACGGAACACGGGGAAAAAGAACGGTACACGAACCGCGCCCGCGGATCGGTGCACCACCACCAAGAGCCCGTCGCCGTCGGCCCCAAAAAGGCTAAACCAACCCGAGCCCGTGTTCCGCCACCACGCCCACACTCTGACGCCCCGAGCGATCGGCCAAAATCCCCACCAGTTCCCGCCGCCGCCGCCTGCCGGGCGGCGCGACGCACACGGGACACTCCCCCCCAAAACCACCCGTGTCCGCGCCCGACGTCGGCCGGGCACAACAGACCCCACCACTAGCCGGGCTCCGAGGCCGGTGTTACAGCTCCTGGTCAACCGTCTCGTCGTCGGAGGAGGCGGCGCCGTTGCCCATGAGTGAGGCGTGGTCGGCGAGGAACCTCTCGGCGATGGCGGCGTGTACGGCGGCGCCGGTGGGGAGCACGTCCTCGTCGATCATGAAGTACGGCGAGTGCCCCGTGTGCACGGACCCGAGCGTCTCGTTCCGCACCCCGATGTAGTAGAACCCGGCGGGGACCGCCTGCGAGTAGAAGGAGAAGTCCTCGGCGCCCATCATGGGCGGCACGTCGCGGTACGCCGCGGCGCCGCCCAGGAGCTCCGTCGCCACGCGCCGCACGTGGCCGTACATCCTCGCGTCGTTCACCGTCGGCGGGTAGAAGCTCTGGTCCTCGAAGAAGTCCACGGAAGCCACGCACCCGTGCACCCGCGACTGCGCCGTGATCACCTCCTCGATCCGCCGTCGCAGCTGGTAGAAGCTCGCGTTCGAGAAGGCGCGGAACGTGCCGGCCAGCACCAGCTCCTCCTGAGGCTTTGGCTGCGCCGCCGCGGCGTGGTGGTGGATGTCGCTGCCGTTCACGAGTGCCACCGACACCACCTGCGAGTCCAGCGGGTCAGCCTCGCGGGAGACGATGCTCTGCAGGCTGATGATGGTGGACGCGGCGGCCAGGACGGGAACGGCGGCCCGGCGCGGATGATCCTGCGTGTCGCCGCCGCCGCCGCCGCCGCGTATGACGGCCTTGAAGAAGCCGCAGCCGGCGAGGAGGGCGCCCGTCCTGGACCCGATGACGGACGTCGGGTGCTGGTGGGAGACGTGCACGGCGAAGATGGCCTCCACGCCCTCCAGCGCGCCGTCCTCGATCATCCGCTTCGCGCCGCACCCTGACTCCTCCGCCGGCTGGAACAGAAGCTTCACTGTGCCCTGAAACGTGTACCACAAGGTCACTCATCAGTAAGCTCAGGCCAGGAGGAGTATTTTCTGCACAGTAGACAGTACTGAAACGTAGAAATTGGATCAGACCAATTACCCTGACAATGTTTTTCTTATATAATTTGTACAATTTTAGAAAAACTATATATACCACACAAAAATATCAGCATCTGGAGGTTGGTGAAAACTGTAAGAGTTGTTTAGTTCGCAAAAATTTTCAAGATTCTCCGTCACATCGAATCTTTGGTCGTATGCATGAAGCATCAAATATAGACGAAAATAAAAACTAATTGCACAGTTTACCTGTAATTTGTGAGATGAATCTTTTAAGCCTAGTTACTCTGTGATTGGACAATGTTTGTCAAATAAAAACGAAAATGCTACAATAGCCAAAAAAAATCAAAGTTTTTACCAACTAAACAAGGCCGTATGCATGAAACAGGCGACTCTGCCTTCCCCAGGTACCAGCCAGTCAAAAGATGAGCATCTGACTTTCACACTCGTTTTGTGAGAATCCTTGTGACATGATTATCCTCGTAGGATAGTATCTAGCTCATGTCAATGGCGGCTAAAAGCATATAAAATCGTGGCATAGTGGAGTTTCTCCACCAATTCTTTTCAGATAAGGTCACAGTAAGAAATGCCAAGGCCACAGCATCCGATGCTTCAAAAGCAGTGAACCAAGGCGTGTCGTACCAATTACCAACAGCACAATTGCAACAATTGAATCAAACAAACGCTGTGCAGAGGAACAACTTTTTTCCCTTGATGCAGCACTAAATAAAGCCTTTGAAAAAGGTGCAACTGTGCAAGTTACTGAACACGGACGGAGTGGCTGTGCAGCCGCGAGCAGAGCACACGCATCAGTGACAGTGTGCACACTGATCATCGCGGGTCTTCAGAAGCACGTGGGGAAATGAATTGTAATCTCAAAAGAATTAGGAGTAGAGTAGTGCTTAGTGGTACGACTCGTGACGCTGACATTTGCATGATGCCACTGCCCATATCAGAGTGTGGTGGCACATCATTTCTGCACTTTGGGCGCTCGTCTTAAACTATCATTTTGCCCACGGCTTTTGCCCTCAAAAGCGAAATCTAGCGACCTAAATTCAGATCATGTTTTCAAGTAGAGAGAGAGAGAAAGAATGCGGAGATGGGGATGGGCGGGTGCAAAGCACGTAACAGGGGGTCCATTGCACGCAAGAGTAGAGTGGCGTCCCCACAGACGAAAGCAACTTCTACGAACGAGCGGGCGTCTTTGGACGTTAGAAACGCAGGAGATACATGCTTTGCATGCATAGCAGGTGCTAATTAAGTGAATGGAAGGATAGTATTTCGGCACGTCCTACATAGAAAAGATGCAATTATGGTGCTTTGCTAAGTGAGCCTGTTCTCTTTTCTTTCTAGCTGTACTTTTTCGGCTAGAGCAGTGTTTTTGTCTCATAATAAATCAGTCAATAGTAATTTCAGTCTTAATGTATCTCGTTGCGGGAAAAAATCAGCTTTAAATTTGACAAAGTTTATTTATATTAAAAGGCACTGATATCAGTTATTATAGTATTAAACACAGTACAATGAGAGGGTTTGGAACTGAAAAAGAAGAGGGTGGCGCCGTAGGGCCGTCGTACCTTGAGCTGGTGCTCGCGAGCCTTGAGGATGCTGGCGGCGCCGAGGAGCATGGCGACATGTGCGTCGTGCCCGCACGCGTGCATCTTCCCGGGGACCCGGCTCTTGTGCTCCCACTCTACGGCCTCCTGCAACCACACCACACACACACGCACGGCATAGACGCGTCGTCGTGTCAGCCAAGTGATACCAATCTTCCATGCGATCGTGAGAATAAAGCGGCCTCGTCGTCGTCGAGGTTTTGGGCGTAAAAAAAATGGAAAACTGCCCGTTCTGGGCAGTCAGGCGGATCGAGCTCTCCCGCGGGCGAAATCCGCGTGCTTGCCCCCGGGTTTACCAACGACTGATGCCATTTCAGGCAAGAAACCAGAAAAAGGCCGTGCCTGTGATATGGCCGTGCCCGTGAATAGTCGGTCTCTCGAGATTCGGTGACCACTGCTACATACTCTGAGCCTCTCTGTCGTCACGTCGTGCGGCATCGTTTGCACGACACGAGAGTACGAGAGTGTTTTATCGCGAGGACCACTGGAGCAGTCATCAAGTGGGCTGGCTGAAGGACCAGGACCACTGTTGGTAGGGCATGCAAGGATAAGGATGGACGATGATCACATTTTTCACAAGACCGGCCGGAAGCATGAGACATCCGTGTGCTGTCCTCCAGGTGGCCTACGTACTCGGCGGCGCAACCACCCGAACCAATGCAAAGGACGGACCAACAGTTTTTTTTTTTTTTTGAACAGCAGCATCCGAACTGAACTGAGTTTACACATTGTCACCCCCTCTCTTAATACATATATACTACTCGTCCATTCCAAAAGTAATATCATTCTAGCCGCTGTCCCAAGTCAATCATGGTCTCACTTAAAACAAATGCCGTTCTTTCAAGAGAGGGAGTACGCAAATAATAATAAACTAAGACAGATATCTTTAATAATGTTTATTTATTCTTATTTATATGTCTCATCTAGTTAGATATTTGTAAATTGTTATCGATAGCCAATAAAATTCCTTCTAGATAGCTATTTCAAAACCATTGGAGACACCCTTAGTTTGATAAAGTAATCACTGCCGGCCACCAACGCTCTGACTGATTACCCCTTCATTCTAAGGGAATGTGGTCCAGAAGCATATCATTATCCCCATCCTCAGCTATGCCTTCTTCCATTTCAAGGTCTTGCTGCTTTTCTTCACCACCTCCGGATGATATTTCAATGAGCTTCAGGATTTCGGGCTGCCTCTTGTTGGAGGCTCCCACCAGCAACATCCCTCCTGGACGTTTTCGGTCGCCCTTGACACCTGAGGGCCCCTTGACATATTTGGATATCCCGCTGTGCATATAGACATAACCTAAAGAGGCAGACCTCTCTGCATCAAACTCAAAGACTGCATTCAGTTTGTTATTTGGCATGTCAACAGCGATCACCCATGCCTTGCCATCCCGAATGTCCTTCTTGACCATGAAATAGACTGTAGCATCAGCAGCGCACAAACTGAGTGTGGGTTGGCTTATGTTGAGTCTCTTGAAGGGTGGAAAGATCCTGCCGTTATTGCAGTCATACACCTTTGGGAGGAGATCAAACTGTGGGGTTGAGATGTCCATGCTGGATGAATCGATTTCGTGATGCTTCTCCCAAGGAGCATCCACGGGACTGGTAATCAGCCTGCTCCATGTGGCTGCCACCCACCCATCTGCGAGGCAGTGATTGGGATTCCACCAGGTTGGGCAAGGCTCCAGGTGAAGATCGTGCTCAACGTACATGATGCGATCTTCAACGGCAGCAATGTCCCGGTAAAGGCGTCCGTCGCCATAGTAATTGCCCTCGACAAATCCGTCTGGCAGGAGAGGTGGCGGAAGCTTGATATACCCAAGCCTAGGGTTGTCTTTGACCAGAAGCAAATCACAGAGGATGATGCCCCTCCAGAGGTCGACGAAACCCATGGTGCCGTGCTTCCCTCCAATGGCGATGACTTTGCAGTTGTCGTGCATGATGTAGCTGTCTCGTCCACCATGTTGCTCGCCCACTGAGACGGTATGTGTCCTCCAAGATCCGGGCTGCTTGGAGTCGTAGACATAGAGTTGGTGTCCCGGTTGTCGGCCAAAGCCGGCATAACAGAGGGAAAGCGACCAGGTAGGGCGTATCTTGGCGAGCTCGGTGGTCGTCGCGGCGGATGGTGTGCCAACTGAGCACGCCGATCTTATTGGTATCGAAGAATCGGCCACAGGGCGGCCGCTCGAGCAGTGTGAGCGAGGGGGGGCCATCGCCATCGCCGGCGGGGCGGTAGATGTAGAGGTCGGGGAAAGGGCCGAAGGTGATGCTGAGGAGGACGAGGTTGGCGTCCGTAGAGAGGACCTTGGGATCGAAGGCGAGGACCTCCTCCTTTGCCTTGCTACTGGCATGGTGGTAGACGCAGACGTAGGATACGCGCGGCGGACGGGCAAAGCAGAAAGTGACCTGAATCCGCGCGCCCGAACTAGTATGCGTGTAGGCTGTGGTGGCGTTGCGGCGGTCGGCGACATAGGCGGTGTCTTCGAGGAGCACCCAACGGATTTCTTCTTCTCCCCCGTGGCCCTGACCGTCGCCGTCGCCGTCAAGAGCAGGCGGATACAAGCATGCCTTTTTTTAATAATAATAATAATATAAATCAAATAATGATACTATTTCAAAAAGAAGGGAGGAAAAAAAAAGAGGGAGAAAGTAGTAGTATTTGTCATGCATTGGCACTGTGCAGGCTTATTTGAATGTTTAATTAACTATTAGTCTATAGTGCACTATCTCATCCACTAACCAAGTGGCTGGACTCACTGGATGACTGCACGCAATCTGCTCTCTCCGGATAATCCTCGGCGCAGAGGGCGTCGTATTGGCAACGCATGAGCTGATGAATCGCGCGGAGATTTATTGGGGATCATTTGAATCATCGTGCTGACAAATAAGTTGTGAGCACTAGTCTTCTGTTAGAACGTCTCGGATTTTGAAAACGAATTTGAATCGGAGGAAGAGAAATCCAAAAGATTAGTCCACTGATGAGTTGCTACGGGTAAAGGAAGAAGGTAGATTGGTAGCATGGTCGGCGCATGGAGTCAGTAGCATGAACAACAACACACGTCCATGCCGGGATTGCCGGCGGACGCACGCACGTCACGTCACGTACCTGGATGGGCAGCGCGTCCATGTCGGCGCGGAGCGCGACGACGGGGGGGCGGCCGGTGCCGAGCGTGGCGACGACGCCCGTGCGCGCGACGGGGTGGCGGAACCCGACGCCCAGCGCGTCCAGCTCGTCGCGGACCAGGCGGCTCGTCTCCACCTCCTCGTACGCCAGCTCGGGCCGCTCGTGGATCCGCCGCCGCACAGCGCGCAGCCACGCCGCCAGCTCCGGACGACCAGCCAGCCCCGCGATCTCCTCCTTCCACGACGACGACGACGACCCAGCCACCACGTCGTAGCGACTGTGCTGCTGCCTCCCGCCGGCACCGCGCGGCAGCCTCGTGCTCGCGTTCGCGTTCGCGTTCGCGGGGCCCTTGCCTCCGTGCCTCGCGCTCCCCACGGCGCCCAGGATCGCGTCCTCCTCCAGGAACGCCGCCGTCGTCATCGTTGCCGGGCCGGCGACCGGCACGGGAATCATCGGCAGCGTGAGCAGCAGCAGCAGCGGTAGCGCGCGCAGGCCGCCGCGCTCCATGGCCGTGTGGCGTGGCGAGTGAAACTGATGAAGGGATGGGCGGCACCTGAGCAGCTGAGGTGGTGAGCAGAGCAGCAGCAGCAGCAAAATGGAGGGAGGTGGAGTGGAGGAATGGCGAGGATTAAATTACGCGGCCAGGCGGAGGCGACGGCAGCGGGAGCTGCTGATTTTTCCGCGCGTGGTGGCACCTCAAATCGGCTCGTGGCGGAATCATTGTAAACCACTCGACCCCTTCTGACAATTACATTATTAGCGGTGGGGACGGGCCCGCGCTGAAAGTGACGCATCAGTGGCGATCGCCGCAGGATTAGTGCTAGGATTAGTTCTATTTATTTTTTTTTCTTTTTGAGGATTAGTCGTGCTAGTTCCGCTCGCCTGTGACAACGCCCCTGATAGGTTGCGTCGCATGTGGCGTAGCGTCTGATGTTGCGACCACTGTCAGCATTCCATTCTAGTAATACGAATCCATTGCAGTCATGCAGTGGCACTTGCATGTACTCTACTGTAGTGAGTATAATTTTGCAGGGTTAAAAAAAACAAAACAATAAAAACTACTTTTTCAAACAACGAACAATGTTTTTCTCGAATAACAAATCAGAAAATACCAAATTAAGGAGGTGTTTAGTTCCCCCATAAAATCCAAAATACAAAATATCAACTACTTTGGAGCGATGAAATGCAAAATGCCAAAATTTCCAGGGTCATGTTTAGTTCCATCCAAAATGCAGAATTTATTGTTGTCATGAAGCCTCTTGAGGCTCATGGGTTTCTTTGCCCTCTTGAGGCCAAAATCCAAAATGGAGAATAACTATCTTTTGCCAAAATTTTTGTATGGTGTTTAGTTTCATTTTGGAACCGTGTGTTTGGTTGGGGGTTGGGTGGGTTTGGTTGGATCCAACCCAGTTTTTAGGGATAGAGCCAACCCGTCCAGTGTTAGGTTGCATCTCTGATTTTTGGGTTGGAGTCAACCCGTCCAATGTTTGGTTGAAGGAATTGGAAACATGGGTTGGATGTCATGATAACATCATTAGTGAGGATCCCATTTGCCAACCGAGGACCCCACCTATCAAGCTCTCTCCTATTTATTTTTTTTATTTTTTTCTCCACCTTATCTTCTTCCACCCACCACCTTATCTTCTTCAACCCGGCGGTGAGGGCGTGCGGTGGCGGCCTCGCCTCCCTCCCTCCCTCGTGCGCGGCCGGGTGGAGGCAGCCGGATGGTGCTTGTGCACGCGGCCAGGCAGAGGTGGCCGCGCGACCCTCTTGCACTCGGCCCTCCGGCCATGGCCTCGACGAGGTGCTCCGGCCTTGAATCAGCCCCGACGAGCACGCGGCGGTGGGCGGAGTGGGGCGTGGCGGCGGAGCTCCACCAGCACGCGGCGGAGGCCGGAGCCAGGACTTCCGGCGCGGGCGTGACTGGGGAACTGACGCCGTTTGTGATCCCCGCGCGGGTCCCACTGAACCCGGCGGGAGCGGCTCCGTCCGCCAGATTTTGGCGGACGAGTCCAACCCACATCTCACGCGAATATACCCTCTAGAGCCAATCCAACCCACCTCGAATTGCATCCAAACAGTCGTAGGGACGGATCCAACCCAACCCAGCTCGCTCCAACCCCCAACCAAACATACCTCAAAATAATATACCAAAATCTAATTTTTTTGGAAAAAAAATGGGAACTAAACACCCCCCTTGGGTGATATATAGCAGGCGGCGTGCACTGATGGCTTTTCAGTAGTGAAGCCTCAAGCCTCAAGTGCAGCGCAGAGTGGAGGCCAAGTGATACGTCCATGTGTATTCAAGAGCTTGATTATTATTGAACAAATATTTAGGTGCCTGATTATTAATAACATGATTAACTGTGTTTTTTTCTGGCTATAAAACTTAGACAAGCCATGTTTTTTTCCCTGATATTTAACTTGCTATCAAAATTTGTCAATAATTCAATATCTTACATAGTTACATTTAACTCGTTAATTCCATCAATTCATGCTTTTCTAGAATCTTATGTCAAATAAATATTAATAATTTTATAGATGATTTTTTTAATATGCAGAAGTAATTAAAATTGGTCGTATTCACTCTCTTAATTCATTTCGCAACATAATACTTGTTTAGATACTCCACGTCTCTATCCGCTTTTCATAATTTTGTCAATTATTCTATGTGCATCTGTTTTCAACCTTTTGCATTGGACGACACCTATGTGTTTTTTAATATGTACTACTAGTATAGACCTTGTTAAAATCTTATCTTAAATCATATTAGTTGCATTGTTGCAAGTCATTGATACTACAAGCCTTTGGACCAACGGGACTTGAGGAACTCTATATTATTTTTGGTCATTATATTTATGGGAACTTGGGAAGGGAACTACGTCTATAGTGTGTGCTCTAAAAAATTGTGAAAGTTAATTAATTCTTATTCTGTTTAACTTCGGAAGGTGCATGCCAAGATAAACAAATCGTAGGTTGTTGGTGTTGCATGTTTCTCACATTAGTTGCACCATATGTAACCAACCACATATCTTTTCTCAATCAATTAGGATCACACTGTCCTGTACGCAAGTAAGTGAACTTTATTGCATATAGGCCATGATTATGATTTTGAACCAGTGCGATACGATGCAATCAAAATTCATTGTCGCCGTCGGAACTTAATCACTAAAAACATATGGTATACACGTGCAACAAGGCATGATATAAAACAACACGCCTAACGCAAGGGAGGAACACATTTCTTGCTTGTAGTATTGTCCAAGTTCGGTTGAAACGTCTAACAAATGATTTGTATGACGACTACTAATCTATAATCCTCTGTCCATGTGTTCCCTTCGTACCCAAAAGGCCAAAACAATATATTAGTGAAAGCATCTTAAATTTGACTAAAATTATTAGAAAGATTAAAGCAATTTATGACATTAAATAAGTATACTATAAAAATATAATTAATAAAATATCTAGTAATATTTATTTAGTATTATAAGTGTTATTATTTTGTTATATAAATTTAGTTAAACTTTATATGCTTTGACTCTTAAGAAAGGTACAATGACTTATAATTTGGGATGTAGGGAATAGTTAGGTTAGTTCAAGTGAAACAATCTTAACTTTGTTGAGTTTATAGAGAAAACAATATCCACGTTAATGGCTTGAAACAGTTTTATACTATAAAAATGTATTTCACAAATATAATGATATACTCCATTTGTCGTGTAATATAGTGCATTCTAGAAAATTTTAAGACAAGTTAGGAGAGAATATAAAAACACACATGTACCCTTATTTTATTTTCTACCAGACACTATCACCAAGGTGATTAGTGGTGATGGCTGATAAATTAAAAGTATTTATGCTAAAAGAAAGATAAATAAAAAGTAATTATTGTAAAATTGGTTTGTGTTCTCTAGAATGTATTATATTTTAGGATAAATTTTGAATGCTAGAACAACGAATGATATACTCCCTCCGTCCCAAAATAAGTGTCGTTCTCGCTTTCCGAGAGATGATTTTGATTAAATATATATTAAATTTTTTTAAATATTTTTGTTACATAATTAGTATCATTTGAAAGATCTTTGAATCGTTTTTAAAAATTTATTTAGAGGTATAAGTATTGCATGTATCTTCTACAAATCGAATTAAATTTCTAACATGAAAATAAAAAATGATACTTGATTTGGGATGGAGCGAGTATATATCTAGATCGTGGTTGAATTTTTATAGGAATAGTATATTTTGTGGGACAGTGAAGTGACGGAGAGGTACGGACGTAGACGTAGCTAGTGCCGTGGGCGCACAGTCACAGCAGAGGTGGTAAGCGCGCGTCGCGTTCGCGTCCACCCACCGGTCACCCACAGCTCGTGGTGGAAATGAGCAGAGCAGAGCAGAGCACCCGTTGGCCTCGCCGCCGGGGGCCGGCCGGTCGGGGTCGGTCTGGTTTGGGGTCCTGCTCTGCTCCGGCCTCGCTTCCCGGGACGACCAGCCAGGCAGGCAGAGGCAGCCATGCTGCCATCCATCCCCGGCGCCGCGCCGGCCTCACGTTCCTCCCGACTCCCGAGCCCGCACATGCGGTCCTGCCCGATCCAGACCCGTCGATGCAAATGCAACGTCGCGATCAGACGTCTCCGTTTGCTGTGTCCAGCTGCTGCTGCTATGCTCGCCGTGGCAACAAAGCTGGCAGTGCCGCAGTGGTGGCCAGGCCTACCATATGGTAGGGTACGCCCGTGTCTGCTGCAGGCAGCTCAGGTATATGACCACCAGCTGACGGAAACTATCCATTGGCTATCTTGACGGAAACTGGATCAGCTCTAGCCGTCGTCGTGTGCATTTGAGAAAGAAGCAGCGGCTGGGGTTTCCATACATCTGGATAAGCTTCTGTCCAGTTGTCTTAGGCCCTGTTTAGATTAGAGATGAAAATTTTTTGGGTGTCACATCGTATATGTCGGAAGGATGTCGGGAGAGGTTTTTAAATACTAATAAAAAAACAAATTACATAGCTCGTTAGGAAACTGCAAGACAAATCTATTAAGTATAATTAATCTGTCATTAGCACATGTGGGTTACTGTAGCACTTAAGGCTAATCATGGAGTAACTAGGCTTAAAAGATTCGTCTCGCGATTTTCAACGAAACTGTGTAATTAGTTTATTTTTTTATATACATTTAATGTTCCATACATGTGTCCAAAGATTCGATGGGATGGATGAAAAAATTTTGGGTAGGAAACTAAACAGGGCCTTATAAATTATATTTTTTCTGTCAATAAATAGTATTTTTCTCTAACATTGTTTTTCCTTAGCACTTGGATTAGCGCAACTTGGTCGGTTTCTTCGATCGGGCCGTTAGGCCTTGGGCCTTGTTTAGTTCCAAAATATTTTGCAAAATGTGAATACTATCAATTTCGTTTGTATTTGACAAATATTGTACTATCATGGACTAACTAGACTTAAAAGATTCGCCTCGTCAATTCCGACCAAACTGTGTAATTGGTTTTATTTTTATTCATATTTAATACTTCATGCATACGTCTAAAGATTCGATGTGACGGGGAATCTGAAAAAATTTGCAAAATTTTCTGGGAACTAAACAAGGCCTTGTTTAGAAAATTTTGTAAAATTTTTCAGATTTTCCGTCACATCAAATCTTTAGATACATACATAAAGTATTAAATGTAGAAGAAAATAAAAACTAATTGCACAGTTCTTCCAGCCCTGGAGAGGCTCCACGGTTTGGAGGGTCCGACGTTTGTTGGTAGCGTACGTTTCCCGTCGACGATCGGAGGACGTACGACGATGACCCGAAAAAGCCAACCACTACAACTTGTCTGTCTCTAATAATGCATCTCACAATATATGCGTTTCGAAGAAATTAGACCTTAACTTGTTGTTTAGTTCCGAAATTCTTTCAAAATTCTCCATTACATCAAATCTTTGTACATATGCATAGAACATTGAATATAGACGAAAATAAAAACTAATTGCACAGTTTGTCTGTAATTTACGATACGAATCTTTTGAGCTTAATTACTCTATAATTAAATAATAATTGTCACATACACACGAAAGTGTTATAGTAGCCAAAACTAAAATTTTCCAGGAACTGAACAAAATCTTAGACCTTGTTTACTTCTAAAAAATTTTGCAAAATAAGAATAGTAGTACTTTCGTTTGTATTTGAGAAATATTGTCCAATCATAAACTAACGAGGCTCAGAAGATTCGTTTCGCAAATTACAGGTAAACTGTACAATTAGTTATTATTTTTATTTATATTTAATATTTTATACATATGTCACAAAATTTGATGTGACAGAAAATCTAAAACTTTTTGCAAAAATTTTTAAAACTAAACGAGGCCTTACTTTTGTCTTTGTGCATGCGTGCATCGGCAGCACGTAACTACTCGTATACTGGGCGCCAGCTTGGAGAAGCGTGCAGGGCTCTGGACGCCGGAGCGAGGGTGCCGTGCCGACCGCCGAGCGCCACCGCGCGCGCCCGCGCGCACGAGGTGAACGTGCACGGGGCGCACGGAGACATGGCCTGCCGGGGTATACGTCGGACGCACGCGAGCGGCAGCGTCATCACGACACGCCATCCGGTTGCAGTTTGAGCCAATGTGGCGGTCACAGGGCCTTGTTTTTCCGAAAAGTTTTGTAAAGACTTACGGTAACATTTTTGTTTGTATTTAATAATTATTATTTAATTATAAACTAACTAAATTTAAAAGTTTTGTCTCACAAATTACAAATAAAATATGTAATAATTACTATTTTTATTTATACTTAATGTTCTAATATATTTGCTGCAAAATTTAATATAACAAAGAATGTTGCCCATTTTGCAACTAAACTTGGAAGTTTGGGCCTTGTTTAGTTCACCCCGAAATCCAAAAAGTTTTCAAGATTCCTCGTCACATCGAATCTTGCGGCACATGCATGAAGCATTAAATATAAACGAAAACAAAAACTAATTACACAGCTTGTCTGTAAATCACGAGATGAATCTTTTAATCCTAGTTAGTTTATGATTGAATAATATTTGTCAAATAAAAACGAAAGTGCTACAGTAGCGAAATCCGAAATTTTTTCGGAACTAAAACAAAGCCTTGGTTCGCCTGTCATGCCATCCTATTCTCCAGACTTTTTTTTTGAAACTTATTCTCCAGACTTCCTCCTCCTTTCCTTGCAAATAGCCACACACTGGTAACGTCTCGTCGGCAATCGTTGCGTTCGTCGAACCCGCTCGGGCCATCAGAATTGAGCACGGCATCATCAAATCTTATCGTATATGTATAGAGCATTAAATATAGATAAAAATAAAAATTAATTGTATAATTTATCTGTAAATTGCGAGACGAAATTTTTAAATATATTTATTCTATGACTAGATATTATTTGTCAAATAAAAACAAAAAAACTACAGCGTTAAAATCTAAAATTTTTTTTATCTAAACAAAGCAAAAGAAGCATACACGCCGCCGCGAGCCCTCTCCGATCCGCCGGCTATCCTGGCAGCAGGCGAGCAATTAGGCCTTGTTTAGATCAAAAATCTTTTGGATTTTGACATTATAGAATTTTTGTTTTTATTTGATAAACATTGTCCAATCATAAAATAATTAGACTTAAAAGATTCGTCTCGTAATTTATAGGTAAACTGTACAATTAGTTATCTTTTTTATTTATATTTAATGTTCGATGCATGTGCCATAAGATTCGATGTGATGGGGAATCTTGTAAAGTTTTGAATTTTTTGTGCATCTACAAGGCCTTTAGATCCAAAAAGTTTTTGGATTTTAACATTGTAACACTTTCGTTTTTATTTGACAAACATTATTCAATCATAAAGTAACTAGACTTAAAAGATTCGTTTTACGATTTATGGGTAAACTGTATATATTTGATGTGATGAAAAATTTTATAAAATTTTGGGGTTTTAGGTGCATCTAAACGACACCTTAGTGTTGGACACCAGCAGTGTGCAGTGTGCCAGCCGATCGACGCGGCACGCACGCTTGTTCACCACAGCGGCTCAACCCGGCCTAGAGCCCTAGATATCGGGTCGAACCGTCCAACTATCACCGTCGCCGCCATGTCAGCGTCTCCTCAGACACCGAATTCGCGGCGACTTTGAAGTAGGAACGTTGTGGGGGCAGCGACGTGCCGCTGCGTATATATGCATGCGTTGACAGGGGCGGCCGATCGAGATGCACCACGTGCCAAGGCATCTCTCCATTATCTTATCCAGCAAGAGGAGCAATGGTTGGTGCGCCACATGAACGCAACGGCCGACGGGAAGACGGGATGGGGAAGGACGGCACCGGCGATCCGTCTGTCTGGTCGGTTCCAGACGTCGCGATCCATCACCCAACACAAGGCCACAAGGAACACATTCACCATGCGGCAGAATGGAAGGAACTAAAGGCGTCCCCAACCACGGTTTGATTAAGGCCTTGTTTAGTTGCCAAAAAATTTTGCAAAATTTTTCAGATTTCCCGTCACATCGAATCTTTAGACACATGTATAAAGTACTAAATATAGACAAAAATAAAAACTAATTGCACAGTTTGGTCGGAATTGATGAGACAAATCTTTTAAGCCTAGTTAGTTCATGATTAGACAATATTTGTCAAATACAAACGAAAAAACTACAGTGTCCATTTTGCAAAATATTTTGGAACTAAACAAGGCCTAAAGGTTGTTTGATTGGAGATGTTAAAATTTAATAGGTATTGTAATATTTTTATTTTATTTAACAATTAATGTCATCTTGCAAACTATTCTCTAGTTATATTTTTAGTTTTATAACTAGTCTGTATTTAATACTTCATGCATATGTTTAAATATTTGATATGATACCGCGTTGTTTGTTTGGGTGATAAGCCATGATAGAAAATATTGTTATGTGATTTTTTATTAGAAAAAAACATATCTGAATGACTGACAAAATTAACTAATAAACTTAAGTGAACAAGGCGAGGACCAAGCATGCCCTTATTTGGTCAGCACTGGAGCTGTAAACGGCAGCCGTTGCGTACTTGTCTGATATGTCTCTGTCTTGGCCGTCATCACGTCGAGTCGAGAGCGCATCTCCTGTGGAAGGACGATAGAGATCCGGCCGGTGTTCCATGACCATGAGTTGGCTGGGTGGGGCCTTGTTTAGTTGTTGTCTAAAAAAATTTAGATAATTGTAACGTTTTTGTTTGTATTTAATAAACATTATTTAATTATAAATTAACTAGGTTTAAAAAGTAACAATCTTTGCTGTTAACCGTGCACGAGAGAAGGGAATTACACTGCGTTGTTACAGGGTGGCCAGCAGCTAGAATACATAGAGTACGTATATATAATCCCCGTGGCGAGGTTGGCGCGGCGGGCATCTTTTCCTCCTACCAATCTGCTAGTCCCAACTGCCGACCCAGTCCGCACGCATTTCTCGTGCGTCTGGGCCATTCAGGCAACACCAGCTTCGCCTTTGTGCGTCAGCAGGCGCTGCCTGGTTCGTTTCAGGCACATTTCCACTCCGGGCGCGTGTCTGTGTCTATGGCTCCGGGGCTCTGCTGGTTGGCGCACCGTACGTCGCTTCAATTCCCGGCGGCCGTGACCGCGACGCGACAGCAAGTGGTGCATATCGGTTGTGCGGGATCGTGCTGGCCTGCACGCACACGCCCGGTCTCGGTCTCGATCGCGGGCGGCCTCCACGTCCACGCTGCGCGCGCGCGCGCACGGGGAACATGCATGCATGTGATGTGGCCACGCGCAGACGCAGACGTGACCGGCTGGCCGATCACCTCCAGTTCAGCTGCTGGCGCCGATCACACGCACGCACCAGCGGACCGCTGCGTAGATGCGCCGAGTACGGCCGGCACGTGCGGGAGGCATCGATCTCGCCGGAGGAAAAGACGGCGGCCGGAGAGTCAAGGACGACGCTGTATCTGTATGTATGCCGCGCGCCGGCGCGGCTCCGTCCGGTACTCCTGTTCACATTGGTCGCACGGACGGATCGAAAAGCGCACACAAAAGAGCCACACATTTGGTTGCAGCACTGGGTTTTTTTTTTTTTTTACAACAGTTGCAGCACGGGGTTGACTCTGTTAGAGATGCGGCGAGCCCTCGAAATATGCATGGCCGCCTACTGCTGATTCGGAGGGCCATGGGCCGTGACTGCACCGAGGCCTGCTTGCAACAGTGGCTGAGTAAAGAACGCCCACAGAGCATTACGTAGTTATTTCAATCTCAAATTTACTGTGGAAAAGAAAATTTTACCATTGTTTTTTAAATTTCTTACTTTCTAGTTTTAACTATGCATTTTGAGACTTCCTTTTGAAACCACTATTGTTAATAGGAAAGAGTTGGTCCAATCTATTTATTTAATTAATATACAATACGTACTACTCTATTTATCAAATAATCTTAAGTTTAACTAAATAAACATTAATATTTATGATGTGTAATAAGTATATTAGATTAATCATGAGATATTTTTCATAATAAACATATTTAAAGATAGAGATGGTGATACCATTTTCTACAAACTTAGTTAATTTTGGGATTGTTTGATTTTTTGGAAAGGGAGTTTTTTTTTTGGTTGGGGGGAGGGGGAGGCAGAGCATTTTACCTACGTGTCAGAGCTGACAAACGGCAAAAAACTAGGCGAAAAGGTGGACGGAATGGCATGAAAGACAAAAAAGTAAGGTGTCATGACATCAAGATGCGTTTGACCTTTTTAGTGGCCTATAGATATAGGGCATCTTTCATAATGACAAACAAGTAAAACACTCGTAGATTTATACGTGTTGTCATTTCTATGTAGGCACACAAAAGTACACATGAATTGAGGTAGACATGATCATATAACTATGAGTGTAGGCAAACAAAGTCTAAGGAGGATGGAGCTCCAACGGGTATCCATAGATCTCCTCTAATTCAAATAATTACACAGTTTCTCTTCCCATTTTTTTTTCTCATACGTAGTTCATTTTTAAGTTGTTTTTTTCAAAGAAATTAATAACACAATCCCTCTCCCATTTTTGCATGCATAGTTCATTTAGTTCTTCTTTTCAAACGTCAATACAAAGCATCTGCGTCGAATCGAGAATTTGAGCATTTAAATTTCGATAGACACCACAAGTCCAACCAGTTAGGTTCACACATATATAGTTCATTATAACTCTGACAGCATCGACACACACACCGCATAGCTCCTGTTTGATTATTGTCGATCCCGGTAGATAGATGAACAACTAACCCCACTTCAATCTTTTTGACATGGTGTTCCACGCGTATGTGCACAGTCCTAGAGCAGATCAGCCATGAGCCTGAACTCCTCGATGGCGATGGCGCCGTCGCCGTCGCCGTCCAGGCACTCAACAATAGCCGCGCAGTCCTCGCGGCTGGCGTCGCCCAGAGTGCCAAGCACCCTGGCGAGCTCATCCGCGCCGACGAGCGCGGCCCCGGCGGCCTCGAGCTGGGGCAGCGCCGACTGCAGCATCTCCCCGAGCGCGCCCAGCCCGAGCTCCCCGGCGTTCATCACGTCCAGCAGCTCCTCGACGCTGAGCTTGCCGTCGCGGTCGGCGTCGGCGCGCGCCAGCATGTCGCGTGCCTCGGCCTCCGACTTGTCCAGCCCCAGCGACGCCAGCAGGCCCCGCAGCTCCGGCGCCGTCACCAGCCCGTCGCTGTCGGAATCGAACGCCTGGAACGCCTCCACCAGGCTGCTGATGTAGCTCAACGCCTCGAAGTCCACCGTCAGCGGCCGCCCCGGCGCCGCCGCCATTGCTGCGCGCTTAGCTTAGCTTGCGGGGTGTGATGGGCTGGTTGTCGTCGATCCGTGGATGAGCCCTGCTCGTTGGCTATGGTTGGCAAGCAAGCACACTGCGGCCTTTAAAAGAGTTGGAGCCAGCGTTAAAGATCTCCAACGCCATTGAGGAGGTCTCGATAAGGTCTGGAACGGAGAACCAGAATCTCTGGTTGCTTTGTGTCGACATGGAATGGAACATTGTTGTTATCATTGAGCATCGTGTTCCCGCACCGCGATGCGATAGAGATATAGTCAGATAGGAGAAGCCGGCTGGATGGATTCTCTCGTGCGAGATGGCGCGGGAGGTGTGGATGAACGGCAGACGATGGGTACCGGCCAAACTGACCTTCGTTGTTTGTTTGTCCGTAGCAAATTCCTCATCTCAAACTTTTACTTCGCTATTATTATTATTATTATTATTTGAATCAGGGTTTTCATTACTCATTGGATTCAGCCAATTTCACTGGCCACAAAAAAAAAAACCTCGACAAAACGAGGTACTGGTATTGACAACCAAACGCCGTAAGGGCATCAGCTACTTTATTACATGATCTAGGACATATTTGAACTCAGCATCTACAAACTCCGACATCACAAGGAGCCTAAGTTCAGTAACGAATTAACGATGCCATCCAAGGCCGATAGTCTATACTCATAACCCTCCAGAGCTATCTTAACTAAAGAAGCATCTGTCTCCAAAATAATTCTGTGCAGCCCCAAGTGAGCCGAAGATTTGACTGCCGCCAAGCAACCGAGCAGTTCCAGACCCTGCCAGGATCATCAGTCCTTGTTCATCACGGATGGTAAAACCCCAGCCACCGGATCTTGTATTTGGATCAAAGGCACCATCTGAATTGACCTTGAGCTGTGCCCGCTGCGGCCTCTTACAGCATTGAGCCTGATGGAAATCCGACAACAGACATGGCTTTGGTTTTGTCTGAAACCTGTCCGTCAGAGCAACAGTAACACACGCTATTTCACAAGCAGTCCTCCTCCTTCCTTCTTCCCTCTTCTCTCAATTTATTGCGTTCATCTCACCATAGCCAGAGAAGCAGAATTACAGCCATCTGCATTTTTGCGTCCATCTTCATAATCATTTCCATCATCTCCTTGGCAGACTTGGCTTTAGCTAGGCGGCATCGAATCTCTTCCAGGATCAGTTCCCTTCATGCTCTCTTTAAGATGGGGCAATCTGGAGAATTGGCAATGGGCAACAGGTCGACATTTGGACCAATCCTTGGCATTATGATGGAAATTGACCGGGTGGTGCAGAGAGTAGCTGGGGGAAGACGAACTTCTGACAGATATTGTGGAAGCTGGACTGTCCACCGAAGATTAAGGGCCTGTTTGGTAGAGCTTCATGAGCTGTTGTGAGCTGTTTTTTTTGCCAAACACTTATTTCCAAAACAGCTTCATGGGTGAAGCTGTTTTCCCCCTCCTCTCACAAAGACATAAGTTGAGAGCTTATTGCAGCTTCTCTCTCATTTCTCTCTCTCAATTATGCATGAAGTAGTTGGTGAAGCTATTTTGCCAAACACTTTCTCCAAAACAGCTCAACTTCATCTAGAAAGTCACTCATGAAGTTATTTTGTAAAAAAACAGCTTTACTAGTGAAGTTGAGCTGTGTCAAACAAGCCCTAAACATTTCTTGCGGCGTTTAAGTCATAACACTCTGGCGGTAAAGAACGTGCTGAAGAGACGTGGAATGAAAATCGACACTTGCTGTTTTTTATGCCGGGGGCATTTGTTCCTCAGGTGCAACTTTTACTTCGTTATTTGTTGCACTTACATTGAACTTTTCTAGGCGTGAAGTTTTTACTAGAGTGTGACATGCTATTTTTATTATATTTTATTACTCTAGCTTTAGTGAAGACAAGAATGTATTTTTCGCGGAAAAAAAAGAAAAGAATGTCTTAAAAAAATTCTCTTAGAAAAGAATATAACTTTTTTCAGCCGATCTGGTCATTTTCAGAAAAAAGAAACTAAAAGGTTTTTGCATTGGGACACCAATTTATTTATTTTTTAAATTTACTGCAACCCCTTTCCTTCGTTCTTCCAGTATTTCACTTTCTTATCTAGAACCCTCCTCTTCCTTGTATTCATCTTCCCACTCCACCTTCCTCTTCACGCACAGAAACAGAGCACGCCGCACAAGGGTGTCATCGATTTGGCCGGGCATGGCCTCACCGGCGGTAGGAGTGGGACAGCGAGACTCCCTGCTATTTCGTGCACCCTAGGGTTCAGGAGGTCGGACGGAGCGCTGCACGTGGCCGACCAGCCATATGCGGCGGCGCAGCGGTAGGCGTTCACGGCGGCGCGCACGGTTTTCCGGCGAACTGCGGCCATGTGGGAAGGTACGAAGGGTCGGGGAGCAGCATGGGCGTACCTTAGTGGGGGGCGCTTGCGTCAGTACAGCAGGAATATACCCGCGCCGAGCTTCTCTCGTGAAAGCGCGTGGGCGGCGGCCATGGCTAGCGGCGGCGCACATTGGCAACGGTAGGATCCAAGCGGTTCCCATGGTGGTAAAGCAATTTCTACAAGTTCTGGAAGCGCGCGCAGAGCCGCCGAGCTCGAGTCGGTGTCGGATTGCTCCAATTCGATCTGCTCGCGGAAACGCGTCGTTCTCACGCTTCAATGCACACGAACTCGAGTCGGAATCAATCCGCTCGTTCTACTATAAAATAAAAGACACACCAATTTGCCAATTCCATCCGCATCCGCTCGTCACAGCTCTCATCCGCCGGCTTGCCCGCATCCGCCGGCCGATCCTACACGCCAGCTTGCCCGCATCCGCCGTCACCATGGCCAACGAGCAGAGCGGATGTCCCCTGCGAAGGTGGAGGCCGTTCTACGGCGCCTTCGGCGCTATCGACGACGCGATCGAGGAGGCAGGCGGCCACCCGCGCGCCGCGTTCAAGGACGTGAGGGTCCGGATCCTCCAGCTGCTCCGCGCCGCGACGGACGACGGCGTGGCCGAGCAGCTCTGCGGCGCGCTCGACGAGGCCATGGCGGAAGCGCTCGAGACTCTCCGGGTGGCGCCCGTCCCGCACGGCTTGCTGGCGTCCACTGATCTCGCAAGGACCGTCGGCGCCCTCGAGAAGCACGGCTCGCCCCGGATCCGCAGGCTCGCGGGCGACGTCGTGCGTGGGTGGACGGCCGGCAACGTCGCCACAACTACAGCGGTCAAGGAGGAGCTCGGCAAGCTCTCTGCTGATGATCGGATCCCACGCCGGAGCACCTCTGCAGTGATCGCTGATGGCAATGCGCGTGGACACAAGGAGAAGTTGCACGTACAGCCTGCGAAGATGCTTCCCACCGCCGAGTCAGGCAAGAAGAAGCTACACATACCGCCGGCGAAGATGGTTCCTGCCGTCCCCGTCGCGGAGGCAGACAAAAAGAAGGTGTATGTTCCTCCAGCGAAGATGCTGCCGACCACAGCTACTGTGTCGATACCTAACACGAGTGAGACCAAGAAGCCAGCCGTCGACGAGAGCAAGAAGATGGAGGCTACAAAGCGCAAGTTGCGTGAGGGTTACGAAGAAGCCGAGAAGATCAAGCGTCAACACATCATTAAGAAGATCAATGACAAGGACGCAGCCAAGATGTTTGAGCAAAAGCAACGGAAGATGCATCCCGTCGTACGAAGGAGATCAGGCCCAGCAGCATGTAGGACCTCATCAGGCGTCAGGCGTTCGTTGCTTCCCTCTCTTCAGATGATTTAGGGTCTGGTCTAGTTCTTTGATGACTATTATTAGGGTACTAATGTCAGTTACATCTGTGTATGTATAATGAGTTGTAATCATCAGTACTGAAAAAGAGCAATTTTTGGCCCTATAGTGTTTGCTGTGATTGGCCAGTTTTGTCTTCAATCAAATGCAGAGAAGATGCACATCTCCTGAAACAATGTACCCCTCTCTAGTGTTTGCTGTGATTGGCCCTATAGCGTCAGGTTTAGTTGTTGTCTGCTTCTGGAGTTTAGACTGGCTCAAGGCCGATGGTGTACTGTTGTTTGTTTCCAGTCCACCTTGCTGATTGCCTGCTGCCCGAGGTAACGAGTTTGGACACAAGGGGTGGCATTCTGGAGGCGTGGGACAGAGGCCTGATCGACATGGCAGCATCAGCCAGGGGGACCTTCAGCATCAGCAAGTGGCAAGATGGAGCAAGAAACAAGACTCATCTAAACTAGTAATCTTGGAAGTGGATAACAACATAGAGATGTGGCTGGTGGGCGTGACATCGACTAGGGATGACGCCTTGCTACAGATGGTGGTGGTGGATGAACACAAAATGTGGAAGCTAGCAGGGGCAAAAGCCTGTAAATCCTTAGAGATTTTACTATTTAGCGAGTAATCCCCTTCTCAGCAGCCTGCTGAGGAGGATCCAGTGCGCATTGCGCGCACAGATGTAAAACTGCTCCCTTCTTATCAATGCATGCCAACTTGATCGGATCTTTAAAAAAAAAACTGGCCCTTGAAAATATCTTGTTTTCATGACCAACTTGGTTTCCATCATCACAGGAGTTACAGGCACCAGTTCCAATGCCAAGTTTATCACGAGGGATGGAGAAGAAGCGACCTTTCTTTGGCAAGTATAAGCTTTTGCAAAAATATTTCACAGGTAGACCCGTAGACCCTTCCTCTTCCTCGCCTCTACTTTCTCCCTCTCAATCCTATTAACTTCTGAATTCTCTTTTCTGTATTTGTTAACCCATGGAATCAACTGGACATTTTTTTTTGAGAATCAAAGGGGGGGAGGAGACGATCCCCACCTGTAAAATAATTTTATTTTAGCCCAAAACGGCTCGTAGGTTTTGATGATTACAGTGCACAGGCCACCACCAACAACATGATGTTGTTGATGCACATACATACATATATATACCCACACACACAGAGCACAGCAACATCTAGAGTTCATGGCAGAAAAAAAAGGGGGGGGGGGGGTTGGCGTGGTTGGTGCTGTTGATGTAGGAAGTTTTGATGCCTTGTCCTTGGTCTGTGCTCTCTTTACTTTAGCCTTGCCCGACTCTGATGTCACCTAATTTGAATCCTAGACAATTATTAGTCAAGAAAACCTCCCTTTCATTTGCAGCAGTGCCAAGAACAGTCTGAAGACCTTTTTGCAGGATTCTTCCATGGATATTTTTGGTGCATGATTCCTATTAAGAAGATTCATACCGGAAGCTTCAATTTGGCAACCGGGCCAGATCTGAACGTCAACAGAACTTTCTGTAGGCCACCTTAAGATTGGGCCTGAAGATGATGTCACATGCCTTCAAGTGAATTCTTAGTGGGCCGGTCTGTTAAGCCCTCTCCCTCGAACCAAGCTGTGTTCCCTTTCCACTCGTTGGTTGAAGCAGCTGCAGTGGCTGGCACTTGAGAAATAGCCGCCGCAGCTAAAACAGCAAGCTGATCCGAACAAAGCATAGGATTACGAGTTTTTTTTTTCAGGCCTTCATTTTGTTCCCTGAATTTTGGTTGGTGAACTTACATCGAGGACACAGAAAAAGAACAAGAAAAATCCACACTCGTCATTCGTCAAAGACGTCAACTGCTTTGTCAGGTATTTCCTCGAACACTCCACCAAATCCTTCCGGACGGCCCTCCAAAATCCAAATCACCATCCAATGCTGATTTTTTTGAGCCATTTCTCCATGTGACAATACAAGTAGCCATCAAGTCTCACCTTTTTCATTCCAGAAAAGACATGGCCGGGTGTTCTGTTCTCACAAAATCAACACACCTACATGGAGCCCCTTATATTGACCGATCATGGTCGTCAGCTTGATCCGCCGGCAACCCAACGAACTTGTCAAGAACAAGAAGGCATGTCAATCCCCTTCGTGTTCGTTGGAAAAAAGACAGTCTGCAAGGAGAAATCTTGCAGTAAGCACTGTATCTCCATCTTTCTAAACCTGAACCTGAACCTTCACCTTGGACAAGGACAAGAAGCAGGGACCCAGAAGAACCGGTCCTGGATATTGCAAGGATACGCCTGCACATCTCTGATATGGCCGGCCGGCTGTCTGACCGTCTGAGTCTGACTCGCCATGCATGCATGATGTTGACGTTGGAGGACATTGAATTAAAAGGCTCAGGAATCAGGATCAATGGCAAAAACTATTGCAATACATTTTTTTTCCAAAAGAAAAGAACTATTGCAATAGAGTCTGAACGAAGAACAGGTTACCGACGCCTGACGAGTGCTGAGGTAGCAACGAGGCAACAGTGTCAAGGAGTTAGTAGGAGATGGAATCAGCAAATGGAGGTCAGCTGCTTCGTGACGTGCCCAGTGAGGCAGGTACGGTAGACCTCCGGACGATTTCAACCGGAAACCATGGGTTTGGAAGGGCAGGGGCAGGTATGTCCATTAGCATCTAATAAGCTGTCTGGTAGCTGATATATTAGCTGGTGAAGTAACTAGAGCTAGCTTGTATGAATCCATCAGCTACTGTGTGGGAGGGACAAAGGAGCAGTCAGATCACATCACAAAAGAGTTATTTGGGGAATCTATTATCGGTTATCTCGTTCAAAAAAAATCTATTATCGGTTATTAGACGGGTTTGGCCAAGTAATGAGATCGTGCCTAAGCATATTTTTCATTTTTCATTTCATATTTCACCTGTCATTGTATTCATTACTAAGCAGCATGTGGATTTTTTTACAAGGCTTTCAGTTTTTGACTGGACTACTTGTCCCCCCTAACTAATAGTAGCCTAATTTTTTGTGATCGTGCCTAAGCACATTTTTTATTAAGAGGAAAAGAAAGATACAACATAGAACCGTAGTAAGCTTAGGCTTACCAAAACCAAATGACGCTTGAGACTAGCCTTACAAAGATCGAGAGCGAAAAAGATAACGACTCAGCTTGAAAGAATGAATTGCTATCATCTAAACGTTATGCAGATGCAGATTTGTGCAGGTAAAGCGATACTACATGACACGATCTGGCAATTGGCATATCATCGGAGAAGTTGATGCTGCCTTAATTAGCCGATGTGAATCAACTGGTCAAATAAAATCTAGGACACTTTTCTCTATTAAGAAAAATCTTACTCCAAGCTCACTGATTCGTGTGAAGGAAGGAAAAAAACGTAAGCTAATTACATTGCAGGAAATTTAACACGGTGCAAAGTCAAGGGAAAGTGATCGGTTAAATTACTGGATCAGTACGGAGTAGTAATCAATTAAGCCCTTGTCAAAACCACCTCACCTAATGCCAAGCAAGCTAAGTGCCAACCGGGAAAAAAAACAAAGAAACCGTTCTTGCCCAAGATGTTGACAATGCAAGCATATGACGACGGGGACGACCGAGCACGTTTCTGACTTTACACACACGATGGAGACTTGGGCATGTGAAATTAAACTAGCGAGACCGCACGGCACATGTTTTCGCGTGGTGCATGAACCGTGTCAATGCAAGCTTCTGCCGGAAGTACAATCAGTTGACCAAATGGTTTCCGTGATATAAACAGTAGGGCATGTTTGGTTCCAAAAAGTTTTGCAAAATTTTTTCAGATTCCCCGTCACATCGAATCTTTAGACACATGCATGAAGTACTAAATATAGAAAAAAATAAAAACTAATTGCACAGTTTGGTCGTAATTGACGAGACAAATCTTTTGAGCCTAGTTAGTCCATGATTGGACAATATTTGTCAAATACAAACGAAAAAGCTACAGTGTCCATTTTGCAAAATATTTTGGAACTAAACAAGGCCTAGCATACATAGACCTTCACATCATGAGGGGAACATACCACCTAACAAAAACGTAGCCCCCTTGATCACAAGCTATGCTCAGTGCCACAAGAAAAGTGTGTTGTGTACGGAAATGAAAGTTTTCTGTGCGCAAAATATGAGCGTGTTTGCTAATGCCAGCTGTTCGCTTAGGTTTATCTGCCAAATCTGTCAGCCGTTCAACAATATTTTTCTCTTAAAATAAATCAGCAAATGTGCTTTGAGCCATGGCTTATGCAGCTCTGTTCAAGCATCTCATCCAGCTCCAGATGTTTGAAAATCCAACGCCTACTAGTGATGTCTGCACTAGCTAGGCAACTTGAGGTTCTCCACGCACTGTGGCAAACAATTAACAAGCCCTATATATGCTCAGTGCCAAAGAATGATGAAAGATCTTGACTGTATTCCCATGCTGATTATAAGTGGTTTGTTTAAGTTTAGTGCCTACAAAAAGTCGAAATTGCACTAATGATAAGCATCATAACCCATCTCCATCGAATAACAAGTGTATGGTGTGGGCAAACCACTCACCCGGCAACTCTTGGTGCTTGCATGATACGGCGGATATCACTCATCGCCTTGTCTTTGGGTAATCCACCCAGTGCGCTGCGACGCACGCTTGCACGCACGCGCAGAGCTAAGTCTGGGCAAATTACTCTCGAATTACTCAAAACCGGACCCGAATTGTTCGAATCTGAGGTACCAAATTTTAAATTTGGATAGTAATTTTGATTAGCTGAAATTAGTTTCGGTAATTCGGTAATATCTCCCGATACCTGAATTACCCAAACATCTGTCTATATCTTTATATTTATCATGTGTTGTTAGTTAAACATTAGAACCTATCAACTTATTAGAATATAATTCTCTTTGTTTGAAAAAGTGACCATAATATATTATTCTCTACAAAATGCTATTGAAATTCTATACAAATTTTTGCCAAAATTATATATAAATTGCTATTGAAATTTTGTGTTGTTTTCTGAAAATTTGGGTAAATCGAAAATACCTGAACCCGAACTTGAATTATCGAGTATCTGAAATTGCGGGTAGTATTTTCTCGAGATTAATATCAGGTAACAATTTTTATTACCCGACCTAAAAAAATCGGGTAACCCGAACGTCCGGGCTTACGCAAAGCCGTCCATTAGGACAGAGACGCTGCTGATGTGTGATCGAATCCAACCCAACCCAACTCAGAGTCTGTTCACTTGTCTGAAAAATTATAGTTGAAAACACTATTAGTTAATTATTGTAAGAAGAAAAAACATTTTTAATTGATAAATCCGATAAATAAACTCAAACCAGGAGACTAGCAATGTACTCATTCAATTCCGTCGCGGCCTCCCAACCAAACCTCTCTGCGGCTGGACAATCGATGGATCATGTGGTCAGGTCAACTCATCTCCGTCGTCTCGTACATCTTCTCTACCTGTACGCTCCCAGCGTACGCAACGCGAGAGGGACACGTCACTAAAATAATTGTCACTCCCAAGGCAACGACAAGAACAGCTAGCCGTCAGCGTCTGGACGCACCCATAGCGCCATGCATCACCTAAATCCTTAACTTTCATCCAATTGGCTAAAGCTTGTCATACACTATACGTATACTCCCTCCATATCTATAAAAAAAATTATTTAGCACAATAACATGGTCTCTAAAGCTTAATTTTGACTTCTCATTTCTATAAAAATATTTATCGAAAAATGATATATGTATATTTTTATAAAAGTATTTTTAAAGACAAATCTATTCATATAGTTTTCACATTTTCAAACTTAGTTATTTATAATTTATATTCTCAATTTTTTACTCAAACCTTATATAAAACAACTTTTTTTATGTGTATGAAGGGAGTATATATTTTTTTTTAATAAAACACTTTCACATACATATACGAAATATACATTTGCATAATTGCCTCACGCAGGTAAAACACAAATATTCAACTATGAACAGTTCAAGGGTAATTAATCGGAAATTAATACCATCCATGCTAGGTCTTAGCTCAAATTCAACGAGCTCCACCAATCAAGCAAGAGATTCAAACATTTGATGCAACCCACCTGATTAAGCTTTATTTCTGTCCACGTTCGTCCGGTGTCGTAGTGTGAAGGCAGGAAGCAACGCGAGATACTCATCTGATCTGTTCCCTTCCAAAGACCCGGTCTACACGCCGGCGATTTTTTTTCTTTGTCCTCTTGTATTATTTCCATATATACATGTATACGGTTGGTCTTCCTCGAGTAGCAAACGTGTATGCAAACCATGTACGCCTCTGACCAGACTTTCCTGCAACGCATTTGCATTGTGTGCATCAACAAGTGATGATGTGAACTTCACGATGCTGACAGTAATAAGTGAAGAGTGAACAATGCAAGTGATTTTTTTTTCACACAGGCTCTTCTTCATTCGTCGACAGAGACAATCAGACTGTGGTAGCCAAACGTTGTAAAACTACTACCTGCAAGTCGTAAACCATCGCTGCCATGAACAAAAGTGGAATAATACATAACTCTGTAGGTGCAGTATGAATACACACAAAAGTAGCATCAAGAATAAGACTATGTACACCTTTTCCCTTTTTTGTGAGCCAGTCTAGTACTGTAGCACATGTGTTTTGCATGCACAAACAAAAATATCTCTGTGTTTATCATTCTGCAATAAGTCGTTAACCATGGTTTAATGGTCTACCATTTCTGCAAATCATGTTTAATCTCAAGCATATCATCGACCGATCCGTCAGGATCATCGCATGAATTATTCTGTTGGCAGCCAAAGCCACATGGAGTGATTAGCAATCCTGTAATCCCCAGCACGTCCTAAAACTCTAGGCATACAGTATAGATAGAATACTTTGGATTGACAAGAAAAAAAAAAGAATAAAAGTCTATGCACATCTCACGGTGACCTGGCTTGCCCATCTGACCATGTCCTGTGCCACGTTACCTCCCAAATATTTTTGTCATGATCCATCCATACGTAGCCCATAGATGCATAGGCCACCTTCTTAGAGTCGTACTCACTTTGTACCAAAAAGATGTATTTCCAGAACACTGCTAGGTCAAATTTGATAGATTTATATTAAACAAATAATTATCATAACAAATAAATATTATTAGATTCGTTGTGAAATATATTTTCGTGGCATACTTACTTGAATTCATATATATTGATACTAATTTTCATAAATAAATTTAGTTAAACTTAAGATAATTTAAGTTTGATATCAAATACAAAATTGTATTCTTTTCTAGACAGATATACTATGCCGTAGGGCCAAGGCAAAGCAGAGACGCATTTCTTTCGCAGACGTATACATCACCCGACGCTCCAACGGACCACCAAAAGTAAACGGCCCGGCCGGGCACAGCCGTGGCCACCCACCCCGGCCGGCCCCGGCAGCGCCATTATCCTGACGACCTCCTCCATCCACTTGCTGCTCAATCAGCCACAGACTGCGCACACATTGACCACGACGTTAATGATAGCCTTTCTAAGATTATTATCGATTATATATTTGTATATGTGCGATGCGAGATGAGGCTGGAAGAAATATATATTATATTATCAGATAAGTGTGTAGTGCTCTTCGATGCACCTGCCACTTCCTTCAGAAGTGCCCACTGGAAACGCGAATCTTCGGCGCCTCATCGGCTGTTGCTTTCGCCTTTTTCCACTTCTGCAAAATGCATCCGGAAACAACTGTCAAGAGAACACTGCTATGAACATGTAAAGAAATTGAGCAGTGTCTGTTTGTTAAAAGAAAATACCCTGAATTTTAACTGTCGTAGGTTACAGTTTTCGACGGTCAAGCGATTGCTCATCAAGGTTTACATGTAAACATGTAGGAGGAGTAATATAAGTAACAATACAATAAATGAAGCAGAAAGTTTCATTTGACATTAGGTTGGTGATGAAAAAAACATGGTTTCGTTTCTTAACAGTTAAGACTTAAGAGCCGCATAAAAGATTCAGAAGATATGCATGAATATATGCAGCAATAAATTATCTCAGCATGGTGCAATATTCAATACCAACCTGAGCTCCAAAAAGAAAAAATATTCTGTGCAACTTCCAAAGTTTGATGACGACCTGGAGAAGGATAACAACTAAGGCTTCGTACAGGGAAGTTGGACTTTTGCACGTAGAGTTGTAGCAACCCAAGCAAAACGTCAAACATGTGAACTGGGCAAGAAAAGTATTTCCGATTTTTTTATTTCCTCTCTGCAGTCTGTATTTAAGGGGAAAAAAGTGTTGGTGGCAAACGTGTAAGTAACTGACTTGGATGCTTCTGCAACATATACCTTTGCCATTCTTCCTCGGGGAACAAGACGAGGAAAATTCAACACCACCAGAAAGAGCAAGCAGCTGCTTCTTCTTCCCCCATGCTGCCGTAGTTTAGCTAGTCAGAGCCCAAAATCCAAATTGAGCGTCTCTGCGAGCTGCAGAACGTTTCATGAGAGAATCATGCAGTCGCTGAATTTGCGATGCAGCAGCAGCAGCACCTCCAAATTATCCGTGCCTTTCTTTGGTACTGCCTTGGTCCTCCTCCTCTCCTACGCGTCGCTCGCCAGCTCCTGTACAGAGCAAGAGAAGAGCTCCCTCATCGACTTCCGAGATGGGCTCTCCCAGGAGGGCAATGGCGGCCTCAACATGTCATGGGCCAACAGCACAGACTGCTGCCAATGGGAAGGAATAAACTGCGGCAACGGTGGCGTGGTCACAGAAGTCTTGCTGCCTTCTAAAGGCCTCAAAGGGAGGATCCCACCATCTCTCAGCAATCTTACAGGGCTGCTGCATCTCAACCTGTCATGCAATTCACTCTACGGCAGTCTGCCAGCAGAATTGGTGTTCTCCAGCAGCATCATCATCCTGGATGTCAGCTTCAACAGCCTATCTGGTCCTCTGCTAGAGCGTCAGTCCCCAATTTCTGGCCTTCCTCTCAAGGTACTGAATATCTCAAGTAACTCCTTTACAGGACAGTTACCATCCACAACACTGCAAGTGATGAACAATCTTGTCGCTCTTAATGCAAGCAACAACAGCTTTACGGGACCATTGCCATCTTCCATTTGCATCCATGCACCATCACTTGTCATACTTGACCTTTTCTTAAATGACTTCAGTGGCACTATTTCCCCAGAGTTTGGCAATTGCTCCAAGTTGACAGTACTCAAGGCTGGCCGCAACAACCTTACCGGAGGTCTACCCCATGAACTGTTCAATGCTACCTCACTGGAGCACCTTGCTTTTCCAAACAATAATTTGCAAGGGCCACTTGATGGTTCCAGCCTAGTCAAACTCAGCAATCTGATTTTCCTTGACCTTGGATCAAATGGGCTCGAAGGAGAGATGCCAAATTCTATTGGGCAGCTGGGAAGATTGGAGGAGCTCCACTTAGACAACAACCTGATGATTGGAGAGCTGCCATCGGCCCTAAGTAACTGCAGAAGTCTCAAGTATATCACCCTCAGAAACAATAGTTTTATGGGAGATCTTAGCAGAGTTAACTTCACCCAGATGGATCTAAGGACTGCAGATTTTTCAGTGAACAAATTCAATGGAACAATTCCTGAAAGCATATATGCATGCAGCAATCTAGTTGCCTTGCGGTTGGCTTACAATAACTTTCATGGCCAGTTCTCACCAAGAATAGCCAATCTCAGATCCCTTTCCTTCCTTTCAGTTACCAATAACTCATTTACAAATATCACAGATGCACTTCAGAATCTCAACAGATGCAAGAACCTTACCTCCCTGCTAATTGGAACAAACTTCAAAGGTGAAACAATACCGCAGGATGCAGCATTTGATGGTTTTGAGAATCTTCGGGTCCTAACCATAGACGCATGCCCATTGGTTGGGGAAATCCCTCTATGGTTATCACAACTCACAAAACTGGAGATATTAGATCTATCATACAATCACCTTACTGGAACAATACCATCCTGGATTAACAGTCTGGAACTCCTCTTCTTTCTGGACATATCAAGCAACAGGCTTACAGGGGATATCCCACCTGAATTGATGGAGATGCCAATGCTACAATCTGACAAGAATACTGCCAAATTGGACCCGAAGTTCCTTGAGTTACCTGTATTTTGGACACAATCACGGCAATACCGTTTGCTCAATGCTTTCCCCAATGTATTGAATCTATGCAACAATAGCTTGACAGGCATAATTCCGCAAGGAATTGGTCAGTTGAAAGTGCTCAATGTCCTCAACTTTAGCTCCAACAGCTTATCTGGAGAAATACCACAACAAATTTGCAACCTCACAAACCTGCAGACTCTAGACTTGTCAAATAACCAGCTCACAGGTGAACTCCCAACTGCACTGAGTAATCTTCACTTCCTTTCTTGGTTCAATGTGTCTAACAACGACCTAGAAGGGCCAGTTCCAAGTGGAGGACAGTTTAATACCTTTACAAATTCTAGCTACATTGGAAATTCCAAGCTATGTGGTCCTATGCTCAGTGTCCATTGTGACCCGGTAGAAGGACCTACAACCCCAATGAAAAAGAGGCACAAGAAGACCATCTTTGCGCTTGCCTTAGGTGTGTTCTTTGGAGGGCTTGCCATGCTTTTCTTGCTGGGACGTCTTATTCTGTTCATCAGAAGCACAAAATCTGCTGACAGAAACAAGAGCAGCAACAACAGGGACATTGAAGCAACTTCATTCAACTCTGTTTCAGAGCACCTGCGTGATATGATAAAGGGAAGCATTTTGGTGATGGTACCTCGAGGAAAGGGGGAATCAAACAATATCACATTCAATGATATCCTGAAGGCCACAAATAATTTTGATCAGCAGAACATTATTGGTTGTGGAGGTAATGGTCTAGTCTATAAGGCTGAGCTACCTTGTGGATCCAAGCTTGCGATCAAGAAACTCAATGGAGAAATGTGTCTGATGGAAAGAGAATTCAAAGCAGAGGTTGAAGCACTCTCTATGGCACAACATGAGAATCTTGTGCCACTATGGGGTTATTGTATCCAGGGAAACACGAGGCTCCTCATATATTCTTTCATGGAGAATGGGAGTCTTGATGATTGGCTTCACAACAAGGACAATGCCAACTCATTTCTTGATTGGCCAACAAGGCTCAAGATTGCACAAGGAGCAGGTCGGGGCCTTTCTTATATCCACAACACCTGCAACCCTAACATTGTCCATCGTGACGTCAAGTCCAGCAACATCTTACTTGACAGAGAATTCAATGCTTACGTTGCTGATTTTGGCCTTGCAAGATTGATCCTTCCTTACAACACACATGTCACGACAGAGCTGGTAGGCACTCTGGGTTACATTCCTCCCGAGTATGGCCAGGCTTGGGTGGCCACGCTGAGAGGTGATATATATAGTTTTGGAGTGGTCTTGCTTGAGCTGCTCACAGGGAAGAGGCCCGTCCAGGTTTTGACCAAGTCGAAGGAACTTGTCCAGTGGGTAAAAGAGATGAGGTCCCAAGGAAAGGATATTGAGGTCTTGGATCCTGCTCTCAGAGGAAGAGGACATGATGACCAAATGCTGAATGTGCTTGAAGTAGCCTGTAAGTGCATCAACCACAATCCTGGCTTGAGGCCAACCATACAAGAGGTGGTGTACTGCCTGGAAACCGTAGTTGAGCCCCTGCAGGTGCAGGTGCAGGTGCAGCTGTAATTAAAGGAGAACATATTGTAGGTGGCAATATTGTACTCCACCAGATTAGTTGTAACATCAGTAGAAGGAAGAGTTTCTAACAAAGAGTGCAGTAGTGTACATTTCTGAAAGAAAAGTCTCACTGTCATGAGACCATGTAAACAATTTTTCCTTATTCTTCTGTGGAAATATTGCACTTCCAAGTTCAAATGACTGAACATGTAAAGTGCATAAAAAGAGCATTGGGCTCTTGCTTAGTATGCCTACATTTGTATCCTAGCAAAGTTGTACAGTTGTGTATGGAAATCTGTGAAAAGAAAAGGCTCACGGCTGAGCTTCTGTATACAATTTTTCCTTCTTCTTCTTATCTAAAACCTATAGTACTCGAGTTCAATTGCAGGAACAATGAAAGCAATTTGCAAGCGTATTCAGCTATCAACTAATTCACAAACATTTCTGGAACTGTGAAACATGTACAAATGCCTGCACTAAAAAAGATGGATATATGGATAACATAATTGAGGAAGAAGGATGGACTTGCTGGCTTCTTTTTTAATCTGTGAAGGGGACAAGATATGAGGTACCATTGTTCAAAATTTAGCTTACTGTTATTGCTGTGAGAGGGGGCAATTTATGAACCAGTGGTGTTCAATTTAACTTACGAGCATAATCAGTACGTATTGTTCAGTTTCAGTTTGGTTCCCTCTCTCCCCATCCCCAACAATATGATGTCTAAAGCCTACATGGTTTCCTTCCCAAGTTCTAACAGTCCTAGAGCAACCACAGCAGCACAATGGCGGAAGCAAGACCACAAGCAATGTACACTTCCACAGACCACACCATCCTAATTCCTAACAGTCCGACAATATTCACACGCAGAATGCTATCACCAACAATCCCTAGCAAAAAAGGGCAGCACAGCACGAACCTCTAAAACAAATGACGGTCGCGGTTGCCGGCTGCCGGATGCCTCCTGCCGGCATAAGGCCTGCCGGTGGTCGCCTAGCCAGGAACGCGCGCGAATTCATGCGGAACGGGAGGGGTCGCTCCGTCACCGCCAGTGGCTGTGCGGGCGGGTTGAGGCCGCCGGGGAAGAAGAAGGCTAGAACTCCCCGGTCTCCTTTCTCTTCTCCGTGGGCCGTCGCATTCACAGATTCATTCTTACTGGTAGATGGGCCTTTTCTGGGCTAACACTTCCCATTCTTACCGGCCCGGTTCGCCGCACGCCGCCGACGCCCGACGGTGAGCCGCGCAGGCGCGCAACCACCCGCTACGCCCTCTCTTCTCGCCACCCAAGCGGCGAGTCAGCAGCGACGCCCGCCGCCGCCGCCGCCGCCGCCTCCTCACGTCACGCCCGTCCGCAGCAAGGTGAGCGAGTTCCTACTTCCTTTCCCCCCTGCTTCATTCCTAATCCGGCAGCAGCTACCTCCAATCCGCTTCTCCTCTCTCCTTTGCCCTAACGCAGTGGAAATGGCGGCGCCGGTGCCGGAGTGGGCTACCAAGGAGCCCTGCCTCATGGGGATCGACGAGGCTGGCCGTGGCCCTGTCCTTGGTAAAACGCTCTCTTCTGACCGGTTAATACGCAATGTTGCTTCAAAAATTTTTGAGTTCCACTGTACAAATATTCAGTAGGCCAAAGGTGAAATAGGATGAACGTTCATGGAAATGTGGAGTGTTTTTTTTTTTTACAGAACAGGAGGGGTGCAACTCCTACTGGAATTTATTAAAAACTTAAAAGTTCAACACATGCCACAGCAAAATGTCATGAGCAGGATCCTGATTTGCAGGTTTTGAGCAGAGATGGAGTCTTTCCAAAATTCACTTGCTATTACTACTCGTGCAGGTCCTATGGTGTATGGATGCATGTACTGCGCACGCTCTTACAATAACACTCTTGCCACTCTCAAATTCGCAGGTCTTCTTCACTCACATCTTCTTCATCTGCTTGTTCAAGCTGATTTCACTTGATTGTTGTGTTAGTCGCGATGCACAGCTCAATATTCTCAGAGTAGTTTTAGTTGTACAGAGTACGGACATGTATATGTAATGTAGTTTCGATCGTATACCAAATTATTTGTGAACTGAGCTTGTGTTAGAGAGATAAACTGGGTAGCGTTGAAGTTATATCACATAATCTTTGATAGGTTAGTTTGCGACCTTGTTCAATTTGTGTTCATTCATCAAGTAGATGCTGGCATTTGTTAAGCACTTTGGTTGATTTGGCATGATAAAGCTAACATATCTTTTAAATGCCTGATGCATATGTTTATGAACTTTTGAAATTGTGGAGGACAAACATGGGTAGGAAGTTGGAACATTAAACTAGCTATTCGTGGTGTGTCATGTTTTTTTCAGACAAGAGGCAGGAGCTTCATGCAACCAGATCAGCTGCTGCTAATTGCTATCCTCGTCGTGTTTCCCTTGTCTGCCAAATATTCTCCTCTCTAGTTCCTTTCAATGAACTCATGAGTTGCAGGTGCTTCCATGTACATTAATCTTGTAGCAAACTACCAAACCCTTCTTTTTCAATTTTCCTTAAGCCTGTCAGCTTCTGACATCTTAGAGATGATTGTTTACACATCTCCTTTTTATGTGTGGCATACATACTGACATTTGCATGGATTAAATCTTTGGAGTGGTAAATCTTGAATCTGTCATGGTAGTTATTATGCTTACTAACCAGTGGCAGAGTTGGTTGGACATGTTACTTTGCATGGGCCACGGAAGAGTTCAAGAGTAGTTTTGCTTCTAACAAATTGACAATTAGCATAGCGTATTGATCTTGTCTTCTCAAACAGATTCTAAGACCTTGAAGGAGGAACAAAGAGAGGAGCTATTTGAAAGTTTAAAAGTCAATAGCTCTATTGGGTGGGAAGTGGATGTCATATGCCCAAAGGATCTATCTGCTAAAATGTTAAGAAAGTACGTCTGGCCTTTGTACCTATTAGACTGCAAACTTGTGTTGTTATCTTCATCAACAGCTGAAAGTAAAATGTGCCCTTAAGGGCATGTGCTTTTAGCACATGGACCACTGGATTCGCATTGAGATATGTGTGTGCACACTTCTCAAAGTGAATCTGCACTGAGATGTGTGCACACACACTTCTCAATGCAAATCCAGCAGTCCATGTGCTAAGAGCACATGCCCTTGAGGGCAAAAAAACCGCCTTCCAATTAACAGTCTCATTGTTTCAGGTCAAAAGTTAATCTCAATGAAATATCACATAACTCTGCCATGGGCCTTGTTAGAAAACTGCTTGACATGGGAGTTCTACTGGCAGAAGTAAGAGCATATGTTCTTGAGTTCAAAAGGATTTTTTTTATGCGGGCATGTGGCTGTCTTTGTAAGATTATTTATCCCTACATTTTTAGTAATTGTATTCCTTCTTGAAAAGGTATATATAGATACAGTGGGAGATCCTGAAAAGTATAGGATCAAGCTGACAGAAAAGTTTCCAGGAATCAAATTTGTGGTTGCCAAAAAGGCTGATAGCCTTTACCCTGTTGTTAGTGGAGCAAGTATAGTTGCAAAGGTAATTACTTGAATTAAATTTCCTTGTGTAGGTACTTTCATACAGGCTTGTGCGGCTGTGAACTGTGAAGTTGTGATGTGCAATTGCAGGTCACTAGGGACAGAGCCTTGCGAAATTGGGTGTTTGATGAAACAGCTCTGAATATGCACATGAAAACTGGATCAGGATATCCAGGAGGTAACCGATTCCTCGTTATAAATGATTTTACCAAACTCTAATCACATGACAGTGTCTCATTAAAGAACATCGAAATTAATGGTGCAGACACTGATACTAAGCAATGGTTACAAGATCACAAGCACCCAGTGTTTGGCTTCCCAACTTTAGTTCGTTTTAGCTGGGGAACTTGCACGCCCTTCTTCAAGGATGCAGTTGAGGTTACATGGTGTGTTCAAACTTCCAACCTTTATTATGCTTCCGTGCTTTCTATTCTTGAACTAGTTTTGTCAGCGTGTTTTGTGAACTGCAAAGCATTGATTATGATTCCTAACCAGTATGATTTTGCCACATGGTATATGATATAAAGGGAGTCTGATGAAGTTGACGAAGATGGGACTGGCAATGGAAGCACCAAGCGACAGGTGAAGCTTTCAAGCCTAGGCTTTACTGGTTTCAAAAGGAAGACTGAGGAGATTGAATCGAGTGGAAAAGGCCGCTGCAAATTCTTCCAGGCTCGCAAACTCGAGTTGGTCAGGAAGTTCCAGTGATGTGTGCTGATTCGGTAGTACTAATGTCTGTTGTAGAGACTAGAGTGTACCCTTTTGGAGCCTGATTTTTGGTACCTGATTTGAAACTGGTAGTAATTGTTTGTTGAGATTGGAATGGAAGATGCTGGTTTCCCCCTATTGCTACCTCTGCCTTTGCAGATGTACAGATATTTACATCTTCGCATTCAGTAGTGCGCATCCAAGAATCCAACAGATCTTCTCATCCTCGTCAGCACTTGGTATAATAATAACAGTATAGGCTGGAATTGGATGAATCAGCAGATGTTCATCCCTTTCTTGGATGCCTGCTTCAGGGCAGGCCTTTCGCCATCGATTTTAAAATTGCCTGCTTCCCAGTCGATGATGATCTCATCTTTGCCCCTGTGTACGTAAGTATATAGAGATCTGTGTCCAGTGATCCAATCATACACTGCATAAAACAATTTCAGATCAGACGCCTCATCTCGTCAGGTTCGTACGCCCAACCAAGCACCATCCCTATCCGTTTCCAGGAGCCTGTAGCAGCAGTAAGTAGTAACTGTAACTACCGTTACAGAGCAATTCCCTGTAACAGTTGGGCTTCAGCAGACACGGCTACCAGTTAACTTGTAGTATTAACAGCCAACTAATTACTTAACCAGGTAATTTGCTGGCAGTAAACCTGCCGGCGCCGTACATGTCATCATGAGAGGACGCAAAGTTTCACCGCCGCGTTGTCGGTCACGCGGCTCCGTGCCGTGCCATGCCATGCCCGTGCACAAAAAGGCATGCCCGTGTCCGGCCGTGCCCGTACTCGGTCGAAAAAGCGAGAGGTCAAGAGGTGGCGAAGGTAGCTGGCGCTCGCCGGCCGCGGGCACGTGGCGCCGGCGGTGAAGGCGGCACCGCACGCCGCCGTACCGATCGGGGCGCCGGGAAAAGGATCTTCACGTTCCAGCCATGAGCCATGAGTAGTACAGTATGTTTTTGCATCAGCTAGGCGTGCACGCACGGCACGGCGCCTCCCACGCGGGCCAACAGCTGTGCTGCCTGTGCGGTGGTCGCTTGACTAATGACGACTACTATGCCTTTTTGGCGCCCTGTCTTTGTGCAATAATCTCTGCTAATCTTTGCTAACTTGCTTTGCTGATGCAGATGCAGATGCAGATGCTCCGGTCGTCGTCGTCTTGTTATTACATACAATGTAAAATACCAGAAGCTGTAAAAGCACAGTTGGTTCAGACTTTGGTTCTGTCTGAAGAAACTGCTCTGAAAACTCATCAGAGGATGTTTGCTGCAGCCTCCGTCCGCCGTTACGCGCTCATCACGCAGCCTGATGATTGATTAAAGCAAAAACTACCGACCATCCATCATTAAAAGGTTCTTTTTTTTAGCTTTCTGTGTGTAAAACCAGACACTTCCATCGAAGGTGCTACCCCTACCTGCAACTGGGCACTGACATCTTCCCTTCCCTCCTGACCTGACCTCCCAGGATCCATTCCTGTCAACGCCGATCCCAATGCTAATAATGCAGGGCGACAGACACTGCCAGATCGACCCAGTGTCATCTCAGGGTACGTACTCCAACGCCTCACTGAACTTGCAGAGGTCCTCTTCATGTTATTCGGTGGCTCATCAGTGTTAGTGCTAATCGAAATTTTTAACTGCCATCAACTTGCATTGCACCCGACGAAAACGGGCGCGCGGCGCTGCAGAGTTAGCTTCCACCATTCCTGCAGTTTTTTTTGCTTGCCGGAGGATCTGCATTTGAGAATCCAAATCGTCTCGCTCCTTGTTTATTCAGGATTTCAGATGGCACAACCGCACAGGGCATAGACACACGCCACGCCAGGACCACGTTCCACTACATTAGTCTATTGCTCTTGCTGTTCCAAAAATACACCACCTCTGACTGACTGACTTGACTTACAGTTTCTTCTTTTTCTTCTTCTTCTTCTACGGTTCAAAACGGTCCCAGACTGCGTAACAATTAAGGCCAATTCCCCATCTCATCCAAGACTCAGGAATCTGAATCGTGTCAGTGTGGGAGATGCAGAGACTTCCTAATTGTACTCTTTGGATTTCAGTTTGAGTTGCTGACCGACCTGCAAAAGCACGTCTGAACATGAGAACTTGCATCTCATCTCGGTCATATACACATTCACACAACCAACCATGCAATTCAAAATGCGTGCAGTGGACCACTGTCCAACCATCCAGGCCGGGGAACAAAACTAGCTTAGGGCCGGTGAAAGTGAAACGAAACACCATATGATTCCCACCAAGCATGAACCCCGCGCTGCGCGCATCACATGCCTGCTTCACGTGATCCGCCAGCCGGCCCCTCTCTCCCCTGCAGAGCTGCAGAGAGGAACGTGGCGAGCAGTTAAAGAAACTGGCGGATTAGTCCTTGATCACACCAACTAACCCCGGTCTTAGACCGAATTAGACCAAGGGTTTAGCTAGCGAGCGGTGTCAGTCAAAGATGCAGCACATGATGCCCAGTTGGAACCATGCAGAAAAACAACTAGAAGCAGCACATGAATTCCCACGGCGGGGTGGTTCTCTCTAATTAAGCCCACGTTAACTCCCACAGTCTCTCCTCGATCCTTGCTCTAATCCACACACACCACGCTCAGTGTACGGTTGTGTCTTCCTCCTCCCTCGCAGGCTCGCACGCTAGCTAGCTGCAGCAGGATCGAGCCTGCGGTTGTCTCTGCCGGATGATGGGGTGTTGCAGCAGGAACAGGATTGTTTGTCCAGTGCTGCTGCTGCTGCTAGTGGTGGTGGTGCTTCTCCTGCTGAGCCCGTGTTCAGCTGAGCTGAACGCTGCAGAGGTACGAGTACGACCGGCACGGCGGCTGCTGGTGTCGCGGCCGTCGACGAGCCGGCAGAAGGCCGACCAGCAGCAGCAGAAGATGAGGGTCGGTGGCGGGAGCACGCCTTTCAAGCAGGCGGCCGCCAGCTTCGGCCGGAGGATACCCAGATCCGGCCGGAATCCCATCCAGAACAGATGAGAGATCGAGGTACGTACGGTATCAATGTATCATATTCATTCATCACGTCATACACACTGACACACATACATACACACACTGCGAGTTCATTGTTAGCTTGTGATCTACAGCTAGCAAAACGCTCCAAAAAAAAATCCTTTCTCTCCACTGGGTCACTCCTGGTTCTCTCTATAGCCATACTTCCCACTGATTTCTGAATCTCTGCACCATGTCGTTTCATGTTTCAGGGTACGGACGGTCGGTCGTCCTATGATGAGTACGTCCACGGCCGGGCCTCGGTATGTGAAGTGAAGGGCTGGTCTGGAAGAGCGCTCGATATCGAGGAGCTCAGAAGTACCACACTGCACACAGCACGATCGATCGAGCTTTGGATATTCCTTACCTGCGTCTGCTTGTGTGTACAATGCATGCAAGCTGGTACTAGCTAAACAGCCTATTCACTTGAGCTTATCAAGCGAAATCTGGCAGCTATTCAGCAGTGTTTTTCTCTCTACAACGAATCAGCCCAGCAACACTGTTGAGGCGGACGGCCACCGGCAGCTCGCGCGCGAATCCCTGGCGGAACGGGACCGACCGCTTCGCCACTGCAGCCGTAGCCGTGCGGGAGGGCGGGCGTGCAGCGACGGTGTCCGGCGGCCGGCAGGCAGAGTCGCAGAGAGGAGGGAACTCGACTTGCACGAGCTGGACCGGGCCCGGGCCCGGGCCCGGGCCGGACCTTCTGGGAAGAAAAGCAGCCTTGGGTTCTTTATGCCATATATATATATGCATGTGGGCTGCACCAGATTTTTGATGGGGTTCATAGAGTATATATACTTGTTCGTCGCCAAGAAAAAAGAGTATATATACATATACTTGTAAGACAGAAGTTTCATGTTTCAACTTATGATGATCACAAAGATGAATAGATGATCGATCATCTAATGTTGACTCATGTTTTTTTTCACTTGGGAGTTGCATTCCACCTTCCGCAGACGAAGATGATGAGAATGAATAATGTAACAGATTGTTCACCCTCTGTAATTGGAACGACAACGACATGAACAATGGTTTTCTCTTTTTTTTAGAACACGCTTAAGCGCGTATTTCAATGAACAATGGGTTTCTTCTTCCTCCTCTCAACATGAACCTTATTATTGTTTCCGCGACCGTGCGTATGCATATATGCTATTATTATTATTAGGTTGAAGCTCAGTACAAATTAGTCGCCAAGAGGTGGACTGCAGGTGTTCACGATCCACGCTGTTGCTGCATCCTTCAGGCCTTGTGTACGTGCGCACTGGGTCATCGATCCAGTGATCCAATCATCATTTGTTTGCTGCCTACGTCTTTTTGTATACATCTATCCGTCATCAGATTTTAACGAAGCACCGTCCCTAGCTAGCTAGCTACCCGTTCCGATCGAGAAAAAAAAGGTGACAGGCAGGCACGGTTAGTTAAAAGCCTAATATATAATCGACCCCGGTAATAAGTAATAACCTGGCTGTAAACCTGCCGGGTGCCGTACAGGGAGTCCGGGCAATCCTTGTGTGTTACGCGGCTGGCCGTCGCTGACCGTCGTCGTCGCGTGTGCCTGTGCGTATGAAAAGAGGAGGGGGGAGCTAGAGAAGCTAGCTAGACCTGGCGTGGTGCTCGCCGATCGCCGGGCAGGATCGGAGGAGGGCGCATGTGGCGCCGGCGGCGGCACACGCCGCCGTACCGATCGATGATCGTGGAAAAGGTGCTAGCTCCACGTTGCAGCCATGGCCTAGCCTGTATTTTTATCAGGCGTGCTCGCACGGCTCCTTCCACGCGCGGCGCGGCAACTGCCGTGGCTGTGTCTGTTGAGCGCGGTGGTCGCTTGACTCGCTGGGCCGGCCCCGCCGGCCGGCGAGCCATGGATGGATGGATCACGATCACCACGACACACCGCCACGCCTTTCTCTCTCTCTCTCATCACGCAATCTCTTCTAATATTTTGCATCAATACAGATGCTGATGCTGCTGCTCATCGTCTTTCTTACTCTGTTACAGTGTTAACTTTTTTTTCGAGATCGGACCATTCACCTACATTTCATTAAGAGGAAGTTCAAACAAATATACAAAACATACTCCAACGGCGAGTAGGCATCAGGTTATGTCAAACTAGTTCGCCTAACTATAGGATACAGTGTGGACGTAGTTTTTTTACCCTTAAGGGCATATGCCCTCACTCTCTCATTCATTGGATTCGCTTTAAGAAGTGTGTAAACACACATCTCAAAGCAGATTCACATTAAGATGTGTGTTTGCACACTTCTCAAAGCGAATCCAATGGGTAGAAGAGTGAGGGCCATTGGCGGACCCAAGGAGGGGCTGGGGTGGCTGCAGCCCCCCTCTTGACTCAAAAAACTTTTAACAAGTTTTCTTTTTTTGCAAAAGATTCTATATATTTGGTATTTTTCTATACTTATTCTATGAATCTTTACCTTTAAACATTTTGAATCAATATTGAATTATCAATCTTAGCTATATCTATTAGTGTACTGCATTGAGCAATCAAAAAAAATTTAACCTATGTTATTTAGCCTCCATCTTGACCCGTTTCTGGGTCCGCCACTGGTGAGGGCATATGCCCTCAAGGCGCAAAGAAAACTTTACCGATACGGTGTTACTCAATGCTCATCATTTCGTTTTACCGCGTTAAGTTACACCATTAACACAAACTGCTGTCCCTGTCTCGGCACTCTGCAGGATGCAAAAACCATACCTGGACTGTAAAGTGAAGTGTGGTTTCAGAGTTTCAGACTGTCCGAGATCCCGAGACCGGATGTTCATCCTGCAGTCCACCGCGCCATCTGGTAAAAAAAAGAAAGAAAAAGAATACTTAACCGACCATCGAAAAGGTAACTGGAAGCGCGTCCATAGAGATTCGTGAGTGCCTGCAACCAGTATTCGTCCTTCCTAGGCCTTGTGTAGTTCAAAAAAAATTGTAAAATTTTTTAGATTCTCCGTCACATCGAATCTTTAGACCCATGCATGTAGTATTAAATATAGATGAAAATAAAAACTAATTGTACAGTTTGGTCGAAATTGACGAGACGAATCTTTTGAGCCTAGTTAGTCCATGATTGGACAATTTTTGTTAAATACAAACAAAAATGCTACAGTGTCGATTTTGCAAAAAAAATTGGAACTAAACAAAACGCCCTACGATCCATTCCCCAGTCACCGCGACGCCGATCCCTATGCGAGTGCACGACGACACTGGCACACCGGCAGTGGCAGGCTGTCACTGAACCTGCTGCTGCTGCTGGGATCCCGCCTTTCCGCTCTCAGGCCGAAAAGTGAAAAATTTTCGGTACTGTATCACTTTCGTTTGTTTGTGACAAATATTATTCAATCATGGACTAATTAAGATCAAAAAATTCGTCTCGTGATTTCCAGCTAAACTGTGTAATTAGTTTTTATTTTCGTATATATTTAATGTTTCATGCATGTGCCACAAAATTCGATGTGACGGAGAATCTTAAAAACTTTTTGGTTTTCAGGATGAACTAAACAAGGCCTCAGTCAGTCAGTGTTAATCGGACAGGATAACAGTGAAATCTTTACCTGCATGCTCCTCCCGGCGACGCATTTGCAGGTAACATAACATCGATCCAGCAGTCCTGCCTGCGTGTTCGTTGGCGTGGCCGGAGGATCTTGCAGAACAGATCGCCCCCTCCCTCCTTGTTTATTCAGCCACCACGTTGCTATGCATTAGTCTAGTCTATTGCTGATCCAAAAGTGCTTCAAGCAGTCAAGTGTGTCTGAACTCTGAAGAATACTGCCTGAACCTCCGGATATATATATATATATATATATATATATATATATATATATATATATATATATATATATATATATATATATATATATATATATATATATATATATATATATATATATATATATATATATATATATATATATATATATATATATATATATATATATATATATATATATATATATATATTATCGAGTTCAATCCGGTCCCTAGCTGCTAATAAGTAACTAAGTATTATGACCAAAGTTCAAAAACTGGATCATGCCGGCCGGTGCCATGCTGACTTCTGATCCCTTCTCTGCTTCTCATCTCAATATCCCACTACCAACGAGAAAATACGACGAGGTGTAATGTAAACCCAATTAAGGCCTAGTTAACCAACGACCGGCCGGACAGCAGAATCGAACCATGTCGGTAATTTTCTACTGCTACTTAGCAGTAGATTAAAATAGAATCAAGGGGAAGAAACTTCGACAGGTAAGAGCAAGTGAACGCAAGACGGCAACAGCAACCAGCATGCATGTGTGGTAGAGAATTCTCCGCACGTCACGTGCCTCCATCACGTGATCCAGCACCCTCCCCTGCAGAAAGGAACGTGAGCAGCTGTCTAAAAAAACTCTACGCACCATCAGTCCTTGAGGCCAACTAATTAACCCCAGTCTTAGACCCGAATTAGGCCAAGGGTTTAGTAGTGTCAGTCAAAGATGCAGCACATGACGCCCAGTTGGGAAGATGCAGAAAAACAAGCAGCAGCACATGAATTCCCCCCACCGGATGCTCGTCTGCGGCAGGCACTGGTGCCCTAGCTAGTATTACTGTAATCTTGGTTATATACTATACTTTTTTTTTGCGAAAATTGGTTATATACTATACTATAGTAGCGCCGCTCACTAGTCGCTATGCAAGATAGGAGGTGTGGTGGTGATTATAGTATCTGACACTGAATAAAACCCCCCTCTAACCCCACGTTAACTCCCACCATGTCTCCTCGATCCTTGCTCTAATCCACACACCACACCACACGCCTCGCCCACTACTGTGTGCTGTGTCTTCCTTTCCTCCTCCATCGCAGGCTCGCACGGTGCCCAAGGAGGAACACGCCGCACGCAGCAGCAGCAGCAGTCGCCTCTCTGCAGATAGATGATGGGCTGTTGCAGCAAGAGCAGGGTTTGCCTAGTGGCGCTGCTGCTGGTGCTGCTTCTCCTGCTGAGACCGTGTTCAGCTGAGCTGAACGCTGCAGTGGTACGACCGGGACCCGCGGCACGGCGGCTGCTAGTGTCGCGGCCGTCGACGAGCCGGCAGAAGGCCGAGGAGCAGCAGATGAGGGTCGGCGGCCGGAAAACGCCCTTCAAGCAGCCTGCCGCCAGCTTCGGCCGGAGGATACCCAGATCCGGCTGGAATCCCATCCAGAACAGATGAGAGAGGTACGGTAACACGTCATACAACACACACTGACACTGACACACACTGGCACTGCTAGAGCTCACTGTTAGCTTGTACGTACACATGATCTGATCTCTATCATTTGTTAGTTCTGCTCGTGATTCGCTGACTGGAACTGAACATTCAACACGCAGCCATGCATGCGTACTGGAGGAGTCCTTCAACTCCCCACTGTTTTCTGAATCTCTCCATGGCGTACGTCGACAGGGCTCGGCGTCTGATGGACTAGTCTGGAAGCGGGCTCGAGCTCGAACAAGGAGCTCAGGAATCACACAACACACGGCACGATGAATCGAGCTTTCGGATCCTTGCGTCTGCTAGTGTTGCAATTTTGTAGTGCTAGCCTTCTCTGCTCTCCCTCTGGGGTTTAGATAGTTATATTAGTGTATGTTAATTAGCCAGTCAGATGGAATGGCTAGCAGGTTTTTTTACTGTCAAATTTTTTTTTGACTGTCATGGCTAGCAGGTTATGTCAGGGTAGCCAGCTCTTTCCCCTTCCTATTCCCACCTTCTTGTTCAGATGTTCTTTTATTGGTTTATTAGTATGCAGCTGTAATATAAACTCGGTACATGGAAGAAAGTAGTTCGTTGCTCTGTTTTATTTGTTTTTCTTGTTCTGAATCTTATCAATTTTGATCTTGAGCATCCATTATGCATGTGTCTGCCGAATATTCTGGAAGCCCGGCTCAGAACGCTGACTGGTTGAGTAGGCAATGCACACACGCTGATGACGTGTGGTGCTATAATTAAATACGCTGTATATCGTTGCCCATATATCCAGAAACAATGTTCTGCGAAAATTAAAAGCAAGAGATGCTCAATTACACACAGAGAAGTGGTTTTGCTTGGTTCTTGGATTCACTAAACAATTCGTCCAGTTCGTTTGAATTTATCAGCTGAATTTATCTATCGTTTAGTAGTGTTTTTCTTTTATAACAAATTAGCAAACAATACTTATTTGCCATAACTTTATGCCAAGCGAATTCAAATAGAATTTGGTGGGCGCATCTTCGAATAAGTTTTATCTGAATACCTTGTTTGGACTGAAATAAATCGGCAAAACCTCTGTTTCTATACGAAAAGAGATGCTCAATTGCAAACCTTGAGGAGCACAGAAACAAAAGGTCTTCAGAACTAAAGACTCCGAAAAAAAAGTGAAAAATGAGGGGATAAAAAAAAGCAGCGGACCCAAATCCCCAAAGCGGTGAAGCCCAGGCCGAAAGACAAGGCTGGTCTGGCTGGAGCAGAGCATAAACGGTCCAACGGGCCCAAAATTTGAAGGCCCCGCACTAAACAGGTGGGTTTTCCTTCAGAAAAAAAAAAAACAGGTGTGCTTTTCTCCCAAGCACAAAAATGCCCGGCGCCCGTTGCATTGCAATTTCTCCAAACTTCGATAATTAACTCTGACTAGTTCCCGCAAAGATTGCATCCAGCAGTGCAGATCATAAAAGGACGCTGAATTCTTCCAGTTTCAAGTTACTGTGTGTCAAATTTTCCATGGCCATCAGAGTTTTTTTTACATCTTCAGATGAATGTGTGAAAAAAAATAATTGTTATGTGCACTTGAATATATATATATATAGGCTACTGCTCGCGACAACCTCGTGCACACATACGTAACAACAATAATATGAATTTATGCACATGACAATTATTATTACGTATGTGTGCACTTGAATTTATAATTGTCATGTGCAAATATATATATAAAAGATAATGATCCCATGCTTCAAAAAATTATTGCAGACCATATTGTAAAATTATTGATATTAAGCCATCTGAAAACCCGTACAGTGTATATGTAGGATACTACTCTTTTTCATTCGGCACCAGGGGCAAAATAGTCTTTTCGTATACTACTTAACCCCATTACCTCATCAAACTAACAAAAGGGCCATAAAACTAAACAAAACTCGAATCTGGGTCAAATAACTAAGTTCAATCAAAAAACGGCTAAGAAACTAAGAGGCACTTTTTTTAAGGTCGAGAAAATAATTCTCTCAAAAAGAAGAGGTATCGTTGTTACCAATTTATTAATTAACATGCTACATATTTTTGCCGATTAATCCAGAAACAAAGTTGTGCAAAAATTTAAAAAAAAAAGAGCGAGATGCTCAATTACACACAGAGAAGAGGTTTTGCTTGGTTCTTTGATTCAGCAAACAATTGTTTCGAATGTTGTTTTGATGGGCACACCTTCGAATAAGGTTAACGAATGACTTTGTTTCGACTGAAATATAGTGAGAAATATTTGTTTTCTTACTAAAATTAGATATGCTTAATTGGAAACCTTGAGGAACAAAAAGAGCCAAGGTCTTCAAAAATTAAACACTCCAAAAAAAGAGTAAAAAATGAATGAAGGTATAAAAAACAGCAGACCCAAATCCCAAAAAAAAGTTGCAAGCCCAGGCCCAAATAAAAGCTTTACCCACAACAAGTCTGAGCAGAGCATAAAAGGCCCGTACAGGCCCAAAACTACAAGGGCCCAGACTGAACAGGTGGGCTTTCCTCCCAAACACAAAATGTCTTTGCCGCTCGTTGCAATGCTGCAGCCTGCAAACAATTTATTTCTCCGATCATCATTAACTCTGACTAGTTCCCGCAACGATTGCATCCTGCAGCGCAGATCATAGAAAGGACGCTGAATTCTTCCAATTTCATGTAACATTCTGTCAAATTTGTCCGTGGCCATCAGTGATTTTTACATCTTCGGATGACGTTGACGCGGCGATGGTGTCCACGTTCTCAAGCCAGCTGACCACCTCCTGTATCGCCGGCCGGCTGAAGGGCGCGGCGTCGACGCAGAGGCATGCGAGGTCGAGCACGTACAGCATCTGCGCCTCGTCCCCGCCGCCGCCGCCCGTGATCCGGTGGTCCAGCACCTCGGCGTGCCTCCCCTGCGACCGCATCTGCGCCACCCACCCGACCAGCTCCCACTGGTGCCGCTGCGTCGGCACCACCTCCACGGGGCGCCTCCCCGTGAGCAGCTCCAGCAGCACGACGCCGAAGCTGTACACGTCCCCGCGGCGCGTGGCCGCCCACTCCTGCCCGTACTCCGGCGGGATGTACCCCGGCGTTCCCACCAGCTCCGTCGTCACGTGGGTGCGGTCGGGCAGGATGAGCCTGGCGAGGCCGAAGTCCGCCACCCGGGCCTCGCCGGACTCGTCCAGGAGGATGTTGCCGGACTTGATGTCCCGGTGCACGATCCGCGGCGTGCAGTGCTCGTGGATGTGGAGCACGCCGCGGCTCGCCCCCCGCGCGATCCGGAGCCGGTCCCGCCACCGCAGCGCCTCCGCGCCGCCCGGCCGGTCGTGAAGCCAGTCGTGCAGGCTGCCGTTCGCCATGTACGGGTACAGCAGCAGCCGCAGCCGGCCGCGGATGCAGAATCCCTGGAGCGGGACCAGGTTCTCGTGCCGCGCCGACGCCGACGACAGCGTCTCCACCTCCGCGCGGAACTCGCGCTCCATCAGGCACATGTCGCCGTTGAGCTTCTTCACCGCGAGGCGCGTGCCGTCCTCCAGCTCCGCGAGGTACACCAGCCCGTAGCCGCCTGACCCGATGATGCTTGCCGGGCCGAAGTTGTTGGTCGCCTTGAGGATGTCCGGGAACTTGACGTGCTTCGCCGCGTCGCCGCCGGCCTCCGACATGATCAGGACCGTGTCCTTGGAGTCGTCGCCGTATAAATCCGTCGTGGAGTCGAACATGGACGCCTCCGCGAACTTGCCGTCGTCGCCGACTGACACTTTCGATTTCGCCCTCCTAATGGCGATCACCATGCATCCGGCCAAGACGACGATTACGATCACTCCGGAGCAGACTCCAAGAACGATGGCCACGAGGATCCTTTTGCTGACTAGCTTGGACGAAGCAGACTCGCCTCCGGCATGGGGCTTCGTACACGGGACGGCGATCACCTTGCCGCAGAGCTTCGGGTTCTCCCGAAAGAACACCGGCGGGAACGCGTCGAACTGGCCGCCCGTCGGGATCGGCCCCTCGAGGTCGTTGTACGCGACGCTGAAGACGGCGAGGAAGTTGAGCCGGTTGAGCGCCGCCGGGATAGGCCCCGTCAGACGGTTCCGGCGCAGGATTAGGAACTGCAGCTTGGTAAGGTTGCAGAGCTCCGGCGGGATTCCGCCCGAGAGGTTGTTGCTACCGACGTCAAACACCTGGAGCGTCACCAGCCGCCCCATCTCGGGCGGTATCGTGCCGTTGAGGTAGTTGTTGCTGAAGTTGAGCGTCGTGGCGACGCCGGACATCTGGTAGTACCCGCGGGCCAGCCCGTTCGCCGTCGCGTTGTTGGGCGGCTTCAGGGTGAAGGAGAGTGGCATTGGACCTATGTCGAAGTTTGCCCTGGCTTGCTCCGACGTCAGAAGCGGCAGCTCCGCCAGCGACGGCGGGATCCCGCCGGACAGCTGGTTGCCGGACAGGTCCAGGTAGTAGAGCTTCTTCAGGCTGCCGATCCAGCGCGGGATCGGGCCGGTGAGGCGGTTGTCCGCGAGGTCCAAGATGTTGAGGTCCTGCAGCTTCGACAGCCACGTTGGTATCTGGCCCGTGAGCTTGCAGTTCTTCATCACCAGCAGCCGGAGACCCCTGACATGGTCGCCGACCCAGCCGGCGTCCGGCAGGGCCTCGCCGTAGAAGTTGTACGACACGAGCAGCGCGGTGAGGTTCTCGCACCCCTGGAGGTTCCAGAACATGCCGCTGATGTTGGTGAACGAGTTTGTGGTCAACGACAGGAACTGGAGCTGGCGAAGGTTGCCGATCTCCGGCGCGACCTGCCCTCCGATCTGGTTGGTCGCCACGCGCAGCGCCTTCAGCGACGCGGAGGAGTAGATGCTCTGTGGCATTGTACCGGTGAAGCTGTTGGAGGCCACGTCGAAGATGGTGAGGTTGCCGAGGCCGGAGAAGTCAACGGCGTCGAGGTCCCCGACGAAGCGGTTGGCCCGGAGGTCGAGGTACCGGAGCGCGGTCCAGTTGCTGAGCGCCGGCGGGAGCGTGCCGGTCAGGTTGGTGTGCGCGAGCCGGAGCTCCTCGAGCTTGGGCAGCTGGCTGATGGACTCGGGCAGCTCTCCGGTGAAGTCGTTGTAGCTGAGGTCGAGAGAGACGAGGTTGCTCAGCTTGGCGATGCGCTCGGGGTGGTCGAGCCTCCCCTGTATCTTGTTCCACGGGATCAGCAGCTGCTGCAGCGGCTTCACGTCGAAGATGTCGTCGGGGAGCTCGCCGGTGAGGTTGTTCCGGCCAACGCTGAGAACGCGCAGCCGCGAGCAGTTGCCGAACCCGGAGGGGATGCCTCCGCCGAGCTGGTTCACCGAGAGGTCAAGCACGGCGAGGTCCGGGGTGGTCGTGCAGAACGACGGGATGACGCCCTGGAAGCTGTTGTTGCTGGCGTTGAGCGACACGAGGCTCGGCGTGTGGGCCCAGATCGCGGACGGGAACTGCCCCGCCAGGTAGTTGCTCGACACGTCGAGCGCCTGCAGCGGCAGCGCGCCACCGGCGCCCACGGCCGGCGGCAGGTCCGGCAGCGAGCCGGACAGAAGGTTGTAGCTGACGTCGACGACGGCGACATTGGGCAGCGAGAGCAGCACCGCCGGGAACGCGCCGCCGAGGCTGTTGCCGGAGAGGTTGAGGTGCGTGAGCGCGCTGAGGTTGGCGACCGCGGGCGAGATGGTGCCGCCGAGCCCGCGGCGCGGCAGCCGGAGGCGCGTGACGGCTCCATCGCCGTTGCCGTCGGCGCCGCAGCCCACGCCGTCCCACGTGCAGCAGTCGGGCGACCCGCCACGCCACGACGCGTTCAGGCCGTCGCCGGGCCGCGGCGAGAGGTCGGCGAGCAAGGACAGCAGGGCCTCCCTCTCCTCCCCCGTGCACGCCGCGCCGGCGCGGCCGCTGAGACAGGGAGACAGCAGCACCAGGATTAGTAGTAGCAGCGTCGTCAGCGTCACCTCCGACGAGGCGATGACACGGCGACTCAGCTGCATCGGCCGATGCCGAACTGCCATGAACCTCCTGAGTTCCGGGCGCTACGCATTTTTGTGGTCAATGGGGTCACAGAATTCGAGGACCCCGAAAGAGAAGCTTCCCTCCAATTGTCTTATCTTAATGCAAAGATGCATGCCCAGCTCGCTGACTTTGGGTCTTGATGAAAAGAATAGGATTATCCAACTGTCAATTACTGGCTGATGCTCTATCAAAATGCAGGTCAACTGCAGACAGCTGACATTATGCAAGTAGTAGTAATTGCTAATGCGCTGCAAGTCATGTTTCTGTTGTGGCCTTGCAGGGGAGGCTAGGGGTAGGGTTGACTTCTGAGATTGCCCCTTGTGGCTGAACTAGCTGTGACTTTTGAGATTCCGCGTGTGAAGAGCAGTTTAAGCCTCCAATTAAGGACCAAGTTGCAATTTGTCTACAACTGATAAGTGGTGGGTTATGGCTAGTTGATCAGGGAGAATATTAGGATCAAGTGCGTGTACGAGTACTAGATTAGTGATGCTTTGAGTTCATCGATGTCGCACTAGCCTTACGTGTTGTGATGGCAACTGCAGGATGGTTTTTTTTTTTTTTGATATTGTTCTTTTCTGTTGCCGTTCAGGTCCTTGGCGAATGAAAATGCTAGAAGGTGCAAGCCTGACGTAAGTATTTGATATTTCTCTGTCATGATTTTGAGTTTTTTTATAACAAAATGTTACATTAAGACTTGTCTACAAGGAATAGATAGTATGCATTTTCATTCTATTGGGCAAGGAATTTGTTTATTTCATAAGACACTGTATGCGTTCGCTGCCCTTATCTCCCCCCTTCATCTGTGCTTTAAGATTCGTGCCAGCACCCTTGGCAGTTGGCAGGTTGCTTGGTGCAGTCCTTGTTGCTATGTTGCATGAACGAGATATGTTTGGCTGAGATCATTTCAGAAGGATTCTCTCTTCTTGGCATTAGTGTTGGGGGTGATCTCTGTCGATTCGATTCTTATTGTTGCCGTAATGCTATCAAAATTTTGCTAAGATGCTACTAAATTTCGAATATTTCTTTCAACATTAGTTAAATCTGATTTAAAATAATTGTAATTTGTGCCAAATTTATTTGGTCAAATCTAACCATTTTTTGTCATAATACAATATATATTTCTTATTTAAATCAGGAGTAAAATCAAAATAGCTTTAGAAACCGGGAGCAAAATCGTATGGACATATTTCTCCTTTTGTATAAAAGTTAACACCTTCGGTGAAAAGACGATGGAATAGAGATAAATGGTGCATCATTTTGAAAACACAAGGATAATTTCACAAAGTTCAAAAAACAGCGGCAAAACTATAATTTCGATACAAAAAGGGTAAAAATGCAAGAGCCTCAACTTTAACTTTATGTCACACTTCCTCCATTTGAAGTTATAAGTCATTTTAAGAATCTTTAAGAGTAAAAACATCTCAAAATTAACTAAATTTATATGATAAGATAATAACTAATTATTGTTAGATTTTTATTAATTATATTTCCATAGTATATTTGTTTGATGTTATATTTTTAATAATTTTAATTAAACTTAAAATATTTTGACTCTCGTGTATAAATTCTGAATTTCGAAGAAAGCGGGCAACACCGTTCGATCAATCCACCGCATCGGATCCGAATCGGGCGGCCAATCTTGTTGCTCCACATATGACAGCATGCCAGCAACAACCGCTGGGTCCAAACCAGAGCTCGCTACGGCCCGGTCGCTGCTCCCGCGGCGGCAGCGGGCAGCGTCCGCCTGTCGTGGGGTCGTGGCCTCGTGGGGACGGGGGCGGACGCGGATACGGACGCCACGCGTACCGGCTCCACTCGGCCCGCCAGCGGAGTAGGCCACGCCGTCGATCTAGCCACCACCGTGGTGTCGAAGAGGCGCGGGATGGAGTGAAGCGGGCGGTTGCCCATGAAGCCCTCGGGCGACACTCGATGGGCGGCTGGGCGTTCGATGCTCCGGCTGCCGATGCGGTTGTGGGCAGGCAATGTCAAAGTCTGCGTGGTAAAATTTGGATTTTTTCTTCTCAAAATCCTACTGTGCGTTGAATCCCCTGTTATTATTGCATGATTTTTGGGGGAATTTGTGGTGGATTCAACTGCAGGAAGACTACACCTGCATTTAGCTGCATAAGAGTCCAAATCTGTATAGGTAGATGTAGTTCTGTACATTGCTAACTAGGTTATGTGGTATTTGCTTTGCAGTAGCAGTGCAGCATCAAGTAGTGCTGAAAATTGTGTTAGGTCGGCCCATATGGACACTGCACAAAGAGATATGAGAACCTCATTTTTGCATTATAGATTTAAAACTTACAAGATATATCTGGTGATTATATCCAATCTGGTGGATACACAAGAAAGGGATGCCAAGTGAGCTGATTTCGGATATCTTTACCCTTGTTTTCAGCACTGTATTTGTAGTGGTAACCCGAGCATTTAAACCCTGGCTTTCTTAAAAGCAGAGTTAATCTCCTTTAAAAGAAATATATACAATCTGATGACAATGCTGCACAATTTCATTACAATGTTCAAACAGCAGTAGTTCTAAAAAGGGCTAAAAAAGGTTCTAAAAAGAGTTCAATAATTTGTATATTGCAGTAATAAGGTTCAAGTGGATGTATGAAAGTACAAGAGGTAATAAAGTAACATAGTCATAGTCATTACTGCTACCGCCTGTGTAGGGGGACAACGTTTTCCGTGTGGTCGTCATATACCAACCGTGCTATCAGGAAGCATGCAAGCAATGAAAGAGCAGCAAGTCCACCGAAAATGACACCGAAAGCAACTGCCAAGATGGTCTTCTTGTGGCTTCTTTTCATTGAGGCTGGAGGTGCTTCGACCGGGCCACAATGGATGCTGAGTGTAGGGCCACATAGGTTGGAATTCCCAATGTAGCTAGAATTTGTAAAGGTATTAAACTGTCCTCCACTTGGAACTGGCCCTTCTAGGTCGTTGTTAGACACATTGAACCAAGAAAGGAAGTGAAGATTACTCAATGCAGATGGGAGTTCACCTGTGAGCTGGTTATTTGACAAGTCTAGAGTCTGCAGGTTGGTGAGGTTGCAAATTTGTTGTGGTATTTCTCCAGATAAACTGTTAGTGCTAAAGTTGAGGACATTGAGCACTTTCAACTGACCAATCCCTTGGGGAATTATGCCTGTCAAGCTATTGTTGCATAGATTCAATACATTGGGGAAAGCATTGATCAAACGGTATTGACGTGATTGTGTCCAAAATACAGGTAACTCAAGGAACTTTGGGTCCAACTTGGCAGCATTCTTCTCAGATTGTAGCATTGGCATCTCCATCAATTCAGGTGGGATATCCCCTGTGAGCCTGTTGCTTGATACGTCCAGAAAGAAGAGGAGTTCCAGCCTGTTAATCCAGGATGGTATTGTTCCAGTAAGGTGATTGTATGATAGATCTAATATCTCCAACTTTCTGAGCTTCGATAGCCAAAGAGGGATTTTCCCAACCAATGGGCAGGCATCTATGGTCAGTATCTGAAGATTGTCAAAACTATCAATTTCTTCGTCCTGTGGCATGGTTTCACCATGGAAGTTGGTTCCTATAAATAGGGTGGTGAGGTTCTTGCACCTCTTTAGGCACCGTATCACATTTGCGATATCTGTCAAACTGTTATTTGTCAGCGAAAGGAAGGACAGGGACTTAAGATCTCCTATTCTTGGTGAGAGCTGACCATGAAAATTGTTGTATGACAACCGCAGTGCAATTAGATTGCTGCATGCATATATGCTTTCAGGAATTGTTCCATTGAATTTGTTCAGTGAAAAATCTACAGTCCTCAGATCCAATTGGGTGAAGTTAACTTCGCTAAGATCTCCCATAAAACTGTTATTTCTGATGGTGATATACCTGAGACTTGTGCAGTTACCTAGGGTCGATGGCAGCTCTCCGAACATCAGGTTGTTGTCTAAGTGGAGCTCCTCCAATCTTACCAGCTGCCCAATAGAGTCTGGCATCTTGCCACTGAGTTCATTTGATCCAAGATTAAGGAAAACCAGATTACCGAGTTTGACAAGGCTGGAACCATCAAGTGTCCCTTGCAAATTATTGTTTGGAAAAGAAGGTGCTCCAATAAGGTAGCATTGAACAGTTCATGAGGTAGAGCACTGGCAAGTTTGTTGTGGCCAGCCTTGAGTACTTTCAACGTTGAGCAATTGCCAAACTCTGGGGAAATAGTGCCAGTGAACTTATTTAAACTAAGGTCAAGCATGGCAAGTGATGGGGAGTGGTTGCAAATAGATGGGATTTGTCCCGTAAAGCTGTTGTTGCTTGCATTAAGAGCGACCAGATTGTTCATCACTTGCAGTGTTGTGGATGGTAGCTGTCCTGTAAAGAAGTTACTTGAGATATTCAGTACCTTGAGAGGAAGGCTAGTATTTGAGGATTGACTTTCTTGCAGAGGACCAGATAGGTGGTTGAAGCTGACATCCAGGATGATGATTCTGCTAGAAAACACCATTTCTGCTGGTAGATTGCCATAGAGTGAATTGTGGGACAGGTTGAGGTGCAGCAACCCTGTAAGATTGCTGAGAGATGGTGGGATCCTCCCTTGGAGCCCTTTAGAAGACAGCGAGACTCCTGTGACCATGCCATCGAAGCTGCAGGTAATTCCTTCCCATCTGCAGCAATCTGTGCTGTTGGCCCATGAGACACTGAGGCTTCCCTTGCCCTCCTGTGAGAGCCCATCTCGGAAGTCAATGAGGGAGCTCTTCTCTTGCTCCGTGCAAGAGCTGGCGAGAGAGGCACAGGAGAGGAGGACGAAGGCAAGACCAAAGAAAGGTACAGGTAATTTGGAGGTGCTACTGTTGCTTCTTGGCAAATTCACTGACTGCATGATTCTCTCATGAAACTCACCTGCTGCAGAGATGCTTGTTAATGAAAACAGAGCAGTCCAGTTGTTGTATATATAGATCTAAAGATCTCAACTGAAAAGAGAAGAAGAAAACTGGGCACTTGTTGATGATGTAAATTGCATAACTCTGCAAATAAAAAAAATGCGGAAAGTCAACCGCACAAACTTACAGTAGAATGTTAAGCACTGGAGAAGTTGCTGGGTAAGTACGGTTAGAGCCACTGAACATTTCCAAGCCTGTTATATATTGTATCGGAGATTACACCTTCGGTGTTCCAGTCCAAGTCTTTTCAATATAAGATAAACGTCAAAGAGATACACTTTAAGTTATATTTTTGGAAACACAGTAAGGTGAGTCCCACACAGACTTGTGAAGGAAATTCAGTAGCGAGTTCTTGCAGTTGCAGTGAAGAGGCCATAAGTCCATAACAGGGTATGTCAGCAGTGTGATGTACTCATGTAGCAGTTGGGGATGACTATGAATGTTTTCATGGACCTTGATTCCCACCTTGACTTAGTCAATGTTGTCTCCATCAACTTCCCATGTACTGTTGCTTTTGCTTGTGGACGATGCAGATTGCCTATGGTCTACACACTAACTCCTTGGCTGTTCTGTCTTAAGCTTCCTCGTTCCTCCTTCACTGCCTGTGGATCATCAGCATGAACCTTACTTGACCTTCATCGCTCACTGTTGGCCATCATATCCCATCCATTACCTGTACATCACAAACCAAAAGATACAAATAACACACATATCAACTCGATGCCTTTGATAGTTCACCATGGTCAAGCTCAATTGAACACAACCAAAAGCCTCATATCATCTTATCAATTACTCATCATAATACAGAGGACACACTATCTCACTAGTTGTTTTATGAAATGCAAAGTCATGTGCAGTTTGCCCCACCCCAATACAGAGGACGCAGCATCTCACTAGTTTTATGAAATGCAAAGTCAGTTTGCCTCACCCCCTCTGTTAGTTTGTCTTTTTTTTTTTCTGGAGCCTCTTGCATATGAAGAAATACAGAAGATGTTTGTTTTGTTGAAAACTTCACTTTTTTTTTTCATCGGCACCAATGTGTAATACTGGGAAATATTTATCTCGGTGTTGAAGTCCCAACAGGCAACACCCTAGTGAAAAAAGAACATTATGCTGTTTTTCTAGCAGACTATGACTATATAGAGATTACCATTTACCAATATACCATTCCCCATCTTAATTGTCTTTTTCATCGTCCTGTATTCTTATTTATCTTTATCTTCTCATCATATGCTGACTAAATGACTAATCATCTTGTCCCTACTCCAATGGCATCCACCTTTCAACCAAAAGGCATCACCTCGAAAGAAATGTAAACTACTCTAACAATATTTCCAAGTGGAGTAGGCACCTAACAAGGAAGTACTACTGCAAACTGCAAGCTCTTGATCGGAAGCAATGGATGCTGCTCCGGCGACATTGGTGGCTGCAGTTGCCGTCGTCCTCGCGGTTGTAGCATCGGTCCCAGTACTGCTCCGTCTCCTCTCTGCCAGCGCCGGCGGCAAGAAGACGAATCCAAAAGCACCCCTGCCTCCCGGTTCATTCGGTCTGCCTTTCATCGGGCAGACGCTGAGCCTGCTCCGCGCCCTCCGCGCCAACACCGCCGACGACTGGCTCCGGCGGTGCGTGGCCACGTACGGGCCCGTGTCGCGGCTGCGCCTCTTCGGCTGCCCGACGGCCTTCCTCGTCGGCACCTCCGCCAACAAGTTCATCTTCGCCAGCGCTGCGGTGACCGCCAAGGCTCCCGAGTCCTTCGCCCGGATGGTGGGCCGCCGGACGATCAGGGACGTGGTCGGCGACGAGCACCGCCGCGTCAGGGCCATGATGGTGCAGTTCCTCAGGGTGGACGCCGTCAAGAGGCACGTCGCCAGCATGGACGGCGAGGTCCGGCGCCACCTCGACGCCGAGTGGCGCGGCCGGGGCACCGTGGCCGTGATGCCGTCCATGAAGTCGCTCACCTTCGACGTCATGTGCACCGCCATCTTCGGCCTCGGGACGGGCGCTGTTCGCCGGGAGCTCTGGACGGAGTTCCAGGAGCTGGTGAGGGGCATCTGGGAGGTCCCGGTCGACCTGCCCTTCACCACCTACAGCCGGTGCCTCGCCGCGAGCCAGCGTGGGCGGCGTGCCGTCGCCGGGGTCATCCAGGAGAGGAGGACCAAGCTGGAGCGCGGGGAGAGCTCGCCGGCCAGCGACGTTGTCACCCTCATGCTCGCGGAGGGCCTGCCCGACGAGGAGATCATCGACAACGTCATGTTTCTCATGGTCGCCGCGCACGACACCACCGCCGCCCTCCTCACCTTCCTCATCCGGCAGCTCGACGCCGACAAGGACGCCTACGACAAAGTTGTCCAGGGTAATTAGCTTCATCATAGTTGTTAGCTCTAGCATACACGCTGTGATGCTGACGCTGATGGGTTCCATGAACGATGGAATGAATTTGATCAGAGCAAGAAGAGATTGCGCGGAGCAAGGCGGCCGGGGAGGCTCTGACATGGGAGGACCTCGGCAGGATGCGGTACACCTGGGCGGCGGCGCTGGAGACGCTGCGGATGGTGCCTCCAGTGTTCACCATGATGAGGAAGACGGTGGACGACGTCGAGTACGGCGGCTACCTCATACCAAAGGGCTGGCAGGTGATCCACGCGGCCAACATGACGCAGTGGGACCCGGCCATCTTCCCGGAGCCCGGCAGGTTCGACCCGGCTCGGTTCGAGAACGCGTCGGCTGTGCCGCCCTTCGCCTTCGTGCCGTTCGGTGGCGGCGCGCGTGTCTGCCCCGGGAACGAGTTCGCCAGGGTCGAGACGCTGGTGGCCATGCACCACATCGTAACGCGCTTCAGGTGGAAGCTCGCCGCCGGCTGCGACCGCAGCTTCTCCAGGTTCCCGTTGCCATACCCGTCTCAGGGCCTCCTCATCGACATCGAGCCTATTCAGAAATGAATGCGCGCTCGATTGCCTTGTAAAGTTCAGTAGCAGCCATAGTTCAGTTTGCTGGCTGTGAATTTGCAGTAAATTTTGGGTTGTTTCACTTGCTTGTCAGTAATTAAGCCACTAACCTGAAACTGAACCATCGACCAATCTACAGTTTATATTTCGGGTTTGCTTGATGTACAAAAGTTAACTGAATTTTACATACAGAGAAGAATCCTAATCACCACCAAAATTTACAAAATGTACAACACGGCTAACTTTTTTCATTTTTCACTATGTCAAACGCCCACTCTTGTGGCTTTCTGCACATAGATCAATGCAGCTTGTTTCAGTTCTGGCACCTACTGTTTTCGGACAAGAATAGGTACCGGAATCTTGAATCGAATGGGATGACGCTGAAACTGCGCACTCCAAGAAGGCGCTGCTTATGCGACGATGACGTATCTTGGATTGCAGTGACTTGATCTAGCGTTAGATGACGGCAGATCCAGTCGGCAAGCAGAGAGTCCTCCACAATGCCCTTGGCATAGCTCTGCAGTAACTTGGGGACTATAAGCTCTCCCTTGTCATTGATACCAACTGATGCTCGGATGTAGTCTCTCATTGATTCTTGAAGCTCGTCTCGAACATTTTCAGCAGAGAAAATCCTTACCTGGGTGATAGGAAGTTACCATTCCCAAAACATGAATATGGAATAACTCGGTTTAAGTATTATTGCATCTTTACTGTGCACACTGGAAACAGAATTTCTTGTTAACAGAGTTCCATTGTTACTCATTCACTTACCGCAGGTGAAGAGAACATCCCACAACAGAGGGCAAAGAGCACACGAGGCTCAGGGTCATCGATTGAATATTTCTTGAGATTCTCTGATGTTTTAAATTTGTGAAGGGCCAGCATCAAGGACTGAAACAGAGGAGAATAGTAAGATGGATTTTTATCTTGTATGATGAAATAGAGGAACCTGAAATGAGGAACAAAGTTATACGAGTTGTGGCCGGTGCACTGGAGTCTTCATCTTCAGAATCACAAACTCTATTTCAGCTGCACTGACAGGCTGCCCACCGATCGTGTAACAGGCCTGCAACATTATCTCTAGCTTGTCAAATTACTATATACTGAAAATTCAGAGAAAGTTATAGACCAAAGACACATTTAATCAAACCTTTTGCATTAGTGCGAAAAGCTTAATGTCATTTTCAGGGACACCGTATGCCAAATAAGCCTAGTAAAGTTCAAGTAAACATGCACAGTGTTCAGGGTGCATAATATTTTGACAATAATGAACGGGAAAAAAACATCAACTTCTATCTGTAAACAAGTAACTTAGTGACATCTTAAAAAAGGTGATAGATCATACTTACATGCATTATTAATGCATTGTACAGGTTAATCCAAAATGCTAACCGTTCATCACAGTTCATACAAAAAGGGTCAACCTTTGATAGTTGCTCCACAAGAAATCTGCAAAAGGAGAAAGGGAGAAATAATTGTTAAGTTTACAAGTAAATTGTAGTGCTGCTTAGTTGTAAAATTTTCAGCATTCAATGTGTTAATTATAATCAATAACTGAAGGCAAGTGTTTAACTGGAAACCTGAACTTTTTCAGAGCTCCAGATGCATATTCAAGTTGTTCATTGCCAATATACATCCAAGACACTTCAGCTACTGAACAATAGCTTCCAATGTCTCTCCGTGCTTCCTTCCCATTAACATTGTATGGGTCAAAGTTTCTAACATCATCAACAATACCATCATCATGGTTCAAGTCAATTGAAGGACTGAGCAGCACTGAGGCTATTACAGATGAATCTGATAAAGTAGTCAATGTTGAACCAGACAGACGTTCTGCTGATGAAGATGAATTAGCAAAAGGCTCCTCTGGTGATATCTTGGAAGATGTAGATAAATGAAGGAAGATATCTTTCATGGAGCGCACCATCTCTTCAGAGAGCTGATTTGGATTATTCCACAAATTTCCACTCATGTTGCTTCTCTTCAAATTGGGCTGGCTAAATGGTAACACATCTATCTTCTGATCTTCTTTGCCTTCTTTTTCCATAGAGCATGCCTCTTGCATCTGCAGGGATACAATGATATTTTTCTTAACTGAAAATTTTAATTTTCATAGGTCCCAAAATGTGTATGTAAAACTGAGAAACATGAATACAGTGGAGAGTAGGACCTCTTCATCTTGGTGTTCCAACAGTCCAGTTAAAGAAACATCTTGGTGCTTTTCTAGCAGCATATTTAGAGACACCCGTTCTCCATCTTCAGTGGCTTTTTCGTCATTCTGTTGATCTTCAGGTTCAGTTGAAAAATCTTCTTCCACTGGGTGATAAACTCTGAATCTCAAATCTCTTAACACTTGTCCGGGCTTAGAAAATTGACAAAGAAACAGTCACTATTTTCATAGTAAAAAGTGTAATTTTAGAAAAGAGATTTAAACTTTGAAGATAACCTACCTCTTCCCCTGTACAATTGGAAGCTGTGGAGGGTTGACAAGCTGATGCTGTAGGTAGCAAGCATCCTGGCTTATTTTCTGCAAGTAGCCTTTCATTCCTTGCATGACATAACTGATAATGCAGGTGATTTAGGTCCTCCTCAAGCTTTGTGATAGCGATTTCCAAAGAGGATATGCTAATTAATAGCTCATGTGCCTTTAAAAGAGATAGGATATCATAAGATTGCTGGGTCCATGACGAGTGTCACAAAAAAAATGAATACATTAATACTCTTAACTAAATTGTGCACCTTGTCTGGAAGCTTTATAGATGACTTAAGTATCAGCGCCGCATTATATGTTATGGCATCTGCCAACGCCAGATGCAAATCAATCTCTTCTTGGAGTTGCCTTTGCAATTTCTTAACCTGTACAGGTATGTCAAGACTAGAGTATTACACTTAGTACACAATCACATCTAGGAATATCTGCTTTTTGTTCTTTTGAACTTGCAAAAAGATATTCTCCTGTCACAGAAGCTATTCAAGCTTTCCTTATCAAAGGTGTCCATGGAAAACTGCTTGAACCACAATGATGCTGTTACTGATGAAGTTAAAGGCATATGGGAAGGCATGAGTAAAAAAACGCACACAATTTTAACGAACTTTGTATATTCAGATAACAAATTTTAGATACTGGATTTCATCAGAGGACCACTCTCATCTGCAATTTTCAATGAAGCACTGGATATGCCACGGCCAATATCAGCCAGCTTCCATTTAGCAGGAACAGAGCCCATCACAACTTGAAACAAGGCGGAATTCTTTCAACTGAAAACATCATGCTACAAAATTCAAAATTGTAGAGTTCATAGACCAAGGAAAAGACACTCACTTCCTGCTCGAGCTGCGATCTGTACCGTTGCATGATGCACCTTCGTGCCCCTTCCCTCTTGGCACTACCAATGCTGCTATCATCCTACAAAGAAAAACACAAACACCAGATCAGTACCTGCATGAATAGAGGCGAGGGCCCACTCTCGAACACGGAATAGATTTCACAGATCACCTGAGGCCTTGTTTACTTCCCAGAAAATTTTGCAAAATTTTTCACATTCCCTGTCACATCGAATCTTTAGACGCATGCATGGAGTATTAAATATAGACGAAAATAAAAACTAATTGTATAGTTTGGTCGAAATTGACGAGACGAATCTTTTGAGCCTAGTTAGTCTATGATTGAACAATATTTGTCAAATACAAACGAAAATGCTACAGTGTCCATTTCCCAAAATTTTTCGGAACTAAACAAGGCCTGAAACAGTTTGGGAACCAATGCAAGAAACGAGGCATTCCGTCGGACGATACATCCGAGGCAGGAAAGTGACAACTCCACAAGTACAGTACATACAGTGAAGAACTAGCACAAGGGAAAGCGACGATTCATCTGGGCTGGGCCCCCTCTCGAACACGGAATGCGAAGCAATCAGACATCGTCTGGAGCTGATGCTACCTCACTACCCTACCCGATGCACAAGACAACACCGCAGATTCTTGCCAATGTTTTTGAGCGCAGCAAAAAACAATCCTCGAACGATGAACCCAAGTTGCGCAGAAGAAATTGCGCGGGTACTGAAAAGATGGCAGAAGCGCGAGCGAATGCGAAGGCGGAAGAAAAACCAAAAGAGAGAGACTTTGATCATAATCATAAGGGAAGCAAGAACCAACCCCGGAGCAGCTGGCCGATGCCGACGCCGACGCGTCGCCGGTCCCCGGGTCCGCCGACGAGGCGCCGGGTCTCCTCCGGCCGCCGCCGCCGCCGCCGGCCATCCTCCGCACCGCCCTCTGGATCGTCCCGCCCCTGCACACACGCAGACACGAAAGGAGCCAACTTTGAGCACACACACTCCAAGACCCAACGAAGCACCACACTTGCAAGTTTGAGAGAGAGAGGGACTGACAGGGTCACGGAGCGCATCTTGTCGGACGCCGCGGCCGCGGCTGCAGCGGCGGCCAGCGCGTCCTCCGCGCGCACACACAGCATCCAATCCGCGCCCGCCTCCAATTCTTTACTCCCCCTCCTCCGATCCAACCCGCGCAGCGCAGCTAGCCGTGACAGAGCAAACGACAAGGCGACCGCCGCCGCAGCCGCGGCGCATATGTGTGCACGCACGCACGCACGACACAGCCCGTGGGCAGGCAGGGCAGGGAAGCCACTGCGCCGCGAGTGGGCTGCTGCAACTATCTTCTCGGCAGCTCGTGATGACGAGCGAGAAGTGTGGCTATGATGGTGATGATGGCTGCCACGACTAGCTCCACTGAACCCGGAGCTAGCTAGGTAGTAGTAGGCGACGGATGGTTGGGCCAGTGAGGGTTGAGGGTCAGACCCACGCCATTGACGCCACACCTGTCGCTTCGCTGCGGCAATAATTGCGTTGTCCGAGAGACCTGGCGGGCGACGCAGGCAGGAGGAGGACGGCGTGCGGGGCAGGGGTAGGGCGGGGCGGGCGTCAAAAAGCGCAGCGGAGTGGTGGTGGCTGGTCGGCTCGCGCGTGGCCGCCGGGTCCCCTAGCTCCCCCGGGGGCGCGGCGCAGTGGGAGTGAAGAGGGCGAGGCCGGAGTTGGTGGAGTTGGTGAGCCAGGGGAGGGGAGCAGAGGCCCGGAGGTTTCGGCAGCTTGCTTCTGCTTGCTTGCGCTTCAAGTGGGTGGGCCGCCAGGACTCTCACAGGTCAGGACGCCAGGACGGACGACGCCGTGCCTTTTTCGCGCTGGCGCCGCGCGCGGCATGCATCTGCGTGCGTGAGACTTCCCTCCTGCTCGTCGTGCTCGTCCTTTTCAGTAACCGCCTGCCATGGTTTTTTTTGGTGTTGCTGAGCTGCGGATCGTCCTCATGGTCGTCGTCGTCAGGAGGATAATGCTGGAGGGGAGGAGGTGAGCAGATCTTGATGGCTTTTTGGTTCGGATCTCGTGTCTTGCACATGAAACTTCCGAGGTAAGTGACGTCCGTACCACGCCACGCCATCCGGATCGTCACTCCCAGCTCCAGCAGGATCGGGATCTCCGCCGAGAGTGGAGCACCGGAGCGCAGGCTGAGCTGCAGCGGCAGCCTTGCGCCCGCGCTTTCCCCTGCCTCTTCCCGTTGGTCTTCCGCATCAAAAGATGAGCCGTTTGTTTAGGTTATGTTTGGTCGTATCCGTTAAGGTTTATCATTCATATCAAATATTTAAGCATATATATGAGTACTAAATATAAATTATTTATAAAACTAAAAATACAATTAGAGAGTAATTTACTAGACGATTTTTTAACCTAATTAGTCTATAACTGAATACTAATTATTAAATAAAAGAAAATGCTATAGTGGCTGTTAACAACCCTAACTAAACACTTCCTTAATTTCTAAAAAGTATTTAAAAAGTTTCAAAATTTGTTGTCGCATCGAATTTTACGGTAACTACATAAAGCATTAAATATAAACAAAAATAAAAACTTATACAATTTATCTGTAATTTACGAGGCAAATTTTTTAAATTTAATTAGTTTATAATTAGATAATATTTAATAAATATAAACAAAAGTGCTACTATATCTAAAACCAAAAACTTTTGGACAACTGAACAGGCCTCACTACTGCTCGTACGAGTAGTAGCTCTGAAGTCAATGCGATGCCAGGGTGTTTTGCTCTGTGACAGTGAGTGAGTGACAGGGTTTATTAGGGTGGTCTATAGTGGCTCCACTGCTACAGTGCCACTCCTCTATTATTTACCTCCATAAAACCAGTCTTGATTGTGGTCTACGTTAACCTGTAGCTCATGGCCGTTTACAGCGTTTGGCGTTATTCATTTTGTTTTTATGATGAAGCTTTAGTTGCACCTTCACTGTTCAAGCTTTAGTCACTGGTCACTCGTTTGATATGAACCACGCCTGCAGTAAAGGAAAAGGCTATCAGTCACCTCGTGAAGCTTTATCCGAATATTTTGAACAATGTAAAAGATGTTTGGATTTTAGTAGAGACAAGCAGACATGAACTTTTTGACCGTCAAATCTATCGTCCAGTTTTTGCCAAAACGCTGGCAGAAAAAGGAGGTTAATTTGAACAAGTAATGGTAGTAGTAGTAGGATGGAGTAGAAGTGAGTGTTTTTTTTTTTCCGAGGATACAGATACCATGAAACAAGTAAAAGCTGTAATCCACATGTCTGTGGTCAATCACCATTTCTTTTTTTAGAGAGAGAGGAATCACCTAGACCTGTGGATAGACTGTGAGAGAGTATGTTCGATTGCAGCAAACTCTTGTTAGGCCTAATGAGCTCATGAAGACTGCTTTCATGGGTCTCGGCACCAATATTGGCATCTCACCATATCTTTAGGCGTATTTTTGAGAGGTTAAACTAGAAGTTTTTAGGATTGCACTAATATTAAATAAATATAAGTTGTTTTTTAAAAGCAACGACTAGAGTACAGTACATGCAAGAAAACCAAATTCAAGAGACAAAAAAGAGACATAATTAGGTTAGGAGTCTTAGGACAGCTTAGTTCATTGTCAAATATTACCACACCTACATTGTCTTTCACAGAAAATTGTGGCAAGTAAAATTGAAGACCGGCAGCGAAGTTTAACATAAAATGAAGTCTATGACGTACGCTGTCCATAGTTGGATAATAGTTGTCAAATACAAACGAAAGTGTTCTAATACTCAAAAAAAAATTCACCTAAAGACTAAACAAGGCCTTAGCTGGATATATGGGTTTCGCAACAGGTAACTCTCTTGAGGCCGAAATAAAATAAAATAAATAAATAAGGCCTTGTTTAGTTGGTAAAACAATTTGAGTTTGGCTACTATAGCACTTTCGTTTGTATTTAATAGTTATTGTCCAATTATGGACTAACTAAGCTTAAAAGTTTCGTCTCATAAATTACAGACAAAATATATAATTAGTTAGTTTTTCAACTAAATGTAATGCTTTACGCATACATCTAAAGATTTAATATGACGGAAAATCTTGAATTTTTTTAAAAAATTAGGAAACTAAACAAGGCCTAAATAAATAAAACTCTCGTGAGGCCTGTTGAGGTTGGGCTAGTGCCAACAATGCTGAGCAGGCCGGCCCATTTTGACCATGTGCGAACAGATTTTCTTTCTCCAAAAGTTCCACACAAGTGCCACGCTTTTAGTCAAAGTCACCATTCACCAGTCACCCGACCTGTCCGGCCGGCTGGCCCGTATAATGGCGCACGCAGCGACAGTGGTCCAGAGCAGGAGAGGCGCACAGGAAGCAGCCATGGCGAGCCCGTTGGTCAGCTCGAGCGGCCTGTGGACCGTGCTTGGGCAAGCCTCGAACGTGGCGCAGCTGGTCGGCGTCGACGCGCTCGGGCTGGTGTCCATGGTCGTGCAGGCCGCGCTGGCGGCGCGCCGCCACCGCGACGCGTGCCGGCGCCTGGCGCAGCACGTGGAGGTCGTCGGCGGCCTGCTGCGTGAGCTGGAGGTCGCCGAGCTGATGCGGCGGGAGACCACGCGGCGGCCGCTGCAGCAGCTCCATGACGCCCTCCGGCGGTGCTACGCCCTCGTCACGGCGTGCCAGGACTGCGGGTACCTCCGCAGCCTGTTCGTCGGCGCCCGGATGGCCGAAGAGCTCCGCGCCGTGGAGCAGGAGATCGACATGTTCATCCGCCTCGTCCCGCTCATCGCGCTTGTCGACACTGCACATGAACGCCAGGTCAAGGTACGTCCGTGTTTTAGCTTGTTGATTAGTTTTGGTAGTTCGTGAAACATGTGTGAACATGTGATTTGTACGGTTATAAAAATTAACAACTTATTATAGGGCCATTCATTTTGTCTATATCCGATTGAAGTGGCATCGACAAACTAATTCTGTGTATATGATGTTCTTTTATATGTGTGTATAGTTAATTTTTACAAAATAAACAGGTTAATCCAATAGATAGATGACATCAGTAATACTTGTTGACTTTAAAGTCTTTGTCCACCAGCAGGCTGCTGAAGGAGTGCCAGTTGTAATCATGAATGGGTCAAGCCATCATCACATTTCAGTCAAAGAAAGCCATCATCACATCAGGTTTTATTTTGCTTATTAAATGTAGTTGACTCAAAGTCAACAAATTGATTCCTGGCATATCAAGTTTCAAATCTATGTCATGCCTTTGAAGAAATTGGCAACATGAAAATGAAACCATGTGGATGGAAAAATAGATAATTATCGATCATAGTTGGTCGAGATTAATTTTGATTGATTTTAGATCATAGAGTTCATGCTAGAATTCTGTTTTGGGGCTTATGTAGTAGATCAATCAACTTGAATCAACTATGACTTTTTTAGATAGACCCAACTATGAATTTTCTGTACTCGTTAAACTGTGACTTTGTTTTACTTTAATTTTTTCTTGTTTCAAAAATAAAACTAATGCCTTGTTCATATGGCCACCTACTCCCCTTGTTAATTGGTGCCAATCTCTAGACATATGTAATCATGCCATCAGTTTTTTCTGTTTTACACATCATTTTTTTTTGTTTTTTACAATCATATGTTTTGAAATTTGCATTTTTTTTTAAAAAAAAGATGTTCAAATCATTGATGGTTTTGGCATAATGATTAGATTTCGAAGAAGTGTTGAGGACTTCACCAGAATACAAGTTCAAGGAGCTCCTAACATTTGTAACGTTGCAAAACAACCGTTTGCAGGTAGGTACCTCTATGATAGTATGATTTCCTTATGCTCTTAGTCGTGGACAAAAAACATATCAAGAAACTGAAATTTTCATTTCAATGTTATCGCTTCAAGAATCTCTAATGCTTGAACTGTTTTTGATACTCCATGTTTTTTAACTTGCTGCAACGGAGAGAATAAAAGTGCTTGTGTTAGGAGCTCCTTGAACTTGTGTACCACACAGAATCTCATGCATCATATAGAAAGAAAATAAGCATGAGTCATGGAAGAGCAGTCAGCTAGCTAGTAGTACTAACATATATTTAATATACATATGCAAACTCTAACCTGAAGTCCTACACTTATCTTCGAATATGATGATGTATCAAAGAAGCTTGATTGTTCTCACTGTACTTCTTTATTAGCTTAGCCAGATGAATGCTGCAGTTCCACCAGTGACAAGGATATACTATCCATAATTTCAGGAGCAATGGACTTGCAAGGACAGAAGATTCTGGACACTGAAGAACTGTTGGAGCTTTGTACCCGTACTGAAGAGAGTTGCTCAGGATTCAGAAAGTTTGAATTCTCTCAGATTGTCGATGCTACCGACTCATTCTCAGAGGATAGAAACGTTGGGTGGGGTGGTTTTGCTAAAGTTTACAAGGTAATTATACCCCAAATAGAATGAACTAACAAAATGAATGTTTGTGAGCATTATCTTCCAAATAAGTAATGCTCAATAGTCTATTTTGACATAATATAGTTCAAGCTTTATTATTAGTATAAACACTGCAGGGTGAGTTGCCTGATGGACTCATGATTGCCATCAAAAGGTTGAATGAACATGCGGCAGTATTTGATTTCAGCAGTGAATTTCTACTTGTGAGGCTTGAGCATACCAATCTAGTTAGGCTATTGGGGTGGTGCATCCATGAGAAAGAAAGAATTCTGGTGTATGAGCTCATGCACAAAGGTGGTCTGCACCAATTCATCTTTGGTATGTTTTCCTATTTTTTTTTTCTCGAACAACGCAGGAGAGCTGCCTGTCATTTCATTAAGAAGACGGAAAAACCGGTAGGCACTGGTCCAAGTACAAAAAAAAAACTCCACTCACACACACACACACACACACACACACTTCTAACAGGAGACAAGGCAACAACTAAAACCCCTGGTCAACCTAGACACCACCTAAGAGGCTAGGGACAGCGACCGAGCAAGAAGCTCTTGGAGCTTAGAAGCTCCAGCCAGCCCCCAAAAACTGCAGCCATCAGCTATCACCCGGAGCAGGTCCGGAATGCTAGGCCTAGCATGCTCGAAAATACAAGAGTTTCTGTGTTTCCAAGTTTCCCAAGCTACTAGGATAACTAAAGAATTGACCCCCTTTTGCAATTCCTTTGGAACGAGCCGAAGACTTTTCCTCCACCAGCTAGAGAATTTGGTGTCCGAAGTTGAGGGCACAAGAGCAGGTAAGTGAAGAGCTTGAAGAATTGAAAACCATATCTGCCTGGTGAAAACACACCCCACAAGGATGTGCTCTATGGTTTCTTCCTCTTGATCACAGAAAGGACAAACCTCGGAATGGGGCAAGCCTCTTTTAGCAAGTCGGTCTGCCGTCCAACATCGATTGTTGATAGCTAACCAAATAAAGAACTTGCACCGTAGTGGAGCCCAACTCTTCCAAATCTTTTTCCATGGTGCAAATTTGATGGTCCCAACAAAGAAAGCCGCATAAGCCGATTTGCTGGAGTAAGCACCTGACTGAGTTAATTTCCATCTAAACTGATCAGGTACATCCTGCTGCAAGGTCAAGCCCTCTACTAGATCCCAAATATGGAAATATTCTTCAAAGACTTGGATAGTGCGTGCCCCCTTGATATCAGCCACCCACCTCTGATTAGTTAGAGCCTCAGCAACTGTCCTTCTGTTGAGAGATCTCTTGGGAATAGCTTTGACCAAATTTGGGGCAAGATCGCTAATGGTACTTCCATTCAGCCACCTGTCCTTCCAGAATAAAATTGATTCTCCATTACCTACAATACAGTCAACTGCTAGGTGAAACATTGCTTCTGCACACTGAGGAATTTGAACATGAAAACCAGCCCAAGGTCTTGAGGGATCTGTTTTTTGGGCCCAGAGCCACCGGATCCTTAGGGCCCAGCCAAGCTTTTCTAAATTATGGATACCCAATCCACCGTACTCAAGCGGGCGCTGAACCCTTTCCCATGAAACTAAACAGTTGCCTCCATTTGCCTGTTCCTGCCCTTTCCATAAAAAACCTCTCCTCCTTTTATCCACTGCCTTGATTACCCATTTAGGGAGATCAAAGGCAATCATTAGATAAATGGGGGTGGCTGTCATGACCACCCGCACCATAATCAAGCGACCAGCCCTATTCATTAGCTGTGCCTTCCATCCTGGGAGAAGATCAGCCACTTTATCAACTAGAGGCAGCAGCACCTCTTTGGAGGGTTTGTGTATAGAAAGGGGAAGCCCAAGATATGTGCAGGGGAAATCCCTGACTGAGCAATTCAGAATTTCTGCTGTAAGCTGCAGATCCTCTGTAGAGCAGTGGATTGGAGAGATTGAGCTCTTGATTAAATTAGTATGCAGACCCGAAGCATGACCAAACAGATCTAGGATAGTCCTGATAACCTGTAGGTCCAACCTACATGGTCGCAAGAAAACCACAGCATCATCTGCATAGAAGGAGATTCGATGTCTAGCATGTTGCACCGCAAGAGGCTGGAGCAATTGCTCTCTAGTTGCATATTCCACCAAATAGTTCAGAACATTCATGACCAGTATAAAGAGCATGGGGGAGAGGGGGTCACCCTGACGGAGGCCGCGCCGATGAAAAATAGACGCACCCAGCTCACCATTAACCAAGACTTGAGTCGAAGAGGTTGATAAAATCAGACAAAGAAGGTCACACCACCTCTGACCAAAACCCACATGTTGCAGAACTTCAAGAAGAAAAGACCATGAGACCGAGTCAAAGGCTTTGGAGATATCTAATTTGAGCAAAATATGTGCCTCCTTTTTTCTATGCAAAGTTTTCACCATTTGTTGGACAAAGAGGAAATTATCTTGGATGTTCCTTCCTTTAACAAAAGCACTCTGATTTGCAGCGACCAAGGAAGGTAGAAGAGGGGCTAGTCGGTTGGCGAGAACCTTGGTTACTAATTTAGCCACACTATGAATCAAACTTATAGGTCGAAAATCTTTAACTTGAAAGGCCTCTACTTTCTTGGGGAGCAGAGAAATGAAGGCTGTGTTCAGCAATCTAACTTTGAACACATATCCCTGATGAATAGCTGATAAGGCCGACATGAGATCCCCTTTTAAGATGTTCCAACATGACTTATAAAAACGGCCAGTAAAACCATCTGGCCCAGGGGCTTTGTCCAAGGGCAAATCCTTGACTGTTTTCCACACTTCTTCCTCTGAAAAAGGAGCATCCAAAGAGGAAAGATCATGTTGCTGTACCCCAATCTCTGAAAGATCAATAGTGTAGTCTCGACCTTCGGCTGTTCCCAACACATTCTCGAAGAAATTGAGAACCGCCCCATGCTTGGCTTCCTGCGTGACAGCAACCTGATCTCCCACTTCAAGTTTGGCAATGAAATTTTTTTTCTTCCTGTATCTGGCCTGTTGGTGGAAAAAAGCCGTATTTGCATCCCCTTCACGCAGATAAAGAATTCTTGAACGTAATCTCGCAATGGTTCGCTCCAGAGAGGCCAAACCAAGACAATGAAGCTTAAGTTTCTTCCTTAACCATTCCTCACTGTCAGAAAGTTCCCGAGAGTCCCTTGCAATTTCCAGTCGATGCAGGATTTCTTTGGCCATTTCCAATTGTAGCTTAATATTTCCAACCTTTCTCTGGGCCCATTTCTGTAGGTCCCTGCTGAGGCGCTGCAATTTCAGGAACAAGCGTTCAACTGCACAGTTGGACTGTACAGGAGCATCCCAATTCGACTGGACAGCCTCAAAGAACCCCGGAACCTTTGTCCAAAAACTCTCAAAATGGAAACGTCTCTTACCACTGTTTGAGCTTTCAGCCCCAGGATGAGTAGGCAGTGGTCAGAGACAGTTGACGCTGCACTCTGTAATACTGAATCGGGAAAGATATTTTCCCAACCGATACAACAGAAAGCCCTATCCAATCTGACAAGGGTGGGACATCTTCTCTCATTTGACCAAGTATATTTGCGACCCAAAAGAGGAATTTCCTTAATCTCAGTATCATCCAAGAAACGCCGAAATCGACCCATCATTGCCCTGTCAAGATTGGCATTATTCTTATCAGCTGCCTGATAAATAAGATTGAAATCGCCAGCAACCAGCCACGGCCCATTACACAGGCTATGGACGTTCCGAAGCTCTTGCAGAAACATCATTTTTTCTTCATCTTCCTGCGGTCCATAAACACCAGTGAACCACCAGTTCCGGCCCTCCTGTTCTGAAAAATGAACAGAGATTGAATATGTGTCGACTCGGGACGCAACTGCTTGACAAAAAGTATGTTTTCCTATAACCAGAGCTAGAGAAAAAAGTGTGATTCTTCAAATCATACTTCACTCGATTCCTTTCCTTATCTCTAAAACCATTCTGATCAAATGAAAGACTTGAACAACTCCAATTCTGATCTGAATTTTTTGTCGTTTGATTCAGAATATCTTAAAATGTAAACAAAAGGATTCTAGACATGCTTGTTGCCTTAACATTTTGCAGACAAAGTAAAGGGGCCATTGCTAGACTGGTCTAAGCGACTTGATATAATTAAAGGGTTAGCAGAGGGACTTGTTTACTTGCACAAGCACTCCATGTTCTGCATTGTCCATAGGGACCTGAAACCAGAAAATGTCCTCTTGGATCATGGCATGAACCCAAAGATTTCGGATTTCGGATCAGCTGTAACTCTGAGTTCAGATGCATCAGAAGGGCATACAAGTAGGGTTGTGGGAACTTGGTAAGCAATTCACAACATTGATTGTAACAGGACTATATGCAAAACAGTTGTGTTCTTGTGCACTGATCCACTCTCCTGATTGTTTATTCAGTGGTTACAAAGCTCCAGAGTATGCATCTCGAGGCATTTATTCAGTCAAGACTGATGTTTTTAGCTTTGGGGTGTTGGCTTTAGCAGTCATCAGTGGACGAAAGAATATCATACTGGAGCATCAAGGAGACACTGTTGGTAACCTCGTAAGAGATGTGAGTGATTCCGCTTCTCAAAATGCTGAATATTTGCTTAGTTTCATCCTCTCCATATTTATTTCAAAACCTGGCATACATATGTGAATCTGGATTTACACCATAAAATCTCTGTTGACAGCTAAACCTTTATTTCAGGCATGGCAGTTGTGGCATGATGGAAGACTACATGAGCTTGTAGATCCAATATTAGGTGATGGATTTGAACTTGCTGAGGTAAAACAGTACGCTCAGGTTGCACTACTCTGCACTCAGGAAGATCCAGCAGATCGCCCCACCATGTCAGACGTTACTGTGCTCCTAAACTTTGAAAGCATAAGCCTATTGCCAGATCCCAAGCAGCCGTCTGAGTTGATTAATGGTGGTGCTACTGGCGACAAATTATCGACATATGTTAACCAGTCAAGTAGAACCATAAATATAACCATCACAAGCTCAGCTCCAGTATCAACTAGGGTCTGCATCATTGTGGAGCCAGAGACTTGAAATGTGCAAAATGATGTAAAACAGAGAATCCAGAACGTTTTCTCTTTGTGTGAATGATTTGTTTCGAATGAAATCTTTATGTAAATAATGTTATTTATTACTTTGGGAATATTACAGTTATTTTGTTTTACTTCTCCTCGATCTAGGCTCTGCTAGAGCTCGTTTTGGTGTTTGCCTTGTCTTTTTTGCTTTTTTTAGAAGGGTTCAAATCGGCAAGCTCATGATTCTTTTTCGCCAAGGCGCCTGAGCGTGTATTTCAATATTTCATTAAGAAGAGAGTACGACCACAAGATTCAAAACGAGCTCAGCCTCTCGTTAACAGGGAAAAATCTGATCTCAAAACACGCCAGAAATTTCACACTTAAGGCTTTGTTTGGATGTAGTCGGATTCGCATCAATCCACATGTGTTGGGGTGGATTGGAGTGAAACTTGAATTAAATTCCACTCCAATCCACTGAAACACACATGTGAGTGAATTGAGGTGAATCTGACAACATCCAAACAAGGCCTAAGGTGTTTGGCTAGGGGTGTTTGGTTGGGGTGTTAAAGTTATCGTAGCATTTTTAATTTATTTGATAATTTTTGTCTAATTATAGACTAATTAGACTTTTCTCGTAAATTACTCTCTAGCTGTGTTTTTTTTAAACCTTCTAGCTGAGTTTTTAGTTATGTAAATAGTTTGTATTTAATACTTCGTATATGTATCCAAATATTAGATGTGAAAGGAGTTAAGTTTAACTCCTGAAACCAGAGCCTTAGTCAAAGTCGATGTTCAGACTAATCAACTCACCTAGCCCATATGGGGTCGTCAATGGCGGCGACCAGGTCTGGAGCAGGAGAGGCGGTGGTGAGCACGGCAGGAAGCGGCCATGGCAGGCCTCTTGGACAACTCAAGCGGCGTGTGGACCGTGCTCGGGCAGGCCTCGAACGTGGCGCAGCTGGTCGGCGTCGACGCGCTCGGGCTGGTGTCCATGGTCGTGCAGGCCGCGCTGGCGGCGCGCCGCCACCGCGACGCCTGCCGTCGCCTGGCGCAGCACGTGGAGGTCGTCGGCGGCCTGCTGCGGGAGCTGGAGCTCGCCGAGCTGATGCGGCGGGAGGCTACGCGGCGGCCGCTCGAGCAGCTCCAGGGCTCACTGCGGCGGTGCTACGCGCTCGTCACGGCGTGCCAGGACTGCGGGTACCTCCGCAGCCTGTTCCTCGGCGCCCGGATGGCCGACGAGCTCCACGCTGCGGAGAAGGAGATCGACATGTTCATCCGCTTAGTCCCACTCATCGCCCTCGTCGACAGTACGCATGATCGCGATGCCAAGGTATGCGTGTTTTACCTTGCTGATTAGTAGGTAAGTACAGTATTAGTAATACTTATGAGGTGGCTTCTTGATTTGGTGCTTCAGTTCATATCTGTCTGTAATCCCATCCAAAATTCTCCTTTCATTTGACCCTAGGAAGTAGGAATTATGCTTGTGAATTGGAGTCCAATCGTCGTTATATATGCAAATGGAACAGTTTTATATTGACTGTTCCATTTTCTTCAGAATTATTTTTTAGACAATCCTAAAATATATGGCTTACTGTTCAATCATTCAATTATACATCGGTAACATCTGTAAATTTTTAACTGTTCTGTCGTTAAGTTTTCTTTCTATCGTTGTCCAGCAGACTGCCGAGGGAGTACCAGGTCTAATCACGAATGGTTCAAACCATCATGTCAGGTTAGATTAGACCTTGTTTAGTTCCGAAAAATTTCAAATTTTTCCGTCACATCGAATTTTTGGACGCATGCATGAAACATTAAATACAGATAAAAAATAACTAATTACATAATTTGTCTATAATTTGCAAGACAAATCTTTTGAGCCTAGTTAGTCCATGGTCGGACAATAATTACCAAATGCAAATGAAAGTGGTACAGTAGTCAAACCCAAAAAATTGGATTACTCAACAAGTGATTGCTCAGATGTCAAATAGCAAACTTTATCATGATTCATGACCTACAAAATCCAAAATCATATCATTATCAATTTTTATTAAGAAATCGGCATCCTAAGTGAAATTCAATACATGAGAAATTAGAAAATTACTGATCATATTTGGCTAATTAATGACTAATAACTGATTTTAGATCATACGTTCTGAAAAAAAAATCTGGAGCATAGAGTCCTGAAAAAGCATTTCTGTTATTGTATATCAGATAAGTCAGTTTCATTTGGAATATGAATTAATTTGTCTGATAAGGATTTTGCTTCCACGAATTTCTAGTATATTTGTTCATAGAGCAACAAGTTTTTTTTTACTTAAAAATCCGAGTGAACCTAATTGTGTAACCAAGCAATCTATTCTTCTGTTGAACACATTTTTCATCTTTTTTTATTGATGGTTTTGGCAAAACAATAATCTTTATTTACCATTAGGTTTCCAAGAAGTGTTTTGGACCTCACCAAAATACACATTCAAGGAGCTACTCAAGTTTGCAGTTTTGCAGAACAACCATTAGCAGGTAGACAGTCGCCACTGTAAGTTTCCTAGTTCTTGGGGACATAGAATCAACCAAAATAATAATAATAATAATAAATCAAAACTCAAATACTAAAATCTCATGGTAATGTTTTTGCTCCAAGAATCACTATTTATTTTGACATGCATAATTTATAGTACTTTACTACTGCAAAGCATAGTCCAGTTGGTCTAGTCATTCCAGCGACACCCCAAGATCCTGAATTCAAACCCTGGCTAAGGCAAATTTCAGCTAGGGTAAAAAAAACCCTCTCTGCAGTAGTCAGGGTTCGGGGAGTTTTCTTGATCAGGGACTGGGATTCTTCTCCTGTCAAGTCTGGTCCGACCTATGGACCGTGTGTGTGCGCCTTGAATGCCGCATGGCCTAGGTCCGACAGGCGCCTAATACTGTGGGGACGGTCTGTATCCCACCGACCGAGTTTTTTTCATAATACTCTACACTCACACTTTTAAACATACTGGAATAGGAACAATGAAAAGGGTGACATGTCACTAATTTAATATCTTTTATACCACTGTTGTATGCCACACAGAATTTCATATTGTATATATAAAAAATGAAATTAACATGAGTCATGGGGAGAGTATTAAGCTGCTAGTGTTACTAATATATCTGTAAGAGGCAAATTACATACTCTTCCATAAAGTTCTACACTAAATAGTTCCTTTTCAAAGTAAAATGATATTTCGGTATCCACACTACAAAAGTCTTCCAATGATTCAGTGATCTACCAAAGAAACTTGAACATTTTCATGGTATTTTTGTTTTTGATTAGCCATATCAGCAAGTGTTGCAATTCTACACTTAACATGGATAGCTTATCCATGATCCAGGAGCACTGGACTTTAGAGAACAAAAAAGTCTGGACATTGAAGAACTGTTGGAGCTTTGCATCCGTACTCAAGAGAGTTGCTCAGGATTCAGAAGGTTTGAATTCTTCCAGATTATTGATGCTACAGACAATTTCTCAGAAAGTAGAAAAATCGGGTGGGGTGGTTTTGGTACAGTTTACAAGGTAAGTATAACCCAAAACAGAAATAACTAATGGAGTGATTGCTTATCCTTTGTCTTTCAAATGTGACGGTATTTTTGTATTCTTGAAATGTTGTTTAAAAATTAAAATAGACCTAATTAATCATTGCAGGGTCAGTTGCCTGATGGATCCATGATTGCCATCAAAAGGATGGATGAAAATGCTACAGTGTTTGATTTCAGCAGTGAATTTCTGCTTGCGAGGCTTCAGCATACCAATCTAATTAGACTTTTGGGGTGGTGTATCCATGGGAAAGAAAGGATTCTAGTGTATGAGTTCATGCACAAGGGTAGCCTGCACCATTTCATCTTTGGTACACTTCCCTATGACATGTTATTTTCACAGTATGTTTCGATATAGTTCCTCCATTTGTTTTTTCTAACATGAGTAACTGGTGGGAGCTCTGCCTTTGATTAAGAAGGAAAACAAAGTTTAAACATATTTATAATTTATATAGACCCATGGGTACAAACTCCGCAGGAGCACCATATAGTTCACCTGGCAAGATTTTTCCACAACACAAAATTGCACACAAAGCAAGATTTACAGGTTGAGGTCTATGCTACTCAATGTCTTCCTCAACTCTGGATGCCACTTGCTGCACTGTTTGGAATTTAATTTCAAATATATGCCTATTGCACTCTTTCCAAAGATTCCACCCTTGTTCCACTTTATTCTTGGTTTGTTATCATAGTTGATCTGAAGCTATTCTCATTTTGATTTGTAGTGGTGCAAACTATAATTTCATTTTAATTTAAACTGAATCACAATTGTTCTTTTGCACATCTTTCAGACAAAAGAATGGGGTCGTTGCTAGACTGGTCTAAGAGAATCAATATAATCAAAGGGTTAGCTGAAGGACTTGTTTACCTTCACAAACAGTCCAAGTTATGGATTGTCCATAGGGATTTGAAACCCAAGAACATCCTATTAGATCATGACATGAACCCAAAGATTGCTGATTTTGGATCAGCTAGAACTCTGAGTTCAGATTTCGCTGAAGAGTGTACAAGCAGGGTTGTGGGGACTAGGTAAAATACACATAATTTCAATTCTAGGCTTGTGCAACAAGTGTTCCATTGTGTTAATGTCTCTCTTTTGGTGTTTATGAAGTGGCTACAAAGCTCCTGAGTACACGTCTCGAGGTGTATATTCACTAAAGACAGATGTGTTTAGCTTTGGGGTGATGGTTTTAGTGACCATCAGTGGGCGAAAGAATACCATACTGGAGAACCAAGGAGATTCTGTTGGCACCCTTGTACGAGATGTGAGTAAACATGTCATTTTAAAAGGGCTTATTCAAAATGTTGAATATTTGCAGTTGTTTTGTCCTCTGTATATTTGTATCAAAACTTTCTCCACCGTTTATGAATCTGTATTTACACTACAATATTGTTGGCGCTAAACGAATTGAAGAAAATATTTCAGGCATGGCAACTATGGAATGATGGAAGGCTACAGGAGCTTGTGGATCCAATGTTGGGTGATGAATTTGAACTTGCTGAGGTGATGCAGTATGCTCAAGTAGCACTACTCTGCGCTCAGGAGGAATCAACAGATCGCCCAACCATGTCGGATGTTGTGTCACTCTTGAACTTTCAAAGCATAAGTTTATTACCAGATCCTAAGCAGCCATCAGAGTTGTGCAAGGGAGGTGCTACTGGTGACAAGTTATCGACATATGTTAGCCAGTCAAGCAGGACCATAGACATAACAATCACAAGCTCAGCTCCTATATCAACTAGAGTCCGCATCACTGTAGACCCAGAGACCTCAAAGTAGACACAAATTAATATGTAACAGAGCATGGAGAACTTAAAATGTGATAGGTTTGGGCCGGTTCATATAGAAATGTCAAATATTTGGAGCATACAGTGTGTGGCATTACATCATTTCTACCTTTTTTTGGATTTCACCTATAATATCCAATGGCTAATCAGTAACTATCCATGTCATCAGCAGGGAAAAAAGTATTTGTATCTTTATTGTTGATATGGTGATATCTTAGTCAACTAGATGATACCCCGCGCATTGCTGCATGAATTTTATAGACATTTTAGTAGGAGAATTCATGGAGTAAATAATATTGAACTTTGTGTAAGAAAATCATGTTATAGGTATGGTTGCGCCATCTTGCTAAACTTGTAGGACAACAACAAAAATGATTATTTAAAGAACTTTTGAGGATAAAAACTACCTAAAAAAGTATCGTACATGCACAAACCATGGTTGTACACAACTCTAACAGTTTGCTAAAACTCACTTGACATATCTATAGTTTTGTCAATTCTCAAAACCAAATGTCAAGTGAAAAAAGAGGCATTCTCCAACAGTTTGCTATTTGGGCTTGGCAAAAGAACTTGGCATCTTAGGATTTTTGTCAAAATCACAAAACTGAGCCTCCAACAAGTTGGCAAAACTACTTGGCAAATTTGGATACATGTGATGCTAAGCGATGGAGGACTTGGCATATTTGCCAAGTGAAGGGAGAATTTTGCCACGCTCACAAAATTGCCAAGTAGTTTTGCCAACTTGTTGGAGGCTATTTTTTATGGTTTTGGCAAAAATCTTAGGATGCCAAGTACTTTTAGCAAACTGTTGGAGTTATTGCCAACTTGTTGGAGGCTATTTTTTATGGTTTTGGCAAAAATCTTAGGATGCCAAGTACTTTTAGCAAACTGTTGGAGTTAGTACTCCCTCCATTCCAAATTATAAATCATTCTAAGAATCTTAGAGAGTCAAATTATTTTCATGTTTGACCAAAATTATAGAAAAAAATACTAAGATTTGTAACATAAAATGAGTATACTATGAAAATATAATGAAGGAAAATCTAATGGTACTTAGTTGACATCATAATTGTTATTATCTTATTACATAAATTTAGTCAAACTTGAGATGATTTGACTCTTCAAGATTCTTGAAATGGCTTATAATTTGGGATGGAGGAAGTAGGTTATACATCAAAAGATGTTAAAAACAAAGTTGTTTTGTATGACACTATAAATTATGAAATGAAAAATTAGAAATAAGGAAATCAAGGGGACACCAATTCTCCTAGTGAGGTGGACTTCTCCTAGTGTTTTAGCATTTAAAATTTAGTATAAACTTTCCCTACTAAATGTCTCCTAGTAGGATTTTCTAGTGTTGGTATTTTATAACTACTGAAAAACACTAGGAGAATTCCACTATTTTGGTAGTGACGTGTGAACTGTTCGCTTTCCCATATGCACTTATCAACTACTACCTCAAGGTATCTGGTGAACGGATCGAAGATCTTTAGAGTTGTTGTGCAATCAAATAAAACTGCTGAGAGATTCGTTCGATAAATAAAGTTGTCTAGTTCTACACAACTAAAGATGAATCTTCAACAGAAGCGAAAGGAGTAGTAGGGTACAGAACCTTCGCTGCCACACCCACACAGCACTTCCAAATAGAAAGGCGCTGGCGCACTGCTGATTTATTGGAGAAGTACAACATGAACCGATGAGGCACTAATTCTTGCTACAGATTATTGAACTGCATGTCAGAAGCCATGGCTGCCCAAATGAACACAAATTCAGATACATATGAGCCTTCAGGCACCGGATCTTAGCAGGGACTCTATGGCCCTACGAACTAATCTCTCACATGTGTTGTAGCTACGCTCTGGCCTTCGGCTCATGCACCAGCATAACGACACACCGGTTCCTAGACACCATGGCACTGCGCCGCACCTGCATCACACCACCTCCAGGCCACCATGCACCTCCATGTGTCCCATCTGCATGAATGTCCCAGCCACTTGTCGCTTTCGATCTACCGCTCTTTTTATAGAGCCAAAGCCAAGAGCTTTCGATGAAGCAAAATAATGGGAACTGCAATGACACAATGACTGTTCACTTTACAGCTTTGGAAACTGAAAGTTAGTGCCGCGGCTGCCGCCGCCTGAGTTGTGAATACGGGTGGGAAGAGATGGTTCAGCTGCTGCATAAGGACTTGTTGTGGGATTCTAAGACGATGTGGCTTTATGAAATCGCTGCAAAATATGTTAATATGGTTCTCCTATTTAGGCAGTATATGTGTTAGAGCTTGTTGGCACACAAACACTGTCTCAGCCATCAAATCCATAATAGATTTCACCAACGAGCTGGACACTAAACCTTAGCATGCAACCAAATAAAAGAGTAACATCCACATGCATCCCACCTTTTAGCAATTACTCCCTCCATCCTAAAATTAGAACATGTTGGTACAAAAATTTGATTCTTGCACAACACACTCGATGGCTCTTAGAGGGTATGTAGAAGCTAGAGTTCTGGACCTCTTGAGCCTCAACACACGAGCTTAGCTTGGTGATCTAAATCCACCACGTGCCAGTCAATTTGACCTAAAATTGACAAGAAAGAAAACAAATATCAAATTATGGAACCTGATGGTTGTTACCAGACAGTTCCAGAATATATGGCTCAAAGAAGCCATTGACCAAAGGAAATTGACTAAAAAGTCATCTCCTAATGATAATATAATGAATTATGACATTTGTTATTTGATTATCGAGTTACTTTTAAATACTATTAATCAATTGAATTATGAACAAAAGTAAATGGATCGACTGTTTAGTCGATACGTTATGCATGCACAAGATATAGTTTATGCATGTTTATCCTTTTATTCATTAAATAAACAATAACTCATTAAAACTGGTCTAAAGGTCTACGGTCTTAACAAGTTACTTTCATAAATATATTAAATTTATATTCATCTGGTCTAGAGGTCAGAGGGCTTCAATAAATTCAACATAAATTACTAGTCTATTTAATGTCGTAATCAAATTTACACACGTGCGCTATTCGTTGAAGCTTAACACGGTCCACGAAGCACAAACAAGATATATTTACTTTTGTCATAAGTAAATTTGGTTTTTATAACCAAATTAATCATGATTAAATAAATATCTAGAATGCACAACATGTAACAATCAAGATCAACATATTAGTTATTTTAAGTTTACTTGATGATAGTTGTTTATTAGGGTTTGCTACAAGAGTTTATATTTAAAGCTCAAACTAATCTGTTGAATTTTGATTGGGCATAATATTGTTATAACGAATAAAGCATTAAACTTTAGACAATATTGATAACTTATTGAATCTATTAAATTACCAAATTAATAGAGCCAATAACTAACTTAAATCTATCTTTGTAAGAGATTAGAATAATACAACCTTACAAATAAGATCTAAGTCGATAACTAGTTCAAATCAAGCTTAACACGAGTTCGAATAATGCAGTCGTGATAAACTAAACGTGAACCATGACAATAATTACAAGCAAACCGAAGGTCGAAACCAACCGATGTAGCTCGATTTGTCGAAGGTCTTGTCGAGATCTACTCTTACTCCTACTCCTAAGGTTGGTGTCGAAGCCGAAAAAGTTTTGTATTTGATTGTGTATATCTTTTACAATGATCAGGTTTCTCATATTTATAGCCCAAAAACCTAGCCATATGTCCTAACATTACACGACTACTTCAAAAAGATCCGGATTACAATTCCTTCTCGGAATGAAACCCGACATGCATTCTCACATCTTGCCTCAATTTGACATGTCCTGATCGATTATCTCTATCCAATCTCTTATTTAGTCGATCCACTATTCAACCGCTCCTCTCTTCCACGAAGTGGGTCCATAGGCATGCAAAGCCTTGCCTCGTCAAAATTTGGGATTAACAGGACATTCTATTCTAGCATTCAAAATTTGTCCTCAAATATAAGGTATTCTAGAAGTGAGAAATAAGTTTTGCATTTAAAACTTTCCATTTATCAACCAATCACCACTAATCTTGTTGATGATAGCGTCTTATTTAGAAACAAAGTGAGGGCATATGCGTCTTTTGTGTTCTATCTTAATTTATCCTAAAAATTATAGAATACACTATATTATAGGACTGAGGGAGTACATAATTACTCTTGCTCATCAGGAAACAAAAAGGCAAAGGGCAAATGTGTCTAAAAGAAAGAAGAGTCCACAAACTCTCTCAAAAATTTGGTCCCGCCATTTTTCAGGGAAAAAAAGGAAAGATGATTTGTTTACTTTGTGTCTGTAACAAAAAAAAAAGTAATTTTTGTTGTATGTGAATGTAATTTAAAAAGTTATGTCAAACAGAAGAACTATCTATGGTCTATAAATCTAACATGTGAACCGTTAAATTTAATAGGAAAATAAATTTTGTAAGCTATGCTTTATAGGAAAGAGTAACTTTGTAAAGTTTTTAGGATATAACTTTAATGTTTTGAAAAGTAAATTTATCATGGAACTAGTGAATGTGTATATGACTGAGATGCAAGTGAACATAACACACTAGATCAGATCAGAGCTCAGAAGTACCACAAACGAATCAAAACCTCAAAACTAGCATGCATACAGTATAGCAAGCGAATCAAAATCAGCCCTCGCAGGCCGCAATCCGCAACAATACTAAATAGAAAACACATCATACCTTCCTGACAAGCTGCGCATCATTAGCACACTTGGGGAAGCATGCCTCTGTGATGCGACGAGGCCTGTAGAACTGCATGCACGCTGGAATGTTCCGCGGGAGCATGTACAAGTAGACGTCCTTCTAGGTAAGATCACCACACTTCAGACACTGCAACTGCACGTACAAGTGAGAAGACATCAAATCCGATAAAGAGCAACCAACAGTGCGAACAGAGAGCAAGCGCGGAACCGGACATGTATTCGATCTAGATGACATACGAGTACCTTCAGAAAATGCTGGATGTAGTCATCGGAGAACCCACCACGAGCAGTCATCTGTGGTGATGTAGAACCGGTACCGGTGGATGGGCATCTCACGCTTCTGCCTCGCTGTAGCACGCTTCGGCACCATGGGTGGGTCTAGGGCTGGGGCACCGGCACGATGAGATGCGAGGAGGGTGAGGGTGGTGGGTGAGGGTGGTGATGGGACCAGAACACGGGGGCTTAGGTTAATCATAAAATCCCCCTATTTTTCGTAATTCCAAGGTAGTTCGCGGGTGTGACAAACCCGTTGATTTCTTTATTGTTTAATCCTATTTATAGGATTGATAGGTTTTATGGTGCTTGTAGAGAAGAAATTTCATATATTTTTTATAAGACATCCGTCGAAGTTAGACAATATAAAACATAGTTTACCTAAATTAGAAGTGGAAGACCCATAGTTATCCTTTTTATACTCCTGTTTATCCTAACCTTGTTACTACTCTTAGTTATCATAAACCTATACCCATTTACCATTCCTTCTGTTGAGTTAAATCATAGTTAGTCTCACATGTTTCCCTGTGGATATGATAATTAAAACCTCCGGGTGAAAGCTACAACGATATCCGTACGCTTATGGATCTTTCTCTATGATTATTTTATGTGCGTTAAAAATACCAACAATGCTTTCTCTCTCTATAATTGAAAGAACAGAGAGATAGCTAATCTCCTAGTAAAACTCTAAAGAGAGTTTATGTTGGAATTGGCAATTTCGAATAGGGTGGAGAGGAGAGGAGAGGAGAGAGAGCTAGGATTTGGCACAAGTGAGAATGGGAGGAAGTGAGAGAACCCCCTTTGCTCTCATGCCCTTGGTTACTATATATATATAGGCAATAGCAAACTATGAGTGGCCCCTTGCCGGAGTTAGGTTTTACATGACACTATTCTAGGCATAAGGGGAGGCTTGACCAATATACCTTATGGGCTTCCCCAACAGTAGCTCCTTGGCTACTAGGTTATGGTCGGTATTACATGACCTAGTAGGTTATGGTCGACACAAATAAAACTTGAACACTAGTCGTGAGGATTTGCCCTTTGCAATCTACATGTGTGTGCCTCACTAAAAACTCCATATCTCAAAAACTCTATGGAAAAAATGACATGGAGAAAAGAGCACTCGCATGAATTTGGTCCATACATGTCCTAATTCCTAAAGCTTCTAACTCTAAGTACCTTGATGTGGATTTTTCTAAAATCTTCATCTTCATGCTTTGGCTCGTTTGGCCATTTCTATGACTTGGCATGTTGGTTTCACTCGGCACGTAGATCTTTGCTTCTAAAACCTTCTCGCTGGAAGCTTCTCTTGATGACATGTTCTTTCTCCATGGACCTTCGCGCCACGAGCTTCACTTGATGACATGTTCTTTCTCTAGGGACCTTCATGCCAAGAGCTTCAGTGAATGGTGTGTCCTTTCTCTAGGGACCTTCTCGCTAGGAGCTTCACCCGTAGACACATCTTCTTTTTAGGAATGTATGTGGTTGTCATAGTTGATGTAGTCAAAGTAGTCATACCCCAAGGTTGTCGTGAAGCCTCCAAATCTTCTCTCACATGCACGAGGTAGAGGACTTCATCCTTTGGTGTGTCTAGTCCTCCAGTATGCTCCCCTAGCCCTTTTGGCTGGTACTCATTACTAAAACTTCAATTGTTTGGTAGTCGATGTAGTCATAGTAGAAGTAGATGTCTGAGTTGAAGGTTGTTGATGAGCCCCTCAAGCTCCATGACGAAGGAAAGTCACTGTAGGTGTTGATGTCAAAGGTGTCTACAAAGGCTCTCAAGTCATTATAGTGCCCAAAGATGATGTCAAAGCCCCTACTACCAAGGTGTTGGTGGAAACAAGTCCTGTAGTTTGCCAAAGATGATGGTAAAGCCTCCTGGCTAAGTGTTTGGTGGAGAAAATGTTGGTGTAGATGCCGAAGATGTCAAAGCCCCTCTTACCAAAGTGTTGGCAAAGACGATGCTGAGGTAGACGCCAAAGATTATGGTGAATTTTTGCTAAACTCCTAAGGCTAAACGATTGAGTGTTCTACAAAAGTGAGCTTTTTTCACATTCTTTTTTCTAAACTCCTAAGGCTAAACTTAAGTGTTCTACAAAAGTGAGCTTTTTTCACATTCTTAGCCATCATTTTTGATCTGTCGGTCTCGAAGTAATGTGTTCTCTCATACCTTTTTTAGAGTAAAGTCCATCGGCGGTCCTTAAACTTGTTCGGATGTGTCATCCTGGTCCTTAAATTCGCAAAACGACTGTTTAGGTACCTAAACTTGTTCTGTTGTGTCATTCTGGTCCCTAAACTTAAAAATCTCCTATATAGGTCCTCAAACTTGTTCAATTGTGTCATCCTGGTCCTTAAACTTATTTTTAAGGTTCATCTGGGTCAGGACGAATCTAAAAACTCTGTATTGAAAAATAACTCATAACTTTTTCATATGAACTCAAATGAAGATAAACTTTATATCAAAATTGTAGGTAGCAACACGATTTATAACTTTGCAGTTGAAAAGTTTTTAAATTAAAATAGTTTAGGGTCCTAAAATATTTTTATAAGTTTATAGATTTTAAAATTTAAAAATTAAAATTAAATTTTATAACACTAAACGACTTCAAATAAAAAACTTTTCAACTACAAAGCTAAGGACTATAACTTGGTATAAAGTTTGTCTTCATTCGAGTTCATATAAAAAGTTATGAATTATTTTTTGATATAGAGTTTTTAGATCGCTTTGTTTTGACCCAGATGAGATTCAAAACCAAGTTTAGGGCCCGGAATGATACAGCTGAACAAATTTGAGGATATAAACGGGTGATTTCTAAGTTTAGAGACCGGAATGACACGACTGAACAAGTTTTCGGACCGAGATGACACAGACGAACAAGTTTGAGGACCTAAACGATTGATTTGTGAGTTTAAGGATCGGGATGACACGACGGTACAAATTTAGAGACCGATAGTGGACTTTACTTTTTTTTTATAAGAAACTGGAGGGGTTTGAGCCGCAATTTATATTAACATAAAAAAACTGAGTTGGTACAACAAAAACAGAGCCAAACTGCTGCTTTCTTACTATCGAGCCGACAAGTGGCGTTTTGTATTAGATTAATGTTTTTCTCCTTCGATCATGCAATACGGCAAAACTCTTGCCATCTTTTTTTTTAAAAAAAATTCTAGATATCCAAGGTTATGTAATAACTCTAAGGCTAGTCTAAATAAGAGTTTCATGTGAGTTTCATTTGTATTAAATTAGTTGTCATATAGGCTTTTTTATGACATGACGGTGTATTTAAGAATAGAGAGAAAAAATAGGTTTCATCTAGATAAAACTCTCTTGGCACGATTACCAACTCTCTATGAGTCTTAGAATTAAGAGAGTGTTTGGGACTGCTCAACTCCACATTTTTCAGCTCCGCTCCACGTTTTTTAGCCAAACGGTTTCAACTCCACGCACTCAGTTCGAGGAAAAAAGATAGAGTTATGAGAGCACCTAAAAAGATACTCCATAAACTCTAGTTTTTTGTGGAGCTGCTCCATGGTGGAGTTTATGGAGCAGTCCCAAACACCCTCTAAATGCCTATGCAACTATGAAATGAAACTCTCCATTGAGAGTGTGTGTTTCATTCATGTTTTATTTCATTTCACATGACATAGCAATCTTGGAAACAACGCTATGAAACCCCCCACTGAGACTAGTTTAAGGCTAGTCTCAATGCATAGTTTCATGACACAGTTACCAAGACTATAAACTGGTAACCGAGCCACATGAGTTTCATGGGGATGAAACTCCTCTCTCATGTGATGAAACTTCTTCATTTAATGACCCTGCCAAGTTAGCAATTTTGCTTATGTGGTACCTTATTTAATGTGCATGGGATGAAAACGGATCGGATACGGACGGATATCACCGATATCATATTTGTTTTCATATTTCTGGTCGGATTCCGGAATACGGATAATGTCAATCATGTCGGATAAGATATGATTGGATGTCGACATCATAAATATATGATTTAAGTATTCGGATACCGATACGGTATCGGATGTTGAATATTCGGACTCGAATACGGATATATCTAAACCCCTCTAAACGAATTCGGTCTCGAATACGGTCGGAAAATATCCATACCGTTTTCATCCCTAGCCATGACACTCTCATAAAACATACATTAAGACTAGCCTAACGCACCAAGCTAGGTGTCTTCGGCATTATCATTCACCAAACTTCATATCTAGAGATTTATCTAGAACCGGTTACTCCCTTGGTCCTATTGAAAAAGCCATTTGAGCACTGGATACACAGATCAAGAGGAAGAAGAAAGACTTGAATACATTACGCTAAAATAAGTGATGTTTTGACTTTCAAATATCTTGTTTAACTGTTCGTATTATTTAATTTTTTTATATAAACTAGAATCATATTCATGCGTTGCATGGGAACAAAATAATATGATGATAATTTATGACATGAAAACGCCGTAAATGACATGGGGATCAGTATCACCAGTTGCCATGGCGGATCTAGGGTATTGCCAGTATTTCTGGGAATACCCAACTATTTTGATACATTTTTATTGAGATATGTGTATATACTTATATATAAATGTATAATGTTATAATCTATAGTATTTTTTTCACATTTGAACTCAAAACAGGTAAAAAACTAGCCATTTAATTAGAAGTCTAGATTCTAGAAAGTAAATATTGGTTTAAAGTTACTAATTTACAGTGTTATTTGCTATATTTTAAATCTATGGATTCGATTTTTTTATGACATGAAAGTGGAAATACTCCAGTTTTAAATTCTACCTTGGCTATGCATGCATGACGTGTTGGATCGTGGCCACGGTGAGGATATGGGCCTGTTGATCTTGGCTGTTGATTTAAAGATGAACGGCTCGTGTGCATTGTTTTCTAAGGCCAGTCTCAGTGGGGTTTCACCAGTATGTCATGCACATTTATTAGAGTGCCATGTCAGCAAAACTGTACTTTTTGCATGAAACAAAGAGGAGAGAGAAGGAAGTAGTTTCACCATGGTGAAACTCCGCGGGCGTTGTTTCCCACGCGGTGAAACGGGATGAAATCCCCACCGAGGACTAAATCGTTTCACCATCTTGCATGTGATCATTTTGCAGTAATTAAATGCTTTGTCCAGCCTAGGAAACGTCAAGGTGAAACTCATGCATTGTAGAGGTTGTTTCATTGTTCGTTTCATTGATGCTCTATCAACAGATTTATTTTAGAAATAGTGCATTGAAACGGGCCACTGAAATTGGCCTAAGTATCTCTAGTGTATTTTAAAAAAAATTCAAGGAAGGAGAAGGATTTATATAACATTATACTGACATCACGCTGCAGGAGCAGAGTAGAGAGAGTCCTTTCCATCGGCTGCTCGGGAGCACCGGCCCAGGAGCTTCCTATCTGCTCGGGGACAACGGTCTAGCCCACGTTTGAGACTAGAGAGCCTGCCTGAGCATGGTGTGCAGGCCATTCCATCTGTCCATGGGCGCTCGCCATGTGCGCAGGCTGTTCTATCTGTTTCAGGCGGGGATGTTTTTGGAGCTTCCGGTATGATTCTTGAAGGTATTTACTGGTGTTGAAATAGTTAAGATTATTGCATACAGAAAAAAAATTTAGCGTTGGCTTATAATCTAATGCTTCAATCCATCCGCTTAGCTTCAGACAACGCTAATGTCATAAGAATTCTTGAAGAAATGAGCAATGGGCTCGGAGGTGAAAGCTAGGGCTCGTGATTTTAATTTTGTTGATTTTGTTTGTGAGAATAGAAGCTCAAATGTTGATGCTCACAATCTAGCTTGGAGCTTAATCTCCTTTGTACCAGGCAGACATGTCTGGCTCCGTCTGATGGCATTTATAGTTCGTAATGAGCAACTCAATGAGGCCTTGTTTAGTTTATTCCAAAACCCCAAAACTTTTTAAGATTTCTCGTCACATTAAATCTTGTAGTAAACGTATGAAACATTAAATATAGATAAAAAATAACTAATTACACAGTTTACCTGTAATTTGCGAGATGAAACTTTTGAGCCTAGTTAGTCCATGGTTGGATAATAATTACTCCCTCTATATCTAAAAAACCTGACGTTTTGGACACGATTGCGGTAGCCCAAAAGTGATTAATTAGAGGGTATTTTTCCTTATTTGCTTCTATTAAATATGGTTGTTGGTGCACTATAAGCAAGAAAGGTATGAAATTGAGGTGGCTAGTGCATTGAGGCGTTGGCCATGAGGTGGTGGGTTTGATTCATAGCCGGCCCTATTTTTTGTTACACGTGTTTTTTTGGCTAGGCGAGGTGAGCGTTTGCTGCAGATAGGACGACGAGACGTGTCACGCGTGTTTTTAATGGCTGCCATGGCTCAGCGCCTGCTGCAGAGAGGACGATGGGACACGGTGCACTCAGCGGCTCCATTTTCACGTGTGTTTTTTTGGCTGGGCGAGGTGGGCTCAGCGCTGCGGTAGAGAGGACGATGGAACACGGTGCGCGCAGTCAGGGGCGGATCTACAGGGGGGCTGCCGGGGCTATAGCCCCCCCTACCCTGTCCGAGCCAGTGGAGCCCCCCCTTAGCCCCCCATACAAGTTTGAGCCATTTTCTATAGGGAAGGAGGGGCTGGATGTATTCTCGACGGCGAGGACAGAGGTTGAAGACGAGTGCTGGCGCTAGTCTTGTTTCTGGGCTTTTTTTTCTTGTATTTGAGTCATTGAGTGGCCCAGTATATAAAATAGAGAAGCTGTTCGGAGCCCATTAAGAAGCAGGCCTTTTTTTCATTGTTTTCCTGTCCATCGTGAGGGAGGAGGGGAGGCCAGTCGAGGTCGAGCAGAGCACCTAGGTTTTCCTGCACGCGGGCGCGCGGCGCGGCGTTGCGGCGGCCGGCGGTGACGGCGACAGCTGCGCGGCCAGCAGCACGGCGGACGGGATCCCAGCGACGCGGCGGACGGGATCCCAGCGACGCGGCGGACGGGATCCCAACGGCAACGGGCAGCGGCAGGCCGGCAGCGGCAGCCCAGCACGCCGTCGGTAGGCGGCAGCGGCCACTGGCCGGACGGCGGACGCCCACGCGAGCAGGGACTGCACGCGCGGCGAGCAGCCGAGCAGGCAAGGCGCTGAGGTGTATTGCAATTTGCAAGACGCCAAGACGCAAGCCGCCGCCGGCAAGCAAGCGACAGCAAGCAACCAAGCACCTAGCGGCAGGTATATACTAATATACATGTTCGTTTTCTTTAGAATTTTCCTTTTAACTTCAACTTTGTAATTTTTAATTGTTTCAAATTCTATTATAGGATTTTATAAATTGCAGATTGTTGAAAATGTCCAAAAGAACATTGCACGCATATTATTCTGGTTCAAGTAGTGCATCAACTCTAGGCACTCAACAGAGCACAAATCAACCAATTCGGCGTAGAGTGGAGTTTAGTCAGTCTGATCTAGTTGGTGACCCAGGAAATCGCATACCAATTGAAAATTATCCACATGAAATTAGAGACCAAGTTAGAAGGGCATATGCTTTGAGAGGTCCGACTCAACCTCGTAATCTTACATTTGTTCGTAAATGGCAAAGTGGTCAATGGAGATCATTTGTGCAATCTTGGTTTGACGAGTTTGATTGGCTAGAGTACAGTGAGTCCAAGGATGCAGCTTATTGCTTGTATTGTTATCTTTTCTTTGATCCGGGGAAGCCGGAAAAATTTGGTAGTACTGTTTTTGCAAGGGATGGTTATAATAACTGGAAAAAAGCTAAGGACAATCTTCATCAACATAGTACTTGCAAGACTCACACTAATGCTGTGCTAAAGTGTGGGGACTTTATGAACCAAAGAACAAATGTGGCTAGAAGAATTTATGTAATTAACAAGGAGGAAGAGAAAAAATATGAGATTCGCTTGAACTCTTCTTTAGATGTAGCAAGATTTCTCATAATGCAAGGTGAAGCTTTTCGTGGGCATGATGAGTCCTCTACTTCCTACAATAGGGGTTTCTATAGAGAGATGGTTGATTGGTACAAAGATAAAGTTGAGATTGTTAAGGATGCATATGATAAAGGTGCAAAAAATTGCTCAATGATATCTCATCATATACAGAAGGACCTTACAAAAGCTTGTGCAGAAGAAGTCATGTCAGTGATTATGGATGAGATTGGAGATAAAAAATTCTCTGTATTGATTGATGAGTCCCGAGATGTATCAGTAAAAGAACAAATGGCTGTAATTTTGAGGTTAGTAGATAAGATGACAACTCTATTTTTTTCCTCGACTTTTATTTGTACATTGTACTGAAATAAAATATGGTTTGCAGATTTGTGAATGATGAAGGGAAGGTGATGGAGAGGCTCCTCGGACTTCAGCATATTAGTAGTTGTACAGCTGCTGCATTGAAAGAAGCTCTTATCAAAATGCTTAACAGTCATAAGCTACCAATCTCTAGGCTTCGTGGGCAAGGTTATGATGGAGCTTCCAATATGAGAGGTGAATTTAATGGTGTGCAAAAATTGATTCGAGATGAAAATCCGTATGCATTCTATGTGCATTGTTTTGCCCATCAATTGCAATTAGTGGTCGTTACTGTTGCTACTTGTACCCCAGCCATTGCAGATTTCTTTAACTATGTTCCTCTAATAGTCAACACTGTTGGTGCATCATGTATGAGAAAGGATGCCTTACTTGCAAAGCATCATGATGTGTTGTTAGAAAAGTTGGAGAGTGGGGAGATTATCAGTGGAAAGGGTTTGAACCAGGAATGTAGCCTAGCAAGGCCTGGAGATACTAGATGGGGTTCACATCTTAAAACTTTACTTCGTATTTTGGTGATGTGGGAAGCTGTCACAGACATTCTTGAGATAGTCAAGAAAGACTCTGTTAAACCAACAAGCAATGGTGCTGGATTTGGTTTAATTGGTAAAATGGAGAGCTTTGATTTTGTGTTCATAATGCATTTAATGATAGAATTGTTGAGCATTACTGATAGTCTATCACGTGCTTTGCAAAGGAAGGATCAAGACATTGTTGAGGCAATACATTTGATCACAGATGTGAAAGAGCTGTTGCAGGATTTGAGGGACAGTGGATGGGATCCCTTGTTGTCAAGAGTGATAGCATTTTGTGTTAAGAATGAGATTGAAGTGCCAGATATGGACAAGGAAACAAATGCTAGAGGGACATCTACACGTAGAAAGCTAAAGGTAACAAACAAGCACTTCTTCCATGTTGAGGTTTTCCTTGCTGCCATAGATGCCATTTTGTGTGAGATGAATCATCGATTTGGTGAAGTTAGTTCAGAATTATTAGTCTGCATGGCATGTCTTAACCCAAGGAACTGCTTTTCTAATTTTGATGTGGAAAAACTTGTAAGACTTGCTGAAATTTATGCTGCGGATTTTGATGTTGGTGACCTTGCTCGTTTGCCTGCTCAACTTAGAGGATTTGCCAATCGTGCTAGAAAAAGTCCAGACTTTCTTGGATGTACAGAGCTTGGAAAGGTTGCTGAAATTATGGTGAAGACCAATATGAAAACATCTTATGGATTGGTTTATCGGCTCATTGAATTAACATTAATTCTTCCAGTGGCAACAGCTACAGTTGAAAGGATATTTTCTGCTATGTCTATTATAAAGACAGATTTACGTAACAGAATGGGTGATGAATGGCTCAATGACCAAATGATATGCTACACTGAGAAGGAGATATTTAGAAACATCAAGAATGACAAAATCATAAAAAGATTTGAAGACATGAAAACACGGCGTATGTTAGTGCCTCGGAACAATTTAGTGGTATGATATGTGTTCTCTTGTACCTCCAAAACTTTGAAGTTGTATACTTGAAATTTGTGTCACTAATTTTTTTCTGTATATAGATTGCTTCTAATGATTCATGAAGAATGCAGCAGTGCGAAAGTGCGGAACGTTGATCTTTGTTGGTTAGTTATGAAAAACTGTATCTTTTATTTTTATACTTATGCGTTTTATAATACGCTTTCGATTATTTATTATAGTTATCATGTAAAAGGTTCAAAACTGCTATAGTTTAGCTTCGTATGAGATATAATTGAGTCCAATTGCTCTAGCTCTCTTTGGCCCAGCCTCCCCTAAATATTATTTCTGGATCCGCCACTGCGCGCAGTGCCTGCTGTAGGAGGACGATGTGACGTGCATGCTAGAGCGAAACGGATGCAGAGCACGGGTAAATCTTTCCAAGCAGGGTCGCACGAGCGTGGAACGTCAAGTTTTACGATTTCATGTCGAGAGCTCAGGACGTCTAGTTTTTTTAATAGGGAGGGAGTACCAAATAAAAACGAAAGTGTTATATTTATAAAAAAAATTCGCGTTTCCCGACTAAACAAGGCCTAATATAAAAGTGTGGTGTTAAAAAAAAACTGCCGTATGATGCGTCAGGACTCGGGCCATCCTGCCATACGGTACGCTTCTCGCCTTCTCTATCCTGCACTCAGAGTCAAGTAGGACTTGGATCGTTACATTACCAAAAAAAAAAAAAAGCGAAAACGAACTCTATCTAGTATTAAAGTCCTTTCCAGCTTATTACAGTATATATATATATATATATATAAACGCAACATGCATGTCCTGATCACTTTGATTGATTTTGACCGGGTCTAGATCCCCACCGCCAGTTGAATTGTGTCTTTATAACTCAACGTCGACGACAGGCGGCGAAGAACAACAGACTTGCAATGGAGAAGCCATCGCAACACCAAACGATTGAGGAGGAGGAGGACCATATCAGCAAGCTGCCAGATGACGTTCTCGTCCACATCCTGTCCTTGTGCCCCTACAGGATTCTCATGCCAACGGTGTCGGTTTCAAAGAGGTGGGCGCGCCTCCTCTCCCAACTCCCGGACCTGACCTTCTGCCTGTCGATGCTTGTGGACACGCCGAGCGAGGAGCGCGTCCAGAGCATGGCGCGGACGCTCCGCCGCCGGTGCGCAGACCACCACCACACCATCAAGATGCTTCGTCTGGTTTACAGGAAGGACGTGGCCATGGAATGCCGGTACGCAGACGACATGATCGCTCTCGCCAACGCCACGAAGCTGGTTCTCACACCCCACATGGGCAAGAAGTTCTCACATGACACGGACGCCGGCGCCTGGTCCCTCCAGCTGCCGCCCGCCACGATCGAGCTGCAGTTGCTGCCGTTCTCGTTCGCCGTGCTGCCGCCGCGCATCCACGGCGCCGGCGCCGGCACCCTTCGCTCCCTGACGCTGCTGGGGGCGACCGTGGTGCGCCACGACTTCCCGCTCGCCGCCACCGTGCTCCCGTCGCTGGAGGACCTGCACATCGGCGAGTGCGCGCTCGCTGCCAGTATCAGCGTCACGTCGGACACCATGCCTCGCCTCAAACACCTCCGCTTCACCGAAGTCAGCGTGAAGGCGGATGTCGCCATCACCGTGCTCGCCGACGACCTGAGGACGCTCCGCATGTCATGCCGCAGGTATAGCAGGACGGAATCGCCGTCGGAGCCGCTCTCGTACTTGTGTCACGGGGGCTTCCTAGCCGTCTTCACCAAATACTCGCTGTTCCGCTTGCGCGCACCCAAGCTGACGGTGTTCGAGTGGCGATGCTGCTATGCGGACGAGGTGCGCATCGACGCCGTCGGCCGCCTCACCGACGTCGCCATCGAGGTTGCCGCCGGTAGGACGCCGACGCCGATGCCGATTGGCACGGAACCCAAGTACGTGACAACACAACAACGTGACAAACTTGTGACCGACATCCTTCAAGGACTTATGCCTGGGCTGCAGCCGCGCACTTGGAAAGATGTAACCAGGTATATATACGCATAAGTAATAATAACTTTGCTCAACTTACATGCAAATATACATATATGAAACTTTGCTATAGAAACTTGTCTTATTAGGAGATCCTCTCAATTATATATATATGTAATATAACCAGTTTTTAGTTTTAACATAAAACATCATCAGGCTTTATACACAATGAACCCGTTAAAAATTTATTTCTAGTACCCTGTTGTTATTTGTAACACCCAAAAATTTACAACTTTTGAAATAGGAGAAAAATGATTTAATTTTGTATTTTGTGCTCATAAAAATATAGGAAAAATAATATTTTAAGTCAAATTAAAATTAATCATAGAGTGTAGCAACATTTTTGTGCACTCATGCTTATGCATTCTTATTTTGCTGAGTGGTTTTATTAAAGTTCAAAAACAATTCAAAGTGAATTTTTAAAATGGTTTTGAAAAGACTTTGAAAAAAAAAAACAAAACAAAAGAAAAGGAAAAAAAAAACACCCCAGCTGCTTTCTGGCCCGCAGGCCTGGTTTCTTTCCCCCTCTCCTCGGCCCAAGCCAGCAGCTGCAGCAGCCAGCCCAGCTCCTCGGCCGTCACGCGCAGCCGGCCCAGGGAAAGCCGCGGCCCAGACCCTCGCCTTCCCCTTCTCTCCCTGGCAACCCGACCCCGCCTTTTCTTTCACTGACACCCGGACCCACACGGCAGTGTCCCATCTCCTCTTTCCTTCTTCCTCCCCAAGCCGTATGCGAGTTGGACATCCAGAAGGAGAGTCCGCATCCCCTCTTCTCCGATCCTTGCGGGATTTTCCGTGTGAGAGATTTACTTCGCCCTTTTTAAGCCCCGTGAATCTCCCTATTCCTTTCTTTTTCCATCTAATCGACTCCATAGTTGCTCGGCTCCACTTTGGATCCCGCCGGCAAGCCGGACTTCATCCGCTGCCGAGGTCCTCGCTCGGTGGTGCCCCAGGGCCTTTCGAAACCACAAGCCGAGCATCGCCACTAGGTAAAGAAGTCGCCAAGCTTTTCTCCATGCCCCCTTACGCTCTCCTGGATGTTCACGGTCTCGCCGAAACTTGCAGGAGCTTCTTGTCCGCCGAATCACGACGCCGGCTGTCCCCAAGCCTTGCGCGCCCATCGTTTCCCCCTGGGTGAGTTGCCCTTGCTTCCCTCTTGCTCCCCATGTTCTCAGATTCGTGTTTGGTGCTCTATATCGCCGATTCGACGAACTCCGGCGAGGTTTGTTTCCCTCCGGCAATGGCGCCACCGCGCTGGCCACTGTAGCCGGCCGGAGCTCTCTCTCACTCTCCCTTCCCGAGCTAATCTGCGCCATCCGTTTCTAATCCGATGGCCCATAGAGGCCGATACCCCTTCGGCCTGGCAGATTTGCTAAAGAACCCCTGCTCTTTTTAAAGTCTTAACCCGCGGTCCAAAACACTTTCTCGGTTTACGCTTTTCGACTTTGAAAGCGTACTTTCCATCGGTTCTGCTGGAATACGTTTTCCAGAAATTACAGTTTTGCCATTAGAATTGTTTTAATCATAAAGTACTCATTTTAATTCCGTTTTGGTCCATTCAAATCGCGTTGGATCCGTAATAATGAACTCTACATGTTAATAATATTGTTTACTCAGTTTGAAACTTTCTAATTTCGTGATCCTATTTAATTAATTATTTATCTATAGGAAATCTTAGAAAATTCATATCTTTTCCGTTTCAACTCCGATTTTCGTGATCTTTACGTCTATGAAATCGTAGCGATGCGTAGAATCATTTTATAAACTTTTCATACTGTTTCCATATGATTGGTGTACTGTTCTAATTATAGCCTTGTTTGCTTCGTGTATGTTATTCCCGATTGTTTGTGTGATCGATGATCGAGTTTAGACGGTGAACAATACTTCAGTGATCAAGATCAGAGCCTTGGCAACTAGTAAGACCAGCAGGATCAACAAGAGCATTTGGATTAAGGCAAGTATAGTAATTTGGATTTTATATTCTGTGACTATGATCCTGTGACTAGATTAATGTTAAGTAATAAACGATAAAAATGGCTTTTTAGCAACTTGATGATTTATCTGTACGTGATCACCCGGGACAACAGTGCAACCATGAGGGCTATAATGGCTCTGGCTTTAGTTAAGTATGAGTAACTTTTCTAGCTCGTTAGCGGTTACCCGTTGTGGCGCAATTGGGGAATAGCAGACCGTGGATTCCTGCGGGTGAATCACACGGACTGACTAATGAAACCAAGCGGCCCTAACTTGTTAGACGAACCTTTGAAAGACTTCATAGTGATCCCTGCCGACCTCCCTTGGAAGGGGGTTAAGAGATTAGCTACCTCGGGTGAAAGGGTAAATCATGACTCATGGGTAAAGATGTGCAACCTCTGCAGAGGGTTAAAAACTAGTATACTAGCCGAGCTCACGGTCAGGAGCGGCCTTGGGGACATCTACATTAAGGGTGATGATTCCTGTGTGTTAAATATGCTCATTATTATTGTTTAATGCTTTACATAATTTATGTCACATTGATCATGAGATTGTGGGAGCTATACAATCTAGTTGCTATACTTGTGGAGTTCGACATGGACTCACTCTTGCTATTTTCCCCAAACCTCAGGAGAAATTTAGGCTTGTGATCAACCAGTCAGTTGGATCCTGTGGAGAGGAGTTAATACCCGATGGTTGGAGTTGTCTATCCGTTGTTTGCTATCTAAGGTTATCTCTTTTATGCTAAGTACGTTATATATTTATGCATTGTCATTTGATATTACCCCTTATTTGTAGCTATATGTGAGGTTTGACTTCTAAAACTCACATATGGTGCATACCTGGTTTTGTCCTTAAAATCGGGTATTACATTATTGGTGTACAATTATAGCCTTATAATGTAATATATTTATATACATCAGGACATGAGAGTGATGATAGTTTTCATTTTAGTTTAACTATGGGAATAAAATAAAAAAGAAGGACATGACACAATTGCGCAAAAGAAAAGATACAACCATGCATAAGAACAAGGAACAACGAAGGGACTGCATGCCCATCTGTGTCCTATTAGAGGGATTTGAGAGTATTTTTCTTTTTAAATTAATTAATTGATTTAGAAATATCTAAAAAATGAATGACTCAGATTTATTTAAGATATTGCCTCCTAAAAGGTAAGAAGTGTACTTTAGCATTGGCCATCACACTTTAACTATTATTTTATTTTATATTTTTGTATACTTATAATGTTATGATAATTGAATAGTAGTGTATTTAACTATAAATCCAACCGTATCGAATTTGTATTAAAAGAATTATTAGTCAATTTATTGGTCAAAGGATTTAAAATTTGAATCTTGCCTTTCGAAAGAAATAGTTTCAATCTAGATATACATGTGCGTCTTTGAAAATAGAACCGAAGAAGTACTAACACACGTATTTCAAAGAAGCAACTTATAATATGTGTTTGAGCAATGTTTTGAACAAGTCTAACAAGTACAATGATTAAATAATTTCCCTTCCATTTTACAGGAAATGCAAGCAACGTGATGACAGGTGGTTGTGCTTTGAAGACACAACAACAACAACAAGTGCTTACCCTGCTGCCGAATGAATCAAAGCATGGAAGTATAAGGAACCAGCTCTTTGCGTAGCAGCTCACGCACACTGGAGCCCTCTTAGCGGTTTTACTGGTATATATTTGTAAACGCACATTCGTGGTGTGTGTGTGTCCCATATCGCAATTCAAACAAGGAATGAGCTCGAAGTGCATCCCCCCTTCTTTTTAAACGGGCGAGCAAGAGTTTCGTCTACTCTTGATGCTATATATCATATTATTATTATTATTATTATAGAGTCTAAAATATGTTGGGCTTAAGATAATGACCTAACCAAGTGGTTTTGTTCCATAGCCACATCCTCTAGTTCGACTGTTGCAGCTTGACGCTGGGGCGATCGACTGGATAGATACCTCGACATCGGTATAGATTGTGCTCCTTCAATTTATTCCAGCTAAATGACGTCTTGTGTATACCCATCTAAATTATCTGGCCACCTGCTACTCGGATGAACATCAGAATTTGATTTTTCAAAACTTGAAATGACATTTTGTTTTGTTTAAGCATCATTTAATTAACAATCACAAATATTTTATGTGTCAAATAAACTATGAGTCTACAATAATTAACAATGTTTTAGCAAAGGTTAATTAAGTGGACAAGCTTTGTGCATATATGACCCCAAGACATGAAAACTAAATTGTAGATTCTTTATATAGGCCTTGTTTAGTTCCCAAAATTTTTCAAGATTTCCCATCACATCGAATCTTGCGGCATATGCATGGTGTATTATATATATATATATATATATATATATATATATGAAAACAAAAACTAATTGCACAATTCATCTGTAAATCGTGAGACGAATCTTTTAAGACTAGTTACTCTATGATTGGACAATGTTTATCAAATAAAAATAAAAGTGCTACAGTGTCCAAATCCAAAAAAAAATTAGAACTGAACAAGGCCATAGTTAGTTAGTTAGACCCTGTTTTTTCCCAACCAAAATGTTTTCATCCATCCCATTGAATATTTGGACATATGCATGGAACATTAAATATACATAAAAAAATAAACTAATTACATAGTTTGGTTGAAAATCACGAGACGAATCTTTTAAGCCTAATTACTTCATGATTAGTCTTAAGTGCTACAGTAACCCACATGTAATAATGACAGATTAATTATGCTTAATAGATTTGTCTTGCAGTTTCCTAACGAGCTATGTAATTTGTTTTTTATTAGTTTCTAAAACCCCTCCCGACATCCTTGCGACATATCCGATGTGACATTTAAAAAATTTTCATCTACAATCTAAATATGGCCTTAGTTAGATTTTGGTGGTGATCGGGGGACTTGACAATAGTTGAGGAAAGCCGAAAGACTTTCTCCATCCTTGAAAGAAAAAACACAAGGTTCGCGGGGGTCATGTTTCTCGCTGGCTGCGCTATGCGCTGTTAATGGGCTTGTCGCGGGAACCTTGGTTTCTTCTGCAAGCCAGATAGGGAGGCCCGGGCCCCCGGGTCTCCCCTCCTACCCTAGCCTTGTCACCATAGTCCGCAGTTGATAAAGTCTTCGCCGCCACCGTCGCCAACAAATCCGACTCCCCTGTTACCCTCTACCATCACACCTGTTTTTCTTGGGGCGCCAACCCCAGCGACCGCTTGTTGCTCGATCCTAAGATCAGGCGTGACTATCCGAACCGACGCTGGACCCCTCTCGCAATTCGCCGGAGGACGCGACGACGAACTTCTGGCCACGGCAGGGGTAACTGAGTAAGGTGCGTACCACCCTGTGGCCTGGTGGTCTAGCGCTTTCCGTTTCCTGGTTAATTGTTGACATGCTTGTTTCACTCAGGTCCTTGGATATGGTTTATGCCGAGCTCTGATGTCAATGTTACGCGGGGAAGATCGAATTTTTGCCAGTGGTGCAACAGAATCGGATCCCAAACGACAAAATCACTGGGATCCTCTAGCAAAAAGTGTATATTATCAGTGTTTCACCACTGCCGCCGGTCTTGTATTTTATATATAGCGTCAAAAATTGGACCTTTGGACAATTTTGGATCCAACTGGCTGAATAAATAGGATCCTCTAGTAGAAGATGTATGCAACCCATATCTTTGGACAATTTTTGATCTGAAGCAGCTGAATAACTGGGATCCTCTAGCAGAAGTTGTATACTGCCCATTTTGATATTTCCACAGTTCTTGGATCCAGACTGGTTTTCATATATAATAATATCAGCTGGACGAGGGTTCACCACACACAAGTGACGAGGGTTCACCACACCTCATCATCCAAGTATTTCATCAGTTGTAAAAAAAGCTACATCAGACTCCAACATTTCTGGTGTCATGTCAGGGTGGCTGACGGAGGACGTCTTGATGAAGATATTTGCAACTCTTGAGGTTCCTGACCTTGTCCGTGTAGGCTCTGTCTGCTCCTCCTGGCTCCATGCCTACAATTGCCTTCGGAAACTTGGGGCTAGTATTCAGCCACAAACACCAAGCCTCATATACACCAATAAGTCTTCAGGTGCAACCGCTGCAGGTTTCTACAGCCTTGTGGAGAACAAGCCATACACATTTACTCTCCCAGACCCTCCCATCCGTAGCAGGTACCTGATTGGCTCTGCCTACGGTTGGGTTGTCACTACGACGAGGACACATGTGACCAGATTGCCCTCCCTTCCGTCACCACCATTGAGCAGGTGAAGCCCATCTATGACAGCATCGGTGCTATTCACATGTACAAGTACTCAAGGTACACTGGGACCCACAGTGAACTCGACCCACCATCAGTCTTGTGCCTTGACAAGCTGCGGGACTATATGTTTCACAAGGCATTTTTGTCCTCTGATCCGTCCACAGGAAACTACATTGTAGTGCTCATCCATCACCCATACTGGCAGATTTCATTTGCGAGAGGCGGGGATGAACACTGGACTTGGTTGCCATATCATTCTTGCTATACAGATTGTGCTTTCAAGGACGAGCTATTGTATGCATTGTTAGTTGATGGAGGAATCCATGCATACAATCTATATGACCCTACAGTAAAACCACAAGTTGTCATAGAGGGGCTTAAGGGTTGCCTCCCTCCTAAAATGTAGATTGCTCAAGCCCCATGCGGAGATCTGCTGCAAATCTGGAAGGTGAGTGAATATTCTGATCAGGAGGTCGAAGATGTTTCTGAACCTGATTTAGACCCTCCAGATGATGATGAATATTTCTCAGTATCAGAAGATGAATCAGACTCTGAGGTAGACATTGTGCCATATAGACACTATACCACTGTGTTCAAAGTATATAGAGTGAACTTGACAGCAATGGAGCTTGTGGAGATAAGTTGCTTGGGTGACAACATACTATTTCTTGGGCTTAACCAATCAATTTGTCTATGTGCCAAAGAATATCCACAGTTGAAGGGGAATCATGTCTACTTTACTGATGATGATGAGTACATGTCATATGGATTTAAGAATAAAGGCCGTAAAATGGGAGTTTTTAACTTGGGTAATAAAATTAGCGAGAAAATTGTTTCTCCTCGGATTTGGTCCAACTGGCCAGCCCCCATCTGGATAGTACCAAATCCTAGAAAGATGAATTCGGCGTTCCTCGGGTGCCAGATCTTGTCCTCCTATAAATAAAATATTAATCTTGTACCTTCATATTATCATGCAACTTAGCATATGAGAATATGTTTGTGCTTGCTGCAAAAGGATTACCACTATCGGGCTCATCATAGCTCTTCACCTTTCATATTTATAATTATGGTGTGCTAGGAATCAGCCATAGTTCCCCAGTGGTATTGGGGAAATAGTTTCACTGTTCTGTGTATTTCTTTTTGAGGACCTAGTTCTTTTGGAGCAACATTTTTGGATCAGTGACTGGAGTGACTGAGGTTATTTGTGGATGCTTGTTTGTTGCATTAATAAGGAAGAAATAGCCACCATATGGATGAGTTAATTTTAGTGTGAGTTGATGTTAATGGGAATCTTTGACAGCACAAGCATTTAATTCCTTAAATTCCACCCATGGCTCAGTCTGGATATGTAAATTGATGCTGTACTTCGGAGTAGAGAGATAATTTTGCCCTTTTCATGTATTTGATTGAACTGGGGTTTGATAACTTTGAGTCAAATCATATGAAAATTCAGATAATTGAAAATTTTCCCCAAGGAAATTGGTATTTTTGTGTGGGTGGTCATAAAGCACATTTGATGGCCCTTCGATGCTGATTCAGAAGTTATTTGATCATTGTACGTGAGCATCATTTCGCCATATGTGCATCTAAGATTTGGTTGTATCCTAAGTCTATGCTCAGATAATAATGTTCACACTTGCTGTTTGAATTGTAGCTGCTAACTGTGCAGAACTGTAATGTTGCTGCTCTATACTTTGTACACGATCAACTGATCTGTTGAATGATTGCTGTTTTTGCTGAAACTTATGTCCCTATAGCTGTTCTGCCTTTCTATGCTAGTCTTACTTGGTAATCTCTGAGTACATGAATTGGCTAATGACTTCAAACGTTGTAAGCATGCAACATGAAGTTAGGGGGTTCAAATATAAAAGTTGATCCTAACAAGGTCGAAACAACATGGTATCACTTTGCTCTATAGTCTATACTCAATCTGGTTTGTGTGCATAATTCTTCCTTGTTTATCCTCTGGCAATTCTAGAGAATCCTTCTCCTAGTGTTGCTGCTACATTTACATGAGATGCAACAAATAAATAGTACATGGAATGGTACAAGGTATCTTTGATATTGTTGAGAGGGTGCACAAGGGAGTCACAGGCACAGTATTTGGGTTCAGACGACTGTATGGAAGCAAAAGATATCCATAAACCTATAATTGATAGTAATAGCTGTGGATGTAATATTAAGTAACAGAGTGGCTAATAGAGCATCGTCAAGAACACAGTTCCATCTGATGTTATCTTCACAGTGAGAAAACAACCATGGCTTTAAGCTTATTGCTACTGGCAACTTGACTTCTCCTCTTAATGAAATACGAGTTAAACACCCGATCGAGAAAAAAAAAGAAATAGGTAGTAGCCCACTCCATCCAGATCAGAGTTGAAAAATGGTGCTACTTGCAGACCCGTTCGATCTCTTCCTATATGCAAGGTCAGAATGCTGCATCGATGCAAATTCAAATGAATCGTGTGGCCACTTGTCAAATGACTATAGCATATTTTGCTGCTACTCTAACACCAGATGCGGGTCAACTATCTTATTCTAATCTTGAGTCAACCATACAATATGATACAAATTTCACAGAAATAAAAGACTATATCCCATTTGTTTCTTTTAAAGAGAACTTCATCTCGATGCCGGTTGCTGATCCTCTAGCTAGAGCCAGCAGGTACATGAACATGCAGGCAGGTAGCTGGAACTGGAAGTTTCCATGTCCCCCCCTAGTGTTTATTGTCTCTTAATCCCATTTGTACTTTGTGTATTGCATCAACTGTCAGTTCGACTGTTCTTTTCGGCTTTCGCAAGCTTCCCTTTCATAAGCGAACAATACTGTTTCTGATTAATGTGAGGGTGCCAGATTGGAGCCTTATAGTCTCGATGGAAAATGAAATCATTATGTTCCATTTCACTTTCTTGAAATTATCATTCTTTACTTTTGAAGAAGGAAAATCTATGCATGTTTATCATGGGAATCCTGGGGGCGATATTAAAGGCAAATTGCACGCCAATCTCATATCCTACTTGCATATATCAGTATTACATATTAATAGTACTCTGATTGTGAGCAACTACTTGCATCTGTTCGCTAGTTGTGATCTGAGAATAAATTGCAGGTTTTGCTGTTTGGATTCTATAGTAAACAGCAACATTCTAAATTCAGAAACCTAATTGTTGGTACGAAAAATATCATACAGTGAGAAATTTAGTCTTCTAGAAGTAATGTATTCTGGATTACGCTAGCGCAAGAAGGTTAATTCTGATGCACGCCAATACTGAAGTTGGTAAATGTGATAAAAAAAATCTGTATTAACCCTGTTGGTCTTCTTCTGATTTTGATACTGCCATTTCTGCTCAGTTACTTTTATCGCTTCGTCTCTTGATACAAGGCATGCATGGTCACTATTTAACTGTGTTTCCTGTTATTACGTCCGTGGATTGTATTACTTGCTGTTGTGGTTGCTCATAGATATTTGCACTGATTTTTCCTCGCTGCACATTTATAGTTTTGTTGATCAAAGAACCATGGAAGGACCATTCAAGTTGAATCCAAATGCCAGTCCTTTCAGACCTGGACCCTAAGTTCATTTGCAGACAAATCCCCAGAAAAACAAGCAGGTGATAGAAAAATCAGTTTTCTAATAGCTCTGCAGGTTTTAAACTCTCGGATTTGGTTTATATGACTACAGTCAGAGCTGAGTATGTCCTAACGTTTTTGCAGAGTCGTCATCAAAGGGAGACCCTTCTGGTGGATCCCTGAGTTCCTTTGCTGACAAGGCCCCAGAAAAACAAGCAGGTGTGACTAAAAGCAATTTTCTAATGTCTCTGCAGGTTTTTAACTGTCATATTTGGTTTATATAACTACAGTCAGAGCTGAGCATTTTGCAGAGTCATCATCAAAGGGAGACCCTTCTGGTGGCACTTTTGATCCTTCGCAGTATGAGGAAAATGACATGGATCCACTTGTTCTAGCCGAAATGCTCTTTTCAATGTTCCCAAATGTCTCCACAGATTTCATTGATGAGTTACTCAAGGCAAATGATTTTGACATAAATGTGACTGTTGATATGCTTCATGATGACGCTGAAGATATGAATGGGCTGCATGACAGCCAGGTATTTTAAACTGTAACCCCCCTGCTCCTTCTCTTGTACCCCTCTTTCTAAATTTTGGTAAGCTAACCATTTGCAAATATATGGTATGAGGCGAAACGTAAACTGATTGTGCCCGTTTGGACAAGTCTCTTGTACATTGCTTACCTCTTCTGACCGTTGACTGTCTTATTCATCACAGGGCCTACCTGATGGTGATTACCACCATGCTGAACTGTCTGAGAGTAGCAGCAATCTGAATCAAGATCTGCAGAATAAGAAGTCAGCAACAACTTCTGATGTGAAATCTGTCCTGCCAAAGCTCTCAAATATCAGTTAGCTTCACAATGACCTGCTATGTGGGGTTCTCTTTGTGTTTATACTTTTGCATGTCTTGTTGTCAGAAGATAAATGGTAGGAAATACCACCGATTGCCGTCTTGGACAACCTTTACTGATCTGCTTATCTATCGCAGGGCCTGTCTGATGATGATAAGTCTGCGGGGACTTCAGTTGCAAAGTGCTCAAGGTGCTCTGTTTGATGTGGATTAGTACTGCATTTTTATGTACATATTAATTGCACCCAGAAGTGTGGCTTGTTGGACAAAGCGGTGGAAGCAATGGTTCCATTTGCGTTCGCAGGACTAGTTTGCGGTTTCTGGTGGCCATCACTGAGTTTCAAATCCCTTGCTCAGCTCTTTTGGACCAAGTAGCTAGATATTTCTGGTGGTTATCCTGCGTTTTACATCCCTTGGTTAGGTAATCAGGACCGAATAATACCTGGTGGTCGTGTTGATTTTTTACATATATGTTGGTTGGTTCTCTTGGATTTCGCACCAAGTCAGTTGGAACCCTGCAAGTTATGCTGCGACTGCTTTTGTGTGATATTCTGGGAGTGTTAAGCAACTATAGCGCTTGTGGCGCAGTTTATCGGATTACTAGTCTTATATCAGTATATGAATACTAGCTTTATCAGTCCATGTCACCTTTCAGTTTAGTTTTAACATGTGTTTTGATTGTTAGCTTGTGTTGTGAGCGAAAGGTTGCTAGTGCCATTTCCAAGGAACAGCTACCGTTACAGTTAGTAAGGCAAAATCACTCCCCCTCGTCCCAATGCTAGTAAAAATTTATGCGACAGTAACAGTGGTTCTAGATGCAAAACGAACTTTAATACTACGCAGAACAACACGAAGCATATTCCAAATTAACCGGTATTACTGGCCACCTCATTTCTCGACGCCCCGCGCCCTTCCATCTAGTCTAGGAAGGAATGGAGTCCCTCGCGGCCTCGTCAGAGATAGGAGGCGACAGAACCGATGAATCACGCCCCTTGGCCGATCTTTTTATGGAGTGGGCAGAGATGAGTGGGCAGCGGAGTTGGAGGATTCCAACGGTGATAATTGTATACGGAGATATGTTTTTTTAGTTTGGTTTTACACAGCGTCAAAACGCACATACACACTCCCGATGCTGCAATATATATATATATATATATATATATATTAGCTGAATGATTGGTCGACAGAGTCCCTCCCTAAGCCTTGTTTACTTGCAAAATTTTTTGTAAAATGTAAATAGTATCAATTTCGTTTGTATTTGACAAATATTGTCCGATCATAGACTAATTAGGCTTAAAAGATTTGTCTCGTCATTTCCGATCAAACTGTGTAATTATTTTTTATTTTCGTCTATATTTAATACTTCATGCATACGTATAAAGATTCGATGTGACGGGGAATCTGGAAAATTTTGCAAAATTTTTTGGAAACTAAACAAGGCCCTAATCTCATCCTACTTTCTATTATTGTGCAACCAAATTGCTGCTGTTGCGCGAGGCGAGAGAGAGAGAGAGCAGGTGAGCACGGGCGCAAATGGCAAAGCGAGGAGAGAGAGCGCGGCTTAGGCCGGCTTAAGCCTGGCTGTCGGCGTCGTGGCGCTGTTGCCGATGCATGGCGGCCATGCGGCGGCCGCGCTCTGTCGTCGCCAGGCGCCGTGCGCGCGCGGGAGGCGAGGCGGAAGCAGGCCAGGCCGGCTTTGCGGTTGGGCCGAGATCCGAGAAGCGGGGACACGGCCCAGTAACATGTTTCCCTTTTCTCCTTTTTTTGAATTTTTCTTTTTTCTAAATTTGTTTTCAAATCCATTTTTGACCAAGATAAAATCATTTTATGAATTTGGGCCAAAAGTAAGAGTTGTTTCAAATTTTATTCTCTACAACTTTGCTTTAAGGTGCAAATCCAAATTCCAAATAAATTTTTAATTAACTATAAAGCCTAGTCTAGGTTAAATAAAACCTTTTATTTCAAATTTGATTTTAAAATCATTTCAAAAACCAACTTGCCTCTATTTGATATTTCAAAAGTTTCTAAATTAGTTTAGAGACTAAACAATCAAAACAAGGCATCACAAGTATGTTCATGGCATCACAACAATTAACTAGCAATTTTTAAACAAGCTTTAAGCATCACATAAAATGATACTAAGTTATTTTCAGTGCAATGCATAGATGATGCTTATGATCATGAGATGATGCTTATGTTTGACAAATGCAACCCTAATGCATGCTTAACACCAGGGGTGTTACATGTCACATCATGTGGGAGGACGACATAGGATGGAAACGGGATGTGTACGGTGGGAAACAACCCATATCCATTAAATTAGCTAGCCCATATCCATTAAATTAGCAGAAAAAAATCAACTTTATCTTTCTCAACTTTCGCGAAAGTTTGGTATTTCTCTTTAGACTCTAAAACCTAGCAAAAACATCTCCCTCAACTTTTAAAATTGTTCATTATATCTCATTGGCCCACTATATTTTCATTGGCCTTGTTATGACTTATTTGTGACTTATGTGTGTGATTGTACCACACTACGTGTTGTTATGACTACGCTTGTTTTAAACACTGCAATGACGATATGTAATTTATGACTTATGTGTGTGATTGATCCCTGGGCACATATGAGTTTATGCATTTAATTTCGTCCTTGAAATTGGGTGTGACAGTAGTTAGCCAAAAAGGAAGACAAGAGTGAGAAAAAATAGATTTATGCCAAGAAATTCATCAATGATAGCTATGTGGAGTTTAGGCCAAAAGATGAAATGTGGTGCATGGAGACAAAACCAATACAATACAATAAAGAATAAAATTATTTTAAAAATTAAAAAGATGAATAGTACAATAAAAAATGTAGCTAACCGTGCTGTTTGCATGAACCATCGCTGGTTCAATAGATAGCACAAATTACCAGCACCATGACCAGAATGACACCACCACCACAAACATATAGGGTGGTGAGTATTACTCGGAAAAAAGTATGACAGGAAGCACGTGCGATGCGTTTGTAATATAATGCCTTCCTTTCTAGTCACGATTCATGAGAGCTTGCCGGTGCCTATACACAGTAAGAGGTAGCATGAGAGGTGAAATAAAAGCAGAATAATTTTAATTCCTTTTGTTTGGTGGAAGGAAAATATGCAATCGATGAATTCAATTTACGGAGGAGTAAACAAAAACAACCGAGAATATACCTTAAGGAGTTTTTGATCAATCCATATCTCAGGTACATGGCGAATGAGACGATAATCCTTAGAGGAACCCACCCTGCATCTTCTTCTTAGCATAGGACAGTCAACAATCACAATTTTCTTAAGAGAAGTGAAACCTTGGATTAAACCTGGTAGCCTCTCCAATCCTTTACAATTGTCAATGAAAATACATTCAAGAGAGGAAGCAGCAGATCGGAAGCTCTTGGGAAATCCCACCAACTTTGGAAGGGTGGCAAAAACGAGAGAACGAAGGCAGCACAGCCCACTCATAGCTTCCTCTGGTTCCATAAGATCAAGCTCTGCACAATTATTAATAAACAATCTCTGGAGTGTAGAGAGCTGCCTCATGGCAGAGGGAAGAGAAGCCAACTTAGGACAGTTGAAGATGTGTATCTCTCTAAGGGCAGTTAGGTTGCCAATTTCCTCTGTCAACGAAATTAACTCAAGGCAATTGTCCAATTGAAGAAATACTAGAGATGACCAACCAGCAAACCCACGTCTAAATAAATATTTTTGTTGTGTTGTCAAGTCCAACCACATAAGGTTAACAAGTCCATTCACACCACTTGGGAGTTCCACTAGTTGGTCACATCGACCAAGATGGAGCGTTTGTAGATTTACCAGCTTGCAAAAAGAATTAGGTAGATATTTGATTTCCATATTCCACTGGAGATCTAAGTACCTTAGGTGCCTTAAGTTCACAATCAAACTTGGTAGTTCTTCAAACTGAACCTCAGCAAAAACTAGGACACGAAGGTGCTTGAAAGTTAAGAAAATGTATTCAAGAAAGGCTTTACTCACAGTGCCATAATTGTATCTGCTTATGAATATCCTTGCCCTACGGGCCTTTTTTAGTTGCTTAGGGAATCTCATCTCGGTTGAGAAGTCTTGGCGGTCCCACACTAGGTGTCTAATGCTTTCAGGAACATCAAATTTTCTACAGCTGACAACCGCTCTCTCCTTTTGGGAAACTTTTATTGAAAGATCATGATTTAGATCATGCATTTTACAACTCTCAATAGTTTCATCAAAAACCAGATCTTGGTCATGGAAAAGTGACCTTCCTAAAAGTTCATGGAAGTATCTTTCTCCAATACACAATGTGTCCCCACTTCCATTTCCTCTATGCAACAACCCTAATGCCATCCAAAACATAACAAGAACCTCCCTGAAAAGAACATAGTCCTTCGGAAAAGTGGACATCGAAGCAAAACATGCTCTTAGATGGGGTGGAAGTGCATCATAACTTAATTTTAGTGCTGGCAACATACCATCTTTATCTTGCTCAACATTCCACAAATTGTCTCCTTCAATGTCTCTCCATTCTTTGACATCTCGACAATTAGACAAAAGAGAACCCAATGTCTTAGCTGCCAAAGGAACACCACAACATTTTTTCACAATTAATTCCCCAATTTTTACTAACTTAGGGTCTTTATGTTCTTTATCTCTGAATGCATGCCGAATAAATACTTGCATGCACTCATAATGTGGCAATGTTTGCACATCATATGGCTCTAATGTATTCACCAATGATGCAACATTTATACTACGTGTTGTGACCAAAATCACGCTTCCAGCACCTCCAATGGATAGCAAACTTCTTAGCTCTTCCCATTCCCTTGTTTTATCATTCCACATATCATCTAATACAAGAAAGTATCTCTTTCCTTGTAAAAGTCCACACAACTTCTTATGAACCGTCTCAAGTTTTAGATATTTACTGCTTTTACCAATACCTAATTCTAGTATGTCTTCCAAGATCTTCTTAAGATCAAACACATCAGAGATGCATGCCCATAACTTCAATTCAAATTTCTTAGTAATATGTGTAACATTGTAAATCAACTTGGCCAATGCAGTCTTTCCAATGCCTCCTAAACCAACAATAGGAAGTACTGACAATGGACATGTGGAGTCTGCAGCTGTTAGAATCCTTGCAATAATCTCATTTTTAGCTCCATCTCTCCCAATGATGTCTGATTCATGTATCGAGGAGTGTGTTTCCTTGCTATTCCTTCTGGCTGGAGAGATATCAATTAGCCTCTCAGTTAATCCAAACTGTGCTTTATTGGTCGCTATCTCATCCAATTTATCACGAACTTCTTTTATTCTGTGACTTAACTCTAAGGGATAAACTAGTAATTGTCGAAGTCTAGAATGGAAACCTTTATGTAGTTCCTGTTCTAGGGCTCTAGTGGATACATCATCCAACACATCATCTATGTCATATACAACATCCTTCAAATTGTCCAGCCACACTTGGAGGGCATGAGAACTAGACTGTTTCCTCTCAGCATCTTGAAGAACAGCACAAATGGACATAAGTGACTTCTCCAACTTTCGTATTTCTTTCTTGATGTTCCAGGCTGACTTGATCTCGTTAATAGCCCATTCAGTGCCAAATGATGAAGCCTTCTGGAGAACTGAGGTTGCAAAGCTATATAGAATAACTTGTGCCATAGCGAGTTGTGTCTGTCTAGCAATCCGGCCTCTACAATGTATATACAAATCAATAAATCAATAAACATCCATAAGGTGGTTACACATGTTGGTTTGTGCCATAACAATAATTGTGCTCAGAATCATAAATGCAAACCAAAGTCTTTTAACTATATTTACAATGTCTTATTACTAAATATATATAAAATTATTCAGAAAAATTACAAATTATTTCTATGAATTACAGGTATTAGAGAAATATATATCAAATTGTTTAGAAAAAATATTAATTATTTCTATGGATTGCAGATATCAAAGGAATATATATCATATTATTCAGAAAAATAATTACAAACTATTTCTATATATTGCAAATATCATAGAAATATATGATAAATTGTTTAAAAAGAAACATATTTTACAAAATATTTTTATGGAGGCATGCATACCTTATGTACGGTGCAGTTGTATCCTCCACTGGATCGATCAAGGGCTGCTAGCGGGCGGATGGTAACATCGGCCAGGCAGCCTTTTCGGCTTAATTATTCATATCCAAACCAACAATGTGCGCGAGACACAGCCCACCAATATCCCACAACCAACCACGCACGTGGGATAGAGACCACCAAAATTGCCCGCAGCCATGGAGCTTCGGTGATTTTTTTATCCACTTTGATTTGCGTGCAGTGACATCATACGTGTTTACAGACTAGAAAATCATAACTGCAAAACTAAATATCCAAATTAAATTCTAATTACGCCATTACATTTCTTACAATAAATCATTCAAAACAACACCTCACATGGATATATTTAGATAAAAATATTTTAACGAACATTTGTCTTATAAACATAGAACATTTTCTATTATTGACCAGATACGATGTTCTAGGTTCATAAAATAATGGATCGTCTTTGTAAGAAGAATATTCCCAGTTTAGATTCATAAAATTGATAATATAGTATACATAAATGAATAAATAAACACATAATATAAAATAAAATCTATAGTAAAGCATAAGAGAAAAAACACGTAAAAGAGAGAAGTTTAAAATAATATCACATTGGTACTTTTTGAACATCCTAAAAACATATACTTTGGCATGGGCAATCAGTTTTATCTGACATTTCGGTTCGGTTATTTGGTAGAGTAAAACTTCGGTTTCAGACGAGATTGCAACCGGTCGGTTCTAAAGAGAAAGAAAAACCGACAACTTCAACTTTGGTTTGCTCGGTTCGGTGTTCCGTTTCAACTAGGGCATAGTCGGCTCAGACTGAGGAACGCCTTGCCGCATTGCTGCTCGCAGCTCGCCCCTATGCCTACATTGTCCGCCGCGCTGGGCGTCGGGGCTGGCTCGTGCAGCTGTACCACCCAGCTCTCCACGTGCGGCCACGCCGCCCAGTTGGTCATGCGTGGCCGCGCTGACAAGCTCACCGCTTGTCTGCACTTGTCGCTCACCGCTCACACGCACGGCTGCGTCGCCCCGCTTGTGTTCATAGGTGCAGATAGATCGTGATTTGCGACTCGAGACTTGAGAGGAATGAAGAAGAAAGAGAATGAAGATAAAGGAGACTGGGACACAGGTCACAACCTTCTTTTGTCTGCAGGTTGTGGGAGCCTTTGGGTTGTCCACGTGATGGGCCTTCTTGGGCCAAGGCTGGTGCCATGCGATGCGGGAGGGTGCCTACAACAAAGTTTGGTTTGACCGGGTATTCGGTTTTCGTGGCCTAGAAACCGATGCCGAAACCAAACACCAAAACACTCAAAGACCTCAAACCGAAACCGAAATAAACAAACCGAAAAACCAAAAGATTGGTTATCGATTCACGGTTAAAATATGTCCAACCTGGCATATACTATAGAACATCACATGTGTCATGTGTGTTAAGTGAACATCACTAAATACATCATAGAACATAACAAAGAACATAATAGAATAGAACAACACATATACATTACATAAATATCACAGAATACAACATCATTATATACTACGTTAACATCACATGTATACTGCATGACCATCACAAAAATATATTATAGAACATCACATCTATACCATGTGAACATAAAAAGATATTATAGAACATAAAAAAAATAATGGGCACATAAAATTCTAAAAAATAAATGATGCACAAAAGAAAATGAAAAAAGAAAATAAATGAAAACAAAATATTTAAGAAAGATTAAAAAAATAAAAAACATGAATATAAGAAAAACACAATTAGAAAATAAAAAACAAATTAAAAATAAAAAAATAAAAAGATGGAGAATCATATTTGTGGTATGCTCCTTGTCTTTTGTGGCACATGCCACCCAGAATAATGAAACTGACTGATTGCAGAAATATCAAGCAAGGAAGGCACGAAGCAACGATGTAATTAAGGTTAGGAGTAGTTTGCCTAACAAAAGGAAATGAAGGTTATACTGTAACGCACGTACCAGCAGTAGTAGCACTCCCTTGTCGGCATGAGAAGATGCAATATTCTTGGTTCTTCTCCTTGCCGGAGATGAGGATTGAAATGGCAGGCAAGCAAAGACTTGAGGTCGCGTCTTTGTTTTCTGCCGGACGAGTCAACTGTGAAGTAACATTGATCCACATTTAAGATGGGAAATGCATAACATAGATCTGCCTTGAGCTAGCAGTGTTCGAGTCCTGCTTCAAAGATTGAAAATGAAGAGCAAGGGCAATTAGTTGTCATGAAACCACGCATCAGTCGAGGAAATTAGATTATGACTGAGGATCAAAGAGGATACCTGAACAACCTTCAGATTTGAGCAATGGAAACTATGGAAGTGCTGATGTACAGATCACACCGTACCCTTGCCGTTGTATTAGCAAAGCTGGTTGAAATCTTCAGAATGCATATGAACTTGATCCGGTGGGCATAACTTGTAAAAAGCACAACTGAGAGGAACCTATCACTATCAGCCCTTAAATTACGCAGTACAGTACTAGTATAATTTAAATCTTTATAAAAAAATTAGTGTATAATTATAAACTGACATCAGCATGTGACACCCTTGGAATCCGGAGGTAGGATGACACCGACCGAGCCCTTATATTAGGCCTTGTTTAGATACACACAAAAGCCAAAACTTTACAAGATTTCTCGTCACATTAAATCTTGCGGCACATACATAAAGTATTAAATATAAATAAAAAGAATAACTAATTGTACAGTTTACCTATAAATCACGAGACGAATCTTTTAAACCTAGTTACTCCATAATTAAACAATGTTTGTCAAATAAAAACGAAAATGCTACAGCGTTAAAATTCAAAATTTTTTTGCATCTAAACAAGGTTAGTTTGGTTCAAAAGTTGTCAGATCCAGCCACCGACCGAGGCAGCTGGCAAGCATGTGTTGTGCAATAACAAGGTCAACTAGCACTAGTAGCGTTAGTTTAGTTGACAACCGTACCAGATCAATAATGAAGTTGATGAGGAAATTTCTTGGGCATTGATTATTGGTCAGCAAAACATGCATGCATGGCTTACACGTCGGCTTAATTTATCCCGTAGCCAGTGGCCAGTGCCCCTGTGCGATAGCAGTTGATGGAATGATCCTGAGCAGTGCTTTCATGGGAAAGTTATTTTTGCCCGAGCAACCATCAATCTGTATGTATTAGTAGTGGCCACACTTTCGTATCATCGAGATGAACAATCATTCGTCTATATAAATATGCGTACTCCAGTCAACTTATTGATCAGCTCCTGCATCCGTCGCCTTCGCCAGATTGCTAGAGGCCGGAGGAGCAAACAGCAAAGCCCTTGTCACAAAGGATGGAGCCCTTGGTCACGGCGGAAGAGCAGAGAGGCAGGAAGAACAGAGGAAGACAAAGCCAGCAGACCAAGTCACGAGTCCACAACACAGGTCACTGTATAGCTGTACTCCCTCAGGAAAGAATGCAACTTCGAGTTACGTGCCACTGAAAGTAGTTCATATTTGACTATATTTTTAGTAAAAACTATTCATATTCATGGCTCCAATTTATTTTATTATAAAAATACATTTGTAATGAATCTAATGATATTTATTTCATAGCATAAATATTGATATTTCTTATTTATAATTAATCAAATTTAAGATATTAAATTATGACACTGTGCTAGAATTACATTATTTCTAGACAGAGGGAGTAATAAGTACTCAATCCATCCCAAATTGTAAGTCGTTTGACTTTTTTAATATCAAGTTTGACCACTCGTCTTATTCAAAGTTTTGTACAAAATATCACTTTTTTTTTGTTGTGTATTGGTTTATTAATAAAAGTTCTTCAAGAATGACTTAAATTTGACTATATTTGCACAAATTTTTTGAATAAGACGAGTGGTCAAACTTGGGGTAAAAAAAGTCAAACGACTTACAATTTGGGATGGAGGGAGTACTAACTTGACATAACAACAAAGCAAAAGCTAACGTACAGAGGTGCCTAGGCTCACCAAGTTTGCTAATCGATTGATTGTACATTTGCAATAGCTCAACTCACGTAACAAGTAAATGTGCAAGTTACATTACACTTCAAGCCGACTGTGTCCAGCTTATTATTTAGGCGGCAAACTGCTACTGCCATTGTCATGACCACGTAACCACAAGACCACAAACATATAATGCATAGTGCCCGGAAAGAACAACCAACAACGCAGGGGAAAAAACACAGTAGCGAACTAGCAACACCAGGTAGCGTGTCCGCTTAGCTGAAAGCTCACCGTCCTGCCATGATTCAGGATCAGCAAGCTTGCTAGGTTCCCCTCTTCCTGTGCATAATAGTAGGTAGAGAAACAGAGTAAGATAAATCCGTACTATTTTCAGTGGGTGCAAACAAAAAAATAACGTGAATTTCCATCAATCGGAAAGTACACCACAGCTGATAATTGTACCTTTTCAACCCCACTCCATCAATCTCTATCTCAAGGACGTGGCTGATGAGATGATAATCCTCCCCGGAATCCACCGCGCATCTCCTGCTCAACCTAGGGGAGTCAAGAATGAACACTTTCTTAAGAGAAGTGAATTCTTTGAGTACACTTGGCAGCCTCTCCAATTCTTTGCAATTATCAATGCAAACATATTCAAGAGAGGATGCAGCAGATTTGAAGCTTCCTGGAATTTCCACCAACTTTGGAAGAGCAACAAGATTGAGCGAACGAAGGGAGCACAGCCCGCTCATGGCTTCCTTTGGTTCCATCAGATCAAGCTCTGCACAATTATTAATAACCAACTTTTGGAGTTTGGATAGTTGCCTCATGGCAGAGGGAAGAGAAGCCAACTTTGAACAGTTGAAGATGCGTAGCTCTTTGAGGGCAGATAGGCTGCCAATTCCCTCTGTGAATGATGTTAGCTCAAGGCAGCCACTCAAATGTAGATGTGCTAGCGAAGCCCAACCACAAAACCCATGTCTTAACAAATGTTTCTGCTTTGAAGTTAGCAAGAGAAATGTCAGATTGACAAGTCCATGCACCCCTCTTGGTAGCTCCACTAGTTGGTGACATCGAGCAAGCAAGAGCGTTTGTAGATTCACCAGCTTGCATAAAGAATTTGGTAGGTATTTGATTTTGATATTCCATTGTAGATCTAGGTACCTTAGGTGCCTTAAATTTCCAATCGAATTTGGCAGCTCCTCAAATTCAGCATGGTTAAAAACTAGGACACGAAGGTGCCTGAATGTTGAAAAAAGGTCTTCAAGAAAAGATTTACTCACAATGCCATAACTGAATTTACTTCGAAATGTCCTTGCCCTGCAGGCCCTTTTTAGCTGGCCAGGGAATTTCATCTCCATTGTGAAGTGTTCGTGGTCCCACACTAGGTGTCTAGTCCTTTCAGTGACTTCAACTTTTCTACAGCTAACAACTGCGTGCTCTTTTTTGGACACTTCTATCGAAAGATCATGAATTAGATCATGCATTTTGCACCTTGAAACAGTTCCATCAAAAACTATATAATGATCTTCCAAAAGGGATCTTCCTAATAGTTCATGGAAGTATCTTTCTCCAGTAGACATCAGGTCATTGCTTTCCTCTCCACTATGCAGCAACCCAAGTGCCATCCAAAACATAATAAGACTATATTTGAAAAGTTCAGAGTCCTTGGGGAAAGAGGATAAGGAAGCAAAACAGGCCCGTAGATGGGGTGGAAGTGCATCGAAGCTTAGTTTTAATGTTGGCAATATACCATCTCGGTCTTGCTTAACATTGCATAGATTGTCTTCATCAATGGACCTCCACTCTCCCACATTTCGACAACTAAACAAAAGAGAACCCAACGTCTTTGCTGCCAAAGGAACACCACAACATTTTTTAACAATTGACTCTCCAATTTTTAGCAACTCTGGATCTTTAGCTTCATTTTCTCTGAATGCACGGCAAATAAATACTTGCATGCACTCGTCATTTGGTAGTTTTGCCACGTCATAAGGTTCTAATGTATTGATCATTGATGCGACTTTTATACTGCGTGTGGTGACTATTATCACACTTCCAATTCCTCCACTGGATAGAAAGCCTCTCAACTCATCCCAGTCACTAGCTTTATCATTCCACATATCATCTAGAACAAGAAAATATCTCCTTTTCTGTAAAAGCCCACATAACCTTTTTTGAACCGTCTCCAGTTTTAGGTGTCTATGGCTCTCACCAGTACCTGATTCTAGTAGATCTTCCAATACCTTCTTAAGATCAAATACATCAGAGACACAAGCCCATAGCTTTATGTCAAACCTGTTAGTAATCCGCACATCATTGTAAATTAATTTGGCCAATGCAGTCTTTCCAATGCCTCCTAAGCCAACAATAGGAAGTACAGACAAAGAACTAGTGGAGTCTGCAGCAGTTAGAATCCTAGTGACAATCTCATTTTTAGCTCCATCTCTCCCAATAATGTCTGGTTCATTGATAAAGGAATATGTTTCCCTGCTACTACTTGTGCTGGTCACCGAGATTTGAATTGGTTGCTCAGTTAATCCAAATTGTGTTTTGTTTGCAGCTATCTCTTCGAGTTTCTCACGAACTTCTTTTATTCTGTGACTCAGTTCGAAGGGAGAAACCAGTAGATTCTGAAGTTGAGCATGAAAACCTTTATGTACTTTCTGCTCCAGGTCTCTAGTAGCCACATCATCCAAAACATCATCTATGTCATATATTGCATCCTTCAAATTGTCCAGCCACTCTTGAAGGGCATGAGGACAGGACTGCCTTCCCTCGGCATCTTGAAGAACAGCACAAATGGACCTTAGTGACCTTTCTAGCTTCCCTATTTCTTTCTTGACATTCCAGGCTGACTTGATCTCATTAATAGCCCATTTTCTGCCCAAGGATGCGACCTTCTGGAGAACAGAGGTTGCAAAGTGTGATAAAATAACCTCAGCCATAGCTGAGTGTCCGGCAATCTAGCCACTGCAAAGCAAAAGAAAAACATCCATCAGGTTGTTACACTTACACAGCTTTGTATTTTGTTTTGCTAAATTCATAAATGCAAAGCAAGGTTCTATGTTTAGATAGTAGCAGAAACAAAACATGGTATATATGGACAACTAAATACTATTAATACATACCTTGATTTACATAAGAAGTATACGGCGGGGCCCTATTTGCAGATGACTGTAGTAAAAAACTACTAGTAGTATGAAACTACTAGTGGTGCCATGTCATCTGGTTTAGATGAGGAGAATAGACTGGAGACGCAGTCGTCAAGGTTCAAGCATAAATATCTTTGCTGCTGGAGATCTGTTACGAGAGATTTCGCATCATATTCATGCTATGCTCCTTGTCTTTTCTGTTACATGCTTGACAGGGAAGGGGAACTGAACTAATTGGAACAGAAACATCAAACAGGCAAGCTAACGAATCAGTGTTCTAGTTAAGGTTAGATTCTCTCTAGAACAGAAAAGAAAAGCAAGACTGAACTCATCTCACGACGCACATACCTGGGAAACGGCGAGAACTGATCTCCTGAGAGCTCTGAGGAAATGCAATTTTTTGCTTGTTCTCCCAGCCGGCCGGCGGCGTTGAGGATTGAAATCCTGGCAAGAGATGACTTGAGGTCTTCTTTGTTTTCAGGGTAGGTGGTGAGTGAGAGTCTGGAACTCTGGATCGAGATCGACTTCAGCCGACCGGGGTTAGTGGACGCACCTTTCGTGCAGTAAAATAAACGAGCTGGTGCGCCTTTCCACCAACGACAGTGGAAAAAAAAGGGCGACCTGTTTCACAAGTCCGCACGATAATTCGCTGCTTTGGCATGTAGACGTGTCAGCGCGTGCTTTCAATTTGCTAATTAATCAACGGACCCCACCAGCAGCTCAAGCATTTGTTCCATCGCTCGCTGTTGCAGGGATACCAGCAAGTTGTCAAGTGTGTATGCCTACCTCGCTCAGAGCTCACTGCGTCGGTAAGTTGCAGCGTGCTGTTTTAGCCACACGCACGATTCAGGATGCGCGAGAGCTTCCCGGTTCGACAATGTTATTACAACCTTACCACTACAGGAATCTGGATGTTCGCCGACAGCCTAGGCGTTTGCCGACAGCCAGGATCTGGGCTGTCGGCGAACCATCTGTTTGCCGACAGATTCACTCGTTCGTTTCGTTCAAAAAAAAGAATATTAAAAGGGATTAAATGAAACACTAGCAACATCGTTTGGCTGATAAGCCATGATAGAAAGTACTGTTGGATGATTTATTGTGATAAAAAATATTGTTTAATGATTAACAGATTCAGCGGATAAGCTCAAGCAAACTTAGGACGCTTCTTTCCTCCTCGTCAGCATTGTCCCTATCCCTGCTCTACCGCCGCTCATGCATGTTGTGCATAAGGCTGGATAGAGCCAGCTTGGTTCGGCTTGGCTTGGCTTGACTCGTTCTGGCTCGTTAGGATAACGAGCTAGCTTGACTCGGCTCGTTAACAGATCAAGCTGGTTCATTAAGCTCGCGAGACAGGTATAAAAAATACATAAAATATAATATTTATATTTATCTAAAGCTTAGAAATAGTAATAATATAATAATAATATATCAAATAGTCTTAAATTCAACAAAATATTCATATGAGTTAACATATCAACCATTTATAAAGTGTAAGACATGAAATAATACAAAATTAATATAAGTTATGATGATTTTTCTGATTTTCTCTAATAATGTAGTTCATTTGCTCGCGAGCAGCTCATGAGCTAGCTTGAGTTGGCTCGTTATTGCTAACGAGCTAAAATCTTGGCTCGACTCGTTATCATAACGAGCCAAGTCGAGTTGAGCCGAGCCAGCCACAAGCCGAACGAACTAACGAGCTTCGAGTTTTTTGTCCAGCCTTAGTTGCGCACCCCTCCTCCTCCATCCCCTTCCTCCTACACCTGCTGATGAGTGAATCTTCTCCAAAAACCCTAGCCCCAGCCCTTCTTGGGCACGAATGCATCATGAGACTCATCGCGTGTGTTTGAGTTTGTGTATAAGTCATATTTTTTCAATCAATTAATAGTATTTTCTTTCACACAATCAATCAATAAATAGTATTTTTAGTCATGACTTTTATCAATCTTACCATGTGCTCACGCGTTTCATTTTGTTTCTGTCCTTGCACATATGGGTTTCTCTAATCTTGTGCAAACAGGGCTGGGGCAACGAACAGTAATCCACAAAGAGCGGCCTTTTCCGGGAGCAAGGGCCAGATAACGCATCTTTACATGGGCTTGATACGTCGTCAGTCGCCACATTAGCCAGGCTATAGCCCATGGACGAATGCGGCCCGAAACAGGTCCAATCCAAGAAAGAACATCACAGCGATGTTTTTTTTTCCTTGATTTTTTTTCTCTCACCCCATAAACAAAATACAGACAGAGCTTGGACACTAATGCCTTGTTTAGTTCACCCCGAAATCCAAAAAGTTTTCAAGATTCCTCGTCACATCGAATCTTACGGCACATGCATGAAGCATTAAATATAGACGAAAATAAAAACTAATTACACAGTTTGTCTGTAAATCGTGAGATGAATCTTTTGATCCTAGTTAGTTTATGATTAGATAATATTTGTCAAATAAAAATAAAAGTGCTACAGTAGCGAAATCCGAATTTTTTTCGAAACTAAACAAGGACTAACTTTTTTTTTTCTCACGGTGAACAGCAAAAACAGAGCAATGCGTTTTGTCTCTTCCCTCCCGTCGCCACTGTGCAGTACGGAGTTAGTACTACGGGCGACGGCAAGGACACGGTTTGACGTTGCAAGCTGTACGTACTGAAATGACGCTGATGATATCTTCCGTCTTGGAGACGTGACAGCGACGCTGGCAAAGAGTAAACAGTTTGGTACACTGTGCAGTGTGGACCGGCCTCTCCGCTCCGGGCGGTTGCGTTCGCCGTCGGTCGTCGGTGTGAGCAGGGCAGGGCCGTCGGCGGTCGGCACGGGAGGAGCTCCTCCCTTTTTGCAGTTTTGCTGTGTTCTGCTGCACAACACAGTGGAGCTGGTGGCCGAAACAGAAAAGGCCCTTGAGCACCCTGCAGGAAACGCTCGCGTTCGCTTCCTTCCCCTCTTTATAAGCAACCACCGCCGTCCTACTCAGCCAGAGTCCCTGTTCAGTCGCCCTCATGCCCATTCTGGACCTGTTCCACGGCCGCACCGCAAAGCACCGGTGGACGCGAAGAAACACCCTCGAAAACGAACAAAACTTGCACGGAAACGCATGTGCTTTGTCAATGGTTGTACAACCGCACGGCCGCTGGAGTTAGATCCAATGGTTGACACTCGACAGTCTTGCTCAGCTCACCACACTCTGAATCGCCAGCCATCCCTCCCTCCCTGTCGAGAAACAGTGCCAAATGCACGTGGCAGCTGCTCTCGGGAGAAATTTGCACCGATTTTGCATGAATTTCATGCAAGAATGAAACGGGTAGCAGTAAAACCGAACCGAAATTCGTAGCTGAGCTTTGCAACCGCCGGGGGTCTCCGGGACTCCGGGTGCGGCTCCGGCTCCGGCTCGGTCCACGGGGCGCCGCGCCCACCCGGGACCAGGACCGCCGGCCGCCTCCCTCCCTCCCACAAAAACGCCCGTCGGCTTCACTCGCTTGCGCCTCCCGCGACACTCGCATCGCCGTTACTCCCCCCCACCATCAATGCCCTCTTCCTCCACTCCCCTCCCTCTCCCTCTCCTCCTCTGCATCGACCACCACCACTTCGCTGGCTCGCTCTCGTCATCGTCACCGGCATTGCCGCCGAGCCCAGCATCGAGACGAGAACAATGAAGCCTCTGTATCTGCGGAGCAGCGGGAGCTTCAAGCGCCTGCTCCTCCTCTCCATCGGCCACTACCGGTCGCCGGCCACTAAGCCACCGCCATCGACGGACGCCGACACTAAAGAATCCCCGGAGGAGCCGGGTTCGTCCCCGCGGCGCAGCAGCAGCAGCAGCAGGCCGGCGTGGCGCTGCTTCTCGTACGACGAGGTGCACCGCGCCACGGGCGGGTTCCACGCGCGCAACCTGGTGGGCCGTGGCGGGTCCTCGGAGGTGTACCGCGGCGAGCTCCCCGACGGCCGCGCCGTGGCCGTGAAGCGCCTGCTGGGCGCGTCGGCGTGCGAGCGCCGGGAGCGGGACTTCTTGGCGGAGCTCGGCACGGTGGTGCACGCGCGACACCCCAACGTGTGCGGCCTCCTCGGGTGCTGCGTCGACCGTGACCTCTACCTCGTCTTCGACTTCTCACGACGCGGCTCCGTCGCCGCCAACCTCCACGGTACGTAAGATCGTGGTGCGTGGAACAGGAACCGACCGGCGGCACCGCCGTCGAAACGCGGCGGCGGCGGCGGCGCGCGGCAGTAATTAACTGGCCATGAACGAACGAATGAATGAATGCGTGACGTTTCTTTCTTTTCTTCCATGAATGAAATGATCGACGCCTGGCAGGCGAGGCGTCGCCGGCGGCGATGGGGTGGGCGGTGCGGCACGGCATTGCGGTGGGAACGGCGCGGGGACTGGAGTACCTGCACAAGGGTTGCCGGAGGCGGATCATCCACCGGGACATCAAGGCCTCCAACGTGCTGCTTACCGACGACCTCCAGCCGCAGATCTCCGACTTCGGGCTCGCCAAGTGGCTGCCGTCGGAGTGGACGCACCGGGCGATCGCGCCCATCGAAGGCACCTTCGGGTAAACCCATGGATGGACTTGGACTCCTCTGTTCACTGTTCATCAGCCATGTCGTCGTCGTCGTCAAATGATGGTTTGGTTTTTCCGACCAGGTGCCTGGCGCCGGAGTACTACACGCACGGCATCGTGGACGAGAAGACGGACGTGTTCGCGTTCGGCGTCTTCCTGCTGGAGCTCGTCACCGGCCGGAAGCCGGTGGACGGCAGCCACCGGAGCCTCCTCAGCTGGGTATGTCTGTCTGTCTGCAAACAAAACAAGACGCTTCCTTTTCCTCCAACCCGCTGACAGAAACTGTACGTGCGTGCAGGCCCGGCCGCTGCTGAGCGACGGCAAGACGGAGGCGCTGGTGGACCCGAGGCTCGGCGGCGACTACGACGTCGAGCAGGCGCGGCGGGTGGCGTTCGTGGCGTCGCTGTGCGTCCGGGCGCCGGCGACGTGGCGGCCGTCCATGACCGAGGTGCGTGTGATGTTTCGTCAGGGTCAGGTGGCGATCACTCACAAGTCAATCTCGAGTGGCAGGTCACCGTACCGACGCCCCTGTCTTCTTGCGAAGCACTGGCTGGAACTGGAATTCATCGATTACATTACTGGCCAACTTGTTGCAGTGGTTCTTTTTTTTTTTTTTTGGTTATCGTTTCCGGGCTGGCGAGTTTAGTCGTAGTTTAGAGCCGGCATTCGTGGCAGGACACCGGAAAGCACATGTCTCCATGCGTGCAGCTACGGGCTGACCTGACCTACAGTCCTAATAAAGCTACAGTCCACTCCCTCTGTTGCAAAGTTTACTTGTAACAGTAGTTAGTTGAGTGATAATGCATGTAATGCTGTGGTCCGTTGTTAACACTGGTGGTGGTGCATGGTGGCATGGCAGGTGCTGGAGCTGCTGGAAGGCGGCGAGATCCGGCAAGACCGGTGGGCGATGCCCGAGGCGGCGGCCAGCGACGAGGAGCAGCCATGGTGGTTCGACGACCTCGACGACGATGACGACGAGAACGAGGACGAGGAGTTCAGCACACCATCCCCCTCTTCCTCCTCGTCAACCACGAGCAATTAGCCTACGTCAGGACCTCAAAACAAAATCCATTCTTCAAAAACAAAAAAAGGAAAAGAAAAATCTAGATACCTAAAAAAAGGAAAAGAAAAATCTAGATACCTGTGATGTGGTGGTTTTTTTTGCTAGTTTGTCCTAAGGGGAGGGCGGGGCCCACTTTGTAAATACAAAAGGTTATCACTTTGAAAATGTTTAGTGTGTGACGATGAAATGTAAGTATATATACGTACCATATACGTCCATACCAGTCCCTCTCTATCGATCGTGACAAGATACACGCTGTGCATATATACATTAATACATTACATACACGTAACGTCAGAGTGTGTGTACTTGCCCCCTGCGCATAACACGGGCGATTTTGCGAGGATAATGATGATGATGATGTGGTGCGGGGGACTGGGATTTCGTCGGCCGGCGACACGACAGGTTTGGACTAGCGCATGAAAGGCGCGTGTTGTGGTGGTGTGCCGCACCCGCACCTGCTGGCGACGTTGGCTGCTTGCATTGCATCAGTTGCATTGGGTTGGGTTACAGTTGGGACGAAGGCGACCAAGCGTGACACTAATTTATTGAGCAGTTGGCACTTGGGAGGCTGCCCCGAGCGCGAGCTGGTGGTTCGCTGCCAAGTGGTCTCGACCTCTCTATCTCTAGCTCTGGCTGTGGCCAGGGGCAGTTTGCGACAGGTCGAGCTGTGCCCGGTAAAGCAGGGCGACGTGTGCGCGCAGCGTGGCCACCTAGCTTTTGACTGGTCTAAAAAATCATAGTTAAAAATAATATTTATTAATTTATTATAATTTACTAATTTATTATAAAAAAATATTGCTAATTGATAAAAAAAATACGATTTATAAGATAAACTAATGAAGGTGTATACTACTACTACTACTAGCAGCTGTTGGTGTTTATCTTTCCAAGACTTGGACCCTAGAGGCCATGGAAGTGGTTGGGCATGTCTGGAGCTCGGCGAGCAAGCTCCCTTTGGATAAGGGCAGGCAAACAAGGTAGGCGTTGTGTTTAGAAAACGTTAAACAAGTTAAAAACAATCAACGTGGGGTACTAGCTTCAACGAAGCACATTGGTTTGGATGCTGCCTATAATAGCCGGGCAACGAGTGTAGCATAGCATTGGTTTTAGAATATCTTTTTGTGCCGTGCGTGTTCTTCAAGTAGAGATTGTAGTGAGTACAGTAACATGAATAGTGGCGCTGGCACTCGATCTGGACGCCCTTTTTTTTTTGTGGGGATGCCTGATTGCTTCGACGCTCTGCAAAATGATTTTGGTCTGCAACAGCACACTAGTGCTCTGGCTGAGTACAGTGGTTTCTAGAATCTGGAGGTCAGTTGGGAGGATGTGATGAGACAAGGAAAGAATCGTGTACTACCACAAACCTGCTGGACGGTGAGTCGGTGATCAGGTAGTAGAGAGAGAGCAAGAATTCGATCGTGTCCCTTTTATTACGTGTCGCAAGCGTCCAGCAGGGAATAATATCTCCACTGTTTTTAGTAGGCGGTTTAGGTACCCAAACCCAAACGAGAGGTAATACATGGCCAATGCAGGTCCAGGCGTGCCGAGTCTCTTACCTAATCTGACCTATAGCGAAAGACACGAGATGCCTGTTTGTTCTTTACAAACGACAAGTTATAGAGAGGTTCAGTGCTGGAACAGGGTCAAACCTACCTTGTCCTCCGTATGCTGTATACGCAACTGCACAGTACTTGTATGGCTGGCAAAGTTCAAACCAAACTGGGATTGTTCCCGACGCCTAAACAACGTGGGAGATTGGGAATGACGTGGCATAGGGAAATCACAAAGCAAACATTTCAGAAAATGATATATGGGATCCAAGAAAATAAGTCCATGTTTTTAAAAAAGAAACCAAGGCATGACTTCATCTAAGAGTCAGCAAACTAGGCATCTCTATCACATTAACAAATTAAAGGCGAGCAATTCCCAGGGTCATCACTTGCACAGCTGCACCAACTAAATGCTAAGATAAGGGGCGGGCTGCCTGATGGTTAACTGCTGTTGACAGTCCACCCGACCAGCAGCTAATGTTCTACAGCAAAAGAATGAAAGGTGTTGTTCAACAAGGCTAATAACATGCTTTTCCCAGCTTAAACTGTTTCGTTTACAGCCTTATGCAACACAAAGATATTGTTTTGGTTGGCCTGATCTCCACGTCGATGTCAATGTCTCACGACGCAATAAACCAACCAAAAAAGAAGAAGCAAATACAGTACAAAGCCATGTTAATATCAGCAAGCCTTTATTTATGACAATCTTAGATTTGGAAATGCTGGATTCCAGAAGTCTATTGTAATGAACACTGATCAATAATGCTGGTACATGGATGAATGTATGTTTGAGTTGAAATTCAATTTTCTTATAACAGACTTTCATTGCATTAACAGGCATTAGAATGGTCTACCAACATAAAACTTCCAGAAACGTATACAATAGATTGATAGTCATGAAATTTCATTAATGTATGAACAGTAATTATGGGGCAATCAAACTGCCATGTTCAAGAAAATCAAATGTGCAGGGAGGCTGCAAAAGGAGACCCTGCTGTATTTGTCTATTTATCTACGATAATGTCTTATTCCACATATATAATAGTTTAAGCTAAGGAAACATATTTATAATCATACAGCTACATGACGTTGGATGATCAGAAGACAAAAAACAAAACAATGACCGGGAGCACAGGACAGTATGGGCCTGATCCAGGAATATAATATCATGTACAACTCTGAAAAACTTGAAAATGATTCAGTACTGATGTGAATGAGATACACGAACAAACATCAGACATGGTATTAAATATCCCAAACATCAAAACTACACCAGAATGTCAGGTACAGTATGCCTGATGCAGGACATGTTTTAAGACGTCACCTACAACAAGAATCGACTTATTTCTACACATGCTTCATATTCAATTCATGAAGAACTATTATATGCAATCTTAAGAGTAATATAACGTGGTAGGATCTAGTATAACCTGTGGAGAGTTCCAACGCTAATGAATGTAGTAGCAAACTGGTGTCAGTTAGATAAGGCAATTAATAATCTTTGACGTACTACCTTTAAGAGTACATGTGTACAATTCTGATCAGTAGATGGATTCCAAAAAAGAAAAAAAAAACTTAGGGAGCATACTCAGGATTCTGGAAGCTATTGTACACAATTATTGTTCCGAGCAGATAGATTTGTTTTGACAAGGTGGCCTAAAGAAGATAACCTAAACTAGAAGAGAATATGTTTAACATATGATTAGTAAGACCAATGAAGTGGTTGGCCTGACAAGTTGAAGAGTGATATTTTTCAGACCAAACCCCTATTATTTCATTCATCCCCAACTGTTTATTATTTGATTCCCATGGCAGAACTGCAAACACGAGACAGAGATACTATATTTGAAACACATATTCAACTACAAACACCAGGCAAAAATTCACTGACAAAAGAAAAAAAAACTGAAAATCCATGATGAGCAATTGAGCACCATGTTATTGTTATCTATGAAGAGTAAACATAGTAAAGGGCTCATAAGCACAAAAAGAGACCCAGAAAAGATCAAGCATGGCAACAGCAAGGAAGCATGTAAAGAAATGAATGAGAAGATTGTACTGTATATTCCAGATTTCCAGTAGAATAAAAAACAAGTAAACAGTACTAAGCATATCCATCCAGCAACTGCAGCATGCCAATGGTCTGACATTTTAAGTTTCTAACCGGTTTGCATGCCTGACAGTCTGAGTAACTTGCTTGGCAACTAAAAACGGGTGCTCAGTGCTCTGTACAAAGAAAAATGCATGTACTAGATGTGCATACTTAAAGCATATACACGAATGCTATTCAGTACCTAAAAACTGCCAGTAATCTCAAATGCCACTATACTAGTCTTGAAGATGATAACATTGATCAACCATTTAAAAGAGACTTGAAATGATAGTCATCAATAGTGGAATAGAGGCAGGCCAAATCAACCAGACGCTGGGCGGTGACCCTGCATGTTTAAAGATATATAAGATTTAGCATAGTTCATATGCTTGTGATGAAATACATGAGGGGAGAGTTATATACATAATTTGTGCTCTTGACATTCCAAGTCTCCTTGCCACTTCATCAACATGTACTCCATTTTCAAGTGCACTGCATAAAAGTGAAAGCAATGGTCAATTCAGAACTCCACAAGAATACATGCATGGAAATCAATGTGAGTATTGAAATACTAGGCATCTTAGTTGAGAAGATGGCCAATGCAAAATTGGAGAAACAGGGAATTTTGATTTAACTGAAAATTAGGAGACAATCAAACAAATCAAAGCATCTTGATTCCTTGAAAAGTCAGAAGATCGCCAGCAAGTAACATACCATAGCTTTAACGCTTATGACTTGACAAAGCTCATACAGCCACCTAATTTATATAGAAGACTTCAAACAAAAGGATCAAGCAGGACTCAGATTACTAGATTCTTTGTGAAACTCCATAACATTGTTACAGCTTACTTCACGACACATTGCATGCATGAAAACATACAGGATGGGACAAAAACACAGGATGTAGGTAGCATACCACTTTTTTTATGTGCATTATGATTAAAATATTTCCATGTTATTTCTGGGTCATTTTTTTCTTTGTGCAACCAGACCATGAAGTTACAGCATAGATCGTCATCACTTTATAATATCCAAATGAAGCAGCAAAAATCATACTCATTTAAATGTTAATAGATGTAACTGAATAAATACCCCTACTCTCTCTCTCGCAAATCAATGTTGATCTACGTTCTTTTACCTATTATCTGAACATAAACGTAGCTTGTGCATATTTAAAATGAAAGTATATTTGCTACTTTCCTTTTGGAGCACACTCAAAGACTCATACATGCAGGGCACCAAAAAAAGAAATCAAGGATGTATGTAAGGCTGGAACTGACTTGCAATCACTGATTGGGATTATGGCTTCTCAAGCTTGTGACAACAAATAAGCAAATCATTACAGCCAAAGTTTAGCACTACTTAAGATCTTCTACCGTTTATCATAGTTCAAAGCAAAGCACATCTTACAGTATATCTGGTTGTTGCATAACCTCCAAAACCATATTCTGTAGATCATGCTGTTGTCCACCAGTACCTGGGTAAGCTGAAAACTGAACAAAAATTATCGCAACCAATAAGTTACAAGAGGCAAACATACTTACCCAAGAGAAAGGGCAGTGAAGGATATAAGTTCAAGGTAAAATATAAGGCAGCGATGAAAAGTGCTAGGACAGAAAATGAACTATCTCAATTTAAAATATCAAATGCCATGACTAACTCATAGATTCACCTAATTTTCTTGAGCAAGAAACTCTCAGAAGTGAGAAAAATAAGAGGTTTCTTACTTGGTTTGGTTGAGGAGTAAAGTGAACTTGTTGTTCTCTAACTCCACCAGAAAAGGGTACATGAGTAGATGTGTTTGTTTGAACTGATGAAGGGAATCGCCCTTGGTTTACATCAGGACCAAAACCAACTTGGTGCTCTCTTACTCCACCAGAGAAGGGCATATAAGCAGGTGCATTTGTTTGAACTGTGTGAGCGACTTGAGCTTGCATCTCGTGAGTAGACGCATTTGCTTGAACAGTGCGAGGGAATTGACCTTGCGTCTTCAAAATGGAAATGAAATAACAGTTTGTGCTTTCATAAATCATCAAAATGGAACTGACACAAAAATTTGCCATTTGCTCTAATCACCTTTGGCCAGACATTTACCAAATGCACATACATAGACTCAATGAAGTGCAGCACCACTTCATTGAAATTGGTAACAGGCCTGTAAACAAAATTACAATGATCTAAGTACTAGTTGTAAGAAGCTGGTAAAAGTTTATTTTTAAAAAAATCCTGGTAGAAGTATTGGTACTTACAGAATAGAAATAGGCAAGAAACGATCAAGTACTCATAAACATGCACTACCATAATAAGCTAGGTTTCTACAGTATAGTTACGTGTCTCGTTCCTCACTCTGGAAGTAATAAAATACATAGAGAATATTAACTAATCCAATTTGTAGCTTGGATGATACTGTATTGCAGCTACCACTAGGCTTCAGAAGATCAACCCAAAGGAAGAAGTTGGGCAAGGACTATAATTACAATACGGTTCTTTAGTGCAGAATAAGAATCCATTATCAACAGTGCTTATAATTCACTACAAAATGTAACCAACAAAGCTTTAAGTTAATCGTAGCCAAATGCAATGAAAGAAGATTGTAAATACACTAGACAAACTGAGAAAATATAGGAACAAGTATAACATGGAAGACATTAAACCAGCCTTATTGTCCAATGAAAATCCATGCGGCCTTCTATTCTAAGTTTTAATGTCACTTTCATCTAACAATAACAAATTAACAACAATAAAACTATACGTAAGATAACTGGTTACCCAGAAATAATTAGTATGAGCAAGACCATGGTTCCAAAGCTAAACACACGGCAGGGGACCACAATAAGAGAACATGGAAGAAGAACTTGTTGTTCTCCGTCCATCCATTGAAGAAGAACATGACAGAGGATGATATATAGGTCCCACATGTCATTCTCATCTACAATGGATTTGGGTAGTCTGCTTTAGGTAGTGTTGTTGGAGAAAACAACAAAATTTGGGTAATACAAAAATTGGTAGCTACCTAAACAAAGAAGTAGGGGTGTGTTTTAGGTGGTATTGCTGAAGATGTTCTAAGGGATGCAACACCTACACATTTTTTTTGAAAGAGGTGGGAGGAGATCTGCCTTTCAATTAAGATAGGGGAGACACTTCCCTGACTAGGGCACACACAACCACCACTCCCCAAAAAACACACGTGAGATATCAATGGGCTACCTGGCTGACGACTACACAAAATTTATGCCCACTTGCCCTTACGTCTTCCTAAAAAAAATGATGCATTTCAAATTCCAATTTGCTTCTGATAAGAATATCCTGATAACAAGGCTAGCATTCCATTCTTGATAAACCTTATCTCACTGAAATCATTATTTAAAAATTATTGTAGAAGCAGCAGTCAAGCTTTATGCACAAATAAAAAATTGGATTAGTAAATATTGAGTAAACATGATGAACACATTCTATTAATGTTTAAGATTCATTTTACAGTAACAAATTATATTGATAAAATTTCTCTAAAAAGACAAGCATTCCACCTGAACTAAAAATCCAACCAAAATAGTATGTATACAGAAATAGAGGTAGAAAAGACCATCAATACCAAAGAGAACTTAGATCATTTACCTAATAGAGCGAGCAAAACCATGCTGCTTAGCTCGAAACCCTACGAGAGTAACTTGAACCTTGAGGTATAAACCATTCCTTCATATACACCAGCAAACAAGTACGTAAATAGCAATAATATCATATCAGCTTCCAGATAGCTAAAAGAAAAATTCCAAACTCTCAAATCACTAATAAAGACTAAATTAAATGGATATCAGAGTTGTCAACATCAGATATACATACTGGACGAAAGACACTTCCTTAGCATCAATATCGTCAGTGATCCTGCATTTCATGAAAAACTGTGTACAGCCACAGTTGCATCTAGCGAAAACATGAATGAAACACTAATCGCGAGTTCGCGACTCACCACCGCACAAGCGGGATCCTCCCGGTGCCATCGTCCAGCGTGAATGACACGCCAGCCTCCATGTTCACCACGCTCACCACCCTCCCCAGAATCCAAACCTACACGCGCGCGAGTAGGGAAAATTTTCCAGAGCAACACAGGCGTAAGCGAACCCGCGCGGATACGACTCTAGGGGAGAATTCCGAGGCTCAGGGGTGCTTACGTTGGTGGCGTCGACGCCGTCGATGTAGATGACAGGGTCCCCGCCACCAGTGGCATCGGCGGCGGCGAAGGAGCGGGCGATGTGACGCACGGTGGTGGGGGCGCATCCGGAGAAGCGGGGGTCACGCGACTGCTGCGATCGGAGCGGCGAATGGGGTTAGGGACTTAGGGTTCGGCGGGAGAGGGGACACAAATCGGTCACCAGGAATCGAGAGGATTACGGACGGACCTTGGCCGGAGAAGAGGTGACGACGGCGGAATTGTCGGGCGCCGCGGCGGCGCGCTGCGACGGCAGGATGGCCGAGCCGGCGAAGTAGGAAGAGGCCGGGCCCGCGGCGGCCATCGTGCTCGCGTCGGCGCGGGTACGGTACTGCGGTTTCGGTGGGGACGACGATGACGACGAGGAGAGGGGATTTGATCGAGTGGGGAGGGGGAGGTGGGGGCCGCAGTCGTTTGAGCGGGAAAAAAAAAATGGGTTCGGTGCCGCTTCCGCGAGCGGGCGAATGGTCAGCTAGGTAATTTCGGCCAGGCCTGCTAGCTGAACCTCCCGCCTGCGTGCCGTGACCGTGGGCCCTTAGCCCGGTTTGGGGCGGCTGAAATTCTCGTCCGCGAAAGGCCCAAATAAAGGCCCAACAACGAAAGGCGGTGGAGGGCTGAGGCCTGACTGACCCAAGCGCCAACGTCAGCACCAAACGCGGCCGCCTCGCCTCGCCCTCTCCTACTTCTCCTCCTCCCCCTTCTTCCCCGCTCCGCCGCCACTTCCCCCCCCCCAACTCTTCATCACCGAGGCGCCGCCGCGTACCAGGCGAAGCGGCACCGGAAGGAGAAGGAGAGAAGCGAGAGTCTTCCTCGCCCGTGCCCACCGTAGCAAGCCGAATCCGAAGAGAGCGGAGAGGAGAGAGAGAGAGAGCTGAGCGAGGATGCCGACGGTTACCTGCAACGCGTGCAACACGGGGTTCGACGACGAGGAGCAGCAGCGGCTCCACTACCGCTCCGAATGGCACCGCTACAACCTCAAGCGCAAGGTAACGTCGCCCCCCGGTGGCAGCCGACCTTCTGTCGCTAGAACCCTAGGTATTAGGTTCATTGGTTCGTGCGGCTTGCCTTGGAGACTAGAATGAGAGTTGAGAGGAACTGAGAATTAAGCATAGGAGTCTTGACACTCGGGTATCGAAATTTTGAGTTTGTTAACAGCTAAGGCCTTGGAATGTTTCCAACACTCCAACCTCTGCACCAGAGTTTTGTTGATTTTTATAGTTTTGTGATAGTTTTATGTGAATACTTAGATATAGAAATACTGCTGCAGATTTTTATTTTCTAAAATTGGGTCCATCTAGATACTTAAGAGTTCCATTTCAGTCATGAAAATTGATTAGAATTAAGAAATTCAGGATTTTTTTTTGTATTTTATGGACTAAAAGATGAACATATATTGGTACATTTCTAGCCTGGCTATGATACGTGTAGGGATTATTCAACTTTTTTTGTCGGTTTGATCAAGTTGTTGCTTACTTGTGTGTTGAACTTCAGTTATGCTTTGGCTTGATATGTTAAATTCTTCAGGTGGCTGGAGTTCCTGGTGTCACAGAGGCTTTGTTTCTGGCTAGGCAAGCTGCTTTGGCGGAGGGGAGCAAGCCTGCAAGCACCCCAATGCTTTACAGCTGTGCCCTTTGTGGAAAGGAGTACAGGAGCTCCAAAGCTCATGAGCAGCATCTTAACTCACGATCACATCTTTTGAAAGCCTCTCAGGAGCCCAATGCCTCTATTGCTGGTATCACAATAGTCAAGCCACTTCCTGAACGAGTCCCACGCAAAGCTCCATCTGCAGTTGAGGAAGATGAAGACGACGACGAGGAGGAAGAGTGGGTTGAAGTTGACCCAAATGAGATGGAGGTGGCTGATGAGTCTACTTCAAACATGCAAGAAGATGAGGAGTCCTCCAAATCTGATGATGAGATGGCTGATCTTGAAGAGTTGGATATCTCGTCATGTTTCATGTGTGATCTGAAGCATGATACCATAGAAGACTGCATGGTCCATATGCATAAGAAGCATGGGTTTTTCATACCTGACAGTGAATACTTGAAGGATCCCAGTGGTCTTCTTACTTATGTCGGATTGAAGGTTTGCATTTTAATCAGTGTAACATCAAATGTTGTGTGCGTGCAAACATGCAGTTTAATCTTCACATTGAATTGGTTATCCTACCTGCAGGTGAAGCGTGATTTTATCTGCCTCTACTGCAATGACAGATGCCAGCCCTTCTTCAGTCTAGAGGCTGTCAGGAAACATATGGAGGCAAAGGGGCATTGCAAGTTGCGGTATGGAGATGGTGGAGATGATGAAGATGCTGACCTCGAGGATTTCTATGATTACAGCAGCAGGTTTGTTAAGCTCAACTCTATGTTACTAAGCTTGTTATTATTTAAATGGCCGATGTTTATTCCTGTCTTTTCTAAGCACCATGGAAAGGTTTCTGAAAGAAATGGGTTTTAATTAGGGAGTCGAGTAATTGGCCATTCCTTAGCACTTTACTTAGGGAATGATCATACTGAGACCATATTCATTTGAAGGTCGGATTGCACTGTGGATTGTAGTCATAATAAACTATACTTCGGCATATTAGTGTTGATCGGTTTCTGGATGTGTTTTCGAATTTCAGACTTCTGTATTTTGTTATGCTTAACTGTCTGATTATGTTCTGCTCTTACTGTTTGTGTTATGCTGTTGAGTTGTGATCCCCTATTCCATAAATTTGCTTAAAGCGGTGCTTCATTCGTTCATTAGCAAAGAATAATATTAAGAATGCAGACTGTTATTCAGTCATTTATGGTGGGACAATATTAGGGTTATATTTCATAATAAATAGAAAGGTAAGGTAAAGTGCTTGGAGATTTGTACATAGGTGGTTGAGACAGTGAATTTGTTGTGATACCATGGCCAGTTTTGTAGATAATCTTAGTTTTTACGAGTCAATGAAGTTTGGATGCATCTTACAATATTACTTTTCCTGCAGTTATGTTGATGCAGAAGGCAAGCAATTGGTTGCTGTTGATGAGTCTAACAACAACATTGAGCTGGGAACCGGTGGGTCTGAGCTAGTAATAACAAACAAGAGTGAGAAAGGCACACGGGTCAGAACCCTTGGTTCTAGGGAATTTATCCGCTACTATCGCCAGAAACCACGGCCTTCTGTCGCAACAGACCGTGCACTTGCACTTTCACTGGCTTCCAGGTCTGAATCTTTGTGCTATCTCTTTGTCCATTGCATTGTCTTCATGTTATTTCACTAGCTTTTGGTTGGACACCAATATTTAAGATCTCTGTCTTTACTGCAGCTACAAGAACATGGGTTTGGTGACAGTTCAGTCTAAGGAGCAGATGGTAAGGCTGAAAGTTCTCCGTGCAATGAACAAGACCGGGGTCGAGACGATGCGGAACAAGATTGGGATGAAGAGCAATGTGATCCGGAACCTCCCTAAGAACTGCCCGTATTAGACACTGCCTTTTCCTGCACCCAGTCTGGAGCTTCTCCGGACATTTATGGTGTCTTATGGGTTCTTGTCGATCATTGACAATGTTGGTGCTTAAGATATTTGGAATATGGTTATACCTTCCATACGAAATTTTTGTTGAACTCTGTGAGGTGCGGAAGCAGCTGTGACCTGCGTGTTGGACTGCTAATGGCCTACTGTTTCCTTCTGTGTTATGTGGTAATCGTGTTGCAAGATATGGGTGCTAAAATCGCTGCTACACTGTGGTTAGCCTGTTGCATCAGCTGTCAGCAGCTTAGGCCCTGTTTAGTTCCCCACCCAAAATTTTTTCGTCCATCCCATCGAATCTTTGGACACATGCATGGAACATTAAATGTGTATAAAAAATAAACTAATTACAGTTTGATTGAAAAACGTGAGACGAATCTTTTAAGTCTAGTTACTCTATGATTAGTCTAAGTACTACAGTAACTCACATGTGCTAATGATAGATTAATTATGCTTAATAGATTTGTCTTGTAGTTTTCTGATGAGCTATGTAATTTTGTTTTTTATTAGTTTCTAAAAACACCTCTCGACATCCTTCCGACACATCCGATGTGACACGATAGAAATGATTGCAACGTCACGTACTATAGTCCTAGCTGTGGCCGTGTGTACAGTGTACCCATTGTTGCAAGGTCTGGTCTTTGTTATTTAGTCTCAGCATACATGATCTTTGCTTCGAATATAGCTCGTTCAATATGGTTGCAGTAAGCTTTTCAAATGAGACCATGAGTGACCCTGTGCTTACTTATGGGCTATAGCTGAAAAAATGGTCAGACATTTCGATGGTTTGTATAATTGTATTGCTAGGATGCCAGATAAGCTAAACCAAAAAGAAAAAAAAAATACATGTATGTGAGCAAGTGAAAACGTGGGGCGATATTTGCGCTCTGGAGCATGTTGATGCTAACTAGTCACCACAACGGAGATGTAGGAAAAACATTCAATGGGATGGTTAGACAATTGCATGTGTTTGATGATTTTGTATGCAAACGTGTGGTGAATCTACTCGACTAGTTAAAGTTAAACAAGTTTGGCCTATGTCAAAATTAAAGTGGTCTATCATATAAAACGGGAGAGTATCATGAAATTACAACATGCCAAAAATGCAAATCCAATTCCATGGCACAAAATTTCGACAAACCAACCCATAAAAAGTCAACCTTTGATTTTAGGTCTCTCCAATTACCGTGCACAATCCATGTGGTTTTCTCTAGAAGTGTTTTTTTTTAAAAAAAAAGAAATGTCTAAAAGATGCTCCTAATAGCTGAAGTTGTTTGCACTAGAGTACGCCGTATTTTTTCTGTCAATCAGTAGTGTTTCTTTTACAATAAAATTATTGAACAATACTTTTTATGACTTTTCAGATCAGCGCACAAGTTGAAGGTGGCATTGGCATTATGTCATCAACTAGCTCCATAATGCCGTTGCACAATGGAGATGTATTAATAAAAATTAGAAAATTGGATTATGTCAAAGTTAAAAAGTGATTATGTGTAATTTGAAAAATGCAAATGCAATGCAACAACACGAAATTAATTCAATGCAAATTCAAACGTCTGATTGTGGTCTCTCTCCAGTCACCAATGGCAATGCACAGTCGTTTAAAGCCCACGACTCTCACGTGATCCACTTGGGTTCCTTGGGAGCCAAGGCAAACTGACGGGGTCGAAAGGGGCTAGGACCTACGAGTCCAGGACTCCTACGAGCCTATAACTTGTCAGTTGCCATTGGGCTCGTTGCTGCTGCGTTGCTCGCCCCTGCCGGGTGCCCGCCGAAGCAGATCGAAGCCGAAGCGAGCAGGAGAGGAGAGAAAAAAAGAGGGAGGCTACGAGAGGATGCCGACGACCACCTGCAACGCGTGCAACGTGGTGTTCTTCGACGACGAGCAGAAGCGGATCCACTACCGCTCCGAATGGCACCGCTTCAACCTCAAGCGCAAGGTATCGAACATATATCGATCGTCCCCTCCTCCGCCATGGCCATCATCACGGGGCAACTCTAACAATTATTTGCTCAAAGGGAAAAAAAACTCCTGACAATGGTTTATTCTAGCTTTGATTTTGTTGCTTTCTCTTTAGAGAAATTTTGTTGGTTGTCAGAATATATTGCTGGTTTAAAAAGTCACCGTTTATTAGTTTAAAAAGTCATGACTAAAAATACCGTTCGCTGATTTATTATGAGCTGGCAAAAAAAAATACGATCTATAAGATAAGCTAACGGATATCTATCGGCTGCTAATCTGCTATGCTACGATACAATTTAGTTTCAATCTCAATCTTTAGAATTGCTCTGTGTTATGTCCATGTATAGCACTTTCTTCACCAGGCCAGATCCAGATGGTCTCCAAGCCACTACTAATCCAATATTCATAGCATGTTTATCATCTCACTTCCCTTTAGTATTTTTGAAAACTCGCCATTACGCCGGTGGATTTGGACTGAAATTGTTTACCGTTTGCAGGTGGCTGGAGTTCCTGGTGTGACGGAGGCTCTGTTTCGGGCATGGGAAGCCGCTCTCTCGGCTGGAACCACTCCGACGCTGTACACCTGTTCTCTGTGCGAGAAGGAGTACACGAGCTCTCGAGCTCACGAGCAGCACCTCACCTCGCGATCGCATCTCATGAGAGCCGCCGCCTCTCAGGATCCCACCACTTCCTCCTCCACTGCCGGAGGAATAACCACGCCACTTCCGGTGCGCGCTACGGCAGAAGAGGATGGAGACGCAGAGGAGTCGGCGGCGGCTGGCGAATCCACTTCGAGCAGCATGCAAGTGAACGCGGCGGATTGTTCCTCCACTACTACTAGACGCGACGATGAGATCGAAGAAGAGCTGGAGCTGGAGTTGGAGTTGGACCCCTCGTGCTGTTTCATGTGTGACCTGGAGCACGGCACCGTGGACGACTGCTTGGTCCATCTGCACAAGAAGCACGGGTTCTTCGTACCTGACAGCGAATATCTGAAGGATCCCGATGGTCTCCTTACCTACGTCGGACTGAAGGTACGGTAGCAGTACCTAATGTCTTTGTGTTTATTTGTTTGGCTTAAAATCAGCCTGTTCGTTTGAACTTATCTTTTGAATTTGTTAACTATTTAACAATATTTTTTTTCTTAAAAAATATCAGCGTGAACAGTACTTTTAGTCATGGTTTATCAGCCAAGCGAAAAGACTGTGCAAACGTGCTGTATACATTGAGTTATATTCTGCATGCGTAATGCAGGTGAAGCGGGATTTTATCTGCCTCTACTGCGACGACAGACGCCGGGCCTTTCAGAGCCTTGAGGCCGTCAGGAAACACATGGATGCAAAGGGGCACTGTAGAGTGCGGTATGGTGATGGCGGAGACGATGAGGACGCGGATCTCGAGGATTTCTACGATTACAGTAGCAGGTAGTATAATTTTTGTTCAGCTTTTAACTTTATGTTCTTACTTAGGGTCTGTTTAGATTGGGAACGAAAATTTTTTGGGTGTCACATCGGATGTGCCGGAAGGATGTCGGGAGAGGTTTTTAGAAACTAATAAAAAAACAAATTACATAGCTCGTCAGGAAACTGCAAGACAATTTATTAAGCATAATTAATCTGTCATTAGCATATGTGGGTTACTGTAGCATTTAAGGCTAATCATGGAGTAACTAGGCTTAAAAGATTCGTCTCGCGATTCTTAACTAAACTGTGTAATTAGTTTATTTTTTTATCTACATTTAATGTTCCATGCATGTGTCCAAAGATTCGATGGGATGGATGAAAAAATTTTGGATAGGGAACTAAACAGGGCCTTACAAGTAACAAGAGGTCAATAATGGTCTTCCTGTCCCATGAACATGGTGGGTGGAATTAGTAAAAAGCCTTTATTTGGACCGCATGCTTCATATGCACAAGAAGCATGCATGATCATATGTTTACATTAAAAAAGAGTATATCTGCCCCCACAAACTGCAGTGGTTTATTATGGGAAAACACTAGTACTGTAATTTTGGAATCATGTAGATTTAAAGACAGTGGATCGATGAGCTGCTTACACCATGTTTCTGTACCTAGTAGTACTTGTAGTAGTAATATTTTGGTGTCTTGAAATTAACTGAATCTGCAAGCAAGTATCAAATCTAACCATGCTGCTCTGACTGCAGTTATGCTGATGCGGATGGCAAGCAGCTGGTTGCTGCTGCTGATGGTAACTGTGGCATCGAGCTTGGAATCGGCGGTTCAGAGCTAGTAATCACAAACAAGAGTGTAAAGGGAACACGTGTCCGATCACTCGGTTCTCGGGAATTCATCCGCTACTACCGTCAGAAACCGCGGCCTTCTTCTTCTTCTTCTTCTTCTTCTTCTTCTTCTTCTTCTTCTTCTTCTTCTTCTTCTTCTTCTTCTAAAACAGTTCGCGCTCCTGCGCTCTCCATGCCGTCCAGGTACGTTAATTAACTAACACGGGCTAATCTATGAAGTCTTCAGGCTTGGAGCTCAACAAAGTTGTGCTTCTCCTTACTAATAAAGTGCAGTATTTGTACGTGTTTCCCTCTTCAGATACAGGAGCGTGGGTTTGGTGACAGTTTAGTCTGAACTGCAAACTGTGAGGATGAAGAAGCAGGCTGATCGATCTTGTGGTCCTCGCGTGGTACTAGGAGTAGAGTAGGTATGCAAAGGCCAGCCAAAAAAAAAGATCAATATGTGAGTTACGGGATTAGTAATCAAAATGGATTGCGGATTGGCATGATGCAATTGCAATCTAGGAGAGTATATGTAGGAGTAGAACTGGAATGAAGGGCAATGTTGTCAGAGACCTTCAGAAGAATCGCCCGTAGCATATTTGTGTGTTTGGGAGCTTCCTTTTGACCTTCATGGGAATCATGGTGTGTATTTTTTTTCTTTTTCCATTACTGATCATCGTTGTGCTTAAGATATGTCGAATTTGAATATAACTTTTGGTTGGATCTTCTGAGTTCCGAAAGCAGACATTTGTATTTAATCTTGATCTGTTTATTAGTTTTGCAACTTGTTCAGGACCTGCGCCGGACATATCTACGTCATATCTGTGCGTGTATTTTTTTTCTCTCTGTTTTTTTTTTTGCTGTGGTGCCATGTGCTAATCATAGAGATTAATTAAACTCGTTTTCCTTGTATCGGACGTACGGAGTAGGCGAAGTTGTCGTTTCCATTTGGATTGGATTAGGGGAAAAAAGAACCAAAACATGAGATGCTGTGACCTGGAGTTCCCATTTGGTACCACATTCTCTTCGTCTCTGCACGCGTCATTCACACCGACCCACTATTTGGCGCGTCATCGCTGTCAAGGAGAAACGTCCTTCTTCCGACTCTGCCGTTTACAACATGGAGATTTTTTTTCTCACGTTTTGACGTGGGTGGGGAAAAAAAGAATAATCGCTTTTGAAACTTGAACGCTGCAAGACATACCTACTGTTTCCGCATGAAATTCAAATCCGTAACTGGTTATTAGCACTTGCATACACTCCTCCAATTAGTTTGTACTTAAGTCGTTCCATTTAGGCCTTGTTTAGTTCACCCCAAAAACCAAAATTTTTTCAAGATTTCTCGTCACATCAAATCTTACGACACATGCATGGAGTATTAACTATAGACAAAAATAAAAACTAATTGCACAGTTTATCTGTAAATCACTAGATGAATCTTTTAAACCTAGTTACTTCATAATTGATAATGTTTGTCAAATAAAAACGAAAGTGCTACAGTTCCGAAAAATTTTCAGTTTTCGGAACTAAACAAGGCCTTATTATTATCCGCTAATAGTTAGTTGTCTAATACCTCATATCTAATATTAACTAGCTAACTTTTCGTCAAAAATATTAACTAGCTAACTATTAGCTAGAGGATCTAGATGCACAACTAATGAAAAATGCTACTAAGATAAATATTACTGTGGATAGATATTATCTAGAGGTCTAGCTAACAATTAGCTATTTATTAGATGGGCATGTTTTGATGTAAAAGAAGGCTTGTTTAGTTGGTGAAAACATTTGAGTTTGGCTACTGTAGCACTTCGTTTGTATTTGATAATTATTATCTAATCATGGACTAAGTAGGCTCAAAAGTTTCTTCTCGCAAATTACAGTCTAACAATACAATTAGTTATTTTATATCTATATTTAATGTTTTATGCATGTGACGCAAGATTCGATGTGATGAGAAATCTTAAAAGGTTTTTTGATTTTGGGGTGAACTAAACAAGGCCGAAATAAATTTTAGCAGATACTCCCTCTGTCCCAAATTATAAGTCATTCTAAGAATCTTAGAGAGTCAAACCATCTCAACTTTGACTAAATTTATATGGTAAGATAATAGTATATTTATGGTGTCAACTTAGTAACATTACATTGTTCATTAATTATATTTTCATATCATACCCATTTGATGTTATAAATCTTTATAATTCTCTCTATAATTTTAGTCAAAATTAAGATACTTTGACTCTCCAACATTCTTGGAATAACTTAAATTTAGGATAAAGGGAATAGCTATTATCTATTGGATCCAAACAGAGTCTTAGCTTAGGAAATTTCGAGTCAAAGTTCTTTCATTTTTAAAGTATAAAAAAGACACAATCTAAAACATTAAATTAATTTGATTAAAATAAATCTTGATAATATAATTTTTGGTCTCGTTGACACTAACAATCTCTTCTAAGAAAACGATCGAACATTCCACTTCGAATAAAACTAAAGTACACTATATAATGCCATAACTTGAAACAGAGGAGCGACTACACCAATAAATTATATGGCCATATTGACAACAACGCTGAACACATGAATATTATATATATATATATATATATATATTCATTGTTTTTGAGAAAACCATGAGAAGAATTTCTAATGGGCATCATCATATTTCGAAGACCACTAGTACGAAATATAATAACAAAAATAAAGTGTCAACACTTGACCAAACATCTCTGGAAGAAAAAAAAAGAATAGAAAAAAAGGAAAAGGAAAAGGAAAGCTACGGAAGGCAAGCGGCGGAAAATGTCAAAGGAGAGTAGAGTGGCTGCAATCGCCGGCCGGCCCCGAGGGCCCTCCTCTCCCATCGGCCATCCCCCACTCTCTCTCCTCCTCCTTTCTCTCCACTCGTCGCACGCAACTACGCAAAGCGCAAATGGCTCTAAAAAGTCCAACTCCAAACCTAGACTAGACTCCTCACCACCGAGGCGACGACGCACGCAGCCCAGCGCGACGCCGCCGCCCCGTCCCTGTCCCCGTCCCCGTCCCGCGACGGCCTCTCCCACCCAGCGCCCGCCGGATCCTCCCTCCACCGGCCACGGCGCCGCCCCTCGACGGGTCGAGCGGAGCGGAGATCCATCCATCCGGCCGTCGGTCGGTCAGTCGGTCTCGTCGTCTGTTGTTGGTGAGTGACCTCCAGCTGCCTCGTTTGCCTGGATAGATAGATTTCCCTCTCCGTTGGCTTCGTTCGCAGTCCCCTTCGTTGGTTCAGTCCACTCGCCGATTTGTGTGCTGCGGCGTGCCACCCAGCTAATCCATCCAGTCCCGAAACAATCCGCCGCTACCTCCCGCCTGTGGTTCATCAGCACGCAAAATCCGCCCATCTCAGTTGGCGCCGCGCCGTAGAAGAGAGTAGTTAGTTGTTGGTGCCCGAATAAGGCGTTCGCGCCGTGCGGTTTATTTCCCGAGTTTTTTTGGTGGGGGACGAGGAGTTCAACTGAACCCCGTCTCCCCTCCTGGGCCACGCGGTATTTTGGGGTCGAAATCAGATTCTGACACATGCGCAGTTATTGAATCTCTTCTGGGGGTAAGGAATTTTTCTAGGATTTGTTTGAGTTTTACCAGAACTGGCACAGGTGTTGTTATTGATCTCTTCTGGGGGTGAAGGAATTTCTCTAGGATTCGTTTTGAGTTTTACCAGAACTGGAAGTTGTGGTTGTGGCAAATCATTAGGTTGGTGAGTTCGTTTTTAGTGTCAAATAGTCATGTGGGGTTATAGGGGGTTCATTACATACATGGACTGATTGTGGCATTAGGATGTTTGTTCCCTGCGATACACCATCATTGTCGTGATTGAAATGCTCAGTCTATTCACCATCACTCACAGAATTTGCACACTCTGTTTTTGAAGGAGCAAGCTGGAATTGATCTGGTTGCCCTATTGGTGTCTTGATTGTGGCATTAGGGTGTTTGTTCCCTGCGATACACCATCATTTGCCGTGATTGAAATGCTCAGTCTATTCACCATCACTCACAGAATTTGCGCACTCTGTTTTTGAAGGAGCAAGCTGGAATTGATCTGGTTGCCCTATTGGTGTCTTGTAGGTTGTAATGAAAAGCTGGATCTGCTAGAGCCAAGAGTTTTCGTTGCAAGTCTGCGTTTCCACGATGGGTTCAGGCAACTTGATCGTGAAGAAGGTGGTAAAGCACAGCTCCTTTGATCTGGACATACAGCTCGATAAGAGTTGGATGGAGGACGTTACCTGCCCGATCTGCCTTGATTACCCTCACAATGCAGTGTTACTGAGATGCACATCTTATGAGAAAGGCTGCAGGCCGTTTGTTTGTGATACAGACCAGACACGCTCAAACTGTCTTGAGAGATTTAAGTTTGCATATGAGCTGCCTTCCAATGCGAAAGTTTCATCCTTAGCTGTGCCTCCTCTTGATAGCATTATTCATATCGTGCCATCTAATGCAAACAACCGCCCCAGCTGCCCCTTGTGTAGAGGTGATGTTATTGGGTGGATTGTTATCGGTGAGGCTCGGCTGCATCTTAATCAGAAGAAAAGGTGCTGCGAAGAGGATTGCTGCTCGTTTGTTGGTAACTTCAATGAGCTTCAGAAGCACACGCAACAAAAGCATCCAGATTCACGCCCTTCAGAGATTGATCCTGCTAGGCAAGTTGATTGGGAGAATTTCCAGCAGTCTTCTGATATTGTAGACGTCTTGAGCACAATACATGCACAAGTTCCTAATGGGATTGTTCTAGGAGACTATGTGATTGAGTATGGGGATGATGACACTGGTGAGGACTATGAAGTTTTCCGCAGCGTCAGGACGAACTGGTGGTCATGTATATTCTGCAAGGCGTTTTCAAGATCTTCAAGAAGTCGTAGAAGAGCAAGAGCAAGGGAAAGAAGAGGCAGTGGAAGGAGGAATGGGAACCAGGCTAATCTGGAAAATTTTAATCTTGAGGTTCCAACACAATCTGTTGAATTAAGGGAAATTAGATTTGATGAAATTGATGATGAATACATAGTCACAGGGGCCATTCCTAGTATCGCAGCACCGGGAAGAATGGCTAGTTTCCATTACAGGTATGCACAAGTAATCTTTTATATGCTATTGCAATCTGCAAATGTGCAGTATTAAGAACCACGGGTCCTTCAAAAAGAAAATAACATACACAGTTGCACAACGGGCTCATGCTATTCCAAATAAACCAAATAAAATCATTAACATAGATGATCTACAATACAACACATGGAAAGCAAACAAAGCATGTTGTACTTTTTGTTCTTTTCTTACATTTATGATGCCAACTTGAGCTGGTGAGCTGTTCAGCTATATATATATTTTTAATCATATCTTACTCTTTGGCATGGTGTTATTATGTGCATGATGAATGCTTCATCTGGATCACAATATTTATACTGTCCGTCACATTTTCGTGTGGTAGAATTTTAATGTATGTTGTTTAGGTAATGCATCACCCAAAAATGCTGGAATTTTGTTTACACCCTCGAGGGAATTTTAGATCTGTTCTATAGAATCAGCGTTATCTGTTGCTATTTGCATCTTTCAATGGAACTCTGATAAAATTTAATTCAATTTTCAAATCTGATTCTTTCATATGCTTCTTCTGTGGATGTAGGGATACAAGATATGGACGTTGATGCATAGAATCTGCAGTAAAAAAAAGGAATAGCTGTTATGCAATGTATCGATCATCATAACCATTGTACTTCCGTTCATTTGAATTTCTTTTCCACCTGTCCTCGGTAGGTGCTGCCGCAGTTTAAACTTATCTGTGCATAAAAAGTAGCAACAGAACCCCGCTGTTCGTTTGAAACAGGCCTCATGATCCTAGTTTTTATTTTGTATATATTTAGCACCCATCTATATAGGATGTTGGTGACAGTTCTTTTTGGAATGCTTCTTTGATGTAGCGCAGTTTTACATAAAAACCTGAAACAAGCTTCAGTCCGCTCTAATTCTCTAAAGGATTTGTTTGGAAACTTCTGCCTCTGGGTAGTGCTTCAGATAAGGGCTTCTGAGCCGGGCATTGCAGGTGCGGTATGTGTTTTATGAGAAGACACTGGATGAGACACCATCTTGAGCTTAATCATGTGTACGTTTTGTGTCACGAGTTGAAGCTTTCCCCCTGGCCCCGTCAGATAGTTGTCTGGAAAGCTACATGCCCCATACGGACATACAGTGCTTCATTGCCTGTGCTGGTGCCTGGTTATCTTGTTCTGACGAGCTCCCGTGGAGGAGGCACTGAACTGGTACCAGTAGCCTCTGGTTTATTCCATGCCATCCATTTGGATGATTGGATCCATCATCCACGGCGAAGCTGTTCAATTTGTTTAAGATGCTATTGCTCGGAGACGTGTTGAGAATTGAGATGAACAGGGAAGGTACGTCCTCTTGACGTTTCCTTTTGACCCTACCCACCTGTGTTATTCTATACTAAGGCTGTCTCCAATAGCATATGCATTTGGGAACCCAAACCCAAAATAGGTTTCCAACACAATACCTATAGCCTCCAACAGAGTACCCATACAGAAAATCCATTTTGGGTATCAGGGGAGGTATAACCCAAATTTGGGTATCCTCTCTCCTCGAGACTCATTTGCAGAGAGTGTTGTCATTTAGGTCTTGTTGTTGGAGAAGACTAAAAATAGATATACCTGTAGCGCTACCCAAAGGACAAATGGGTCTTGTATTTTGGGTGACGATTGTTGGAGATAGTCTAAGTACGCTCAGAAAGGCATGTCTGGAGTCTGGTACATTCTCCATCGTGCTCCACATAATTGAGCTTCGTGCTGCCTTCGTGATGCTAGAACTACAATTGTTTTAGTGATCTTGCTGGTGAGGTCCATGACAAGTGGCAAGGACCTTGCAAATTCTTTCAGCTAAGGCCTTGTTTAGTTCGTGAAAATTTATGGTTTTGGATACTATAGCATTTTCGTTTGTGTTTGACAATTATTGTCAAATCATGAACTAATTAGGCTCAAAAAATTCGTCTTGCAAATTACAGTCAAACTGTATAATTAGTTTTGTTTGCATCTATATTTGATATTTTATCCATTGCGTTCAAAGATTCGATGTGACAGAAAATCTTAGGAACTAAACCAGGCCTAACTTCTATTCCTGTCAGTTTGACTGGCCACGTCGCTGACACTATCGTTATCTGATTGCCTATCTTGATCTGCAAAGAACCAAATTGAAGTAATATAATTGTCGCCGACACTGATGCCCGAATGGTCAGCGGTCTGTGGGTGGGGTAGAAGAGCACATTTGGAGCAAAATACTCTGTTGAGAATCGCTTTGTGGATGACATGGAGCACGGCTAAACAGCAGACCTTTTTTTTATTTATGTTAGTATATAAGATTAAAAAAAACGTGGTACCAGTAATCAAAAGATTTGCAAAATGTGTACATTATTCGAGACAGGCGACCGAAATGGAGCCGTAGAATATGGGACCTGGACCAGAATGCGGGTGGGAGCGCTGGATCCATCGTCCATTGCCCCATCTCCGTCGTCCTCCAGGCTCCAGCTGAGCCTGAGTCATGCCTCTAGTGCTCGCCATCGGGGATCCTCGTCACCGGACGGGTGGCCATCCAAGCGGAATTGGCACGACACAGAAGCCGCCGCCATCCTTGTCGCAGACGACAACTCGATGCTCATGCTCCCCGGTGGTTTGGTTTCCCACCCCAGCGGAGACGGAATCGGCGCTGCCACTGCCATCTCCAATCCACTGCATTCTCCCCGGTCCTGTGCTTGACGCCGTCGGCTTGAGGTGCTCGCCAGATCCAGCGACACCACCGGTGGCCGCACGCACCTCGACGTCGTGCCATTGCAAGCCGCAGGTCCTGTTGACTGAACTTGTTGCCTTTGGAATTAGCTAATGAAATCTGTAATATTTTGATGTCTCTGATCTATCTAGGCTAATCTGCTCATTACATACAGTCCACTTTCACCATCCAAGGCATTCTCATTTGACCATGCACTGTTTATGGCTTTAGTTCAAAATTAATGTTCCTGTCCTCCAGAGTCGCATCCTCTAATTCTGCATCAGTAACCACTCATTCTATTCTCTCGGAACTTAATTTATGTAAAAGAACTTTACAAAAGGGACTTGCAGTAGCATAAGTTAGATTTACCAACTCCACGTTTTTTTTTAAAAAAAAATATTGATGTGAAGAAATGGACTTCAACTGTAAAAAAATGGATTACAAATGGACTTCAAATGTACCAGTAACCAGTAGCATAATGGAAAAATGGACTTCAAATGTATTGAGATGTGAGCCTGTTCGCTGGTCTAAAAAGTCATGGTTGAAAATACTGTTCGCTAAGTACGGTTTATAAGATAAGCGTAATCTAAAACGTGTGTCAGCATATAGGTTGGCATGAATAAAGGTTCCACTCATTTGTAATTAATGACTCACTATTAGTTCCCATGTTTTGAATTTTTTTATTTAGAACTTTCTGCAATTACGAAGTTGCAAAAATTCGAACAGAAGGGGTGCACAGTGCCGAGGGATAGAGGAAGTCACTACTAGCTATTTTCTAGGATGATCGTGTCACAAAAGGGCACTGCTGCACTGATCGTAAAATGAGATTTGCATTTTTTAGGAGATAGAGGAAGTCACTACTAGCTATTTTCTAGGATGATTGTGTCACAAAAGGGCACTGCTGCACGATCGCGATGGAGCGGCACCTGAGCTCGTCGCCCGCCGAGGACACTAAGGTCAGTTTCAATAAAAGTTTTCGCCACATATGTTTTTTCATCATATCGACGGTGTATTTAAGAAAAGAGAAAAGAAATATGTTTCATCTAGATAAAACTTTCTTGACACGATTACCAACTCTCTATGAGTCTTGAAATTAAATGCCTATAAAATTATGAAATAAAACTCTCCATTAAAAATAGGTGTTTCATCCAAGTTTAATTTCACTTTACATGATATGACAGTCTTGGAAACAATGTCATAAAACTCTCCACTGAGACTGGCCTAAGAGCAGCTCTAGTATATTGTCAAACCAAACTGTCAAGAAAGAGAGAGGAGTAGAAGTTGATTTCAACACTGGAGAAAAAGTTGATTTCAACACTGGAGAAACTGATCTGAGGGGAAAGATTTCACAATTCGACTCTAACATGGTCCAAAACTAGGGAATAAAAGACTTTCACCGACGAAGGGACGAGGGGGTCTGGAGTTCAAAAAGGTGGAGAAAGAAATCAGATATGGGCATCACCAAATGACATTCAGGCCTTATTTAGGGCATATTTGGCAGGGCTCCTTACGAGGCGAGGAGCTTCTCTAGAAGAGTCGGAGCTGTTTTGATGAAGCTACAAATTGTGGGTTTATCAAAATAGTTCTAGCTCCTATGTTTTCTACTTAAAAACAACTTCTCTAGAAAAACGTTGGACAAGACTCCTCTAGAAGAGCCAGAGCCAGAGCCGAAGAGAAGCCCTGCCAAATAGGCTCTTAGTTCCTCTTGCTAAATTTTAGTCAGTTAAAATTATTTTAACTACTCTTAGGTGACTAGTGAGAATAAACTATTTTAGCTCTTTTTTAGTCAGTGTGTTTGAAAGTTTACCTACTAAAGTGGCTAAAATTTGGCTGACTAAAATTTAGCAAGGGGAACCAAATGGGTCCTCACTTTGGATGCGTCGAACTGGTCCTCAAAATCGATTTTTAGAAGGCCCACTTGTCATATTCAGTTTGGTTCGACGCTGAAGGTGAGCGCGTGGGAGACTAGGAGTGCCTGCTCTGTTCGCTTGTCTTATAAGCTATATTTTTTCTGTTAGTTAGTAGCGTTTTTTTCTCACAATAAATCAATAAACTGTACTTTCATCTATGATTTTTTTTAACCAACCAACAGGTTCTAGTTGATATCTCCGTAGCAATTGTAATTTATACATCGGATAGGGATGGTGGATAAAAGGCTGGTGTAGTGTAACTGCAAGTGAGCATATCTGCATCTTTATTGGTGAGGATCTTTTTACTATAAATGTAAGTGAGCATATCCAAACTTTTATTAGGGAGGACCCTGGGGATTGAAAATATATATCTTCGTAGCAATTGTAATTTATACACCGGATAGCGATGGTGGATAAAAGGCTGGTGTAGTGTAACTGCAAGTGAGCATATCTGCATCTTTATTGGTGAAGATTTTTATACTGTAAGTGTAAGTGAGCATAAACAAATTTTTATTAGGGAGGACCTTTTTACCTTAAACTCTCTATAGGGGATTGAAAAAAAATATAATTCTAAGTTACCAACCTTCGGTTTCCTAAAGGATATCATTTTGAGATTGTCTTAAGTCAAACATTTTAAACTTTAACAACAAATAGATTCTTTTGGGTTGAGTTTGAAAATATGTAAGTGATTTAAGTAGATTCATCTCATAATGTATAGGTTGAGTTCTTCTTCCAGTTCTTTGAGGGACTAAGGGGTTATTTTCTTGATTAAGAAAAGGATTAAGGAAAAAAGATCTGCTAAAGATTATTTTTTCTATCAAATCTACTTTGTCATCACTAGATGCAGGGACGAGATCTCTTCTAGTCAATTTTTCTATCCAATTATGCAGCACAATTCTATAGTAGAGTGATGATTGCCTAGCCATATACGTGGGACTTTTGATTTTGTACTACTAGCTCTTGTCTTCTTATTAATACTCTCTTTATTACAAATTAATTGTCTTTCATTTTTACTATGCACTGGAGTTTTATGGACATTAAATACGTTGATGTGGCACTGTATTAATGAAGAGAGAGTTAATAAGAGTTTCATAGGAGTAGAGAGAGTTTTATGGGGATAAAACTCATCTACATTGTTTCTAAAATATAAATGAAACTGGGCCATGAAACCTACACTGAGAATGGCTTTAGATAATCCATATACAAAGTAAAAACCATCGTTTCTTCCATCTCTCTGGACCTAACTGAAACCAAGTTCTAGTTGAAGGAAAAGCATACAACTGTAGGTATGAATTTTTTCCATGCTACAGTTCTTCTGAAGAACTCGATTGGAAGTAGTAGCCCATACTGTCCTAGTCAACCTCCACAGCATTTCCACGGTATCCTAGTACTGAAAAAGAGACCAGGTGTAAACAAAGTGAGAAGCTTTATTTTGGAAAACAAAAATAACACATCAAAGTGATCAAACTGAATGAAAGGCTTTATCAGCTAAAACAAATGCCTCATAACAGATGCCAATTTGAAAATAGCTACTCAATCAGGGCAATGTTTTTACTCGATAACCAATCACATTGAACTAGTTTTGAGACCAGCACTCGATCAGAATACACACCTACACAGTACACAATGATAAGCTTGCCGCGTGCGGTACCATGCCAGCACAATATCCAAATTAGACAACTGGATGCAGGAATCGCATACATTCTACGCTAATGGATGGAGCAAGGTAGAACTTTTTACGCTCAGAGATAGGTAGCTGATGCAATGCAACTTTAGGGAGTTGCATTGCATGCAACTCCCAAGAATTTTCAGTAAACCACTCTATCAGACTAACTAGCAAGCTCATGGAATATGCAACATGCAACTTTAGGGAGTGTTTATATAGAAACATATGGCTAGGGGTAAAGATCACCTTAGTATATTATGTATGCTTTTAAAATCTTAAGTCTAATGAGATGATGGAAAATGCACACTCATTAGTTATCTAAGTATTAAAGTGCTAAGACAAAAAACTTTCTTGCTCAATTTCTTTGAACTATATATCCTTAGTCAAATTTTCCTCTCAATAAGCAGACAGTTTTTGCATCTCTAAGTTAGTACAATTCTAAAATTCTAAAAATACGCACAAATTGAACTTCAAGTAGGATCAAATTTGCATAGATTTGACTACAAGTGTTTTTGAATTGTTATTACTGAGTTCTCTGGACTGGTCATTTTTAATACTGCCAGCTACTCCTCAGTATAATATAACTATACCCAGTTTATGGGAGGGCTGCCGGCTACAATATCCATCGAATCCACTCCCATCCAATCCATTCATGACGTGAGCAACCTTAGTTTGAAGATGTTAGTTCAATCAAGAATCACTTGTTGCCAATTTCATCTATAGCATATACGGATATACCTATCATCTAAATAACACTTGCTGTTCCTTGGTCTGTAAATCCCCTTGCATACACTGCAGTGACGAGTTGAATTAAAGTATACAACCTATCATTTCCCTCTGACATTTCTAATTCGATATTCATTGGAGCTCTAGCGCCTCTGACATTTCTGATTCAGTATTCTTTAGAGCTTTATAGCATTCAGAATTTATGTAACAATCACTACAAACCATAGATGGACATTGTACACCTATAGACATCCACAGGCTTATTAGATGGGTCCCTCGCTCCAAAAATTACTCTAACCTTGTATCCGGTCTCAAAAAAGATATTAGTGGACATTGTACACCTATAGACATCCACAGGCTTATTCAATTAGTTAAAACTATTATACTAAATGGTCTCATACTAGCCTACGCGGCAACGCCGCGTGCCTTTTCTAGTAGAATACGAAAGGGGAAAACAACAGGGTATAGCAAACTGATCAAATTAGCACTATGTCTCTAGCGTGAACATTCAGCTAGGACTTAGGAGCAGTAGATTGGTTCTTGGTAGCTTATGCAATGCAATGCATCCAATTGATCAATGGATCACATAAGCTGCTGGCTAGTACACCGAAGATGCACTTTTCATAGAATTTCGGTGTTCACAATACGAAAAAAACGGATGACACAAGTGACAGGCACAAATTCAATAGAACACGAAAGGGAAAAACAACAGGGTATAGCAAACTGATCAAACCTAGCACTATGTCTCTAGCATGAGCATTCAGTTAGGAGCAGTAGATTGGTTCTTGGTTGCAATGGCATGTTAACTGAACTTGCTAATCTGTGCTTCAAACTAAAATCAGATCATGATGCCAAGTTTTAGCCATGAAAGAAACATCAGATCAGGCCAACTTAACAGGATGTTTTTTATTTAATATTTGACAGAAATGGATTGGTTGCAGTGGCATGTCAAAATCACATTTTAGAGACTACTCCATCAGATTAATGATTAATAACCAATCACATTGAACTAAGAGTGACTCTTGAACTAATTGGGAGACCAATTCGATCAGTACAAGAATGCTAGCACAATATCCAAATCCAAATTAAACAACTGGATGCATGAATCACAAATGCAACAAAATAGAATTTTACAGTGACAGAGGTAGCTTACGGGGATGCATCCACGGAAAGCGCGTCACTGATCTCCCACTGCCATTCGAGATGCGGCTCCCTGATGGCTGTAGAACAGATCGACCTTCAGGTCATCAGGATTGATGACGCCCTTGTTCTTGTATATGCTGAGGGCGAGGTTCATCATGTCCCTCGCGCCCATGTCGTAGCCCTCGTTCTTCAGCTGTTCTTCGTTGTACGTGAGTTCCTCCTTCAGCCGTTTTGCCTCCGCCGCCAGCTCCTCCTTCAGCTGGGCTCTCTCGGCGGCATGTTCTGCCTTGAGCTGCGCGACTTCAACACTGTCTGCCTGGAGCCGCGCGACTTCAACACCGGCCTTGCGCAGGTGACCGAGGAGCTGGACGACCTCCTCGTTCAGATGGTTGTTGCGGTCATTGGCCTCACGGAGGCGGGCGATGTGCTCGGCGTTCTCGTCGGCGTGCTTGGCTACGGCAGCCCTCAGCTCGTTCTGCCATTGAGTGTTCCAGGTTTTCACCCGGTGCAGGTCCTGGTTTAGCTTCGCGATCATGGCCGCCTGCTCGCCAGCTTTGGCTATGGCCTCCCACAACTGCAACGCATCGCTAGCGCACTTCATCTGCGGCGTCGGCGGGGTGACTTCGCTGCTGCCTCCGATACTGACAGCTTGAGCTCGAGCTCGAGCTCTCATTCCAGGTACCTCCCGCGGCGCTGATGTCGAGCCACCAAGGCTCTGTTGTTGTGGCGGCGAAAAGTGCCCGCTGCGGCCGGCTCGAGTGCTAGAAGCTCTGATAGGAGAGAAGCCCGGCGGGGGAGTGTACACGCCGCTGCCTCCAGTGCTAGAAGCTATGACAGGAGCCAAGCCCGTCGGCGGCGACGTCGGCGGTAGGGGTTCTGGTTGGGACAAGACTGCCGGCGGCGACAGCCTGCTGCGCTTCCTCGTGGTCGTGGATGCGTTCTCTGCAGCAGCAGCAGCAGCAGCGATGGCGGCAGCACTGGCTCCGGCGGCTCCGGCTTCCGCTTTCACCACCGACTGCAGTGGGGCAAGAGCGGCTGGGTCGCCGACGGGCATCTCCCGGTTGGCTAAGAACACCTTGAGATCGATGCACCCAATCTGCTCCACCTTTGCTTTCAGCTTTTCTATCGCCGTGTCGGTGAGCTGCACTCGACGCGTGTCCTGCCTCTTCGGCTTGCCCCACTCCACCTGGCACTTCCACCCCGACGGGCAGTCAAGGAAGAAGAACCTCGATTTCCACCCGCCCCAGCTGCGCAGAGTAGCGCCGGTAAAGAGGCGGCGGCGGACGTCGTGGTTGGGCTGGAAATGGTGCCACCCCGTTGGCTTGCCCTTGTGCCTTTGAGCGCATATGGTGAAGAAGTACCGGAACGCGGACACGAGCGGCGCCTCGACGCCGGCGTCCTGGCACAGCAGCACGAAGGCGGCCAGGTAGCTCCACGAGTTGGGGGCGAGCTGGGACGGCGCGAGCTTGTAGTGCCGGAGAACCTTGACGTAGAAGTCGTGGAGCGGGAAGCGGAGGCCGGCGTCGAGCGCGTCGGAGTAGACGCATATCTTGTTGGAGCCCACCGGCGGCGGCGTGCAGGCTCTCCACCCCGAGTGCTGGGCGCAGAAAGGAGTGAGATCGCTGGGCACCCCGTGCTTGCTGCACTGTGCGACGAGCAAGTTTCGCCTGGTCAGCGTCGATTGGATCTCCGACGCCACAGGCCAAGGCACGCCGGGGCCAGCGGCGGCACAGCTGTCGCTGAAGAACAGCTTTGATGTTGCGTCATCGAGTTCGGCTGCGTTGCCGAGGTCCACGACGGAGCTGCAGGATGCCATTGCCCTGTTGCACTGAAGGGAAGGGAGCGGCGCCGGAGCTCGACGGCCGCCCGGGCAACTGACGAGAAGGGCGTGGGTGGGCTATTCGGTTCGTGAGTCGTGACTAGCTAGTGATGGACTGGTGGTGGATATAAAGTTGGTGTGAATGAGTCCATCTATTTGTTCAGGGCCACCGCCACTGCTAGTTGTAGTAGCACGCAGGGATGCATGCTAATGTGAAAAGCATGCATGCATGTGCTAATGTGAAAGGTAATCAGAGCATGTAAAATGAACAACATCACGGTATCCAATTTAATTCTCGGACGTATCCAATTTAATTCTCGGACGTGTGTAGTGGAATGGTCTCTTGGTATCTACAGCAGACTTTTTTTTTAGCACCTAATGAAAGGATCTAATTGGCCTAGAGGGGGGTGAATAGGCGTATCTTAAAAACCTGAAACTTAAAAACTCAAGTTGCGTAAGTTAAATGTCTGTCGGTACTACCGACAGTTTGGGCCGGTACTACTGGTGTAAGACAGCCAGTACTACCGACGTAATTGCTGGTACTACCGACGCCCTAAGAGAGCTACGAAATCAGAGTATATTGAGTTTTGATTTCAGATCTGAGAGTTACCCCACTCTCCTAGATGTAGTAGAGGGTGATGCTGAGGTTCCCTTGGCTCGGTTCTTCTCCAAAACGTAGATCGGCCCTTGTTCACCTGTGAAAGGGAGTAGAGAGGAAGAACACGAAGAACACAAGAACAAGGGTAGTCGATGCTACCTCCACAGCAAGACAAGATATTTTTCCCAAGGTTCGGCAATCCCCACAAAGGAGTTCCTACGTCCCCGTTGTTGAGGTGACCACGAAGGTCCGACCACTTAGGTCTCCTCCCTCAAGCAACCACACAGGTTAGCTCAAGATTTCCACTAAGAATCAAAGGGTTATACAAACACTTCGGGGTGCCCTTACAAATGAATCAACACGGGCAACCACGAAGAACGCCTAGCCGGCTAGGGTTCCAACAACCCAAGAGTAACAAATGCAAACCAAACCGGCAAGACGAAGAATCCAAGTGCTCAAGTCACAAATCGAAGCTCCCAACTCTCTAATCTCACTTCTCTAGCTCGAATCTCTCAAGGAGTGAAGTCTAGGAGCAAAGAGGGAGAGAGAGTGGGTGAGACAAAGCTTGGAGACTGATTTCTCAGATGTAGAGTTGAAGGAATGGGAGTGCTAACGGTTAGAAATGAGGGAAGAGCTATTTATACATAGGTCCTGAACAACTGCCGGTACTACCGGGGCAACCACCGGTACCACCGGCTACCTCAGATCTAACGGTAAGAAGTCTCTATGATTTGCGAGAAATAAGCCTACCGGTACCACCGGGCTTTTGTCGGTACTACCGACCATTGCCGGTACCACCGGTGGAAGGCCGGTACCACCAGCAGTTCAAATCTCCGCAACCAAAGTCAGCGCAGATTTGGCCTGCCGGTACTACCGGCGTTTCACACCGGTACTACTGGTGCTGGCCGGTACCACCGGCCCGAGCCCGGTACTACCGGTAGTTCATTTTCTCGCAAAACTCAGGAGTAAGGCTGGCACTGCCGGTACCACCGGCCCTGAGGGTTGGTACTACCGGGACACCCTGGCAGAGAAGAAATTTCCTAGTGCTTCGTGCGTGCAAGTGTGTCTCTCAAGCGTACAACCTAAGATGACTTGAGCACCTTTATCCTCATCTTACCGACTCAATTTGCATCCCTCTTGATAGTGCGGCGTTTCCTATAACTCAAACAAGAAATAAAACTAGGTAGCTTCTTGAGTTGAAACGTCGCTTATATGAAGAAAAAAAGGGGGTGTTGTGATTCACCAAATGTGTTTGTTTGATTCCATCAATGGACTAACACCTGTAGATTATGCTCGATAAACATGTTAGTCCCTAATTTGGTTGTCATTGATTATCAAAACCCACATCGGGGGCAAATGCACTTACAAACTCCCCCTTTTTGGTAATTGATGACAACCAACTTAGGCTTATAAAAATTGAAAGAATTGAAGCTTTTGAATTCCAAAAATCAAGTTGAGCTCCCCCTTAATGTATGCACTAGATTCGGAATTTCAAATCTTGATTAGAATCAAGATGGCATACATTAAGAACAAGCTCCCTCTAAATTTTGGAATCCGTGGGGTGCCTAAGTGTGTGTGAGATAATAAAGTGTGATGCATATGACAAGATATATCACAAAGAATAAAAAGAAAGAACTTGAATGGTTATGCAAGAAAGAGAAGGACTTAAAGCTTATCATAACCATTCATAAACAACATTGCATCAGCACAATCCCAAAACAGCTAACACAAGCAGGATATAATAATGAAGCAAAGGTGTTTAGCTTACAATCAACCATCACACACAAAGTTTAAGTTTGCCACATGGTTCACCATACGAGATAATCCTGATACTAAGCCTAATACCATATGAGATAAGCCTAACACTCCCCCTTTGGCATCAAATGCCAAAAAGGGTAGGCTTCATGAAGCTCCAAGGGGCAAAGGCAGTAGGTGAACTACTCAACAATATCATCATCATCATCAAAGACACTGGTTCACTGAAAACCCTGCTGCTGCTCAAACTCAGTGTCACACTACACCTCATCATCCTGTGCTGCACTATTGCCACTAGCATCTGTTGCTAGCCCTTTCCCTTTGCTTGGACTTAGCCTAAATACATCTGACATTCCAGTCTAGGTGCTTACTGTCTTGCTAGAATGCAAAGCCAATGACTTGCTCAATGATATACATGAGATACAGAGCATAGGGGAAGGACTGGTTGGAGGTCTAGGAACCCTCCTCAATGTGATGCCACAGGAGATCTGTCACACTGAACCTCTTCTTAGGCCCAAAGCAAACAAGGATGGTTGCATCATGATTCTGAACTGAAGTAGCAACACCAACCTTTGGATCAATAGTAGCACGGAGCAAATTGTTGAGCACATAGAAATAGGGCTTTAGACCTTCTGTCTTACCATTTGCCTTAGTCGGATCATCATCAGGCTGCTTCAATGAAATCAGCCCTGCCCACACCATTTGGACAATGACCATATAAGCTAGGAGCATCACAGACATGGTGATCAAACCCAAAAAGGTGGGAGAACTGGCGGTAATCATACTGACAGTGAAGGTCCTCAGTCATCTAGTGAAGTATCTTGTGCTCTACATCAATGTAAACTTTGGCCCAAAACTGACAAATAACCTCTGTGTTCCAGTTATGCTTGAATGTCATAAGTTGCAGGAGGTCAAAAACCAGTGAGCAGAAATTCTAAAGGAGGTGAACCACATAGTATACTCAAACCAACTCAAATTTGTCCAGTTTTCATGAAGCCATTACATAACTATGGACACATTTTGAGCTGTGAAAAATAGTTTTTGAAAAATTCACACAATTTTTCACAAGAGTTTTTGCCTATTCGAATACACACATGCACACACTAAGCATAATATCAGCCCTAGATGCACAAAGGTAAAGCAAAGATTCAATCATGGAATGATACCTTTTGATCAATGGCCTTGTCGTCTCCATCAAGGTTAAGATGTCCGGTTGTTGGCATTGGTGTCTTTATGGGTTTGGCCTTGTCGATGTCAAACTTCTTTAGCATGTCGGTGGTGTACTTGGTTTGACTTATGAACATGCCGTCTTTGAGTTGCTTGATTTGGAATCCAAGAATGTATGTCAACTCCCCCATCATGGACATCTCGAACCTCTTGGTCATGATCCTACTAAATTGCTCACTAAAGTCCGCATTAGTACTACCAAATATAATGTCATCGACATATATTTGGCATATAAAAATATCATTATTGACTTTGCGAGTAAATAAAGTGAGATCGGCCTTTCCAATCTCAACCCTTGTTTGAGTAGGAAATCTTTGATACAACCATACCAAGCTCTAGGGGCTTGTTTGAGCCCATAAAGTGCCTTGTAAAGCTTGTAGACATGATCAGGATGATGTGGATCTTCAAAACCCGGCGGTTGCTCCACATACACGGTTTCAGAGAGGGGGCCATTGAGGAATGCACTTTTCACGTCCATTTGAAACAACTTGAAATCATGAAGAGCAGCAAAGGCAAGTAATATGCGAATAGATTTAAGCCTAGCTGCAGGTGCATAGGTCTCCCCAAAATATAAACCTTTGATTTGAGTGAAACCTTTGGCTACCAACCATGCCTTGTTCCTTGTGACCATGCCATACTTATCTTCTTTGTTGCGAAAGACCCATTTGGTACCTAACATATTTTGCTTGGGTCTTTCCACCAAGGACTAGACTTCATTCCTAGTGAAGTTGTTCAACTCCTCTTGCATGGCCATCACCCAATCCGGATCCTTCAAGGCATCTTCCACCTATTTGGCAACATAGAGGAGACAAAAGAGTAATGTTCACAAAAACCAACTAAACGAGAGCGCGTTGTTACCCCTCATTGTATGTCTCCCAAAATGCTGTCAACAGGATGATCCTGTTGGATGGAGTGATGAACTCTTGGGTGAGGCACTGCTGTTCTTGTTTGAATTAGACCATCATCTTCAACTTCATAGTCTTGGTTGATTGGAGAATCAAGATCTTGACTGTCTCGATCACCACCTTGGTTGGGTCTTGAGCTTGTGGTGGATCTTGACTAGCTTGTTCCCTTGAGTCATGACCCCTTCTTGAAGTGGAAGTATCATCATGGGCATTGGTTGACCCATGATGCAAGTTTGGATCATGAGGAATTTGCATATGTGCATCATCTTTTTATTCTTCAACGGGTTTCACTTCACCGGTAGCAAGCTTTTTGATCACTTGATGAGATGGTTCTTCTTCACCTAAAATTTCAGCATTGACTTGCTCCTTTTGAGAGCCGTCGCTTTCATCAAAAGTCACGTCTACCGCTATTTCAATTTGACCGGTGGTCTCATTGAAGACACGGTAGCCATGTTCGTTAGTACCATAACCAATTAAGAAACCTTCATCAACCTTTGGTGAAAACTTAGAGCTTTTGGATTTCTTATTGAGTATGAAACACTTGCATCCAAAAACTCTAAAGTAGTCCACCTTAGGCTTTGTACCGGTTAGAAGCTCGTAGGTGGTTTTCTTCCTCAACTTGTGGAGTTACAAGTGGTTGATAGCATGACATGACGTGTTGATGGCTTTCGCCCAATAGTCTTTTTCTGAAATCTTGTATTCATCCAACATTGCTATTATGGCTTCAATGAGCGTCTGGTTCTTCCTCTCCACAACACCATTTTGTTGTGGAGTGTATGGAACCGAGAACTCATGTTTGATGCCTTCTTCATCAAGGAAAGCTTCAATGTTGGTGTTTCTAAACTCTATCCCGTTATCACTTCTCACTTTCTTGATCTTCACTTCAAACTTATTTTGAGCTCTTCTTGAAACCTTCTTGAAGATCCCTTGGGTTTCACCTTTATCTCTCAAAAGTAACACCCAAGTGAAGCGAGAAAAATCATCAACAATTACAAAACCATATTTGTTACCTCCAATACTTATATAAGCATTGGGTCCGAATAAGTCCATGTGAAGTAACTCAAGTGGTCTTTGATGTAGTCATGATGTTCTTAGTGGGATGCTTGTCTCCAACTTGCTTTCCCGCTTGACATGCACTGCAAATTCTATCTTTCTCAAAAGAAACATTTGTTAGTCCTAGGATGTATCCACCTCTTTGAAGATCGGCCAAGTTTCTCATCCCAACATGAGCTAGACAGCGATGCCATAACCAGCCCATGCTAGATTTTGCCACTAAACAAGTCTTGGACCCCACTCCACTAGATGAGAAATCAACTAGATAGAGCTTGCCCTTAAGTTGACCCGTAAAAGCAATAGAGGCATCCGACCTTCTAGAGACTTCTACACCCTTATCCGTAAAGAGACAATTGTAACCCTTCTCACAAAGTTGTGAGATGAACAACAAATTGTATCCCAACGAATTCACAAGTAATACATTTGAAATTGAATTATCATTTAAGAAAGCAATTTTACCCAAACCAAGTATATCTCCTTTATTATTGTCACCAAAGACAATCCTTTCACATGCAACTTGATTTGGTTGAAAGGAGGTGAACATGTTCTTCTCTCCGGTATTATGATTGGTGCATCCATTATCAAGCACCCATTTTGGTCCACCGGAGGAGTATTCCTACAACACAAGATTAAGCTGTTGTTTTAGGTCCCGAGATGGGACCTAGGGGGTTAGAAATATAAGACTTGGGCACCCAAATACTCCTTAAGATTTGTCTCTTCTTAAGGGCACCCACATACTTCACAACAATCTTGCCATCCTTGTCCCAACAACACATGTAATCACAAATGTGATTGCGTGAAATAGGCACTTGTTGCTTGGGCACCTCCACTTGCTTCTTCTTGATGTTCTTGTTGTTTGTAAGTAGAATTATAGGAGTAGCAATATTGTTCACCTTGTCAATAAGGTCAACAAGAGGCACACTCTTGTTGAACTTCACACAAGCCACCCCATTTATCATGTTTCTTCCATTGGCCTTACCATTATACCTATTGTAACCAAGGCCATCCTTGATTATGGGGTGTCTTGATGCCTTGAACACATTTGTCGGTTGCTTGTCCTTGCACTTGCAACCAATCTTGACAATTGTGTTTAATCTTTGGATCTCCTTGTCCTTCTTTGCTAGCTCAACAAGGTTAGTAACACAAGCATTTATATCAACATTTAAGCATCTTTCACAGCTTTTACTTGTTGAAGCTTTGGAATCCTTGGAAATGGTAGAGGTGCTAGTCCAAAGCTTGTCATAGTTTAGTTCAAGCTCATGATATTTAGTTGTCAAGCTTGTAAGGCTCTCTTGAGCCAAACTATGATCATTCTTTAGGCTAGCCAAAGAGTCATTAAGTGAAGAATGTCCCTTAGACAAACGCACATTAGCATTTTTGGCTAAAGACAATTCTACACTCAACTTATCAGCCCTCTCCTTTTCCTTGGAGAGACATGCTTCAAGTCCTTGGTTCTTCTCCCTTTCCTCTAGGAGCAATTCCCCTTGCGACTCAATGCATGACTCAAGCTTATCTTTAGCATATATGAGCTTTAGGATTTTAGTTGCAGCAGCTTTACCATATTTCTTAATGAGATTTGATGCATAGTTTTCATCATCTTCATCATCACTATCATATTCACTAGTGGTGTGAATAGGAGAGTCAAATTGTACCTTATATCCTCTTACCATAAGGCATGTAGGAGTGTCATGGTCGTCGTCGGAGAGGTTGGCGAAGAGTCTAGGTGATGAAGAAGTGCGAGTAAAGAGAGAGGTCGATGAAGCATTGTTGGTGAAGATGTTTGCTGAGGAAGATGCCTCTTGTATGGCGAGAGTAGCCATACTCTTCTTCTTATTGTTATTGTCATCATCACTATCACTGTCGGATTGCCATTCTTGGCCTAGATGTGCTTCACCTCTCTTCTTGTCCTTATACTTCTTATCACCTTGCTTGGTGTATCTTGACTTCTCCTCTTTGTTAGGACACTCAGCTGCAAGATGGCCGGTGTCACCACACTCATAACAAAACCTCTTCTTGTATGACTTGTTTCCTCCATATCTCCTCATATTATCTTTCTTCATTCTCAAGTAATTCTTGTAGTTTTCCACTAGCATAGCTTGCTCTTTATCAAGATCATCATCATCATTATGCTTATGCTCACAACACCCTTTGTTGCAATGACTTGATTCACTTCCATGTGATGCTGTGAGTGCAATGCTCTTTCTTTGATTCATTGCTTCCTTAGCTTCATCATCCAAGACTTCATGGTGCATTAACTTTGCAAGCATCTCTTGAGGTGTGATAGTATGGTAGTTGTCTTTCTCCATAATAACGGAAGAAAGCATGTTGTTCTTTTGTCTATACACTCTACATATCTTTCTTGCTGCAGAGTTGTCATCCCATGTTGTTGCTCCAAGTGCTCTAATTTGGTTGATCAAGGACATGAATCTATCAAACATGGCCTTTGTTGTTTCTCCCTCAATCATGCAAAAGTTCTCAATCTTACTTTGTAAGAGTTCAATGTTTCCAACTCTTACACTTTTGTCTCCTTCAAATGACACCTTCAAAGTGTCCCAAATTTGCTTTGCATTCACCATGCCATTCACTTTGTTGTTATCCTCCGGAGTGAGGCATTGCAAGATCAAAGTTGCTGCCATTGCATTTAGGTGAAAGTCTCTCTCATCTTCAAGTGTCCACTCATTTGGATCTTGCGGCGGATTTACTCCAATGTCCACCACTTCCCAACATCTTGCGGCTATGAGATGTAGCTTCATCCTATGAGCCCAATCGGTGTACCTTACACCATCAAATGGAGGTGGTTTTCCAGGATTGATCATCGGCAAGGTTGGATTCTTGCTTGAACCATCATAGTCAAAGCTAGCTTTGTTGTAGTTCTTTGATGGTTTGCTGCTATCTTCATTTTCATCTTTGCTACTCGATTCATGATTCTTTTTGCCTAGGAGCTCTCTCATCTTGTCAAGCTCTGCTTGCATCTTCTGCATTTGCTCTTGTTGCTGCAGCTGCAAGGATGCAGTGATCTGTGCTGTGATTTGATCAACAATTTGCTTTTGTGAAATTGGATCCATCTTGGCCAATGTTGCTCCTCACGCGGTGAAGCGTTTGTACGAGGAACCTTGCTCTGATACCAATTGAAAGGATCTAATTGGCCTAGAGGGGGGTGAATAGGCGTATCTTAAAAACCTAAAACTTAAAAACTCAAGTTGCGGAAGTTAAATGCCTGTCGGTACTACCGACAGTTTGGGCCGGTACTACTGGTGTAAGACAGCCAGTACTACCGACGTAATTGCTGGTACTACCGACGCCCTAAGAGAGCTACGAAATCAGAGTATATTGAGTTTTGATTTCAGATCTGAGAGTTACCCCACTCTCCTAGATGTAGTAGAGGGTGATGCTGAGGTTCCCTTGGCTCGGTTCTTCTCCAAAACGTAGATCGGCCCTTGTTCACCTGTGAAAGGGAGTAGAGAGGAAGAACACGAAGAACACAAGAACAAGGGTAGTCGATGCTACCTCCACAGCAAGACAAGATATTTTTCCCGAGGTTCGGCAATCCCCACAAAGGAGTTCCTACGTCCTCGTTGTTGAGGTGACCACGAAGGTCCGACCACTTAGGTCTCCTCCCTCAAGCAACCACACAGGTTAGCTCAAGATTTCCACTAAGAATCAAAGGGTTATACAAACACTTCGGGGTGCCCTCACAAATGAATCAACACGGGCAACCACGAAGAACGCCTAGCCGGCTAGGGTTCCAACAACCCAAGAGTAACAAATGCAAACCAAACCGGCAAGACGAAGAATCCAAGTGCTCAAGTCACAAATCGAAGCTCCCAACTCTCTAATCTCACTTCTCTAGCTCGAATCTCTCAAGGAGTGAAGTCTAGGAGCAAAGAGGGAGAGAGAGTGGGTGAGACAAAGCTTGGAGACTGATTTCTCAGATGTAGAGTTGAAGGAATGGGAGTGCTAACGGTTAGAAATGAGGGAAGAGCTATTTATACATAGGTCCTGAACAACTGCCGGTACTACCGGGGCAACCACCGGTACCACCGGCTACCTCAGATCTAACGGTAAGAAGTCTCTATGATTTGCGAGAAATAAGCCTATCGGTACCACCGGGCTTTTGTCGGTACTACCGACCATTGCCGGTACCACCGGTGGAAGGCCGGTACCACCGGCAGTTCAAATCTCCGCAACCAAAGTCAGCGCAGATTTGGCCTGCCGGTACTACCGGCGTTTCACACCGGTACTACTGGTGCTGGCCGGTACCACCGGCCCGAGCCCGGTACTACCGGTAGTTCATTTTCTCGCAAAACTCAGGAGTAAGGCTGGCACTGCCGGTACCACCGGCCCTGAGGGTTGGTACTACCGGAACACCCTGGCAGAGAAGAAATTTCCTAGTGCTTCGTGCGTGCAAGTGTGTCTCTCAAGCGTACAACCTAAGATGACTTGAGCACCTTTATCCTCATCTTACCGACTCAATTTGCATCCCTCTTGATAGTGCGGCGTTTCCTATAACTCAAACAAGAAATAAAACTAGGTAGCTTCTTGAGTTGAAACGTCGCTTATATGAAGAAAAAAGGGGGTGCTGTGATTCACCAAATGTGTTTGTTTGATTCCATCAATGGACTAACACCTGTAGATTATGCTCGATAAACATGTTAGTCCCTAATTTGGTTGTCATTGATTATCAAAACCCACATCGGGGGCAAATGCACTTACACCTAAAAAATAATTAAGGTAGTACTCTCTAGCTCCCTAAAAAAACAATTTGTAGAGTACAATAATCAATTTCTAGAGTTGATGATCTACCAACCCAGTATCTTTCATTGAAGTCTTGTCACATTTAATCACAACCCCTTCCATCTCCATCTTTCACGCACAAACTTTTAACTATTGTCGTATCGAATGTTTGAGCACATGCATAAAATATTAAATATAGACTATTTACAAAACAAAAAATATAGCTAGAGAATAATTTGCGAGACAAATCTTTTTGAGCCTAATTAGTCTATAATTAGACACTAATTGCTAAATAAAATAAAAATATTATACCTATTAAACTTTAACACATGTTGACTTCCAAATAGCTAGTCTAGCACGATCTCTCTGAAACACCTCTCTCACAGCTCACACAACTCTCCAATACAATATTTTATTTTATTTTATTGTTTCTATGTTTCATCTAGGCAGTTATTTGCAAGAGAGGTATGAAAACGGATTGTATACGGACGGATATCACCGATATCATATTTGTTTTCATATTTTTTTGTCGGATTTGGATTCGAATACGGATAATGTCAATCATGTCGGATAAGATATGATTGGATGTCGACATCATAAATATACAATTTAAGTATTTGAATACGGATACGGTATCGGATGTTGAATATTCGGACTCAGATACGGACAGATCTGAGCCCCTCTAAACAAATTCGGTCTCGAATACGATCGAAAAATATCTATACCGTTTTCATCCCTACCTAAGAGGCGATGGCGCCCTGGCAGTGGCGGCTCGATATTCGTCACGGCGAGAGGCGATGGCGTCCTGGCAGTGGCGGCGAGGGTGGCAGGATAGGGCGGATCTAGCGGCAGCCTCCATCCATGGCAGATCTTGCGGCATCGGGCTTGATCCGTGGCGGATCCGATGGAGGAACGTGGTGGGTGTCTCCAAGTGCGAATACAAGACCTCCACCAGATCCAGTGCTCCTCTAGGTGGATCTTGGACGGTGGCGGCGGTGAGACCGGGCTCGACATTGGACTCGTATGAGCTGACGTTGAGCTCGGCTTTTTTATACTATTTTATTTCGATTTAGAGAGGCGAGCAAAAGCAAACCGCCTCTATTAATCATGGATTAACCGTGACTTTTGATTAGAGGTAGTTGTGATGCCCACCTTCATTAATCCAAAACATCTGTCATCATTTTAGTTTTCTGTACTTGTGTCGTGAGATGTATTTTCATAATATATATTTATTTGAGTTAACCTTGGGTAACAAAAAAAATACACCTATTATTATTTTTTTAAGACAGAGGGAATAATTCACGCTCGAGCTTAAAAGAAGCTTGACAGAAAATCACGATCATAAAGTTCTTATAATTTGAATTCGATAGAGTTTACTCTCGTTACTATGAGTGAGGACATTCTCCCCGGATTCTCGTCGGCAACAGCTTCTCCTGCTTCTGGTTAGCTTCTCTTGGTTCTCCCGCTTCTTTTCAAAATCTGGCAAACCCAATATATATCGACGCTCCAGCTTCTCCTCCCAGATTCTTTCCCCATCTCTCTCATGCGTCGCTCGCTCTTTCTCGTCCTCCCGACGCTACGGGAGACGGCGCTGGGGCTGAGCAGGGCGGCGACGGTGAGCGACCTCCTCCTCCTCCTCCGACCCCTCCTCCTCCTGCGAGCTCCCTCCCCATCCTCTCCTTTTCTCCCCTTCATTCTCGAGGTGGCGGTGGCGTGGCGGCCGTAGCAAGGCGATGGCGCCCCTCGCGGGTGGCGCGCCGACGATCTCTTCCTCTCCCCATTCTCCGTGCAGCCTCCTAGATGCCTCTTCCCGCCGGGGAGCACCTACCAAGTTCCTCCATGAAACCCTAGCTATACATGCTTCTTATTTCCTCTGATTTGGTTTATGCTTCTGTTGGATGATTTCGTAGTTACTATGATGCTGATGCGGGGCACTGTTTGTGTGCAAAGGGAACGGTCCAAGGCGAGTTGCCCTTCCTCAGCTTAGTCGTTAGGTTAGTGTGTTGACTTTAGTGGTAGGTTAATGAACGAGTGGACATGGCTGAACCCCCTTTATTGCAGCAGGATACTATCTCAAATGGATTTTGTTCTCAGCACATTCCTATATATGGCTCATAATATTTAAAATCTGATATGTCGCTAATCTCATTAGCATCGGTTTTATTAAATGTTATTTTTTACGTATAGCTTGATCCAAAAAATATGCCACTTCATGAACTGCAGATAGCTAAAGTTAAGGAACACAACATTTACCAAGTGCATGGTCATATTGTGCTTGCCGAAATAACATAGCACTTCATTTCAATGTGAAGGCTTGCTGCAGTAAGATAATAACCTGAACATTGTCGGATTCGCAGTTGGATGACTGTAGTTATTATCTGTGACTTCCATAATTAGTCTTGTGGGTTTATTTTGTGCTTTTATAGTTTTTACTGAGGTTGTAAGACCAGATTGCCTTCCAAAGGTGAGTTTTTTCCCTGATTAAGTAAGCTGTTGATGAAAAAAATGAATCCTTCCAATGTCTAGTCCAATTACAGAGGTGGTGCTGACCATTGGTTGTGTTTGCAAAGGGACAGGTCCAAGGCAATGGTGCTAAGGATGGCAACGGATCGGTTTTGGTTCGGATATCCGCGGGTTTTCGGGTCCAGTGGTTTTGGTTTTGGTGGTAGTTTTTCGTCAACGATTTTCGGGTTCGGGGCCCGAAACCGATCGGGTTTGGTTTCGGGTTTGGTTTTCCATCCGTGGATGTTATGACCGGTATGGTCTATCAGAGGAGGGAGAAGGAACGTGGCTGAACCAGACCAGGAGGGCAGCCTGGACGTAGTCACCACCTGGCCTATTGGCCAAGTTATCTAGAGTTTGCATTAGTTAAGATTTACTTTAGTTAAGATTTACTTTCCATAATAGATTAGATCTATTAGATTGGGACTGCTATTGTATAAAGAGTGGAACTCGTATTCAATGAGAGGTTAGCCTGGGATTGAGATATTCTTATCTCCCTTGGGCTCCCGGCCCTTGTCTCCTGTTCTCCGTCTCCCTGTTGCGTGAGTTCCCTCGACAACGGCACCTGCACGCCGCCGCCCAGCTCGCCCGCACGCCCCTGTCTCTCCCCCATACTTCCTCCGAAGCAAGCTCCGGCGTCGTAACAACCTGGTATCAGAGACCATGGCTACGACCGGCGTCTCCTCCAGCCCCGTCGATCCTGCTGCCGGCGCTACTCTTCCCCAAAGCACCGCCACCCTCCCCGCTGCCGACCCCACAATACCACCTGTATCTTCCAGCGCCCTGATTCCCACCCTCGCCATGCCGCTCACCACCCACACACCGCCCCCACAGCTGGTGTCCATGCCCAGCGACACCCTGAATTTCTTCACCAACACCCTGCAAGGGATCCAAAACCAGCTGTCTGTCCTCAACTTCCAGGTGGGTGATCTCGCCACGCGTGTGGCTGTCATCGACGGCCGGGAATTGGCTTCGGGCCAGCACCTTCCCCAGATTGCGCTGCCAGGGTTTAGCTCCATGCCCGCCCTGACTGCGCCCTCCGCGTCGACACCCCATGTGCCAGCGGCATCTTCGGCGCCCGCGTCGACACCCCATGTGCCAGCGGCATCTTCGGCGCCCGCAGCAACAACAATGGGTTCCCTGTCCTTTGGCTCGGTGCAGCCGACGTCCGCTGCACTAACAGCGGGGGTGCCAATCAATCAGATCCGCTTCCCGGCTTCACCGTCTCCGATCCCTTCACTGGAGACAATCCTGAGGGGCGCACCAGCCATGTCCTCAGCTCCGATGGCATCACCGTCACCACATGTCAGCGTGTCCCCGGCACCGGATGGTCACGTCGTCCCCAAGTACCACAAGCTTACGTTTCCCACCTTTGATGGCAAGGAGGACCCGCTGGGGTGGCTGAACAAGTGTGAACAATTTTTCAATGGGCACCAGACGCGCCACACCGACCGAGTCTGGCTTGCATCTTATCACCTCACCGGGGTTGCCCAGCAGTGGTACCTCGTCCTTGAGGCTGACTCCGGTCGTCCACAGTGGGAGGAGTTCCGCACGTTGTGCCATCAACGCTTCGGGCCGCCCCTCAGCACCAACCATCTCTCAGATCTCGCGCGCCTACCTTTCACCTCCACGGTGGATGCCTACATGGAGGCGTTCCAGGCTCGCGCAGCCCACGCCGGGCGTCTCTCTCCGGGCCAGAAGGCCAAGCTGTTCACTGGAGGCCTGCCCCATCACATCCGCGTCGATGTCGAGCTCCACGACCCGCAGGACCTGCAGCGTGCCATGTACTTGGCCCGCGCCTATGAACGCCGGAACACACCGGCGCCCCTTGCCCTGCCGGCACCCCCGCGCCGCCGACCGACCAGCACCACTTCGACGCCGGCTGGTGCGGTGACCCAGGCGGAGAGCTCCTCATCCTCAGCACCGCCGCGCCTCTTCAAGCGGCTCACCCCAGATGAGATGGCCGAGCGCCGAAAGCAAGGCCTTTGCTACAACTGTGATGAGCCGTACGTCCGTGGCCACAAGTGTGCTCGGCTGTTCTTCCTGGAGGTCACCGATTATATTGTGGAGGAGCCTGAAGATACGGACAGCGGCAGTACGCAGCCGGCTGAGGACGCGCCCTATGACACCGACAAGCCCCTGATCTCCCTGTCCGCGATCACCGGCATTCGAGCGCACGAGACGATGCAGCTCCGCGTACATGTGGGTCCGCACGAGCTGACTGCGCTGCTGGATTCGGGATCCACTCACAACTTCATCAGCAGCGCCGCAGCCCACCGCGCAGGTCTCCACTTCCAGGACAGCGAGGGGGCTCACGTCACGGTCGCCAACGGTGACCGCGTCCTGTGTCGCGGCCTCGCTCGCGGAGTCAACCTCCAGATCGGCATGGAGGTCTTCAAGGTCGATTGCTACGCCATTCCGCTGGACTCCTGTGACATGGTCCTTGGCATCGCCTGGCTACGCACACTCGGACCCATCTTGTGGGACTTCGACAACCTGCGCATGGAGTTCTCTCTACACGGCCGCCGAGTACAATGGCGCGGCGAAGGGACGCCATGCTCAGCAGCAGTACCAGCAGCATCGGCCCCCAACACCCAGAGCCTGCAGATCTTCTCGGCCAAGGGGACCGAGCCGGCCCTCCTCGAGCGCCTGCTGGACGCATACGCTGACGTGTTCGCAGAGCCGGACGGGCTGCCACCAGCCCGCGACTGTGACCATCGGATCCACCTCAAGCCGGCCACGGAGCCCGTGGCGGTGCGCCCGTACCGCTACCCGCAGCTCCAAAAAGACGAGCTCGAACGCCAGTGCGACGCAATGCTGCAGCAGGGCACGATCCGTGCCAGCACCTCCCCGTTCTCAGCACCAGTTCTGCTGGTCAAGAAACAAGATGGCTCGTGGCGCTTCTGCGTGGACTACCGCGCGCTCAACTCAGCCACCGTGAAGGACAAATTTCCCATACCAGTGGTCGAGGAACTTTTGGATGAACTCCGTGGTGCTCGCTTCTTTACGAAGTTGGATCTCCGCTCCGGGTACCACCAGATTCGTGTACATCCTGATGACGTGGCCAAAACGGCGTTCCGAACCCACCACGGCCACTTTGAGTTCCTGGTCATGCCGTTCGGCCTCTCCAACGCGCCGTCGACATTCCAGGCCCTCATGAACACGGTGCTGAAGCCCTTTCTTCGCCGATGCGTGTTGGTGTTCTTCGACGACATCCTGATTTACAGCGCCACGTGGACTGAACACCTCCTCCAGCTGCGCGCCGTCCTCGACGTCCTTCGAACCCACAGCCTTCATCTCAAGAGGTCCAAGTGCTCCTTCGCAGCGACTTCAGTTCACTATTTGGGCCATGTGATTTCTCATGCAGGGGTCTCCATGGACGTGTCCAAGGTGGCGGCGGTCCAGTCTTGGCCACAACCGCGTTCAGCCCGTGGTCTTCGAGGCTTCCTCGGCCTCGCGGGATACTACAGGCGCTTCATCAAGGACTATGGCGCTATTGCGGCGCCGCTGACCAGCCTCCTGCGCAAGAACGCCTTCTTGTGGACAGCCGAGGCTGAGGACGCGTTTTCTGCATTGAAGCAAGCCCTTTCCGCCGCCCCGGTGCTGCATCTTCCGGACTTCAACCTCGAGTTCTTCGTCGACTGCGACGCGTCCGGCTCCGGCTTCGGGGCTGTTTTGCATCAAGGCGAGGGCCCTTTGGCGTTCTTCAGCAGGCCATTCGCTGTTCGCCACCTGAAGGTTGCTGCATATGAGCGCGAGCTGATCGGTTTGGTCCAGGCAGTGCGGCATTGGCGGCCGTACCTCTGGGGCCGTTCCTTCATCGTCCGCACCGATCACTATGCGCTCAAGTTCCTGCTAGACCAACGCCTATCAACGATCCCGCAGAATCACTGGATCAGTAAACTCATGGGTTATGATTTCAGGATTGAGTTCAGGCCAGGGCGCTTCAATGTCGTCGCCGACGCGTTATCAAGGCGGGATGGCGACGCACCCTTGCTGTCCACGTTGCCGTCGGCTGAGCCGGTACTGGCAGCACTTTCGACACCAACATTCCAGCTGTTCGACGAGCTCCGCCAAGAGTTTGCTGCCTCCGATGAGCTTCGGGCAGTCTGCGAAGAAGTGGCTGCGGGCGGCCGCGGCGCGGACTGGGCGCTGCAGGACGGCCTCCTTCTCCACAAGGGGCGGGTCTATGTTCCAGCCTCTTCCTCGGTCTTCGACGACGTGCTACAGCTCGCGCACACCAACGCACACGAGGGGATCCAAAAGACGCTGCAGCGACTGCGCACTGAGTTCTTCATAGAACATGATCGCCGCACTGTCCATGACTACATTCGGGCCTGTGCAACGTGTCAGCGCAACAAGTCAGAGGCTATGCACCCGGCTGGTTTGCTGCAGCCCCTACCGGTGCCATCGAAGGTGTGGGCTGACATCGTGATGGACTTCGTCGAGGCGTTACCCAAGGTGCACGGCAAAAGCGTTATCTTGACAGTGGTGGATCGCTTCTCCAAGTATGCCCACTTCATTCCTCTGGGACATCCATACACAGCCTCGTCTGTTGCTCGCGCGTTCTTCCGCGACATCGTGCGTCTCCATGGTTTTCCGGACTCCATTGTAAGTGACCGTGATCCGGTGTTCACGGGGAATGTGTGGCGCGATCTCTTCAAGCAGGCTGGCGTCCAACTTCGCATGAGTACCGCCTTCCACCCACAGACGGATGGGCAGTCCGAGGCTGTGAACAAGACGATTGCAATGTATCTCCGCTGCATCACAGGTGATCGTCCAAGAGATTGGCTTGATTGGCTGCCGTGGGCTGAGTTCTGTTACAACACATCCTTTCACTCAGCACTGTGTGCCTCTCCTTTCATGGTGGTGTATGGACGGCCGCCGCCACCACTGCTGCCATATGGTCCCGGGACAGCCCGCACCGAAATTGTGGATTCCCTGCTAGCTGACAGGGATGAGTTTCTGGCAGAGGTTCGTGCTCGTCTTCTCCAAGCCCAGGAACACGCACGCCGCTTCTACGACGCCAAGCACCGACCTCTCGAATTGGCTGTGGGTGACTGGGTGCTGCTCCGGTTGTTCCGCCACAACCAGTCTGTTGCACCGGGCAGCACCGGCAAGTTGGGCCCCAAGTACGCTGGTCCGTTCCAGATCTTGGAACGCATTGGCGAGGTGGCATATCGGCTCCAACTTCCTGACGGTGCCCGCATTCATGATGTGTTCCATGTGGGCGTCCTCAAGCCGTTCCGGGGGCCGCTGCCTGCAGCTGCACCAACATTGCCTTCTTCGTCCACAGCAGGTGCTGCGTTCTCGGCTCAGCCGCGGCGAGTGGCATGTTCTCGTCCAGTGGGCGAATCTTCCACCTTCAGAAGCTACTTGGGAGCCGGTGTCAGACTTCCGTGCTGCTTACCCTTCCTTTCAGCTCGAGGACGAGCTGTTTCCGAAGGAGGGGAGAGATGTTATGACCGGTATGGTCTATCAGAGGAGGGAGAAGGAACGTGGCTGAACCAGACCAGGAGGGCAGCCTGGACGTAGTCACCACCTGGCCTATTGGCCAAGTTATCTAGAGTTTGCATTAGTTAAGATTTACTTTAGTTAAGATTTACTTTCCATAATAGATTAGATCTATTAGATTGGGACTGCTATTGTATAAAGAGTGGAACTCGTATTCAATGAGAGGTTAGCCTGGGATTGAGATATTCTTATCTCCCTTGGGCTCCCGGCCCTTGTCTCCTGTTCTCCGTCTCCCTGTTGCGTGAGTTCCCTCGACAACGGCACCTGCACGCCGCCGCCCAGCTCGCCCGCACGCCCCTGTCTCTCCCCCATACTTCCTCCGAAGCAAGCTCCGGCGTCGTAACAGTGGATATCCAATGGATATCCAAAATAAATCATTTGGAATTAAAATTTATATTTTATAATATGATAATAATAATTTATTTACTTAGATTATTAAATTTATTCAAAGTTAACTCATGAAAATATTTATTATTTGTTGCATCTTGTTTATACATGTGAATATGTGTCTATATATCCGCGGATTTCGGGTAACTATTTCGGTTTTGGGTATCCGTTCGGGTTTCGGGTATCCGCGGGTTTGGTTTTGGTGTTGAATTTCCACCCGATTTGGTTTCGGTTTTGGTTTCGGGTTTCGACTTCGCGTTTCGGTTTTGGGTGCACGGAGACTCCACCCGATCCAAACCCAACCTGTTGCCATCCTTAAATGGTGCTCTTCCTTCACTTAGTTGTCAGGTTAGTGTGTTGGCTTCAATGGTGCCTTAATGAACGAGTGGACATGGCTAAGCCCCATTTATCGCAGCTGGATATTATCTCAAAACAATTTTGATCTCAGCATACTCTTATATATGGCTAACAAATTTTTAATTTAATATGTCGCTAATCTCATTGACATCGGTTTTATGTACTCTAATATTAGTTTTTATGTACAGCTTGATTCGAAAGATATGCTACTTCATGAAGAGCAGATAGCTAAAGTTCAAGAACACGTCATTCAGCAGGTGTATGGTGATACTGTGCTTGCCGAAAAAAACACTTCATTTCAGTGTCGAGGCTGGCTGGCTGGCTGCAATAAGGTAATAACGTGGACATTGTCGGATTCATGGTTGGATGACTGTTGTTACCTATGAATTCCGTAATTACTCTCCTAGATTGATTTTACGCTTCTATAGTTTACCTGCTCCTACATAGCGATTGCAAGACTAGATTTCCTTACAAAGCTACACTGAGATATTTTTTCCCTGAAAAAGAAAGTTACTCTAGATGCTTCCTTACACAAAATGTGTAGCTTTCCCAGTTTTGCTAATAAAGCTGGTAAAAAGGATTGATGTTCTTGTGGTTGGTTTGACACTTTGAAATTACCACTGCTTTGCAGCAAACAATAAAGTGTGCATAATCGTTCTATTTTTATCTTTTATGTGCTTCATGAAGACCTATATTTGATCCTGTTCAGCTGAGTGTTGATGAATTATGTACCTTTTTGCCATAAACACATAATTATCAACATAAAGAAAGATATCGACTGGGACCACCTTGAGTTCAGGATTTGAGCCACCAAATTTGTTGTTCTTTCTTTCCAAAAGGTTGTCTTCTCCTAAATTTTAATATCCCACTACAGGCAGGTCAAAAAAAGGGTTGACCGTGCCTACACAAAGCTATCCAAAGCTAATACTGACACTGCCAAGTTAAACCAATGTCCTATCCCTATTCAGCTGTATTTGTAGCCTTTGAACGATTTGGAATCCCACTATTTTGACATTGTTGACATCATACATCCACAATATAATTCCGTCTTTAAACTAAACCAAAAAAAAGATCTTTCAGTCCAAACTTACTTCCTCAGTCAGCATCTATGTTTTCTTTTATTTTTACCAGACATATCTATTTGCTTCATCCACTTTGGGTCTCTTACATAAATAAAATTATTACATTCAGTTGCACTACACTTTTACTTTTTCCACTACCAGTGCAGAACATAGAGCGCCAATCACCTGTGCCAAAAACTTTCAGAATGTTGTTGACAGAGGTGGCTGATTTCATATATGTTCAAAGATCTGATCATTCATCTAAACCCATAGATATGCAGTTTATGCTAAATATTTAGGACATCACTTATGTTTCCAGACGTAGGAAAAAAATTCTGAAAAAGTTTATGTATCCATATGAATTTACTTCATATATTTAGTGACACCTTTCCAACGTGTCTTAACCCTGTGACGATTCTATTTTAGTGATACAGGTAAAAGAAAGCGATGAAGAAACATACATAGACAAGAGCATCGAACCAACACCCCCTCCCCCCCCCCCCCCCCCCTCTACCACCACCACCACAAAAAAAACCAGCCATTCCTCATTAGATTACACAGCAAAGAGGTGATTTCGTTGAGCAATATAATACATACCTATATATTATAGCACCCAGAACGGAATATAAGTTCTGCGCATTATGCAGTTTCCAATACCAAAGTCATAAAAAGAGAAAATCCATGTTGCCATGCAGGGAAATAGCAGCAGAAGAACAAGCTTCTCGCAGTAAAAATAGGTGAGGCCCAATCACGCTGCCCATGTAGTCAGATATTGCTCACCTAATATTAATTGTATGCTTCATGCCTTCAATTTACTCTGGTTTTCTGATGTGGTAGTTTTGTGTATAGTTAGAATGGGCGGGTCTCTTCTTTTTCACTTGCTCTTTCTTTTCCTACTAAAGTTCCCACGCTGCTCATTATCTTTTAATTTTTTATTTATTTTATTTACAGTACACAATATCTCCAGAATTTTTACTCTCTTAATAGATTTAGTGTCTTCGTTCCATACTACCTATGAGACTAGATCTTTTCCTACTATTATGACAGATTTAATAAGTGTCTTACATACTCCTCGTGCTACTAACCGTTCTCCTTATCCTACAACAAGTATATGAAACAGCGACATGGATCTACCATTTTGTAACATGAACAAGCTATGCTCGGTGCATATGACAAGTCCCTAATCACTTTCCTATATCCAGCCTGATAAAAACAGTAAACTGACCATCAATTATGGAGAATTCATCGCTGCAGTTGTGCCTCTTAAGAAAATAGAACGTGATGAGCACTTCATGGCACCTTTTACTTCGACAGAGATGGCAGTGCTCAGCGAGCTTCTGGAGACCATAACATGGACCACACTTTCTTTGAAGAGATCATTTAAGATATCGAACCAAACAATGTAAGTTGGTTCTCTTACTTTAAGGACAGTAGTAGTGCAAAAAGATTTTACCATCAATGTGAATTACTTGGGCTACCTAAACATGTCAGTCTCATTCTAGACCGTGCGGTTGCATTGCACGAAAATACTACAATGGTTCCTGACTGGGCTCATTGCGTCAACCACATAGTCTTAACTCACAGCTGTTGATTTCAGCAACCATAAAGGATAAAAAAATGTAAATATACTTGCTGACAGACCCTTCACCTTTTGATCTTCAATTTACATGCGACAATTCTCCTTGCCGATAATTCTCCTATGTTTTTTTTTGCAATTGACCTGACAAATAGGCAATATATTATAGAAATATATGATCTGCATGATACTATAGAATTATATGACCTGACCATAGCTGTTAAGAACTTAGGACTACCAAATACCAACAAGGCCTCTGCTTAGTTCTATTGTACTACTTCACTAATGCATATGCTCTTGTGTCTGCTTTTCAGGATGGTCAAATCGACTGTGCCCCAAGTTCATAGCGATAAAACAAATCAACAAAGTTTGGACTTTGGTGGTAACCAATGCAAAACACTTGCAATATATAACCTTGACAGGTGCACATCAAGTACACTGTCAGTGATGCACTAACCATGTTCTTCACTTATTAATCGATTATTCGTCAAGCTCAGTGAATCAAATTATTTAACAGTATTTATATCCCAAATAAGTGTAGCCTGCCAAGCAATATGTAATTTGTCATGAGAGTTTGCAGTTTTTACATTATGCAATAAAAAAACAATTGCCTATATTTACGAACTCGCGCGAGGGCGCGTGCCTTCCACTAGTGCAAACACAAATTCGGTGATGAATGAAGCAAACAAAAGCCGGTGCAGACACTTGTGGGCCATAGCAGTTCTGGTTTCCATTCTCAAGTCCGATCCGGGGCCTTGTTTAGTTCGAACTAAAATAAAAAAAAATTCAAGATGTTTCATCAAATCTAAATATAGATTAAAAAATAACTAATTATATATAGTTTGTTTGTAATTTACGATATAAATCTTTTGAGTCTAGTTAATCAAGAGCATCTTCAACAGTTTGGCAAATGACTTTCCATTCATAATTTTTTTAGCAAAGTGAGAAAAAACTCTCTCCAACAGTTTAGTATTCCAATTCCCTATCTTTTCTAACTTGGCATATCTCTCTGTCTAGCGCGCAAATATACACGCGGACTCCCAATTCTCCATCTTTTCTAACTTGGCATATCTCTCTGTCTAACACGCAAATATACACGCGGACTCCGTGCTTGGCATCGGTCTTTCTCCTCATGCCTAGCAGGACTCTTCGTTTCCTTAGTGGGGTTCTTCGTTTGCTTAGCGGGCCTCTTTGTTTCGTTAGCGGGTTTTTAGGTTTTTGGAAACAAAATTTGCCAAACTGTTAGAGATAAAATCTTCTTTTTCTCCCTCATATTATTTTGGGAGTTAGCAAATAACAAGATTTGAGAAATGAATTTTGCCAAACTGTTGGAGATGCTCTTAATTACTAAATACAAACGAAAAAGTTATGAAACTTTATAGTTGACAATCTTTTGATTTGAAATCGTTTAGAGCTTCAAACAATCAATTTACAAGTGATTTGGTATAATATATGAGAAACCAAAATATAATATGAATACAAGTAATAGTGGATAGGGAGGAAGGCACACGCGACAGAGCTTGATGGGGGGTGGGGGGGGGGGGGGGCGTTGCTTGTTGGGGGCCTCACCTGAAAAAAAAATCCTATTATTTTTTGGGGTTTTTTTGTTTCTATACTCAGCAATGACCCTTTTGCCGACCAAACATTTACCGTGTGGTCAGATTTTGCTAAGTATATTTGAATCTTTGCCAAGTGCCCCACACACTCAGCAAAGCACCAGTGTCCCGTAGTAGCTAGCAGCACCCATTAGATTTGATCCATGGTTTCAAACTTTGGATGTGAGGAAGGCAAAACGCTAACATGCAAAGTAGACGTCCCTGAAGCTGACACTGAACCTCCTCTCGATACGTACTGTTAAGTATGATCCCATCAAGCTTTTTCGCAAAGAGAATTAATTACATTGAAGTTTGGCATTCATGCATAAACATAACCAGTGTTCTTAAGTTAATCATGTCCATGATAATACAGAACATGTGAAATAGTAGAAGACAAGTTCTAGATATAGATGGTTGATCGGTGATCACCATACATCATGTCATCTAGCTGTGCGCCTGAGCCACAAGACAGCAGCCTCAATTTTTCCATGTACCGTACATCAAAAGATTAAACTATATATCCCTCAGTCACATAATAGAAGTCGTTATGGGATGCAAAAATACGTGCAACATTTATATCTCAAAATAAGTTTATTATGAATTAGGAAACCAAACCATCAAAGCATAACATATCAAGGAAACAACAGCTTAGCCGAACTTCTTAACACATTCAAAGGAACCATGATATGAATACTACTTCCACATTTAGCAGAGATAGAAGTAAGCAATATACAGGCCACTGTCACAAGTCATTAACTTTGGAGTTCAGATATGACAAGCATCTAGCATGGATAGAATGGAGGCTAGGCCCAATGAGATCAAGTCGGACCAAAACAATTCTCTCTGGACCTAACTGAAACTAGGTTCCAGTTGAAGCAAAAGCATACTGTTCTCGTTCGGTAGTAGCCCCTCCACAGCATATCTGTGATATCCAAATTCTGAAAAAGAGACCAGGTGTAGACAAAGTGAGAAGCTTTACTTTGGAAAACAAAGTGATCAAACTGAATGAAAGGCTTTATCAGCTAAAACACATGTCTCATAACAGATGCCAATTTGAATCTAGCTACTCCATCAGAGTAATGTTTTTACTCAAAAACAAATCGCACTGAACTAATTTTGAGACTAATGCAATCGAGCAGAGTACACAGCTACACAATATAAGCCTGCCACGTGTGCTTGCATGCCAGCACAATATCCAAATTAGACAACTGGATGCATGAATCACAAATATGCTACTGCTTATCGATGGAGCAAGGTCGAACTTTTTACGCTCAGAGATAGGTAGCTTGCGCAATGCATCCACGAATACATGTCACTGCTCAATGGGTTAAATAAGCTGTTGGCTAGTACACAAAAGATGCACTTTCATAGAGTTCCAGTGTTCACAAGAATATAACAAAACAGATGACATATCTTGCACAAATTCAATAGAATACAAAAGGGAAAAACAACTGACATACAAACTGATCAAACAAACTTAGCACGATGTCTCTAGTATAAGCATTCAGTTAGGAGCAGTACATTGGTTGCAATCACAGTTAAAGTTCTGACCATACACAATCAACCGAACTTGCTAACGTGTGCTTCGAATTGAAATCAGATCATGATACCAAGTTTTAGCCATGAACAAAACATCAGACTTAGGCCGACTTAATTGGATTTGTTTTAGTTAATACTTGATAGAAATGGATTGGTTGCAATAGCATGTCAAAATCACATTTTAGAGACTCCTGATATATGCAGTATACTCCTTGGCGACCATCGCTTTGAACTAGAACAAGAATTTAAAGGCAAGATATTGTCATCAAGATACTGTAACTACTTCTTAACAATATATATTAACTAATCAGATTTGTAAGGCAAGACATGGCAACTACTGTTTAACAATATGGAGCAAGTTAGAACTTTTTTACGCTAAGGGTACAGTTTGGGCAATTGAACGACACAAACATGAACAGTACATTTGCATCCCAACTCTACCTAGTGCTAGTGACCTAAAGACATGGTTGCAGAACCGTGGAAACAAATTCAGCTTTGTCGCTACACAGTACAACATCTGTTTGGGGTCTCTGAAGAATTCAGCAACCAACTATAGCCAGCACTGTACCTCCACACAATCTCTACTATTCCAGGGTTTTCATGGTCTAAACCATACTAAAGGCTAGAAGACCAATAATGTCTGGACTAATACATGAACACTAGCAATTATAGGGTTAACAAGCAAGGTAATACACTACTAACAGGATACTGGAATTTCTGAAATAATACACTAGTACAGTATAAATATTGATAATGACTGGCAAAGGAAAACTAACTTCTTGTCACTCACAGAAAGAAGACAGTATGGGGATCAATGGATCGCTTAGGGTACTGACTAGTACTCAAAATATGCACTTCCATAGAGTTTCGGTATTCACAGTAATACGAATAAAAACGGATAACATATCTTGCACAATTCAATACAATACAAAAGGGAGAAACAACAGATATGCGAACTGATTAGATAAACTTAGCACAATGTCTCTAGCATGAGCATTAAGTTAGGACCAGTAGATAGCTTGCCAAAATCACAGTTAAACTTCAGAGGATATGCAATCAACTCATTCTGCTACTCTGTGGTTTAAAATAAAATCGGATTATGATGCCTTGTTCTAGTCATGAAAGAAACATCAGGCTTAGGGCAACTTAGAATGATGGACCACAACAGACTTAGTCCCTGATTAAGGGATCAGATAAGCTGCTCGCTAATACACAATAGATGCACTTTCATAGAGTTCCAGTGTTCACAAGAATACGAAAAACGGATGACATATACTGCACAAATTCAATAGAATACGAAAGGAGAAAACAACATGTACAGCAAACTGATCAAACAAACTTAGCATAATGAATTCAGTTAGCAGTAGATTGGTTGCAATAGCATGTCAACTGAACTTGCTAATCTGTGCTTCAAATTAAAATCAGATCATGATGCCAAGTTTTAGCCATGAAAGAAACATCAGATCAGGCCAACTTAACAGGATGTTTTTTAGTTAATATTTGACAGAAATGGATTGGTTGCAGTGGCATGTCAAAATCACATTTTAGAGACTACTCCATCAGATTAATGGTTAATCACATTTTGCTCGTTCTGCCATTGAGTGTTCCACGAGTGCTCCAAATTAAACAACTGGATGCATGAATCACAAAGACATGCTACTGATTAACAATATGCAGCAAGAAAGAACTTTTTAAGCTGTGAGAGAGGTAGCTTACGGCAATGCATCCACGGAAAGCACGTCACTGATCCTCCACTGCCACTGGAGAGGCTCCCTGAATCAGATGGCTGTGGTCAAGTAGCAGCTCGACCTTCAGCTCATCAGGACTGATGACGCCCTTGCACATGGCGAGGGCGAGGTCCCTCATATCGCTCGCGCCCATGGTGTAGCCCTCGTGCTTGAGCTGTTCTGCGTCGTCCGCGAGTTCCTCCTTCAGCTGTTTTACCGCGGCCGCAAGCTCCTCCTTCAGCTGGGCGCTCTTGACGGCATGCTCTTCCTTGAGCTGCGCGACTTCAACACTGGCTGCCTGGAGCCGCGCGACTTGAACACTGGCCGTGCGCAGCTGACCCATGAGCTGGTCACGCTCGGCGACATACTCTTTCTCGAGCCGAACGAGCTCCTCATTCAGATGGTTGTTGCGGTCCTTGGCTGCACGGAGGTGGGCGATGAGCTTGGCGGTCTCGGCGGCGTGCTTGGCTCCGGCAGCCCTCAGCTCCTTTTGCCATTGAGTGTTCCAGGCTTTCACCAGGTGCAGCTCCTGATTTAGCTTCCCAATCATGGCCGCCTGCTCGCTAGCTTTGACTCTGGCCTCCCACAACTGCAGAGCATCGCTAGCACACATCGTGTGCGGCGCCGGCGGGGTGATTTCGCTGCTGCCTCCGATACTAATAACATCTTGAGCTCGAGCTCTCATAGCACGCAACTCCCACGGCGTTGATGTGGACTCACCGAAGCTCCGTTGCTGCCACGGCGGAATATGCCCGCTGTGGCCTCCAGTGCTAGAAGCTCTGAATCTGATAGGAGCCAAGCCCAAGCCCAGCGGCGGAATATGCACGATGCGGCCTCCAGTGCTAGAAGCTCCGATAGGAGCGAAGCCCACCGGCGGAATGTGCTCCCTGCGCCCTGCAGCCTCCAGTGCTAGAAGCTATGAAAGGAGCCAAGCCCGCCGGCGGTGATGTCGGCAGAGGTTGTGGTTGGGATTGGGAGTGGGACAAGACCGCCGCCGGCGACAGCCTGCAGCGCTTCCTCGTGGATGCGTTCTCTGCAACAGCACCGGCTCCGGTGGCTCCGGCTTCCGCTTTCAACGCCGACTGCAGCGGGGAGAAAGCAGCTGGGGGGTCGCCGACGGGCATCTCGCGGTTGGCCAAGAAGACCTTGATATCGATGCACCCCATCTGCTTCAGCGTTTCTATCACCGTGTCGGTGAGCTGCACTCGACGCGCGTCCTGCCTCCTCGGCTTGCCCCACTTCAACTGGCACTTCCACCCCGATGGGCAGTCAAGGAAGAAGAACCTTGACTTCCAGCCGCTCCAGCTTGGCAGAGCGCCGGTAAAGAGGCGGCGGCTGCCGTCGTGGTACGGCTGGAAATGGTGGCAACCCAATGGCTTGCCATCGTGCCTGTGAGCGCATACAGTGAAGAAGTACCGGAACGCGGACACCAGCGGCTCCACGCCGGCGTCCTCGCAGAGCAGCACGAAGGCGGCAAGGTAGGTCCACGCGTTGGGGGTGAGCTGGGACGGCGCGAGGCAGTAGTGCCGGAGGACCCTGACGTAAAACCCGTGGAGAGGGAAGCGGAGGCCGGCCTCGAGCGCGGCGGCGTAGACGCACATCTTGTTCGAGCCCACCGGCGGCGGCGTGCAGGCTCTCCACCCCAAGTGCTGAGCGCAGACAGGAGTGAACTCGTTGGGCACGCCATGCTTGCGGCACAGAGCGACGAGCGAGTCTTGGCTAGTCAGCGTGGAGTTGGTCTCCGACGCCGCAGGCCAAGACGACAGGCCGGGGCCAGCGGCACTGATGTCGCTGAAGAACAGCCTTGAAGTGGCGTCGTCGAGGTCCGCGGCCTCGCAGAGGTCCACGGCGGAGGAGCTGCTCGAGGACATTGCCATTGCCGTGGCGAGGGAAGGGAGCTGCAGCAGTGATCTGGAAGCGGCGCCGGAGCTCGACGGTGGATAAAAAGTTGGTGTGAACTCTGCTCTGTTTGATCCAACGTAAATACGCGTCATGTTCTCCTACCCTTGTTTACTTTCGTTAGTATTTAATTAACTAGATTTAAAAGATTGGTCACATAAATTACCGGTAAACTGTGTAATTAGTTATTTCTTTTATCTATATTTTGTGGAGCTGCTTCACAGTGGAGTTTGTGGAGCAGAATTTGTGGAGCAATCACAAACATCCTCTTAGTGCTCTATGCATGTGTCACAAGATTCGAAACGGAGAATGTAAAAAATATTGCAAAAATATTTTAAGAACTAAACAAGACGCTAAGTCAGACCATGGTCTTGTTTAAGGCCTTGTTAGCGAAATTTTTCAGATTTTGGCTACTGCAACACTTTCTTTTATATTTAGTAATTATTATTTGATAATAGGCTAACTAGATTTAAAAAAATTATTTCGCAAACTACAAACAAACTATATAATTAGTTATTTTTTATCTATATTTAATGTTTCATGCATATATCCAATGATCGTATGCTTGAACTGTAGCAAAAATTTTATACTCATTGAATCATTTATAACTTAGTTATAGATAAAGTATATATTCTAATTGATTATATAAAATCATATATCTAAAACTACAGTAAAAAACATATACTAAAGTATATCATATTATATATTCACTATGTAGATATGCTAATATAGAGTCCAACAAAAATTGGATTTTTTTATTTTATAATTTATTATGATTTTTAATGATTTTGTTAAAATAAATAAAAAAAGAAAAAGACAACCGTTTTATTGTAGCAAAATCACCGTCCAAACCATGTGGAGAATTAGTTAACCGATTTTGAAAAGTTCTGAAAATAAAAATATTCAATTTATTAGTTTGATAGATAAAGTAATCCATCTTAGGGTTATATAGACTTAAATGCTAAACAATATTACTCCTACTCCATTTTACTGCATCGGCGCCGCCCATAGCTCGCGGGAAGGAGAGAGCCTAGCATTTTTGTTTGTATTTGATAAATATTATCTGATTATAGACTAATTAGATTTAAAAAATTTATCTCGCAAATTATAAATAAACTGTGTAATTAGTTATTATTTTTATCTATATTTAATGTTTTATGTATATGGTGTAAAATTTGATGTGACGAGAAATCTAAAAATTTCGTGATACTATAGCATTTTCGTTTGTTTGTAATAATTATTGTACAATTATAGACTAACTAAGTTTAAAAGATTCATCTCGTAAATTTCGACCAAATTGTGAAATTAGTTTTTATTTTTATTTATATTTAATACTCTATATATATATACGTTTAAAGATTCGATACGACAGAAAATTTTAAAAAAATTTAAATTTTAAGGTGAAAGTAAACAAGTCCGTGTGAAACGAAACGTAGACTTTGGAGGCTGTGGGCTGTCTATTACCAGTCAAGTCTATAGGAAGGAGGAGTAGTGTAGAGGCTAGCTGTGGGTCCGTCCGTGTTTCATGACCCTCTCGCTGCTCGCTTGTTTCTAAAATATTTTACCAATTTTTTTATATTTTCTATCACATCAAATCTTGCGTTACATATACAGAGTATAAGATAAAATAAGACAATTAATTACACAATTTATTTATAATTTATGAGATGACTTTTTTTAAATTTAGTTAATCTATAATTATATAATATTTATCAAATACAAACGAAAATAGTAGCAAAAGTTTTTTTTAAGGAAACAAGTCCCTAGGTGCTGACATGCCCTGCTCAGCTGCACTGCACGCCGCCTGGGCGCTACACCCGACTGGTCCAAGGGAAACCTCTTCCAGCACGGCAAGCAGGCACATCAGGCAGCAGGCAAACCTCTTCCAGCACGGCAGCTGGCAAAACTCTTCCTGCCCTCGTTCTTTGCATTTGCTAGTGACACGACGAATAGAATACTGTAATTTATTACAAGACAAAAACATTATTCGCTATTAGAAAAAAGAGCGAAATGCACCACAAATACTTAAACTATTGTAGGGTCTTAAATAGATACTCCAACTTAAAAACCAACTACCTAGATACTTAAACTATTGTGAGGGTCTCAAATAGGTACTCTAACTCAAAAACGAACTAATTAGGTACTTAAACTATTATGGAGGTCTCAAATGGGTACTCTAGCAAACATGTGGATAAGGCTCACATGAGACCACAGAATTATTTACATAGCAAAATAATTCTATCACTGGCCTGTCCGAGCCATCCGGTCATCGGTTAGACACTGGCCCGTCCGAGCCGATCAGGTTGTTTTTATTATTGATTCTATCATTTTGTTCGGTAAATAATTACATCTTCGCATATGAGGGATTAATTTACCTGTGTTAATTACCGACACATCCGGTCACTGGTCAGACATTTTTTTATTACTAGTGACTATTATATCTAGATTATTTTTATTACTAATTCTATTATTTTGTTCAGTAAATAATTACATCTAGCATGTGAGCGGTTATTCACATGTGTCAATCACTCAGACATTTTTTATTGATCCTATCATTTTGCTTAGGCCTTGTTTAGTTCCAAAAAATTTTGCAAAATTTTTCAGATTCTCCGTCACATCGAATCTTTAGACGTATGCATGGAGTATTAAATATAGATAAAAATAAAAACTAATTGCACAGTTTGGTCGGAATTGACAAAATGAATCTTTTAAGTCTAGTTAGTCTATAATTGAACAATATTTGTCAAATACAAACGAAAATGCTACTATTCCTATTTTGCAAAAAATTTTAGAAATAAACAAGAGTAATTGACCTGTGAGTGGTTAATTTACCTATGCTAATTACTGAGGCTTTTTATTACCGGTATTATCACTTTATTCGTAAATAATTATTCCTATCCTATGAGCGATTAATTTGACTATGCTAATCATCGGGCCATCCATCAGGTTGTTTTTTATTACTAATTCTATTATAGTGCACTCACCGGACACGTCCTAGGAGGAAATTATTTGCTTAATAAAATAATATAATTTTTTAGTAATAAAAATTAGTTTGACAGTGATCTAGACATGACAGTGATTAGCACAGGGAAAATTGTTCGCCCACATACCAGTGAGGGAATTATTTGCTTAATAGTTTGATATTAATAGTAATAAAAAATAGTATGGCTGTGAACGATCACGCCGTGATTAGCATATACAAAATAATATATTGTTGGAGGAGATTATTTACTTAATTATTTGATAGTAATAGTAATAGAAAATAGTTTGGCCGGTAATGGTCAGACTACTTTTTATTTCTAATAATATTATTTTGCTATGTAAATAATTCTGTCCTCTCATGTGAGCTTTATCCATGTATGCTGGAGTACCCATTTGAGATCTCTATAATAGTTTAAGTATCTAGGTGGTTGGTTTTTGAGTTGGAGTACCCATTTGAGACCCTCACAATAGTTTAAGTAACTAGATGGTTGGTTTTTGAGTTGGAGTACCCATTTGAGACCCCCACAACAGTTTAAGTACTTGTGGTGTATTTTGCTCTAGAAAAAATACAACGTATAAAGCAAATAAACAGGCTAAAAAAATCTACCACAGTCTCATATTTTAGTATATTAAACTTAATCAATCCTGTATATAAAAAAATATAAATAGTTGTGATGTAAAAATAAACATTATTAGATTGGTCACTAGATATATATTCTTATAATATATTTATTTGGTGTCAAAAGCACTATATTCGGTCAAACTTCGAATATTGGAACAATAAAAATGCATAAATTGTGGGGATGTTTGGTTGCTAGCCACACTTTACCACAACTAACTTTAAGCAAGTGTGGCAAGCCACACAAAGTGTGGCTAACAAATTGGTTGCCACACTTTGCCATGCCTAAAGGAATCTTGCCACACTTTTTAACTCTATGACATGTGGAGCCCAAAAAAGTTATGCCTAAACTTAGTTGTCAACCAAACACTTACTAACTTGGTCAAACTTGCCTAAGGTAAAGTGTGGCAAATTGTGACTAGTAAGCAAACAGCCCCGGTATCTTTTCCAACAGAGAGGGAGTTGCTCGAGTGTAAAAGAAGCTTCACAGAAAGTCATGATCCTACAAATATCTTATAATTTGAATAGGATAGTTTTCTCGTGATATGCAAACACAACTTCTAGGACTAGGACCTTGTTTAGTTTACCCTAAAATCTAAAAAATTTTTAAGATTCCTCGTTATGTAAAATCTTGTAGTATATACATAGAATATTAAATATACATAAAAAATATAGCTAATTTTGTAGTTTGCGTGTAATTTATAAGATGAATCTTTTAATCTTAATTAATCTATAGTTAGCAATAATTACCACATACAAACGAATTCTCAGCTAAGGTTCATGAAAAATTTTAAGTCTAGCTATTGTATAATTTTTTTTAGTCCAACTATAGATTAAATAGATTTAAAAGATTCCTTTTATAAATTATAAACAAACTATATAATTATTTAATGTTCTATATGTGTCACAAAATTCGAGGATAGAAAATGTTAAAAAAAATTTGAGAGTTACTGACGAGACACAGTGACGGTCTGGTGATGTGTCCTGTCAAACAGCTACTCCTGCGTATACTACGAAGTGGGAGACATAAAAAGATTATTTTATACATTCTTAAATTATTAAATCCACGTGCTCCTCTCATACTTAGGCTCTTTTAGACTGTAGATGAAAAATTTTTAGGTGTCACATCGAATATATCGAAAGGATGTCGGGAGAGATTTTTAAAAATTAATAAAAAAATAAATTACATAACTCGTCTGAAAACTGCAAGACAAATTTATTAAACATAATTAATCTATCATTAGCACATGGATTACTGTAGCACTTAAGGCTAATCATAGACTAACTAGGCTTAAAAGATTCATTTCGTAATTTTCAACTAAACTGTGTAATTAGTTTATTTTTTTTATCTACATTTAATGTTCCATACATGTGTCTAAAGATTCGATGGGATGAATGAAAATTTTTTAGGTGGAGAACTAAACAGGGTCTTAGGTGCATGAAATAGATCAGCTATTTATTTATCACTAATAACTACTCTATCTTCTATTTTTTTCTTACCGCATCAGATCTAACTAGCAATAGCTAACCATTAAGGTTGGTGCGACCCTGAGCAGCCGAAATGGCACACGATGGTTGACGGCTCACACTATGGCCTTGTTTAGTTGTAAAAACTTTTTCTTCATAACATTGAATTTAGTATAAAAAATATAAATATATATAAATGACTAATTCTATAATTTACTTGTAATTTGCGAGACGAATCTTTTAAGCTTAGTTAGACCATGGTTGGACAATAATTACCAAATACAAACAAAAATATTATAGTAGCTAAATCTAAAACATTTCACAAACTAAACAAGGCATTAGTTCACTCGTGAAAAGTTTTCAGATACTGTAGTACTTTCGTTTTATATTTATTAATTATTGTTCACCTATAAATTAACTAGGCTCAAAAGATTTGTCTCTCATAAACTATACAATTAGTTATTTTTTATCTATATTTAATATTTCATACATATACTGTAAGATTCGCTGTGACAGCCAATCTTGAAAAGTTTTTTAATTTTATTAGGTGCAAACAATGTCTCCTCGTTGAGCAGCCCTTACTACTGCTTTTTATTGAATGCATAAGTATTTTTTCTTATAATAAATTAGTATAAGTCAGATCTCTTACACTAAATTAATAAATTAGTATAATAAATTAAAGTGCTTTTTACGAAATCCGCACCATACGCACTGCCTTCTCATTGGCCACGTCATCTAAAAAAAATCTCAATCGTCAGATCTCCAGCAACGATTAATCTGACCATCAAACCTCATATGCCATAGTTTTCTCGACGCTTTCACACACAAACACGCCTGAGTTTCAATTGGACTTCGAAGTGCCAAGTGCGAGGTTTTAATATCTATTACTATATAATAGAAACATTACTTTTATAGTTATTATTAGATCAAGCGTAAAATATATAGCTACCACATGTGAAGTACTATTCAATAGTGGTACTATTTGTACCATACTAATTTCTAAATAAATCAGTAAAGTATACTTCTATCAAAGAGGTACCTTATATAAAGTGCTATCCTATTTCTATCTTTAGATGTAGGGACTAAAGTTTAATAGGTGTCACATCGGATGCCATAAGAGGTGGGGTACTAATAAAAAAATAAATTACAAATTCCATGAAACAAATTTAAACCTAATTAATTCATCATTAGCATATTTTTTACTGTACCAATCATGTATTAATCTATCATTAATTATAGACTAATTAAACTTTAAAAAATTGTCTTGTAAATTAGTCTCAATTTATATTTTTAGTTTCGTAAATAGTCTATATTTAATACTTCATGCATGTGCCAAACATTCGATGTGATAGGGACTAAACTTTAGTCCATGTAACCAAACGGGGCCTAATTGAGTAACATTGTTTTTCTCTCATAACAAATCAACTAACGGTGCTTTCAGTTATAGCTTTTCTGTCGCGATATTATTATTGAGTGCATTGCTTGCTTGCTTCACCTTTTCCTCCGCTTGCTTCCATCACCTATTGCTGACTTATTTGTGGACATGCCTATAATCTCTAACCATGTTTTGTTTAAAGTGGCTATATTTTGTCTACTGCAGAGAAATAAGGTTACTCCAAGACAATGAATATGCTATTTCTGTCACGGGGACATATCAACAATTCAATTCAGTGCTAAATACAATATGCAATTGCAGTGGTGAGGCACAATTTGAACTCCCATCTCCTTTGGCCAAAACATCATTTGTAGCAAGTGGATGAACACATGATATATAACACCTGGCCCGCTCCATAGATGGCCTATGGGCATGTTAGGCTTCGCGCAGTTTTTCTAGTTTTATCTGGCAACCTGCAGCCTGACGGGGAACTGCAACCTCCTCTCGATTACGTTACCATCAAGTATGATCCTACGGCTTCTCGTCAAAAGAATTAATTACACTTGAAGTTTATCATTGTTGCATAAACATAACCGCTGTGCTCAATCATGTCCATGATAATACAAAAGATGTGAAATACAGTAGAAGACAAGTAAACCGATACTGAGCTAAGCCCACCAGACTGAAACTTCTACATTTACAAGTTCTACAAAAAACACGGTTGATGGGTGATCACCATACATCATGCCATCAAGCTGTGCGTCTGAGCCACAAGACAGCAGCCTCAAGTTTTCCATGTACCGTACATCAAAAGATTAAACTATATACAGGTAGTCTTTTGTTTTCCTAACATATTGCAAGTAAGAAACATCTGAGAATACATATAAAATTTGGTACTCATTCCACAATAGTAGCTTATGAATTGTAATTATCTGGTAAAAAAGGCCAAACAAACGGCAATAAAAATGAACATATCACTACCCTTTGTGTCTACATAAAGCAGCAAACCAGTGGAAACCATTTCATCTCCCAAGTAAATCCAAGTAGCTGCCAGAAGATTCAGTATGCTCATCGTCCATTCTTCTAGTTCTGCTGGTGAAGACAATCAAGCTTCAGGTTGCATGAGAGAAGCGCATTAATTTGAACTCAAACTGAGTTGCTTGCCAAAGAAAGCTCATGTATTTCTGTAAGCATCCACTCTTCTCCAGTTTGCCCACCAAGCACGATTGCTTTTGTCCCTCCAACAACACAGGTGCTGTGGCCCCAGGCGAATCGAGGAGGGCGCCCAGGGACATTCAGTATTCTCCAGGTTGGCTTATCTTCAGTTGGATCCAACAGATAAAGCTGTGATGCTGAGTGAAGACCTGCCACTGAGCCACCAAATATCAAAATTCTTCCACCTGGCAGACTCACAGCAACATGATCGAGACGAGGAGGTGGACCTGCACCAGCAGGATTTCCAGCCCCAGGCATTCCACTACCAGTGAGGCATCGCCAGCAAGGCTCTTCTTCACTCAAGTCCATTGTGTACACATCACTAGACCGGAGCCGCAGAGGGCCGCTCTTAGCAAGACCACCAAACATCAGGATCTTCCTGCCACCATACACAGACATTGAGTGCCCCAGCCTAGATGGCGGTTTCCAGGATGCAGGAACTTCTCTCCAAACTGGTCTATCCATGGTTACATCAAGAAGATATGTGTCACTGAGGAGTACACCTGAATCAGCACAGCCACCGGAAACTACCAACTTTGTTCCATCCAAAGTGCAGGAGCTGTGCCATGAACGCGGAACTGGGGGTGCAACTCCAGGTATCTCACGCCAGGTTGGTTGTTTTGCATCCAAATCCAACATGAATACATCGTTAAGCAGACCCTGCCTTCCACATCCACCAAAAACAACCAACCAAGAGCCATTTAAGCATGACAGAGTATGGCCCCAGCGACCTGGAGGAGCTGCGCTCACATTGATATGCCTCCACTCTGGATTGCTAGCATTTAAATCCAATACAAACGTGTCATTCATCGGTTGCATGTTAACACCTTCCCCGCCAAAGAGAACAACACGGTTCCCCACAGCACAGGCACTGAAATTGCATCGAGATGGCTCCACTGCACCCCCAACTGTCAATTTCCTCCAGGCAACAGCTTCCAAGGTTGTCAATTCTCTTGCCAGCCGACCCCAGCCCAGCCTTCTGGCAGCAGGCACTGTCTCAAGAGCTCGAGTAGTCTCACTACCCCAAGCATTCTGGCAAACCATTCTCCAGAGATCTTCATTTCTTGTCAAATGATACAAGCGCCTGCACACAGAGCTCACAGACGCTATATCTCTTGGTGACAACCTTGACAGTATACTTTGACAAAGCACTTCATCCGTTAACTGGAACAGGCTAGAATATTCCCGGCAGAAATTGCTGTGCTCTGGCCCCGTAGAAATGGGTCGAAATGAGTTATCTGGAGCAAACCGCGTTGACCTCACTGGTTCCTTTGTCATTGAACAGGGTAATGGTCCCAAATCAACATTCGCATCAGTGAAGAACTGAATGCCCATATAATGTGTTATGGTTTCATCATCTCCATATATAGGGGTCAGATGCAACCTGTTCATCAATGGAGTTCCATCTTTTCTGAAATTTAGTAAATCACCACGGAATTCAATGCCATTGTCTATGCATCTTCGAATCTCTGACACCACTGCAGCATCAACTAGGGGGTGCCTCCTTCGAGCAAATGGTCCTCTGCACTGCAGGAATCGGCTGAAAGAGAGAAGAAATATCACAGTAAATTGAGTAATAAATAAATTGCATAGGTTATATTGTATTATTGTGACATAAAAATAATTTAGGAAAATAATGAAACAATCGAAGAGGAGAGATGAATGCAGACAGGATCTGCCAACACAAAAATCCGAGTACCATACATCATAAGCACTGCCAATAGAACTAAGGTTGTCTCAGCCCATGACAATACCTAAATCCTCACATGTTTTAACATGAACAATAGTGTTTGGCAGCCAAACACAACTAAACATCTACTTGCATAGGGTGTAACATATAAATCCTGGAACTTGAAAATTGCCCAGGTCCCTACAAATATGTCAGTCCAACTATCTTCGAACTCTAAAAAAATTGCTAACTAGACATATTGGCACGTTCGGCTCACCCTAAATTCCTATTTGACAATACAATTGTGTTATATCAGATGAATAAGTATTGTACCTATTTGGATACGGACGGAATTTTAAATATCTTAGATATCTTTGAACTATAATTCAACATAAAGAACACCAAAGCGCACTTGGATTACTAGTTACTGTCATGAATCATGTATCTGCATGTCTTACTCAAGGTTTTAAAGGAATTGATGGGAAATCATCAAGAGGCAAAAGCAAGTTTAGGACCCAATGTGCATTCACGGTATTAATATTTTCCAATCTTCACTTTTATCTACTACTTTTAGCAAATTACAGATTCAGAGTTAATCATTTCCTTACACTACTCTATGTTCCCTGTTTCGAGTTACAGCTTGTTGGTGCTATTCTCGTCTAGGCTAATTATCTTGGAAATCCCTCTAAATCACATGTACCTACCATAGAGCAGTTACCATATAGTTTTCAAAGTACAGATGAAAATTACATCAGATCTGACCATTATCAAGTATTGACTGTTCAACCATCAATTACTAAGTTATTCCAGCAATCTGGACAGGTAAAAGACTGACTAAACATAAACCCTCGACTAATCAGGTCCATTGTTTTCTTTCCCTAGAAATCAATCTATTGATTCACATTTGAAGTGCTAGCTTACCTTAGATATTTCTCTCTCCAAACAATATTGAAGGACATGACCTCAAAAGATCAATATCATGCCAGTTAAAGCCAAGCATACGATTTTCTTTGTAATCAGTAGTATGGTATCATGCCAAACAATCCTAGAATGAAATCATTATAATTGAGAAGTATCAAAGATAAAACTCACATACTGGAAGAGATATGAATATGATTAAGTACTTCTAATCTAGAATAAATAGACTTGATTCTAACCTAGAGTAAAAAGAATCAGAACATGATTCTAATAAATTTTCAAGTAGGCAAACCCTGCAGTATGCACAATCAGATGCCTGATTCTAAGCAGCAGCAATCCTTGCACCTAAAAACAAAAGGATGCCACTCTATTTTGCTGAAAGGAAGAGTATTCCAACAGCTAAACTAGGCACCTCGTCTAGCTCACTTCCTAAAAATCACAACAACAGATGCTTAAAACCTATAGCTAACGAAGAACTATCGACTCTACATGGCAGAGACCACTCCTTGGAACCAAATAAAATTAGTGTGTAACGAATTGAAATGAAAGCATATGGGATAAAGTACCAGCAAGCAACATGCCGAACACATCCTCGGCGTGGTAGCCCATGACCTCGAAGCTGCAATTAACATAGATGATGAGCCAGTCGAGCCCGAGCGCATCAACGACGACCACCCCGCACAGCCTAGATGCGCACAGCATGCCTTCAATGCTGAGGTGGTGGGTTCAGGATTGGTTGGAAGAATGCCTTGCTATTTCAGGGAGTGAGACGGACGCTGACGAGTGGATGGGACAAGGGTACAGTGGCCATCAATCGTCTCCTATGCACTGGAAGGATCCGGTCCACTACATTATTGGGTGATGACCATGAAGGTACATGGACTGGCTGAGATGCGATTAAGTTGGCCTGGTTGCTTTTCTGCCTAAAGCATTCACTCGTGCATCATAGATACCAGCTGAGCTACCCAGAGAGCTGTGATTTGTTCGTGCAGCTTTTATACCAGCTAAATGATCAAAAACGGTAGAGGGGAAGCCCAAAGTAGCAAAAGGATGTCACTACTACTACTTTCCGTTTCACTGGAAGTGCAAGTCTTGTTACAGAAAAACCAAACACCTGTCATTCTAACCGCAATTCCAATACTCAAATTGCCAAAACAGGAACCCATGACGAAACAGAAATAAAGGTAATAGTACGCTTTCGCTGAAATGGATGCCACTTGCACTTAATAATAGCAAATTGATGCCACTTGCTATTTCACTGAAAGGAAGAGCATTCCAGTGTAAGCTCGCTCCTAGTGCACAAACAGCGGTAGTGGGAAAGGCTTCTCTAGCAGCTAATATAACAGAAAAATCAAGCACTTATCATGCTAACAACATTTCTAATACTCAAAATCGCCAAAACAGGAAACCATGATGTCATGACAGAACAAAGAAAAAAGTACTATTACGTTCTTGCTGAAATGGATGCCACTTGCACCTAATAATAGCAAATGGATGCCACTCCCTATTTCACTGAAAGGGGGAGCATTATAACAGCTAAATAAATAACCCTCCAGTCTACTCACTTCTAATGCACAAACCGTGCTAGTGGGAAAGGCTTTTTTAGCCGCTAATGTAACCGAAAAACCAAACAACTACCATTCTAACAGCATTTCTAATACTCAAAATCACCAAAACAGGAACCAATGACGAAACAGGGAAAAAAAAAGAAGCAATACTATGTTTTTGCTGAAATGGATATCACTCCACCTAACAATAGCAAATGAAAGACATTGTTTTGCTGAAAGGAAGAGCATTATAACAGCTAAATTAAGAACCTTCCAGTCTAAGCTCGCTTCTAATAGACAACCAGCGCTAGCAGGAAAGGCTTTTCTAGCAGCTAATGAACACAAGGAGTAGAGAGGAATCCCAAAGTACCAAAATGATGCCACTATTGCCAGTTCACTCTATGTGTGTGTTCTAATAGCAAAGCCGAATAACTTCTAATAATATTTAAAATTATGAAAACAGAAACCCATGACAACAAACAGATAAGCAATACTACATATTAGCTCGATTCTATGTGGAAGCAATCCGTGCACCTAAAAGTAGCAGAAGGATGCCACTCTTGCTATTTTTCTGAAAGGAAGAGTACTCCAACACCTAAACTGAGCACCTTCACTCTAAGCTCACTCTAATACTAAAAGGGTGCTTGTAACGTAGGTAACAAAAGAAAAAACAGTAAGCTCTGCTCTAAGTGGCACAGACCCATCAGGCCATCCTTGAAGTCAAACCAAATTTTTGTGAAACAAATAGAGGAAAGCACATGAGATAAGGTAGCACCGACCAATCCAGCTACACACCTATTATTGTAATTGCATTTCTAGTGCTCAATCACCAACACAGAAACCACGACAAAACAAACAAAAATAATAATAATACGTTTTGCTTCCTTGCACCTAACGATAGCAAGAGGAGACCAACCCTTGCGCCTAACAATAGCAAGAAGATGCCACTTGCTATTTCACAGAAAGGAAGCGTATTCTAACAGCTAAAACAAGCACCTCCCAGTCTAAGTCTCTTACTCAAAATCATGACAAGATTCTTACAACATAAAGCTAACTAAAGAACTAACAGTAACAGTAAGTTTTGCTCGATTCTAAGTGGCACAGATCAATCCTTCCAACCAAATGGAACTGGTGTGTGACCAGTTAAAAGGGGAGACTAGTCTAACAGCTAAAATGAGAGTCTAAGCTCGTTTCTAAGAAACAGAATCATGACCGCACATGCTTACAAACATATATACAGCTAACAAAAGAACTAACAGTAGGTTCTGTATGATTCTAAGTGGCACAGAGCAATCCTTGCAACCAAAAACGAAACTAGTCACGTGACGATTTGAAATGAAATCATATGGAATAAGGTAGCACCGACCAGTTCCTGCCGAGGACCTCCTCAGCGCGGTAGCCCGTGGCCTCCTCGAAGCCGCGGTTGACGTAGATGATGGGGCAGTCAGGCTCGAGCGCGTCGGTGACGACGAGCCCGCACGGCCCGGACGCGCGCAGCATGCCTTCAATCGCGAACGTGAACATCCCACCGGCACCCCCGGCGTCGCCACCTCCACCCTCGCTTCGCCGCTCCTCCTCCTCCTCCTCCTGCTCCTGCTCCTCCTCGCCGGCGCCGACGCTGCCGGCGCCGTCGGACTCGCTGTCCCACTCCATGGCGGTGCCGCCGAGGACCGGCGGAACCCTAGCTCCGGATCCGGGGCTCCCCCACCGCGACGCGGTCAGCCCATGGATGCCACGCGCGCGCGAGGCGTGGCGCGGGGTGCCTAGGGTTTGGTTGGCCTGGCTCTGGATTGGGTTTTGGGCGGAGGTCGGAGGCCGGAGGTAGCCGCGAGCGGAATGGACGGAGCTCGTGGGTTCGGGCTTGGGTTTGAAGCCTCGCTGTCTGTCTCGTCTCGGCGGGGGCGCAAACGAGTGGACCGGACAAGGGCACAGTGCAGTGCCCGTCAACCGCCTCGCCCGTGCACCCCAAGCGTCCGGTCTGGAAGATCTGCACCGTTGGATCGTGACCGTGGGGGTACGTGGACGGCTGCGATGGGATCAAGCTGGTCTGGTTGCTTGCTCATGCTGCCCGTAGTTTTTGCTCCTGCGTGCGTCTGTCTGCTGACGCTGCCCCAGGTATTCGCTTGTAAGCTCAACACACTAGGGCCTTGTTCCAAAAACCAAAAAATTTTCAAGATTTCTCGTCGTATCGAATCTTATGGTATATGCATAGAGCATTAAATATATAAAAACAAAAACTAATTGCACAGTTTACTTGTAAATCGAGAGACGAATTTTTTAAGCAAAATTACTCTATAATTAAACAATATTTATCAAATAAAAACGAAAATGCTACAGTATCAAATCCAAAAAGTCGCATCTAAACAAGGCCTAGCACTTACTCATATTTTTTTTCCACACACTACTAATGTAGATTTCACCAATGGTAAGTGTGAAATTTTTACAGTGAAGTGTGATGTCACCGATGCTTATTGCGTTTATTATGGGTGCCATGTTGCTTAAATGATTTTTCTCCCAAAGATTCATGTTTTTTCTGTACTGTATGTATTTGTCAAGCTTTTTCCGTTGATAGTTACACTCCTAGTACCAGTGTGAACTCTGTCCAAAATTGGTTAAGCTGGGATAACTAAAGAGGACTGGAACGATCTGGGAGGTGAGGTACAGCTGGGTTAGCCTATAGCGTCCTGCCACGTGCCCTGCAATCCCCATCATGCTTTCCCTGTGGCCTGTGGCATACGGCCTGGACTGATGGGTCCCTGGTGGCGCGCGTGCGCGGTAAAACTTTAGTCGGGCCTTTTCATGTGGAAATGATCGTTGTATTTTGGCCCATCTGGCCCAATTTATAATTTTACCAAAAACATGGCCGGTGGAGTTTACAAAGACGACGACCCTTCACTGACGCCGGCGGCAACCGGCGACGAGGCGCTACAACCCCCTCCAGTACGCCATGCCTCACGCCGCCGCCACCGCCGCTGCGGCGGTCCCCCGCGCCGCTCTGCTCACTATCTCCGTGCCGCTCCGTGACTTGCTCGCCGCGGCGCCGTACGAGCCCCCCGCGGGCTCATCCGCATCCGTTAAGGCCCTCCTAGCCTCCCTCCTCCCTTCGCCTTCCCGTTCCCCGCCTCAGGTCCAGGCGCCGGCGGGCAAGGAGGCCGGGGACCTCCTCCTCTTCTGCGCCGCCGTCCTCGCGGCCTCCCCGGAGTACCCCGCCCTGCACTGGGTCCCGGCGGGCCTTGTGGGCGCGGCTGCCGCCGCGGTGAAGGAGATGGCGGCGGCGGGAGGTTGGGGCAGCGTCGTGGAGATGGTGGTGGCTGTGGCGCCGGAGGTGGTGCCTCCTCTCAAGGCCGTGGTGAAGGACTCGTGCGTCGACGCTGACAGCGACGAGATTGGCGCTGTGAAGCCGCCCAAGGAACACGTGGCGGTCGCCGCGCACCAGTTCCGGTGGCTGGTGTCTCAGGTTTGTGCTCCGTGATGGATACTTTGGCATTGTTCTTGCTAATGGTTTGGTTGTTTATAATAAAACTTTTATAGAAGTTTAAAAGAAGCTGATGTTAGGAGAATTTGGTACTCTTCGGATAAAATGTTACTGTTATGAGAACATTTTGCCCTGGAAACTTGTAGTACTAGGCTACTAGCATAAGCAACAGCAGAACTGTATCCGTAAGTGAAGCATCATAGAGATGCTTTAAGTTTCTATTTTTGTATTTCAGGTTAGTTACCCTAAGCTTGGGGATTTGTGTTGGTTAGTCATTCCATGTGCCCTGACAACCTTGGATCATTGGTCACCAGAAATTAAGGTACAGTGCTGTTTTGGTTTCTCTATTGGGGATAACTGTAGTATAGAGTGTATGTTAGGGGGTATTTGGGACTGCTCTACAAACTTCACCATGGAGCAGCTCCACGAAAAACTAGAGTTTGTGGAGTACCTCTTTAGGTGCTCTCACAACTCCACCCTTTTTCCTCGAACTGAGTGCGTGGAGCTGAAACCATTTGGCTAAAAAACGTGGAGCGGAGTTGAAAAACGTGGAGCAGAGCAGTCCCAAACACCCCCTTAGTGCCAACTATGTTTCAGTAGCATTCATTTAAATTTTGTTTTCTAATTACAGTTCAAGATTTGGCCCTGTTGATGGACGTATTCCATATAATTGACAGGAACAGGGAATGGTTGGTTTCGTACACATAGCAAAGAATGTGAAAGTAACAGAATTAAGTTTGTACGAAGATGCCATACTTGACGCTTGCTGTCAGAACATTCCTGCGGACGATGAGTTATGGTACCAAGTTATTGAGGTATCTGTGCTGTTGCTAACATGCACACAGCAGAGCAATCCCCGTAGCCCTTGGTAAAGTTTCTCTCTAATTTGAATCCTTTTTACTTTTATAGTCAGTTGTGATCAAGTCTGTTCTTCCTAGCTTACAGATTCGAAATAGGTAAACCTATTCTGCTGTGAGATTATGCTGGACTGTGGATATTCAGAATTTTATATGATAATATGTTATTTCTATCACAACCATTCAGTTTATGAACTGTGAACTATGGCATCCCTTTTAAATTTTGCACCAAAAATTAGAGGAAGATGACTCAGGGAAAAAAATTTGCATAATATTTTTAAATGAGGTACGTCTAGCCTGTGAAAAACAAACATTTGCGAATTGAATGATTTGGACCAAAAATTTCAACATATAGCATTTGTTGCAGTTACATTGGGATACAGAATCATTGCTAAACAACCTATAAGTAAAACATTAATGGTTACTCTGGAGAACACAGCCTATAATTAAGTATTTGAGCTGACTATTGGCTGATATTTTGCATTCTATATGAGTTCCATGCTTGCATCGCAAAATCTTGCTCAATTTAGTATGAACATCCACAAAATATGTTTATATTTCTTGAACTCCCCCATCTTTCTTTTATTCAACTTCATTTTTTAATTGGTTACAGGTATGATCGAATGCTTAGTGAGATGTTGGGCCACCTGGAACGGCAGCCACTAAATAAAGAGCGCCGTGTTGCATGGCTGACCCTTATTGGGCCAGTTTTTGATGCTATGGGCCTTTTCCTATTGGCACATTTTCGCCGCCTTTTCTCACTCTTTTTCCAATGGATGCATACTGATGATGATAAGACAGTTCTTCTGGTAGGGAAAATGTTCTATTTTTTAAGTAGCATTTAAAGAAGTACTCTAATACATCCTCACATTTTTCTTCCTGCCAGATAATGTTATCAATTTATAGGATATGGAAACTGTTATCCTAATTGATTATGGTTTTTTTTCTATGAATTTGATCCATGAATATTTTTTCAGACTTTAAAGCAAATCCATGCCATTGTCAAGCTTACCTGGATCAGGAAGTCACCTTATACTTCAAGGTATTAGAAGATGTGATATATCTCTTCTTCTTACTTATCTAATTCTGCTTGTTGTGCTCCCAATAATATAGCATCAAATATTCCTGATCCAAAGGCAGAATAATGTGTTATTAACTAGTGAGTGGCTTCAAATCGACTTCTTTTGTGTATAGACTGGTGGATGAGCTTGTTCTATTATATAAAGAATCGGCGACAAGGAGCAACCGTGAAGTCATGCGAGAGCATATCCTGGAGATACTTGTACTGCTTCAGAAGTAAGAAACTCTGATTTGGTAACAGTTCTTGTTTTTACATCACATGCAAGCTATTTTAGTGGCAGTCAGACTTGCTCTTGCTGGCTGCTGTTCTACTCCCTAAGTATCACTAGGTTGCATGTAGATGTTTTTCACTTTATTTATCTATTTGGAATCAGTGTTTGGAGATCGATCTATGCTATTTTGCACTAGCTTTTATCTGACAGGTTGAAGATAATGTATCCACCTCAGTAATGGGATTAATTAGAATGGAACTTAATGTAGAGGTTACATTATTTTGTTTTAAGGGATGGGTCTGACTACGTGTTTATTCTCGTTATCTTCTCATCCTTTTGTGCTAAGCATCCCTTTTCGCCTGAGGGATGAGGGTGGGTGTACTGTGCACACATGGTGTGTTTTTTTTTCTTAATGAGGACGTAACTTGGTTGTGCCACATGAACTAGGAAAAGGTTGCTGTATCCACTTCCAATTTTGCCCTGTTATCTCTGTTACTTACAGTAATAAAGGGTTTACTGATGCAGCTGCAAGGGACAACAGTTTGAGGAAGCTTGGAAGAAGCATGAACTAGACCCAGACTTGACGATGCTGATGTCCACTTTCAGTGACCTTTGTATAAAAAATAGTTCACCATGACGTTGAGTTTTACTAGGTGTTATCAAATCAGTGTAAATATTTCACCACCGCCTATTCTGCCATTAAATATTTCGCCATTGCCTATTCTTCCATTCTCATCAGCTGAACGAAAACCAGCCTTGACTCTTGTTGCAAATCCCTTTGAAAACTTCTAAGTACTTGTAGGGGCAGCTGGACAAAGTCTGAACAACTCATGCCTTGTTGACAGTTTCTTCTTCTGCATCCATTCTGGTATACACGTTTGTATTCTGCGCTCATCATGGATGCACTGCAGCTGACTGCACCAGCAAGATGCTGCAGCCTGTATTTTGCTCACAGCTTGATGCATAGAGTACAGAGCTACCCAGAGCTCGTAGCATATATATATACCGATACAGCTGACTGACGCTCCCAGGTTCTAGTACTACCAAGACTTCTAACTGAACCAGTCGGAGCCTTTATTTGTACTCTGAGTTTCGAGTATATTTCTACCTAAATTCTACGCTCCCAGGTTCTAGTATTGATGATGGTGCGAGTCTACGTCTGGCCGTATTTCTCCGGGAAGCTCAGTATCTGCGGGTGCAGGTACTTGCCGTGGTAGATGAGCCTGGACATGGCCCTGTACGCCGCCTGCGTCATGTGTATCCCGTCCCAGCTCAGGTACGTCGACGGCTCCGCGCACGCCGCCGCCCCGTTGAAGCCGCACATCCTCCGCCAGTCGAAGTTGTACTCGCCGCCGCCGGCGCCACAGCAGGCCTTGCGTGTGCTCGCCGCGTCAAAACCTGATGAAGAGACAGAGAGATGTGCATGCGTTGGTTAAGCGTATCTGCTGAATTTACTAACCATTCAACAATATTCTTCTCTCTTAACGAATAATACTTTTAGCCATGACTTTTGACAAAACGGAACAGCCACGAATTGCGTTAGGCATGCCGGTATGTGTGTGAGTGACCGTGCGTGCGTACCGAGCAAGGAGGCGTTGTGGAGGAGGGTGAGGAAGGAGTCGAAGTAGTCGGCGTAGGCGACGGCGGCGTGCGGGTACGACGCCTGCAGGTCGGCGACGGCGCGCCGGAGCCGCGAGTTGTGCTTGGCGGCGAAGTCGTTGAGCTCCCGGAGGCACCCCGCCGAGTCGTAGTCGGCGGGCTCCGACTTGGCGGCGTTCATGGCCAGGTACCCCGGCACGCAGCCGATGGGGAAGTTGCCCGGGACGATGACTCGGCTGGCGCCCATGTCCAGCACCTCCTTGGCGGCGTCGATGATGGTCTTCACGACCCCCGGGATGAGCTTCTCCACCTCGGCCACCGGCTTGTCCTCAAAGAAGGCGTAGTTGTAGTCGTTTCCGCCGATCTCCCCGACCAAAACCAGAGAGGTTCGAAGCCGTCTGCGTATCTCTGCACGCATGCAGTCACACAATGCAAGAATTTGAGCCTTGCAGTGCATCGATCCATGGAGGAACGTACGGTTGATCGAGGAGGAAGGAAGTGTCTGTGGTTGCTTGCCTTGATCGGTGCCGAAGGTGTACTTGAGGAAGTCCTTGAACCACCGGAGCTGGACCTTGAGCGAGTTGGAGGCGACCGGCACGGGGACGGTAACGTTGTACTGGTCGGCTGGGTCCACGGCGGTGGCTCCGGCGACGGCGAAGTTGACGCCGTGGTCGAAGCTCTTGTTCTTGCCCAGGTACGGGTTCAGGAACGGGAGACCCAGGTCCTGAGCTGCATCAACCATGCCATGCATTGCGCATATATATAGACGTGGATCACGAGAAAGCAGATCGATCAGATCATGAGATCAATGCATTGTGCTTATGCATGTCGTCACGATCACGACTGTGTACTGAGCTTAGCAGCTTCTGTAAATTAAGTGAAGTCATATACATACCCAGGAAGTCGATCATGAGGAGGCCGTCAGAGCACCGCCCAGTCGGGTGCCCGAACGTGACGCCGTAGGGGAGATGCTTGATGGTCTCGAACATGCCCGGAGGCGCCTCCTTGACGAGGTTCCCGGTGTCAGTGATGGAGTCGCCGAGGCTGTAGATGGCCGTGATACCGTTGCCGCTGCCGGCGTCGGCAGCCTGGCCATGGCGGCAGCACAAGTGCAGAGCGGCCAGGGAGACCGCCAGAAGGAGAGCTGACGCAGAGGAAGCCATGGCCATAGATCGATGATGATTACTCGGAAAGAGATGGCGCTCGAGCTCGAGTGACGACTGACGAGGAGTTACATGGCGGCCACAACGGCCTTCTTATAAAGCATTTGTTGGGTGGATGGGCGAGAAGAGAGGAGGCCGGAGATCCAGGATCGGCCACAGCATGTTCTAGAACAAACGAAAGCCTGGATGGGTGGATCGGATGGAGATTTCGCCGCCCAGAAAGCTCGGTCGGCCGCGCGTGTAGATGGAGATGGATTTCCACCGAGGACCATGCTTTTGTCACCTTGTTAGCGAAAAGAATGCGCCATAAGATCGGATCGAGTCCGAGATTACGGGGGCTCTCTCCTTTTGACTGACAACGGTTAGTCGGTTAGTTCCTTTTCATCAGTCTTAACCGTCGGTGAATCAAGCAGAGGAAGAATAGGACATGCAGCTGATTCTATGATCTAGGCTCTGTTTGGTTCCACCAACTAAATTTTAGCTAGCTAAACTTTAGTCATTTTAGTAGCTAAAGTTCCAGACACATTGACTAAAAGGAGCTAAAATAGTTTAGTTCCATTAGTCACCTAAGAGTAGCTAAAATAATTTTAGCTAACTAAAATTTAGCAAGGAGAACCAAACAGGCCCCTAATAATTGTGTATATAAGGCCCCGTGTGTGGCACGGCTCCACTTCATCAATGAAGTTGTTTTCTAAGACTTTAGCTCCATGAATACGCTGGATTTGGAGCCGTTTTGGTAAATTGTTTGACAAAACATCTCATTTCTTAAAATATGCTCTCATAGAACGTAACATAAGCCGCGAGAAGCCACTATTTTTTTTTTGCTCCTTCGCACCTCAAAGCTCTTTGAGAGCATGTTTTTAGAGAGCTTCTCATTGGTGGCGTCATTTCATTTTACCGTATTTGGCAGAAAACGGCTCCCGGTGCCGCTTGAAAAGCCCTGCCAAACAGGACCTTATTATTACAATAAATAAAAAGAGAAAGGTGTATACAATTGATTTTTATATAATACTAGCGAAACGTATCCGTGCATTGCAATTGATGTTATTCTCTACTAAGAAATGACACCCCTCCTAAGTCACTGTACCATGGAGCCACTTATTTTTTCTCTCTCTTTCAATATCAATGTGGAGCTAGGACAATTTACGTACGATTTTTGTGACTCGTTCACAATACTAAGTGTGGAGCTAGAGCTGAAGGAGCCCTTCTAAAGAGGGTCTAAGTCATTATCATTCACTTGCATAGCTCTCTTGCGCTGACCCCACCACCGGCTAGTGCGTTTGATGGCGATAGCTGACAACACTCAAGCATGTAGAGACGTACTCCCTCCATCCAAATTGTAAGTCATTCTAAGAATCTTGGAGGGTCAATTTTTTTTAAGTTTAACTAAATTTATATTATAAAATAATTATTATTATGGTACTAACTAAGTATCATTAGATTCTTTTTTAATTATATTTTCATAGTATATTCACTTTACGTTACAAATCTTAGTATTTTTCTTTATAATTTTGATCAAACATGAAAAAACTTTGATTCTCCAAAAATTTTGGAATGACTTACAATTTGGGATGGAGAGAGTATATTGCTTAGCTAACAACACCCTTGAAGTATGATTGGGTCTCCGCTGAATTTACCACAACGCCTAGATGTTAGCTGACCTCCATGTCCGCATGATGCCTTCTAGCTTGAAGACCTACACGGAAGTTATCTTGCTTGGTCGCACCAAGGGAGCTGAGCTCGCCACTATGGGTGGGTGCACAGGGTTTACATGTGTATCAAATATGTCAAGGAGATCACTGTAGATGTTAGCACAACTACTCGACGTACGATTGTAAATGGACAAGCATGTTTTATAAATTAAAGGCCATTTCTCGCCACGACTGTCAAGGAGCTATGCATTGGAGGTTTAGCTAGAGATTTATTATATAATGATAACGTGTATTTCTTTGCATGTTCGATAGAAGGCCATGTCTCATATAAACGATAGTATCATCCTCGTATATACTAAGTCTAGAGATACTTCGTTCACTAAATGCAGAACTACTTCTGTGATTGCCCAATTTCCTTAGCCGTTGATATTAGTATATAATATTGTTAACGTATCCGCAAAAAAATATTCTAAAAATATTGGTGTAAGAAGACCCTTTCCGAAGCCATTTTGTTCGAAAGTAGTGGCCAACATTATTATTCCCTTTAACTCCCACACATCCCTTTTGTAGCAAAAGTCCTCAATCCAACACCATATACCTGAAATTCCATTCATTTGCAAAGAATGGTGTAGAAGGACCATTTCACTTTATATTATGCTTTCTCAAAGTCCAAATCGAGAATGACACCATTGTTTTTTTTTTTATTTGACAGACACTAGTTAAGTCAACAATGACAATTATATTATATATGTCAAACGATGAGTTTTAACAATGTTACCACAAAAAATTAAACATATAACTTACTAATTGTAAATTACAGACATATATATCCAAACTCTTTGCACGTGACTTAGGGATACAAAATGTTGTAAATTGAACTGTAGACTATATGGACATATCCGAACTCTTTGCACCTAACTTAGCGACATAAGAGTTAGACATTACGTTGTAAATTATAGGTGTCCCTTTACTTCCTTTTTTTTTAATACAACTCTAGCTTTGTCCACAACGAATTTATATTAGAAAAATCCTTTTTTTAAAAAAATACAACTCTAGTTTTGTCCACAACGAATTTATATTAGAAAAAGGCTACCAAACTTTATATGACCGATAAATATTATTAAATCCATTATGAAATATATTGTTATAACATATCTACTTGGTTGTTATTACTCTTCTCTACAAATTGGTTAGACTTAATAATAGTTTGAATAATAACAAAACTAGAATTGTATTGCTTTTATATTATGATACAGTACTAGTAGAATCATGTGTCACGCTCAAGAAGTGGAATAACCACCATCAGTGGCACAACAAATTGACCACGAGCATGATCGTCAGGTTGTCATTGTTAAGGTCGCCATGGTGGTCTCTGATGTTATTCCCTTCATTCCAATTTACAGGGTGTTCTAATTTTTTTAAGAGTTAGAACATCTCAAATTTAAATTTGATCAAAATTATAGAAAAGATTATAAAAACTTATGATATCAAATAGATATACTACAAAAATATAATTAATAACTAATCTAATGATACTTGTTTGATATCATAAATATTACTACTTTATTATATAAATTGGTCAGACTTAAAGTTTTTTACTTTAAAAAAATTAGAATAACTTATAATTTAGGACTCATAAATGAAAGGTACTTACTTTATAATAAAACCCAGCAATATACATCTTTTCCCCTTAATCGATCAGTAGACGACTGTGACGCTGGAAAAAAGTATCGGAATATGTATGTATATATAGCCAGGCTATTTGCACGAGTGATCTCGATAAATGATCGTCTTTGATTGATATATAGTTGGCCACTTGGGTGCACACATCTTGAGAGCTTTGCTAGAAATGCAAGTTTGTGTGCGCAACCGAACCGAGATGCTAGTGCTGCACTTGTAGTAAAACAGCACCGGAGAGAAAATCGTGGACCTGAAATAATAATGCACCCCATTGGCCGCATTATTGCTGCCGATTTGCGGTAAAAAGACCCAACTTTTTAGGTCATTCTAAATGCATATTTTATAAAAGTGTCATGCACATTAAATAGAGTGTCATAGAAACAAAATTGTTAGTTTAACAGAGTCATTAAATGAAGAAATTTCATCAGATGAGAAAGGAGTTTGTTCGCGCGCGCGCTGGGGGCAAAGTAGGCCATTGGCCGTCCCCGTCCCCTAGTCCTCCCAACTTTTCGACCGGCCGCCGATATTGATAGGGCGGTGGCGGTGGTGGATGCGATTGGGCTTGCGCGGATTGGAGTGGCCGAATCTTTGCCGTTTTCCCGTGTTGGATTGGATGGAGGCAACCACGCCTGGTTTTATTTGGGCGGCGCACCTATATATACATAGTACAGTACTCCTACAACCAATCAAAAAAAAAAAAACTCCTACAAAGTTCCTTTGCAATTGATTGAAGCTACTAGTGGCCGTGCGCCTTCGTTGCGCTGCTGCTTGGCCGGGGTCGGTGGGTGGGTCACCAAGTGTGTGATCGATGGATCTGCATGTAAAGCAGGTGCAGATCGTGTGATGACCAGGGCCAGGGAAGGGGAAGGTATCGTATCGCTCGAGTATATACTCCAGTGCTCGCGAGGCGTCCGGATCCAGGTAGGAGGCGACGTGAATGAAGAGGAAACGAACCGTGAGAAATTTAGAGGAAAAAAACCCTTATATACACTAGTATATTTTTTTTGACGAAATATACAATAGTATATTACCCGTGCTATAAGTAACTTTTTCAGTTGCACACAAATTGTACGAAAGAAAAATATGTGAGATTAACTTTCCCAGATTCAAGTAACCGGAATCTTCAAGTGTATCATCTTTTGTATAAATGACAACAAAATTGAGTTCATGTAAGAGAACATGAAACTACCTTAAAATACAACAAAACCCACAGATGAGGTGCCACTTACTGTTAGCAGTGACTTGGCGATCTAAGAATGATCAGATTCGAAATTTTTCGTATGCATAAGCAAAACCGATGTACACCCAAACTGAAGTGCTAATAGTCAAAGGCACACAAATCACTGAAATTGCATAAACAGGTTCAGGATAGAACCAAATACAGGAGAAACAAATTGCAATATATTAACAATTCCAAACTTAAATCCATATACTATGAGTAATTGCTAAATCTAACACTATTGAAGAGGTTGACAACATCAAGTAAAAGAACTGAATGCTACTGCAAGCCTCATGCTGAAATAAGAAAACATGCTTCTTCTCTACCCCTAAACAAAACACCAGTATATCAATTTTTAGGATTAACAGCAGCATACCCTTTTTTAGGATGAACAGCAGCATACATTCAACAAGTTTTAGGCAGCAAAATCTGCATTATATTTTTAATAGGAAGATCTTGCTGAATTTATTGTATCCATGGCACTGAAATATGCACACCATATGTATATGTAACAACAGGGTCATAATTAGATGCAGAAAGGGAAATTTAGTGTATCCATGGCACTGAACACTATCACCTAGCTTTACTGCTCTGATATCAAGGTTTATTTTGAGGACTGCAAAGGATCCAAGTTGTGCTTCATCGTCAGGTCAAAGTTCATGGATGGTAGCTGAGAGATGTTTTGCATATCACAGGAAAAAAAGAAGGAATGAAAAATTCAATCATCAAAGACAAGATTTAGAAAAGAAAACTCTTGCAAAGGAATAGGGATTTTTTTCAGATAATAGTTTACCTTGTATGAGAAGTTGCTGAAAGAATATTTCACTGACAACGGCACGCCAAGTTCTTCCATGCTGCCACACTCATCATCCTGCTACCTATTAAATTAAAACTCTCGAGATGTGATGAGACTTGTATCTGTTATGCTCATACAAGCCCAGTATGTTCTCGCGATTCAGACTGGCAAAAAATTCAACATGGATCCAATGCATTCCATAACCATCCCCCTACCTGTGCATGCACAAGATTCACCTCAAACTCATAGACCTACGGTAACAACATGATGACTGCTTAACACAGCAATGGCATGTTCATTACCTGTCCAGCTAAGTACCATGGGTACCAGTGGATCATCATCTTTAGACCAAGATGACTGATTCCAAACCTTGTCGAGGTATGATATTAATATATTATTGATATGATATTCCATTTTGTTCTAGCAAAGAAAATTCAGGAGTCTGTTGGTATAATTGTCACTGAATTTTTGGATTAGTTTGCCTTGTCTCCCAATGATCGCCAGCAGTTCTCTTGTAGAAGCAGCGGCCGTTCAATTCATGCCGAGTGACTCAAACAAATTCGGGGCCAACAAATTCACAAGGCCAAGCAACCGGTGAACAAAACCTAAACTGAGAAGCAACAAGGAGAAAGACCGGATCGATACACCTCAGTCAGGCGCCTCGATCAGTCATGCGTCACACTCGAAGCTAAGATCATATATGTGTGCACATACCATCTTTCACCTCGCCGTAGTCCGATCTGCCAAAGAGAAACTGATTTCGTGCCCAGTTAGGAGCTACAACTAGTTCACGTCCATGCCTGGCACCGCCACCGCCGCGTTCACCCTGCACGGATCCTGAGCCCGAGTTGCTGCCGTCGCCGATACCCACACACGCAAGGCCATCGGGACGAGGAAGGGCGTTGCGGCTGCTGTTAGGAGGGGATGGGGAAGGGCGCCGCCACGATTGAGGATGATGGCAGCATGTTGCGGGGAGTAGGGCCATCGTCGGTCGAGGGGAGCAAGACAGCGCCGCCATCGATCGAGGGGAGCGAGGCCACTGCCGATCGTGGTGGTGGATAGGCACGGTTGCCAGGCTTCAACGCGAGGGAGGCTTCAACGCAGGCAGAGGCACGATACAAAGACTCCTCACCATCAGATCATGTTGAAGCCTCCAGCGAAGGTTTAGCAGCCATAGATTTTAATGTTGTTGTATTTTTGGGTGCACGTTTTAGAGTGTATGAAGGAAAAGTCATGACTGTGGGGACATAAATTGTGAGTGGATCTAGTATAATTTGAATTGGTCCCTTATAGTATAGATAGATCAATAAATTTGTGTTAAAAGTGCCTCTAAGATGCTCGCAAAAAAAAAAGTGCCTCTAAGATGATATTAACTTTTCATCCGCCGAATTTATGTTGTATAAGAGAAATTAATGGTCAAGAATCTATTTTGTATGAATTTATCTCTAGCCTAATACAATTATCATTTTTTTATAGCAAGACATACTCCAGTTCAGGGTATAGGTGAAGGTGAACTCCTGGAGATGGAGCCCGGCAGGCTGCAGGCCCAAGCCTACGCTATCGACTCCTCCGTGGGCCCCAAACGATGGGCCTGCACCGCCCTCCGCCCGCCCGAAACGACCGATGGCCCCGACGTGCACACAGCCCAGAAGACGATTTTCCCATCCGCGGCTCCCGCGACCACGGACAATTTCGAAACCAACCTGCACCCGCGACGGCGAGGGCGACGCTCGTCCGTCTCCATGGCGTCGCACCTCTTCGCCTCAGGCTCACGGCCGCGCCCATGACGCCTCCGCCGGCATGGTCCACCTCGCCAGGCGCCACGGCCACCCGCCCGCTCCACAACCGCGCCCGCCGACGGACCTGCCGCTCCCGCTCCTCCCGCCGCCGTCGCTGGCCTCGCTGCTGCTCGCCGCCGTCGCGTCCTCGCCGTCCCTCCCGCACCTCCGCCACCTCCACGGCCTCCTCGTCCGCCTCCACCCCTACCTCCCTCTACCCTCCACCCCGTTCCTCCTCTCCCGCCTGCTCCGCCGCCTCGCCGCGCTCCCGCTCCCGCTCCCACCCACGCCCACGCCGCTCCGCTACGCGGTCGCCGTCTTCTCCTCGCTCTCGCCGCCGGACCCGTTCCTCGCGGCCGCGCTGCTCCGCTTCGCGCACCTCACGCAGCCGCCGCTCGAGACCTTCCGCGTCTTCTCCGGCCTCCGCCGCGCGCACGGCCGCGACCTCCCGTTCCTCCCGTTCGCCTTCTCCCCGCTGGCAAAGTCTGCCGCGGCCGCGCGCTCGCTGCCCGCCGCGGCCGGCGCGCACGCGGTGTCGCTCCTGCTCGGAGGGTTCGATAAGCACCGGTTTGTTGAGAACTCGCTGATCGGTGCCTATGTTGCGTGCGGCGACGTTGGTGCCGCGCGTAAGGTGCTTGATGAAATGGTGGTGAAGGATGTCATTTCGTGGACGAGTATTGTGGCGGCGTATTCTAGAAGCCGTGATATGGGTTCTGCTGAGGAGGTGTTTGCGCTCTGCCCAGTTAAGGATATGGTGGCGTGGACGGCGATGGTGACGGGGTATGCGCAGAATGCCATGCCAGTGAAGGCGCTCGAGGCATTTGAGCAGATGGCGGGGGCTGGGATGCCCATTGATGAAGTTTCGCTCACCGGTGCTATCTCAGCTTGTGCGCAGCTCGGTGCGGTGAGGCGAGCCGTCTGGATTCAGGAAATTGCGGATCGGAGTGGTCTTGGGAGGAACGTGGTTGTCGGGTCGGGGTTGGTGGACATGTATGCCAAGTGCGGTCTCATCGACGAGGCGTGCAGGGTTTTTGAAGGGATGCAAGAGAAGAACGTATATACCTATAGCTCAATGATTGTTGGCCTAGCATCACACGGGAGGGCCAATGATGCAATTGCTTTGTTCAATGACATGGTTAGGAGGGCAGATGTGGAACCCAACCATGTTACCTTCATTGGAGTATTGACAGCCTGCAGCCATGCGGGGATGGTAAAAGAAGGGCGCTACTACTTTGCGCAGATGAAGGACAGGTATGGGATATTGCCTTCTGCAGACCACTACACTTGTATGGTTGATTTGCTTGGTCGGGCTGGGTTGGTGATTGAAGCCCTTGACCTTGTGAAATCAATGACTGTGGAGCCTCATGGTGGTGTCTGGGGGGCACTGTTAGGGGCTTGCCGAATCCATGGAAATACCAAAGTCGCTAAGGTTGCAGCTCAACATCTTTTTAAGCTTGAGCCAGAGGGCATAGGGAACTACGTGTTGTTATCAAATACACTTGCATCAGCAGGAGAATGGGATGAAGTCTCAAAGGTTAGGAAACTGATGAGAATTCGGGGGCTGAAAAAGGATCCTGCAGTGAGCTCGTTTGAAGGCCGTGATGGTTTGGTGCATCAGTTCTTTGCTGGTGATAATACACACCCATGGATGCATGAAATAAAGAAAACATTATTGGAGCTACGGGCAAGATTGAAGCTTGCAGGTTATGTGCCAGTTCTTAGTTCAGTCGTTTATAATGTAAGTGACGAAGAGAAAGAGAGGTTGTTAATGGGTCATAGTGAGAAGCTTGCTCTGTCATTTGGATTGCTCACACTTGAGTCTAGATCCTCAATTAGGATAGTAAAGAATCTAAGGATATGTGAGGACTGCCATTTGTTTATAAGATTAGTGTCAAAAGTTGAGCCCATCGAGATTATAGTCAGGGACAATATGAGGTTTCATCACTTCAGAGATGGAGAATGCTCATGTGGTGGATTCTGGTGAATGCAGGATATGTATTATTTTACTGAGAAAAAAAGTAAACATAGGAGAATAAACCTCCATCTATTAATAGTATCTTGTCCAACTTATTTATCTGACATGTTTTTGAATATAGCAAGGTCAACTCTGAACAGCAGGGCAAAGCTTGGGAAGCCGCTTATGAATTAAAAAAAAATGGCAATCTTTGTTTGCAATGAAGAGCTATGCAGGGCAGATCTAGATAGCAATGCATGGGTAATGAGGACATGTTGATTTTGAAAAATGATACTTAAAACCATGGAGTTCACACAATACAAATGCAAATAGTAAAGCATCAATCACGGTGGGTCATTCAAAACTACTAAGTATATTATTGAATGTAACTGTAATATTATTATTGCTGTAGGAGAACTGAAAGGGAATTTTCGTTTGGTTCTTTCAAATTCAATACTTACCTAATGTTTTTTATCGCTTTTGTTCTGAAACTCAAAATTATGCACAAGACAACCCAGAACTGAATTGTCACCAATCCTTTGCTTGGCATTACATTAGTGCAGTCCTACTGTCCTAGCCACAGCAAGTATTGGTACCTGTGAGACTCTACGTTTTTGGCATACAGATCACTAGTGACTAAAGAATTCTGATCGAAATCTGATGGAAGCATTTCTGGGCCTTGTTTTTTTTCTTTTTCTTTTGGCTGAGGCGCCGAGCTAGAAGTGCATTTTTCTTCAGGCCTGTGTTTCCACAAATCCACATGCCATTTTTAATGGAGGCTTCAGCTTTCTCAGCATATGAAACTATGGTGTGCTGTGTTTTGCTTCTCGCGCCATCAAACTAAATGATCAGATGTTTACTAGCTTGCTCTCATCGATGCTGACCAGAAGGGTTTCTTTCCCTGCTTCCTGAGAATAGCCAGTGCGGTCTTTTTGGTGAATGTGAACTGGGGCCAATGCTTAGTTTGAGGTCAAGATCACTCCCTACAGAGGCATTCCAACTTTCATCTTCTGCTGATTTATGGTTCTCCCTGTGAAATCTTTCTTTGACTGTTGAGTTTTCTTCACTAAAGAGGCTGAGGCAGTTTACTGGCTTGCATTCATGAAGACTCAAATCTTCAGTTACTTGCTGGGGAGTTGAGTGTTGTGCATTACCAAGGCGAGCAGATTGATTTGTCCCTGAGGTAGAAGGACTACTCTTGAGATTCGACCTTGATCCCTGCACCATTTCATGAGTTTCTTCTGTTCTCGGTTGATAACTATGGTTATCGCTTTCAGCCATCAATGATCTTTGTACATGATACAAACGATGCAGCTCATGCACCTGATGCAAAGAAGCAGTATCAGATACAAAAGTTCTTGTTGCATGAGTGACAAGACAACTTAGGTCTGACTAACAACTGGTTGTCAACTTATCACGAGAAAGATGAAGGTTTAATGCAACATAAGCATTAGTATGCACTACAATATATTACAAAACTGGAGCAGTATGTGTCTATGTGTTCAAATATACCTCAGCAAATCAAATGGCTCAGGAGTCAAGACCTATTAGGGTGCCTGATCTCCTTGCTTTCTTATGTTCTATATATTTGGTGAATCCTTATGATATATGGATAACTAGAGTATGTGGCTACATACTACATACCTGCTGTCTGAAGACCTTATCATGCTCCATGATTGTTCTCCGAATTGAGTCCTTGCTGTCTTGTATGCAGTGCTCGTCCATTGGCTCTTCCAAGGTGCATAAAAGCTTTTGCTCACCAGCTTTCAGCAATAATTTGGTTATTTTCTGGATATTATCTTTACCTTTTATATATCTCGCGATGATTATTCCCTTTATCTCCAACAGGGTGGAGAGGATTCTGTGAATATGAAGCAAATCAATAGCCATACCTGAAACAGACAGTTTGAAAGATCAGTACCTTGTGTAGTACGCATCACTAAGAGCAGGAGTGATTTGCCATAAAAATTATAACTGTAGCTTGAGTCAATTGCACTATGCTTACAAAGTGAATGATGCGTACCGAGCTAACACTGAACCAAGAATCAAAACAAAGAGAAACTGAAGATTTACTCACCTGTATCCCTGGTTCTCATGGTCCAGCTGCTTATCTCGCATTTTTCCTCTTCTTTGGTTACAGATCATAGCCAGTGGCAATCACCATATGTTAGCAGGGACACAGAATGGGAGGTGACTTGCTCAACTCTATCCTCAGCACCCATTACTCATTTCAGAGCCTAACTGCAGGAGAGTTCACTTCGTGGGCAGCTTCCACGCTCTATCTCACCTTGTGCTTATGAAGCAAACAGCATCCTTTTGTACTAGAAACAAGAGATGCCAACCAAAAGTGAAAAAAAGCTAGTAATGCAATGGCTGACAGGCTGTGTGAAGCTGAAGGGTAAGCAGGATATAAGGGCCGCAGTGCAAAAGGATGAGAAGCTGGAGATCGTTTAGTTAGCAGGAGGTATGCTGCGTCGCTATTTGTTTATCGAACTCGAGGAAAGATCAGGGAAGTGCAGCCAGCAGCCAATTGGAGAGCCAAATCTGGTTGGTTTAATGAAACAACAAGCCAACCTAAAAACATGTGAAGCAGATATGCCACGCAGGTTTTGCCGGGATTAAAGATATCAGGATTTTTGGACTTGGGCAACCTCTCTCTCTCTCTCTCTCTCTCTCTCTCTCTCTCTCTCTCTCTCTCCATCTGATAGATAAGCTAGGCCATACATATCTTCACATGCTTGTAGTTTGCAGTGGAGATCTGAAGATACCAGGGGCCCACAGCCATGAGTTATCCTAGGCTGTCCATCCTTGTTACAATCCCAACTCTGGGATCTGCCCACAGCCTCAGAAAAGTAAATTGCCGTTTAAGCTTCCATGTGCGTTGCAAATCCCTTACTTTGTGTCTCTGTGTGTTTTTTTAACCTGGACAGGTTGCTGCTCTACTGCCGCCCTCTGCATGTTCCGTCACTGTCCCTGCCTTCCCAGTATTCTTGGACGGCTGGATCTCAAAACCAAGATCTTGTTAATTCGTTCATCCCACCGACACAGGTACTAAACTAATACCTCTTTCTGATCTAAATCATACTTGAGTTGCTCAGTTGACTTGCTACAAACCAGGCTGTTGATCCGTTCATGATTTGATGCAGTAGCCAGTACCTATGAAACTCCTGATGTGCATAATATTCTAAACGTTAGTCGGGTTTGACTTTTTTTTTTTTTTGAGTTCCTGGATCCCTTGATCAATCTTTCCCTGCCTGTATGTCAGGTAGCCTTGCCACATGAATGTTATTAGAGCTTAACACGATTTTCTGCTATGTGTGGTACACAAATAGGACAGTAGGAGTACAACATAGGATAAGGTTATGCCGCCCATCACTTGGCTTTCCAGGATTCCTTTGTCAACAACTAAAGATTTAATGCCGGGACCAATGATAGGCCTATATATGGTGCTTGCTATCTATTCCAAGTCCAATATGCATTCACTTCTTAGGGTTTCCTAGCCTCCCCGCAAAAGAAGGGATTCTGAAATCACAGTCCCTGTTCCCTGAAAAGGATAAGCACTTAGATAGCATCTTAAACCCTTGACGTTCATTTTCTTTTTCATTTGGAAAAGCAAAAGTTCTATTTAGGTCGAGTCACGACTAAACACTAGTATACCTCATTGGTTAGAGTAGCATGTAGGCTTAGCCATCCCTCACCAGTGTGACATCACTGTTGCTCTTCCTTCCTCGTATTGATCCCTAAATTATCCGTTTGTTGAGTTAAAAGCATATATGATATACGAAAAGTAAATATCTTACTACGAAAGTTAGAAAGGAACTTTGCAGCGCCATGACCGTCCACGTACCACGCGAAAGCAAAACCAGCAGCATCCGCTCATATACGCGGATAAGCCTGACAGCGATCAGATGGTTGTTGCTGTCTGTTGTCATAGACATTTTTTTTTGAAAGTAAGTTGTCATAGACATCAGACCGAGCCGACCAGCTGCTCATAAAAGTTAGAAACGAATCATGTTTAAATTTCTTTGGCACTGTTTTGAAATCCTATTGCACATGGCAAAGATTTGCATGCATCTCAGAGCTAACCTGTATATTCTGAAAGAAAAAACAGAAATTGCAGGCACACATGGAAATGAGCATGTGCAGAGTCGCCAAATCGCAGACTCTGATGCTACCGCTCTGAGATGGAATCAAACGCAGGCAGAGATCCCAAATGAGGAGGACCAGCCAGCAGCAAGAGGAGGAGGAGCCAAATAATGTTAGCAACTATCTGTCACAGCAGCTAGCGCTCCCCTCCAAAGGCCGACAGGCTACCTGCCGTTAATCCTTTTCATCGGCGTCGTGATCTGCACAGGTGATGCAGCCATGAGCCATGTATGCATCCACGCCGCGCTTGGGCAGACAGAGGCAGAGGCAGAGCAAGAGCGCCATCAAACTGGCTGGCTGGCTGGCTGGGGGCTGTGTGGCTCACATGGACCACACACCCACGCCGGGGCATGCAGTCCACGCTTGGTGAAAACATCTTTGGATGCACGTAGCCCTCAGCTGCTGGTCATGGCCATGGGATACTTGCAATTTGCAAACTCCGCTCCGGTTCCGGTCAGATCTACTTGCAGATGCAGATCAGGCTAATTTGTCAGTGGAGTGCAGTTTTCGTGCGCTTTCTCGGTTAAAGTCTTTATCTTTTTGCTTATCTCATCAAGTGGATGGATTGCAAGTAGTGGTGGTATGCATGGTAGGCGATTCCATTGCATTGCGTCCCTTTGGGTGGCGTTTCTGTGGCTAGGATCAGTTGGGGGAGATATCTGCGCCCACATCACTGATTTGGACAGACTTCTGACCTGAAAACCTGAAATGGACTCGCATTTTCACCCAGGTTCTGTTCTATCCATGTTGGTAATGGTAGCGAAGACTTTTCTGCTCCCTTCCATATATGGTTCTGTGGTGTGGAAAAATAATCCTACGTATGACATGTATTCTGCGGCAGCACAAAATTGAAGGTCCGTGCAGTACCTGGATTGTAATTTTCTTTCATAAGACGGTTATTAAGCATATATTTTATATTACAATTGCAGCTTTAGTTCATTGTAATTTTGTAGGCACAATTTGCATTTTTTGGTTCCGAGAATAAAAAAACCGTTATACAAAACCACAAACTCGATATTATAATTTGATTTGTGTTGACAAAGACAATTAACAATTTATAATTGTTTTTATAGTTTGACAAGACCAAAAAGTTGATAGGTTATGTTATGACACAAAGACAAATAATAAATCATAAAAATAATAATTTACTTGTACTAGTGTCGCCTGAAAACATGTTAAAATTTAGGCACCTGAAATATAGAAAAATATATTTATATATACATACCTGGCGGCTATTGCATCAATTATATATGGTCTAGCCCTTGAATGCACGAGATAATGATGTCTCGGAATAATTTCCTCATGCTGCTTTCATGTCATGTTGGTTGGTGCTCGTAACAAAATGCTGTTTCCTGCTATGCATCAGTTGTAGATTGTGTCGTGTGCCCATACTGATTGTAGTTTGCATGGATGGGGACCTACTTTCTCTTCTTTAAATTAAAAACCATATGCCCATACTGGTTTAACGCGTTCCTACGTATAATCATCATCATCATTCAACCATCGAAATCTGCACAGCACAATCCACAGTCCAAAGCCACAGAAAGGGCCAGTCGAATCGTTAAAAACAGCCCAAACAAAAAGCCAGGTTGCAATAATAGACTGGGCTGGCAGTAATAGTGGGCCCTCCGGAAAAAAAGGTAATAGTGGGCCATGGGCTCTGGACCTTGGATCTGCATTCTCAGAAGTTTCAGCCCAACAAGGCCCCCGCGACGACGGCGAACCACATCCATCCAGGAAACGAATGAATCAGCAACGGACAACCAACTCCCCTCATCTCTTGGCTGCCGAGAAAAGATCGGCAGAGATTCAGATGAGGCTCTGTCTCCGGCAAGCGGCGGCCGCGGCCACGGCCACCTGCAGCTCCCCCGTCGCAGCCACCCTCCACGGCAAGGTAACCTCACCTCGATCGCCGCCAGTCTCCTCCTCAGCAGTTCTTCCTCTTGAAAGGCTGCCTCCGCCACTGACATGCCCGCCCGCCCGCCGTGATTCTCTCCACAGAGTTCTCCAAGCTCCCTCGCCCATGGCCGGCTCAGCTTCAGCCACATGTCGCTGCAGACGACGCCCGACCATCGCCGACACCGAGCAGGTTTCTTCATCACAGCTTTTCTCTCTCTCTCTCTCTCTCTTTTTTCTGCAAAATCATAGCCACAAGTGTAAGTCTGAACGATCATGTGTAAAAAAAAAAAAAAAAACCTGGTGCAGGGTGGGCGGTGCGCGTGCTTCCGCTGACGGAGGAGAACGTGGAGAAGGTGCTGGACGAGGTGCGGCCGAGCCTGATGGCGGACGGCGGCAACGTGGCGCTGCACGAGATCGACGGCCTCGTCGTCGTGCTCAAGCTGCAGGGGGCGTGCGGCTCCTGCCCGAGCTCCACCATGACGCTCAAGATGGGTATCGAGACGCGCCTCCGCGACAAGATCCCCGACATCCTCGAGGTCGAGCAGATCGTCGACACCGAGACCGGCCTCGACCTCAACGCCGACAACGTCGAGAAGGTCACCTCTCTCTTCTCGCTCGGATGCAAGCCTGCAAGAAACTGTGATTCTGAGGACTGTTTGTTGATGAATGCAGGTGCTTGATGAAATCAGACCATACCTCTCCGGCACTGGAGGTGGAAGCCTCGAGCAACTCCAGATTGATGGATATGTCGTCAAGATCAGGATCAGTGGACCTGCAGCTGGTGTAATGACAGTACGAGTAGCTGTGACACAAAAACTGAGGGAAAAAATACCTTCCATCTTGGCTGTTCAGCTCACTGAATAGAAACGTGAGAGTTAAATCATCATCACAAACGAAACTCGGCTTTCTGGTGAATGTTCAGTCTTCAGTCTTATACTTCTGTCGTTACAATGAATTACAAAACTAAATAATACAATTGTCATGCAAGAATTCTTTGGCGTGACAAAAAAAATTGTTTTAGTTGTACAGAGCAAAGCTTACAACCCTTTCAAGTATATAAAAAGATATTATGCAATACAATCTCCCACATTTATTAAATCAATGACTAATCATTAGTTACATTTTACAATGGATCACATCAATGTATCAATTTCAAATTTGACGCGCCTTGTCTATAGCTTTTTCCGCACAACTGAAAATAGGAGATCCTTCAGTTGGACCCTCCATACCACTTCCCTCACAAATTGACAGCTTCAATCAGATATCCATTTCCATTCATTCCCTGTTCTCCACTGTTAAAGCTTTCCACAATTCTAGAAAGCTCGGCCATTGCTACATTTCACCATTGACATCAGAAGCCATCGTTTCATCAAGGAAAAGCAACCACAGGAGTGTTCGTACAGCTTCTTCAGTTTGATGACCGTACAATTTTATCGCATTCATCATTTGGCTGATCTTCTGAACCTTCCCAAGTTCCCACATCAACCTTATAACCCTTCTAGAACCCTAAACCCTTGCGTATGTAAATACTTGGATTCCTTTATGCTTTAATCGAGTGGCTTTCTGGTGGAATTCCTATTTCAGCCTTATAGTTCTGATTTCTATGTGCAACGTGACAATTATAATTGTTATGTACAAGAATTCTCTGACTCGACAAAACAGAAGGGATGAGTTTGACAAAAAAAATAGAGCTCACAACCTTAACTATGAAAGATAATAAAATAAACTTCCAAGTTCCAATTCCAACTGTTGTTAATTCAGCGTGTAATCATTACATTTTGCACCGGATCACATCAATGCATCAGTTTCATATTTCAAGCACCTCTTCTTGGCAAAGGCCAAGTTCTTTTCACAGAGCTGAAACTTCAGTTTCTAGAGCTGAACATACTTCCAGGAGTTCCAGCAATAAACCCTTCACCAGGTCCAAAACTCTCAACAGTTAGAAGCTTCTCCATATCTGGTACACTGGCACTCTCAAATTGCAAGCTTCAGGATACCCATTTATTCCCTGTTATCCACAGATGTAAAAAGCTTGGCCACTGCAACATTTCACCATTGATATCATAGGTCATCAAACAACGGTTAACACAATCCAACGATTTCCTCAAGGAAAAGCAACTGTAATAGTGCTCCTGCTCATGCAGCCTCTTCTTCAATCTGATGCCCCTCCAGTTGGGCAGCCTTCATCATTTGCCTAATCTCCTCAACCTTCCCTAATTCCCGTGTCCGCCTTAAAAAGCCTTCCAAAACCCTAAATGCTCGCTCCGTTGGTGCCATCCCCATCTCGATTATTTCCCTGAAACACCTGTATGCCTCAGAAACCACACCTCTACAGCATAAACCGGTAACCAGAATGTCCAATGCATGCCGGTGAGGTACACATCCCTTTCCCATCAGATAATCCCACAGCTCCAGCCCAAGGTCAGGTCGTCCATTCTCGCAGAAGACCTTCATGAGCAGCATCGTCGTCCTGGTCCTCGGCATAAACCCTGAGCTAACCATCTTGCTGTACACTTTCCAGATCCCCTCCAAGTCACCAACTCTCTGAAACCCACAAAGCATCGTGTTGTAACTAACATCATCCAGACCGATCCCCTTTCTCTCCATGTCACCCATCACCGTCATCGCAGACTGCAGATCCCTACCCCTCACATAAGCTCCCATGAGTGCATTATGAGCACCGCGATCAGGAGTGACTCCCCACTTCTCCATTTCATCAAACAGGAGGCGTGCCCTCGCCGCGCTCCTCACAATCCCAGCTCCGTATATCAATGTGGTGAACACCTGCAGCGTGGGCTTGCAGTCCACCTTCTTGCGCATTTCCTCGAGCAGCTCGAGGGCGTCCAGGAACCTACCTTTCTTGCAGTACGCATCCATCCTCACGCAGTACGACACGGCGTCCGGCACGAAGCCCCGCAGCACGGCATCATGGTAGAAGAGGTCCAGCGCGTGGGCGTGTCCGGCCTCCTTGAACCCGAGCAGCAGCGTGTTGAACGTGCGCGTGTCGGGCGGGTACGCGTCGCAGTAGCGGTGGAAGAGCGCGCGGGCCTCGGCGACGCGGCCGCGGGCGCAGAAGGCGCGGAGCAGCGCATTGAGCTCGGCGGCGCCGAAGGCCCTGCCAGCGCGCGCCCAGACGCGGGCGGCGGAGTCGAAGCAGGTGACGGCGGCGTCGAAGGACGCGCCGGGTGCGGACGCGGAGAGCGCGGTCGAGAGGAGGACGGCGAGCGCGGGCGTGGAGAGGAGGTGCGGGTGCGTGGACGGGAGGGACTCTAGCAGCGGGAACGAGAGGTGGGCGTGGCGGCGGGAGCGCGCGAGGAGGCGGAGAAGGACCGGGAGGGAGCTCTCCGGCACGGAGAAGTGGCGGAGCGCGAGGAGGCGGCGGTACAGGGAGAGCGCCGGGAGCGGCGGCGAGTGCGAGAGGAGGAGGTGGGAGAGGAGCGGCGTGAGGAGGGCCGGGCAGGCCGGGAGGAGCGCGAGGAGAAGCGGAGGGGTGTCCGGCGCCTGGGCGAGGAGGAGGCGCGCGAGGTGGGGCACGGTCGGGGTGAGGAGTGGCGCGGCGGCGCGGCGAGGCGGCGGGAGGAGGCGGAGGGGCATGGGAAGGGGCGTGGTGTGGCCGGCGCGGAGAGGGACGGCCGGACGGGAGAGCTCGAGGTGGGTGGGCTGATGACGTTGAGGTTGGGCTATCCTGAGCCCATACAGAAGTGTTCGTGGGCCGGGTTGTGGAGCCAATTATTTTTCACCTTCCACTCAAAAAAATTTAATTTTCACTGAAAAAAAAGCATTTTTGCGGATTTTTGGCGGAGTGACCTCGAGTCGGATTCGAATTCCACACACCCAGTCGAACTCGATCCCACCTTCTTCGTTTATAAATTCCGGTCTTCAGGCGTTGGTTACGCACTGCGTACGCTGCTTGCCCGCCGCATCCCGCCGCCGCCATGGCCAACGAGGAGAGCGGGAGCCCGCTCCGACGATGGAGGCCGTTCTACAGCGCTTTCGGCGCCGTAGACGAAGCAATCGAGGAAGCCGGCCACCCGCGCGCCGCGTTCCTGGACGTGAGGGCCCGGATCGTCCAGCTCCTCCGGGGCGCCGTGGACGACGGCGTGGCCGAGCAGCTCTGCGCCGCGCTCGACGACGCCATGGTGGAAGCGCTCGAGACGCTGCGGGTGGCGCCCGTCCCGCACAAAGCGCTGGCGTCCACCGACCTCGCAAGGGCCGTCCGCGCCCTCGAGAAGCACGGGTCGGCCCGGATCCGCACCCTCGCCGGCGACGTCGTGCGCGGGTGGACGACAGCCATTGACGGCGCTACAGCTACAGCAGAGGAGGAGCTCCACAAGCTCTCTGATGATCGGATCCCACGCCAGGGCATGTCTACAGCAGTCAAGAAGCCAGTCGACGCTCAAAGCGAGAAGATGAAGACCAAGAAGCCGATTGTCACTCAAAGCGAGAAGATCGAGGATACGAAGCCGATCGCCGCTCAAAGCGAGAAGATGGAGGCCAAGAAGCCCATCGTCAATCAAAGCGAGAAGATGGAGAATACTAAACGGAAGCTACGTGATGGCTACGAAGAAGCCAAAAAGATCAAACGTCTTCACACGATTCAGAAGATTGACGACAAGGAGGCGCCAAAGCTTTTGGAGCAAAGCCAACGGAAGATGCAGAGAGTCCCAGCAAGATGTAGGACATCCTCGGGCGTTCGTCGTTCTTTGCTTCCCTCTCTTCAGCTGATTTAGGGCTCTGTCGAGTTCTTTGATAACTATTATTTAGTTTGTTGATTGATGTCAGTTACATATCTGTATGTGTAATGAGGTGTAATCGTTGGTAATAGAAAAGAGCAATTTTTGTCCTGCTTGATGTCGAAGCGAAATTCTTTGTCATGTTTTACTCCAAAAAGGCGCTCTAATGCGCCTGATGACTTCAGTCAGGCATGCGTGCATCATTCAGCACATAAACGTATCATATAATTCTAAGCGGGCACGGTGCATAACACTTGACATGCTGAAATGAAAAAAAAAGATTCAGTACAGGATTTGTTGAAACAGCGCTACTCAGACATTATAAAAATTAGCAAATTCGTGTTTCTCGAATATAACCGAAATAATAGATACAAACTGCAGGCAGCGTGATTTCTTCGGTTGCCGCTGTACTGCAGTAGTGGTAGATAATCTGCTCGGCCCAAACTGCTAGGGCTAGGAAGGCCTAGATACTGTAAGTGCATGGGAAATCCTTGACCGGGCATGACAGAATTTCTGAAGTGAGCAGCAAATCAGTTTCAGAACAATGAACAGGAGAAACTGAACTTTTTGCCAAATTTATTCGGAGACCCGACGCGTGCCCAAAATAATCAAGGATGAGTTTGATGGTCTCAAGATCAGTGCAGGATGGCCACAAAAACATCACAGCATCATCCAAAGAAAGAAACCCGGTGACTGACATGGTGCATGGGAAGTGGCTGCAAGAGATGAGGCGACGGGAGCATTCCACTTCTGCTGAACAGCATCCAGAAAGCCAGGGATTTTTGTCCAAAAACTTCTGAAATGAAAAGGCCGCTTGCCTTTTGTGCTAACCTTCAAACCTAGAATAAGAGGGCAATGATCAGAAAAAACTAAGGGGGTGCTCTGCAGAACAGCATCAGGGAAAATGTCCTCCCATTCTGAGCAACAGAAAGCTCAATCCAACCTAACAGGCGTTGAAGACCTTTCATTTGACCAAGTATATTTGCATCCCAGGAAGGGGATTTCCTTGACTTCAAAATCATATAAGAATCATCCAAATCTTCCCATCAAAGCCCTGTCCAGATTAGCAAAGATGAGAAATCAATTGACTGAGGGGGTCCACGCACTAAGCATCTGTGTTTTGCAAATAAATAAATGAATAGAAATTGGAAGGCCTACATCTACAACATGAAGAACTGCTTGTTTTCTGGTTGATCAAAGGCATCACCAAACTCAGTAGTCGGTAGCACTGATGCATCTAGAAATCAATTGATCAGAATGAAGCTGAGAAATAGTAGGTTTTTTTTATCACGCAGTAGAGCTATGTATCTTTGTATTAAAATGGGAAAGAAAGAATCCCATACAAAGCAATCCTATAGTTGGCCAACAAACGAAATCAGTTAACAAAACTAATTACATGGGTAAATCAAAGCAAGAAAATTTGTTAATCTGCAGTTATGTCCCTTCTCTGATTATCAATTCTAGCATCATTGTTATGCAGTTGCACTCTTTGCATTACTCACAGACACAGCCTCCTCTCACCATCCACCAGTAATACCTGAACCAGAAGTGCAGGACCACTAAACAGATTAACCTAAAGCTGCACAGGCATATAGTTCCTGATTTGCAACAACAAGAAAGCAGCCCAATTCTATGGAGTGAACTAATCCGTTCAAACTATTATCTATCAAAAAGGGGTCCATAAATTTGCAGTCTTTAGTTATTCTGCATTCACAGATTCCGGACTATTACAAACCGAATTACAGACTTTGCTTTCCTTTTGTAACCACTGGTAAGATAGCATAGTATCAAACACTTTATTGTATTCTTGGATGAATCCTGATGAGTGAAGACTATTTAAGAGTGTCATGCACTGATCCTCAGAAGGACAAATATCCATCTCTTTCATTTCTTTTAGAAAATTTAAAGCTTCAATCAGTTTGCTCTTCCTGCAATGGCCATCCAATAAAGCAAGATAAGATGTGCAGCCCACAAGAGAACCTTTTGCAACAAGAGCATCATGTAGCATCAAAGCCTTGTCCAAATAGCCTTGTTTGCAATGAGACTGGATCATGTTATGTATCACATCTAGAGGAACTAGTCCTTGGTTTATCATGTCTGTAAACAATGAGGACAAATGATCTGTATCACGATGTGAAGCATTCTTCTGTTGCAGCTCAACAAAAATCGTGTGTGCTTCACTGAGTTTCCCAGCCTCACCGAGTCCAATCACAATATTTTCAACAGTCAGCAGGCTAGGTACTATGTCTTTATCCATCATCACGTGGAGAAACTTCACAGTTTCCTGTAATTTTCCACGTTTACAGAAGCCATGGACCAAGGTGTTGAAAGAAGAAATAATTGCATATCCCCGAGCAATCATTTCCTCAGTTATAAACAGAGCTTGTTGAAGGTCTCCGGAGTTTGAGCAGCCAGCAGCAAGCACACTATAGACAAAAGCATCTGGAGCTACCCCCTCTGTAAGCATTTCATTATACAGATCAATAGCATCACGGATATCACCAGCTTTGCAGTATCCATCAATCAAAGTTGTATATGTCACACAATTTGGGGGTAATCCCTTACATATTATGCTATTGAAGATATTACGGGCATGAGAAATATCATCAGACTTACAAAACCCATCGATCAGGGCATTATAGCATGAAATACCAGGCTCTATACCTTTTTTAGCCATCTCATCAAGAAGACCAACAGCTTTCTCCATGTCAGCTGCCTTGCAAAAACCAGATATCAAGGAACCGTATATAAGCGAATCAGGAACTAATCCATTCTTCTCAATCACTGAGAGAACACTAACAGCAGCTTGCATATGTCCAGAGCTGGATAGATTGTGAATCACGATTCCATACAAACGGTTGTCTGGCATTAACCCCTTTTCTAACATGGATTTAAGAGTAGAGGAAACCTTTTCAAGATTGTCTGACTTGAAGTAACCTTCTAGGATTTGGGCATAGATAAAATCATTGGGATTTAGTCCACTGTTTAGCATCTGATGAAGTAACTGTTCAGCCTTTTCTAGATTCCCAGCCATACTATAGCCATGAATCAGACCACCATATGTGAAATCATTAGGCTGAAATCCTTTCTCCAGCATCTCGTCATAGTACTCTATGGCTTCATCCATCTTTCCCACATTAGACAATCCAATTATAAGAGAATTGTAGCAGTACAAATCAGGGGTTAAGTTTTCCCTGGTCATCTTTTTGAGAGTTTCACAAGCCAATGAGAAACTACCTTCCCTGCAATAGCCTGAGATAAGAGGTGCATAAACAAACGCATTGGGCTTTAAACCATCTGCAATCATTTGCTCAAGGAGACCACTTGCTCTTTCTGATTCACCAATTTGGCACAGCCCGTTGATGATTATGCTGTAAGTGTATACATTAGGTGAAATACCACCCTTCCTCATTTCATTAAGCAGCAAAAAAGCTTCTTCTTTGTTATGCTGTCGGAGATGACCTTCAATGACCAGATTATAAGTCATAGTGTCAGCCATATAACCAATTTTAGTCATTTGCTTCAGAATCCTGGAAGCCCTGCCCATCCGCCCCAGTTTACAGAGACCCCGGATGAGATTGTCATAGGTGATCTTGTTCGGCTGCACCCCAGCAGCAGACATCTCCTTGACTATCTTAAAAGCTTCATCTGCATTGCCCTGCCTCATGAACCCATCAATCAGAGTTGAATAAACAACCACGTTAGGCATCAACCCAGCACAAGACATCTCGTCCAGCAAGCACTTTGCCTGATCCGGCCTGCCACGCTTGCACAGACCATTAATGATAGCTCCGTAGGTAAACCCATCTGGAACCAGCCCATAATCCTCCATCTCCTTCTTGTATCCAAACGCCTCTTCAATGGCTCCAGCTCTGCACAGACCACCAATCAATGTATTGTAGGTCACTACATTCAGGCTGCATCCCGTCTCACGCATTTCCTCAACCACCTTCTTGGCAGACTCCAAGTCCCGGACCTTGCAGTAGGCCTCGATCAGCGTCGAGTAAGTGTACACATCGGGCGAAATCCCGGCGCCCTCCATGAAACCGCGCACCTTCCAGAGCAGATCCAGGGCGTCAGCGCGCAGCAGGTCCTTGAGCAGCCCGTTGCAGCAGCGAAGGCTGGGCGCCAAACCGAGATCTTTCATCAGCAGGACAACCTCGGCGCCGTCTCGGACCCTCCCGGTCTTCTTGTAGGTGTCGACGAGCACGTCGAGGACGACAGGCCGGCGACCCTGGTCGGAACCGGAGAGCGCGCGGTGGACGGAGCTGAGGACGAGGGGAGGGGTGGGGTAGGCACGGATCATCTGGTCGAGGAGCCCATTGGCCTGAGGGTATAGGCCGGCGGCACAGAGGGAGACGGCGAGGTGGGCAAAGGCGTCGGGGGCCGGTGCCGAGGGCGCGAGGCGGGTGCGGGACCAGTAGAAGAAATCGAGCAGAAGCTTGGGGTGGAGGCGCGGGGAGGAGTTGCAGCGGCGGAGAAGGGAGGATAAGGCAGCGGGAGAGAGCCGAGAGGGGATGTCGGAGGCGGCGATGACTTGCTTCCAGTCGCCGGTGCAGCGGGAAAGGAGTGTGGCCACCTCCGCGGCCACGCCGTCCGGGTCGGCGGCCATGGACGAAGAGGTATCGGTGGTGGAAGCGGTGGTTGTGAAGGGCGCGGGAGGCGGTCGGGTCGGGCGGATGGACGAGACGGCGGCGCCGGCGCCGGTGGCTGGACGCCGCACGCGCGCGAGGCGGAGCATTTTTGGGTACGAGAGAGGATGCGATGGATTGTTTGTGAGCTGTGACGTATTTTGGCCTCATGGGTACTGCTTGCTGCACCCGCAAGCCTGAGAAACAACTTCCTTTTTTTTTTTTGACAAATGCCTGAGAAACTTCCTTTTTTTTTGACAAATGCCTGAGAAACTTCCTTTTTTTAAAAAAAAAAATGCCTGAGAAACAACTTGATTCCATCACTAAAGTTTCAGTGCACTTATACTGGTAGTACAATCGTACTCTTGTATTTGATACATTTCAGAGTTTATAACTCAACATCTTTGGCGTGTTTAGTTCCCTTCTGTTTCAAAAAAATTTGGGTTTTAGTTGATCATTTTTCATAATAGAATTAAACACCATGCAAATTTTTTGGTAAAAAAAAGGACTATTCTCTATTTTAGATTTTGACCACAAGAGGTAAAAAAAAAGCTCAAAAGAGCCACAAGAGACTCTCATAAAGGCAATAAATTTTACATTTTGAATGGAATTAAAGATAACCATAAATTTTTTTACATTTTGCGTTCCATCGTTCAAAAGTAATTGACATTTTGCATTTTATGAGGAACTAACACCCTATGTTTGTATTCGTGAATGCTCTTATGGTTCGATCGCTTGCTTGGGCTCACCATGTGACACAGACAAGTTTGGGCCAAAAAAACGGAGAGCTAAATCACAAAGGTATTGAACCACTTTTGTGAGAATCCAAAAAAATTTCTTCGACATTAGCAGTAACAACTCACGTCAGTGACCATTAAAAAAAATCTACAACACCTGAACTGAAATTTAGTGACCTATAACGAAAGGAAAAATTCTTTGACAAGCTAATCAGCTCCTAAATTCTACAAAAAGAATGAAATCAGCCTTCCACTTGAAGGGCATACCATGCTTCTCTGCTATTGTGAGTTTGTTTCACTATATGCAGTTTCTATTATGTCTCTGTTTTCGAGTAATTGAACGGCCCAGACGAACTCGCCTGGCAGTGAGAGCATCCAGCAAGATATCCAACGAGCACTCCACTGCCTCAGCTTGCTTTTCGAACTCAAAAGCGCTGAGCTCAGGCCGCAGGTTCAGCTCCCAGAGGAGGCCAGCTGCAGCTGCCGCGGTGCAGGTGCGATCCCACGCAGGCTGCGGTCTGTTCAGTTTTATGAAGGAACATAGTATCCACATATAAGCATTTGAAAAGGGTGAAGGTAAAACACAAATGGAGACGATAAGAACAAATAAAGCTTTTCGCTCACCGTAGTTTATGCATCACTGAGGCACTAAGTGTAGATAGTGAGATACAAGGTATATCTTCATCTCCCCATATTGCAGTCCATCTCTCCTGTACAAGATAAAAGATATTAGGTCATATATAGCTACTTGTATATCACATGTGAACATACCTACTTGGTAATTTGGAGTCCAAATCTTAAAACTCCTCAATTGTGTAGTAGCAAGTGCCTTGCAACCCAACCCTACTCTACATCAATCCAACTGTAGTCTGCTTTTGGATTGTTCTGAATGGTTTTTGGTCAAGGATTTGCAAGTACATATTTTTAGGAACTAATCAAGAATCATCTACGGAATTATACAATCTAAAGGCTAAAGGTGAAACTTTTGATGTGAAACCTAAAAGATTACCATGCAGCCCTTCAGGTATGAGAAATGCCAAACTTTTGTATGTCTAGTTCCATCAGATAGCATTTATCATTAAACCTCTACTTAAATTGAGCCAATTTCATAAAACTAAAGTATTTGACATAATACTATAATAGTCAATCAAACTTTGGAGTCTCGGCCAAATATTTAATAATAATGTACACATCCATCGATTTAGTTGAATGTGAATGAATTCCAACAAGTGGGACCAACATGTCTGTGTAAATGTAATCAACATGCCAGACCCAGCAGCCAGCTGAAAAAATATCCGCAATTCTGTGTTTACAGGTAGTCTAGACTCTAGACAGTCTAATAAAGGAATGCTTGGGCCAAATGAGAAATGCATTGAACTGTACCTTCAGCCTTCTGTACAGTGCAGCAGAATTACTCCAGGTACCATCAAGCAACACAAAATTGAAAGGTTCATCCTGCAAACTCTGCATTTCAGAAGTTAAACCATTACCATTTGCCCAAATGTTGAAAGTTGATAAGGAATTGGTTCCAAAAACCACTACATACTCAACAAATTGAATCATTATGGATACTTGATATGATGGATTAAAGGTGCTCATGAAAAAAAAAATCCACATGGAGTATATATGTATAAAAGAAGGGAGCACAGGGAAATCATGGAATGCCATCGAAAAACAAACACTACCTCATGAAGGTCAGCTGTCAAGGACAAACCATCAAATTCAAGGTCTTTAACTGACTTGGGGGTGGTACTCTTGTTTGGATATAGAACTGAGATCTTCCCCTTTCCTGAATGAACACCACATCAGAATGGAATGAGACATTTATGAAGAGAAGGGGGAAAACACATGTCCTAGCTGAAGATAGAAATATGACTTATGCTAAATGATTGATTCGTGCAGAGATCTTCTGCAGATCACCCAAAAGTAAATGCATTCTGCATTTATTTATATGAAATATCAATTTGTAACATAGACAATAATGCAACAAAGGATGCAATTTCATGCTGTTAGGACCAGGTCAAACACACAATGCATCAATAGAACAGTTCACAGTGATCAAAATAGAAAGGAGCTCATGCAAACAGAAAAAAAACAAACAATGCACAGAATTTCAATGTGAAAACTACATTAACAGAACTAAAGAATCCTGAAAATCAGTAAATATGGACAGTTACAGGCCCCAATCTCCATTTCTCATAAACATGACAACCACAGTGAAAGAGGTAACACAAGGGACACATTCATTTAAAATATTTTGAATATCCCAAATTAGTCCATACATTATGATAAATCATGTTATAAATCAGCAAGTGTTAAATCAAGATCTAGCAAGCTCCTAAAACAATATCATTCAACAATTTATATGTTTGAGAAATCAAGGATGGTTCCAAGATCACCTGAACTCTGAAATGCATCCCACATGATATCCTCATGCTCTTGGATACCAAAGAGGCATAACTGCGCAGCTTGGATGCCAAATACTTGCCAGAGTAACTTTCCTGTGTTATTCTGGCGCAAAAAGTCCTGCAGAAAGAGATATGGTTACACATAATAGGAGGAAACATAAGAGAGTACTGCACAACCCTCTATGGGCAGGACAGACCTTTGGGTGCATATATAGCCAGAATTTCATCCCCTTCCAAAGATTGCAAGGAACAATATTTGTGCACATACAGTCTTCAGTTGGTAGCCAGCACTGCAATTTCAGAGACAGACGGATCACTTAACCACACACTTGGAAGGAGAGGAACCAAGAAGTTGAGCGCAGCAGTGCTCAAGCGCTTGCATTGCTGAGGTTGGACTTGGACACCACAGTACCTTCTGGCACAGATACCCTCTGCACCCTAGCAAACGACAGCCAATCTGCCGCGCGGAGAAATACTGCAGCTTCTGGTCGGAGTCAGCGAGCCTCTCGTAGACAGCCCTGTGCTTCTTGTCCTCCACGTCCTTGAAATTGCCCTGCAAAATACAGAAAAATCAAACCAAAAGATGCATCAGTTCGACTTCTACAGTGCTCGCACTGAAGCCTGAAGAACCTCCAAAATCTAAGGGGTTGGTAATAAAAGGTAATAGGAAGATGACGTCACCTTTAGCTTGGAGCCGACGCCGCCGAAGCGCATCTTCTCGCCGGCGGCGGCCTCCATCTCGAGCAGCTCGTGGATTACACCGGCCACCGCGGCCGGGAGCGGCGAGGAGGTGCCCCAGCGCCGCCACTCCTCGTGGCTCACATCACCCCAATCCCCGGCGCCGGCGCCGGCGACGGCCGTGGGGAGGGCTTCGTCCTCCGCTTCCACCTTCTCTTCGACCGCTGCCGGATCGGTGGAGAAGGCCATGAGGGAGCGCGCGAGGGGAGGCGCCCGCCGCAGTAGGAGGGGCACTGGGAGGCTGCGGTGGAAGGCGAGGGCACCGATGGAGGAGACGGGAGGAATAAGAGCAAGCATTTTTTTTTATTACTTCTCTATAGTCTGCCAGTTTTCTTTTTTTCTTTTGTCGTGCGCAAATGAAAAATGGCGGGCATTTGCCTCGGCGTTCATTTCAGACTAGTGACTGACTGTGGATGGCTACTTGTACATTCCAAGTATGAAGTTATGTGTTCTAATGTGATGAAGTTGCTTCTTTTCTTAGTGTTGGGCTCACGATCAGAAAGGCTAGTACAGAGGGAACTGAAATTTTTCATACTGGATAAATCTGTTAAATTTGTATAATACTAGGTGTATGTGACGAATGGAATAAAAGGGAATGTAATGTGTTGATAGATGTAATGGATTTACCTGGTCTTTTCTAGTGGCACATGCATTCTGTACGTTTGTTAGATAAGGATAAAAAATATCTGATCTCTACATCTAAAGATGTACACAGCCAATTATTACAAAGTTTGGAATTAAAAAGAAAAAACAAACCATGGTCACACACATTGACCAGGACTATAAAGTAAACAGTAAATATGTTTACATTCTTTATTAGAAACTTCTAAAGCAATTGTCTCTAATCTCTTACTCATCGAAGATAGGATGTCCTTGGTTTACTCATTATGCTGGGATCCAAAAGCGGAGCTAATACGCTCCTCTGAAAATAACATGTGAATTCGAGGTACGTGGCTGAAGCCCTTTGAATATAACCTGTTAAAGAAGTGTTGGATGTGTGATCACGATGTAATGCACATTGTGGAAATATAAACGGTAAATCATCACTATACTTTTCCAAAAAAAAAACTTTCGTTGCTGGCTCAATCTTGGTGTAGCAGGTAAGTTCAATCATATTCATATAGCATGCTTCAAGGCAGTGATACTTGGATTTAGCTTTTTTTTTCTTAACTCTAAACCAACTTGATTTCTCGATCTGTCTTGTCATTTGGATTTACCGCGGGCCTTGTTTAGTTCTGAAAAGTAAAAAGTTTTCGGTACTGTAACATATTCGTTTGCAATCATAGACTAACAGATTCGTCTCGTGATTTTACAGCTAAACTGTGTAATTAGTTTTTGTTTTCGTCTATATTTAATGTTTCATGCATGTGCCACAAGATTCGATGTGACAGAGAATCTTGAAAACTTTTTTATTTTCAGGGTGACTAAACAAGACCTTTGTTGTTTTATCTAGGCCGTGTGCAGCCTAAATACGTTCTAGCTCTTACTGGTGTGTTGGTCGCATCTAGTGCTAACATATTTTTTACGACTCCGCGGAGAGGAAAGCAAATTAATCTAGTGCAAAGATTGATCCGAGCAATCCTAAAAACACCATCAAACCTTTGGCCCATCAATTTCTAAAAACATCATCAAACCTTTAGCCCATCCATTTCTTGAGAAGATTCACAACATGCTTATGCCCTAGCATGCTTTGAGGTGGATCGGTGGGGAAAATCAAGATGTTGATTGTGATTATCTTTGTGCCACATCTGCATTTGAGGTAAGAACTTATCATCATCCCCTTAGATTTAGTACGATGCATGATGATGCGTTGTGATGCTTAATGAACATACTAGATTGGTTATACTTTAAGTGCAAAGAAATTAGTAAAATTATAGCTGGTTTTGATAAAAGGGAGTTCAGTTGGTTAAGTTTCTTGTGGTGGAACCCGCCCACCCGGTTTCAAGTATTCGACTTGGTATGGGTGCTTGCATTTTATTAGATTTATTTTAGGATATAGCGGCGTTATGGTTTCAGTGGTAGGTGACATCGCCGTTGACAGCGAGGCGCCTATGGTAACTTCGTAAATCTCGAGATCTGCTGACTCAGTCCATCGGAGATGCTCGTAGGAGTAAGATTTGTGTACGCGTGTTTATAGGGATGAGTATTTTAAAAAGAAAAGAAATATGATTTTTTTTTCTTTGAAGATATACCTGTTAGCGGTCGATCATAGTTGCTACTTGCTAGCCAACCTCAACTCAATATAGGATGTTGTTTAGCTTTTTCGACATACAGACGAGCTACGCATCGGCTAGCTAGCCAATCCAAATTGGACTATTTAGGTCTTGTTTAGTTCACCTCAAAACCAAAAAGTTTTCAAGATTCTCCGTCACATCAAATCTTACGACACATATATAAAGCATTAAATATAAACGAAAATAAAAATAATTATATAGTTTGTCTGTAAATTGTGAGACAAATCTTTTGACTCTAGTTAGTTTATAATTAGAAAATATTTGTTATAAACAAACGAAAATGCTACGGTAGCGAAATTTAAAAAAATTTGACATCTAAACAAGGAAACCGATAGGGTTAATTTAGGACAAGTCTCGGTGTAAACTCTAAAGGCCATCGATGAAATAGTATCCTCCAATTGGCCATACCAGTTTCAGTCACTAAATTAGGCGAACTTGCTATAGGCAACATCCTAGAACTTTACAGGTCAGGCATTCAGTGTCCAGGATCAACCCTGTTCCATACGCAATTTACATATTTCTCTTCTCACAGTATCATACACCGAAAAACTCCTTATTTCGTCGCACTCCTCGTGTTGGAACTTGGAAGTGACAAAAGGCCATGGGTGCTGCTCTTGTCCGACGAGCCTAACGAGTGTTCCGCCGTCCGGTCACTAGTCGACGAGTGGCCTCCGGTGTTGGCACTTGCGGACGACGACGTGGTGCTTGACCAATTGTGACCCCTGGCAACAGGCGGCCCATACGTCGCCACCGGCATCTCCAGCGGGAGCTCCGGCAATGGCGCCTCGAACTGGAGCACGCTCATGGCCTGCCGGATCGATGCCCGGGACGCGTAGTCCGGATGCACGCACCACAGCCCCACGCATAGCACCCGCTCCATCTCCAGCGGCTGGAACCCACCGCCGCCGCCGCCGTCGTTCAGCCGGGGGTCCGCCGCGTCGAGGAGCTCGCCCCTCCCGTACAGATCCCAGACCCACTGCACGAGCAGCACTCTGCTCTCGTCTTCCTCCTCCAGTACGACGGGCTTCCTGCCGCAGGCGACCTCGAGGAGGACGACGCCGAAGCTGTAGACGTCGGACTGGACGCTGGCGCGGCTGGTGACCACGCACTCTGGGTCCATGTAGCCCATGGTGCCGGCGAGCCAGGTGGTGTGCGCGGCGCGGCTGTGGTTGACGAGGCGCGCCAGGCCGAAGTCCCCTAGCTTGGCGTTGAACGACGAGTCCAGCATCACGTTGCTCGGCTTCATGTCCCTGTGCACCACGCACTGCTCCCATTCCTGGTGAAGGTACAGGAGCGCAGACCCCATGCCAAGGATAATGTCGTACCCGATCGATCCGATCATCCACGCCCAAAAATGAAAACTGAACTTGTAATATCTGACAAGCATGCATAAACTGTTAGTTAAACACAAGCTGACTGATCAAGTTCTTACCTGACTTGCCATGTAAGAATGTTGTCTGTGCTATAGAGATGCTTGTCAAGGCTGCCATTGCTCATGAGCTCGTAGACGAGCAGGAGCTCGTCGGCGTCATGGCACCACCCGACGAGCTGCACGAGGTTACGGTGCCTGAGGCGGCTTATGATGGTGACCTCGGAGACGTACTCTCGCCTCCCCTGCTTCGACGTCTTGGAGACCTTCTTGATGGCCACATGGAGACCTTGATCCTGCAGGTACCCACGGTAGACTGATCCGAAGCCACCCTCGCCGAGCTTCTCCTCGTCGGAGAAACCTCGCGTCGCCTGTGACAGCTGGTTGTAGGTGAATCTCCGAGGCCCGGCCCCCATCTCGAACTCGTCGTCCATTTCTCCATCGAGGTGGAGGGGAGTCTCTGTGTTTTGAGGTGGTTCTTGTGTTTGTTTGGCGCCCCTTTGTTTCAGGTATTTGTTGTAGCTGAGCCACGCTGCTACAATGAGTAGTATGAAGATCCCAGTACATGCCAGTCCGGCTATTAGGCCTATGTTTGATGTTTTGGTTCCTGTCATTTAAAGATGCATACATAAATACAACAGCCAATGCAGAAGCTTATAAAACACACGTCATTGGCATATGAGCGTACATATTTCCCCAGTGGTTTTTCAACAACACTATGCATATACAGTGAGAGTGCACAAATCATCGATCCAAGATAAACATCTCGTTCACAGATTTATTTAATTTTTTATGCATTTGATTTCGGCGAAGCAGCAGTACACACTTATGTTCACAGATCACATAAGAGGAGAAATATAATAACAAAGCTAAAAACAGGGAGAGGCACTTGCCGGTCGTGTTGTCACCGGCGGCGACGCTGACGAGAGCGGACTCGAACGACCACGAAAGGATCTGATGCCGCTCGACGAAATCTCCGGTGGCTCCGGAGAACCCGACCGCCGCTTGCTGCGGCAGCCCGGCTTCCTTGAAGTCGACGGTGGCGCTGACGTTGTAGAGGCCGAGCTCCGGCAGGTGGTCGAACCGCAGCGTCGCCGAGAGCGTGCTCGCGCTGGCGTCGTACCTGACCCACGCCGACATGGTCCCGTTGAAGCTCGCGTCCGGCAGCGCCGCGTACGCGGCGGAGACGATGCTGTTGACGTCGACGCCGACGTGGTTCACGGTGCTCTCCGGGTCCCAGGTGTTCCTGAACGCGTCGAACTCCACGGCGACGGTCGGCGGGAAGTAGGCGTTGGCCGTGTTGTTGGGGTTGTTGAAGAGCCCCAGGAAGCCGCCGTTGGAGTCCTGCGGCAGAGACGGCGGGTACGGCGCCACGAAGAACGCCATGCCGTCGCCCTGGCCGAAAGTGCTGTTGTGTGGCGTGATGGCGAAGGTGAAGTTGGAGGTGAAGCTGGCGACCATGGAATTGCCGGTGCTGCTGTTGTCCCACAGCGGCACGGGCTGCCCGTACGCCACCCGGCCGGTGCTCCAGGTCGTGTCCTTGGTCAGGTCGATCCGATCGCTGGCGGCAGTGGCGTTGGACATGTACGTGAGGTCGGCGCCGGTTAGGACGCCGGCGTCGGAGAAGTTGTAGCTGAAGCTAAGCGAGGTGGCGGCATGGGCAACACAGAGGAGGTAGGAGGAGAGGCTGAGTAGGAGAAGGCTGCTTGCTCCCTTTTTAGCCATAGCCATGGCCAAGCTTTTAGTTTCTGGAAGGATAAGATCGAAGTGTATATTTATCTTCTTGCGCTACCTGCTGGGTGCTGGCTGCTCTGCTGAACGCACAGGGGTCGTCGTTTCGTCGCCTTTGTCGCCTGTGCGTGGGTCTTTTCCACGGTTTTTTTTTTTGAGAGAACAACCACGATTTTTGTTTACGTGCTAAAAATGTGCATGTTCACGTCAGAGCTGAACTAACGTGTACACAAAGTACTTGATTATGTAGTTCTTAATTATTGTTCGTGTGTACTCTTCTTAATTTTTTTGGTGGTCTGTTTCTTTGTCCACCGTGTGGACATTAGTGGGACATTGGTAGTTGGTATAGATGAAACCATTCGCCAATTGAAACTTCCCAGCAATGCCATTTTGAGTAAGAAAGTCATGTGTGTTCAAAGATTGTTTTTTCAAATGTTCTCTCGTTTCAAATAAATCAACTTTTCAAATCATTTTAAGTCAAATTTTCATATTTGACCAAATTAAATTACGGAACAAGGCACCAATATTTATGACACGGGATTAGTAACACTAAATACATCATGGCATATATTTTCATCATATGTTTATTTGGTGTCAATGACGACGTTGCTAGGGGGAGGATCCGATCATGTACAACTTATTGACCCTCTAGGCGCAGCCGTGTTGTATGAAATTTTCTCAACCTTAGTACAAAGACGTGCAAGCCTTTTGCGTGTTTAAGAAAATGACGTTGTTAGGGCATGTTTGGATTCATTAGCATTAAAAATAAGCTCCTATCTTTTAATAGGAGTTGTTTGGATCCTCATGCTAATAGGTTGTCGTATAGTGAGTCAAAGGTGTATGTTAGCACCTATTATTATCAGCTCCAAAGCAGCTAACGACACTAATAGTTAGTAGCTCCAACTAGTAATTAGCATGTTTATTAGCAGGTCTGTTTAGATCCACTAGTAATAATTTTAGATGCTGACTTTAGTGCTAATATGGATCCGAATTAAACATGCCCTCATTCTTTTCATACAAAATTGGTTCAACTTAAACTAAAAATAGTTTGACTTCATATGATTTTAGGAATGGATTTATATTAGGATAGAGTGAGTAGCACATTAGATTAGGAGATGGCAACCACCGATTCTAGGTTCCAAGCCACTGCCAAGCACCTCACCACCACCGCCTCAAGGCCTCCTTCCTCCACGACATCGCCGCCGGTAGCAAGGAGCTGAGATGGCCTCATCCATCATTTATAGTTAAGCATTTTTTCAGGTTTAGTTTGTTTATATTTATTTCAAACAAATCTATTCACAAAATCATCACTAATGTTTGCATGAGAGTTTGTTACCTAATATGACTTCGACGACAACAACGATGGGACCACTGATGACACGAGAATTGGTTTCATTGTTAGGAGGTCAATTTGTTATCAATATTTGCAAGGCCAGGGGTGCTCATGGGCATTCCTCCTGAGGATATCAATTCTAGGTCACTCAACTCATTATCGATAGCTATGGAGAGAAAATCAGACATCCAACTTTATAAAGTATAGCTCCACGTTCCTGTTTCCATCTAGAAAATGGCTTCTAAGGCTTGACCTCTTGAGCCCTCTACCCCTGACTTCTCGATTCGGTAAATTCAAACTTTCAGTTTCACCCCCACGAGCCATGGCCCTACGCTGCCCTTTCCACAATGGACATTGCCACTGGTTTTCCTAGAGTCCACCCACACGGCCATGCCACCGATTCCACCCCCACAAGTCACGACCCCACGCCACACTCCTCACGAAGGCCACTGCCACTAGCTTTCCCGAGTGCATCTCCACACCCACGCGGCCACGATACTTCTACTGTGCCACACAAATGCCCTCACCAAGATAGTATGAAGAGGTCGTGGTGCTACTCCGATTTATGACAAATGGCTGATGTGGTCAACCACCCAAAGCTACTCTGGTTTATGACAGATCGCTGATGTGGTCAACCACCCAAACCTTGTATATCAGTTCTTTGTGAGGAGTGAAATTTTCTATTCCTATTTTAAACATCAAATAATCCATAAAATTTGTGGATAATCCATATTCATCGGGTTTTGCTGATTCCGTATCTTGTCTTGTATCATAATATGATGGGATTAAATTATCTGTATCTATATGGATATTAAATTTTTTCTCTATTTCCTCGAAATTTGAATTTGGTTCGGATCTGAAATTACCAGTGCTACTTTCACCCTAAGCATTAGAGGGTGTTTGGTTAGGGTATTAAAGTTTAACAGGTACTGTAATATTTTCGTCTTATTTGACAGTTAGTGTCCAATCATGGATTAATTAGGCTTAAAAGATTTGTCTCGCAAATTACTCTCTAGCTGTGTTATTTATAAATAATCTATATTTAGTACTCCATATATGTGTCCAAATATTCGATGTGACGGAAGTTAAACTTTGTCGACGCCAACTTTAACTCCATGTTCCTGTTACACACACAGTGTAGTCGATGGCTCGATCGATGCTTAGAGTATTTGGCTGTTTGCAACTGTCCCTAACTATAGATGTTATTCTCATTACATTTCACTGAACAAAATTATTACATACACTTCCTGATGCATCAGTACACTCTGTTCCTAGGATTCCACACGAAAAAAAAAATCTCGCCATATATTACACATGAAGGTGAAGGATGACATTCGCTACATCATCTAGCTTTGATAATCAGTAGTCGTCGTAATCATCGTTGTTCCTGTTGAGAAACCGCCTGACAGCTCCGACGACGGCGCCCAGCACCAAGAAGAGGACGAGCGTGTCGAAGCCGCCGCCGACCCCGACGGCGACGCTCGGCCCGGGCGCGAAGAAGCTGAACGGCGACCACCCGTAGCCGTAGCCGCCGAAGAACGGGCTCCCGTAGCCGTATCCGCCCAGAGGCGGCGCCACCGGCGGGTTGATGTAGATGTTCGTCCTGCGCATGCCACACATGCATGATAACATTTTTGCATCAGCAGACGCAGCACGCATGGATTCATGTCACAACTGATTTCAGTCGCCTGTGTCGTGCTACTCTAGATTCTTGCAAATGATTGAAAACAAACTGAAACCATCAAGAAGGACGATCAAAAGCTATATATCCATCTTCACAATAATTCAGAGTTTCAGACATTCAGAGCTCGTAGTCGGTGGGAGGAAGACGTCATCTAATCTGAGCTCTGAACTGAACACAAGTAGAACTGAACTTTGGCGAAAGATCCATGAGCTCCGACAGATAACATACAATTCAGATCACTCTAGAAGGCGCTAAAGATTACCTGGAGTTGTTTATCCGAGGGCCGGACGATCGTGGCGCGGACCGGAAGGCCTGCCCGCCGACCCTGCCGCCGGACTTGGCCGCCAAGGCGCCGTCGACGGGGCCGAGCGCCAGCACGCCGGCGGCCAGCGCGACCATGGCCAGCTTCCCGAGCTTGACCCCAAGATCATTCCCTCCCGACGGGACCTTGTCCTTGTCGTCGCCGGACGCCTTGCACGAGATCCTCGACGGCCTCCTCGCGTGCTTGGGCGGCGTCGCCGTGCACACCGGTCTGCTGCTGCCCGTGAGGAAGCACTGGAGAGGCGCCGGCGCCAGAGCCATGGATGGATGGTCAGTCGATTTTGTCAGCTCGCTCGCTTCTTCCTTTGTTGAATGCTAGCTTCACTTCTCTCCTGATTGGTGATTGCGGAGTAGGAAGAGGAAGAGAAGAAGAGGCGCCGGTGGTAGGAGAGGAGGGCTTATCTTGAGATGGCCAAGACGCCACTTGGCCGAATTGGAGTGGATGGTGAAATTCGAGCTTCTGGAGGGGGAGAGATCTTTTGAGCGCTCCTTCGTTCTCTAGCTCAAGTTGCTCTGATGTCTGAACAAGGCTGCATGGCACGGCGCCGTCCGGTACTTTTTCTTGCGTTTTCGGATTTCCTTCGGGCTTGGGGCATGAAAACATAAATTGGGAGTGGTACTCAAATTGATGTTGCCATGTGTTTTTTTTGCCTGGTCAGTGATTTTTCACACGCGTGAAGCATTATTACTTGTAGTAAAATTTATGACAGATTCTTAATTTGGCATGTTATATATTTTTGTGCTCTAACTCATAAATTATTATTTTGAAGTCTTTAGACTTTGGCGTCGGGTGTCATCTAAGTTCCCAACGTCGGATGTCATCTAAGTTGCCAACTAAGAGCATTTTCAACCGTTTGGCAAAATTTGTTTCCTTGTCAACTCCCAAAATAATATAGGAAGAAAAAAGATCACAACTGCAACAGCTTGACAAATTTTGTTTCTAAAAACCCCAAAACCCGCTAACGTAAACAAAGAGCCCCGCTAAGCGAAGGAAGAGCTCTGTTAAGTATGAGAAGAAAGACCGATGCTAAGTACGGAGTCCATGCGCATATTTGCGCGCTAGACAGAGAGATATGCCAAGTTAAAAAAGATGAGGAATTGAGATGTCAAACTGTTAGAGAAGGGTTTTTTTTTCTTATTTTGCTAAAAAAAATATGGATAGAATGTTATTTGCCAAATCCTTGAAGATGCTCTAATAAATTACCATTTTCATATCCTTAAACTTAACTTGTGTTTAGGTGGCATTCGAGCCCAAACAGGTATTGTGCTATTCTCTGCTAACGTGACAATGTGACTTGCTAACTTTGTATTCACATGGACCGACATGTGGGGCTTGTATGTAAGGTCCACATCTCCTCTTTCTCTCCCACTCCCTGCAGATGAGGGTCGGCTCTAACTAGCTGGTGCTACTATTACAAGATGAAATAAGAGAGAGGAGGATAGGAGAACACGTGACATTAAAAGAAGAACACGTTGCTCTCATCATCATCACTCCTCAATCTTCTTCTTGATCTTGATGATTTTGTCTTGAATGCTATGCTCTTCTTCTTTTACTTCTCCTCTTGCTGATCACTCTCCTCTTGGTCAAAAGGTGTCATGAGTCATGATCTCTCCCAACGCTTGCGTGGGAGTGAAGTCCTTTAGCCCCTCTCTCGATATCACGGTGACAATGGTTCTCCCAAGGCTTATGTGGGAATGAAGTCCTTTACTCCATTTCTCAATACCATGGTGACGATGGTTCTTGAACTTGGAAGGGAGGCACCGCAAGAACTTATGTGAGAAATCCTCATCATCCATACCTTGTGCCAAGTGCCCTTAACTCATTGACTATGACATTAAGGCGGTGGAACACATCTCTAGCTGGCTCGTTTCCACCTTCAAACATCTTGAACTTAGCATGTTTGTCCTTAAAGAGGTACAACCTAGCATCCTTTATGGTGGAGGTACCGTCATATGCTTCCTCTAACATCTTCCAAACCTTGGGATCAAGTGTCTCATATATGCAATTGAGTGCTTGATCATTCAGTTGGAACTTTTGTTCCTCACTTGGGATTGGAGCTTTCAAGTCAAGCAATACAAAGTATCCCTTAGTAATCCCCCTCCCAAATCTTCCTCCCCATAGCCTTTAGATTAGATGTGCACACATCCTTCTATTGCCATCAAAGTGTGGGGGCTTGCTGACATTGTTGCTAGCCATAGTTTACTGTAAGGATTTAGTTGGAGGCTTGGCTCTGATATCACCTATAAGGATTTATTGTCGCTAGATGGCCGGAGGTAATTGGCCTAATTAAAATTTCACGCAAAGGCACAACACTAGGCAAAATGGTAAGCAACAAGATAGCACTGATTAGCACTACATCCAACTTAAGATTTTGCAAGCCTAGGGTGAACAAGAGCTACTCAGCACAAGATTCAGCTTCTTTTGAGCACCCGAGTCGGTTTCAGCTGGATCATACAATACAACACAAGAAGGATGATTCAGCTGGATCATACGTAGAAGTAGAACACAAGACGATATACACACAAAGTATTCCTATTCCTAGTAAATTTAGATGGGCTGGTATGGGCCAACCGCCAGCCTTCCTTACATTTTCTGTCAACGGACACCTGGACCTTCACACCCAACTTGCAGCCCACCGGGCCCAGAAGATCTATCCTGGGTCCAAAAGACACGCGGCCTTCTGATTTCTGAACCTCCAGTCAATCCAGTCAACAACAATGCAACAAGTACAGACACGTCACACCTAGTCGCGCCACGTCCACGAGTGACGTCACAGAAGCAACACAAGATCCAATGCATGCCATCAGTTGGGGAACCTGCAGTCGCAGCGTATCTCGCCGTCGGCCGCCGTGCGGACCCCGACCCTGCCGAGCCTTGTCATGGCGGCGGCGAAGTCGCCGAAGAAGGCGTCCTGGTCCGCCGCGTAGCGCTCGACGTCGCCGCGGGACCTCGGGTCGGCGTACAGCACCTGGTCGGAGGCCAGGACCCCCATCCCGCCGCGCAGGTTCCGGTAGTACTCGTTGTCGAACCGCAGCGGCGTCGTGCTGTCCAGGAACGCGAACCCTGCCGCCGGCCCGTCCCCGGGGCAGCGGCCGAGGAGCTCCTGCGCGAGCCCCGGGTCCATGGCCGGATCCTCGCCCACCCGGTACGCGAAGAAGCCGCACGACGCCGCGCCGATCGTGTGACCCCCTGCTTGCATTATTGCAAGAACGGCCGTTAGCGACGAGCATGCATTACTGCAATGGTGCAGGATGCTCCTAGTAGTAGTAGTAGTAGTAGTAAACTAAACACGGCAGCATGCATGCATGCATGCTCTTGGCGTGTTCCACTAGCTAGCAGCTGACACATTTGTATATATATGCATGCACACGTGCGCGTGGATATTTGTACCTGAGAGCGCGATCATGTCGGTCTGGTTGAGGCCGAGGCCGGAGAAGAAGGCGTTGAGCTGGTCGAGGTCGAACGAGCCATGGGGAACCACGACGCTGCCGCAAGTCGACACCCTGCCGTCGAACCTGCCCAGCTCCACCGTGTAGTCTGGCCCTCCGCTCTGCGGCGGCCGTACGTACGTGTGTTCACGCGAGAGAGACGACAGTCACGATCAGCTCGATCGAGAACGAAAGCAATCGAGGAGCAGAGCAGCATGCGTGGTGCATGACTTGGTGTTCGCCGTTCGCGCACTTACCAGGAACACGGAATCCCTGGCGGCGAGGGCGAGGATGTCGGCGCAGGACACCCTGTTCCGGCACTGCGGGTCGCTGTCCACCGCCGCCTTGGCGTTCATCACCGTGCTGAAGCCCTCCAGCTTCAGCGTCATGCCGTCGAGGCTCCGCCACTCGTCGTCGCCGGCAGGGTTGATCAGCATCACCGACGCGTCGCAGCCCTTAATTCACAGATCACAAGAGTGGCGAATCAACGATCCCAAGCTCTGACGATCGGCAGCATCAGTAATGCTCCTATAATGATTAATGGCACGTACCCGGACGGCGCAGTCGTGGAAGAAGAGGCGGAGCGTGGCCGGGGCGGAGAGCGGCGAGAGCGCCACGGACTGCTGCACGGCGCCGCGGACAATGCTCTCGAGGTTCGGGCAGACGCCGGCGTAGTAGTCCGGCCTCAGCTGCGGCTTGGCCGCCGCCATCGGCGTGAACGCGAGCAGGAAGACGGCGGCCAGGAGCTGGAGGCGCCTCATGGTACTGCCACTAGGCTCGCTCTTAAGGCTGCTGTTTGTTTACTAATCTCTCTTAAATTAGCTAAAGCCGTTAAGCTGCATGAGCTCGAGGTGGTTTGAAAGCGATGACAGCGTGGGTTTATATAGAAGACAAGAGGGGGCGTGTGGCATCCCCGCGCTATCACCCATTAATTAACCTCTTGTTTACACAATTGGTCAATGTGAGAGTGAGACTGATGTTGGTATCCATGGTTTGATCACAGCTCATGACCTCGGTGTGAGACGATAAAACTGTGGGTTCTTGATTCTCTCCTCTATTATACTTGCGCATATCTGCTTAGTTTATTAGTACATTTAGAAAGAGAAATCGAGGTCTAACGACTCTCAAAGTCTGAAGAACCCTTTCAGAGCAAAATATTTTCTGATGATATTCAGCGTGTGACCTTCCGAGTTTTGCAGTATGCACGCAGCTCGAGGCAAGGACTATCAAGGAGATTCAACTATATATGTTGCCAGGTTTGTAAATCAGAAGATAAATCGGTTAGTTTGCACTGATGGATTTCTCTGATCCATTTAAATTCTGCTATAATTTTCTGAAAAAACTTGAGAAGTTAGCACTTTTTTTTGACAAAAGAGAAGTTAGCACTTAGCAGCATGATACTACTAGTATTGAAGAGAACCGCAGGACCTCATCATAAATCAGCTCTTCAAGTAGCCTCCATGAGTTGTTTAACATCACTAACACATTTCATCATCACCATGCATGTGCCAACGTGATGCCCAACAGGACATCAGACATGGTCAGCAACCATTCACCACCCAACACGTATAAGTTTTGCTGGTGTCAACCCTGTCTAAAGAACAATTCTAGTACGATTCATATATAACCCTAAAACCCTCGTTGGTTTCAATTTCTTCCCCTGCTCTTTCTCCTCCGCCTATCCAGCCAAGAATGTCTGCATAATCCTCATCTTCTACATAGTTCGGGTTCGTGTCTAAAATAGATAGTTCAGTTTGTGTCTCAAACCGAGACTAAAGCTTCCCACGCTGACACGCATTGGTTTCCGTTACAACCGTGGCTAAAGGGAGATTGAGTCCTCCATTTGGTCACGGTTGCAATTTTATACCAGGACTAAAAACTTTTGGCCATGGATGAAAGGTTATTTCTCTACTAGTGAATGCTCCAAGAAAAAAAGTTGAGATGAAGAGGGTAATTTTAAGAGATGAATGTGCAATTTGGATGTAGATTTAGTTGTTACTTGTAGCTATCCATAAAAATTCTTGCAGCATTCATGATAAGGTTTCAAAAAATAAAAATTCTTAAAACCACATTAGTAACCACAACATATAATTTATATAGATTGTTACTTTAGATGTATTTATGTATTCTAACTAAAATGTGTGACATGTCTGTATTGATAGTATAACCATAACAGGAAATTTAATCTTGATAGGAAAATTCAATCATCTTGAGAAGTGTGGGAGACCACTGGTGGCTATATTTTTCTGGCCCTTTAAGAATAATTTAGAGCAAAAAGTTAATCGTGGTAAGATTTAAATATTAAATTTCTCTTGAGATTAGCTCTGTTACCTGGTCCAAGATCTCACTTCAAGCTCTATAACTCATTTAAAGTGATACGATGCATGTTTCAAATAATGACTTATGCTATTGTAGTACTTAAGAACATAACAATAGTACTTAAGAACATACTCTATGACCTAAAATACTTATTTTAAAAAGTATAGAATGGAGAGTTAATGAAAGATACAATAAACACAAGAGTTTTAACTTTACTTGAGGAGAGAAAAATGCAAAGCAACAGATAACAATAAAATTTGAAAAATCAAAATTTAAATTCATGACTTCATAAGATGCAACAAGAGTCACCATGAATCCATGATTAATGGTAAGTTTCAAAGTAATTATATACATTATGCAACAAGAGCAAGGTAAAGATTCAAAGTAATTTATATTTAAAATATATAGAGGTGTCATGAAAAGGAAAAATATGAATATATATTATGTCTCTTATGTTAGAAAATAAACAATAGAAAACATATAATTTAATATAAGTAATTTTTTATTAGCCAGATATACTCTCTCTATTTCAAACTATAAGACGTTTTGAGTTTTCTAAATAGATAGCTTTTGCTATACACTAAGATGATACATAGTAAAAATAATATATCTAGAAAACGACAAAATGTCATCTTATCAACTGAAGCAAAAGGATTATTAAACATTACTTAATACTTATATCTTCTAAAGTTCTAATCCGTGCGGGAGCGTGGGTTGATGGACTAGTGTTAGTAATTTATATATAAAATTAAAGTGTTTTATGCAAATTTAGGGTGATACTTAAATTATTTATCATAATGGCATGGTTAGAAAATGGAATGAATCCAATGACCGTTTATTGTCACTGATTATTAAAGTATAACAAATTGGGATCAAGATCTTTCTGATTTTTTGATAATTTGTGGTATTTTTTTTCTTTTTGCTTCCAGCGTGCTGCCTTGCAACAAATTTTGTGGAAATTCTGTCGGTGCCCTCTAGTTGTAATATAGCAATGGGATGTTTGAGACTGCTCTGCTCCATGTTTTTCAGCTCTGCTTCATGTTTTTTAGTCAAACGGTTTCAGCTCTACGCACTCGGTTCAAGGAAAAATGGAGTTGTGAGAGCACCTAAAGAGGTACTCCACAAACTCTAGTTTTTTTAGAGCTGCTCCATGATGGAGTTTGTGGAGCAGTCCCAAACACCCTCTAAGATACTGGTTTCTGAATTATATTATTTTCATGGACACAGCTTGTGACAGATTGACATACTGATAGAAAATTTTTGTACACATCTCAATGTCTGAATCAGCACGAATTTACTTATATAATAAGCTACATATTTTCTGGTCTGGGGTCTGAGAAAGAGTGACGCGATTATTAGTACGCAATAATCCTGCCTGGTTCCTGAACCTGAAGTTCGAAGGAATTAAACAGCTATTTAGCGTGTGACTGTAGCTGAAGAATGGATGCCTTCAGAATTATTCTTGACGGCTAATCCGGAGCGGATCCAGGAATAGAGTTGGACCGGAGCTAGAGCTATAGCCTATAGGCCAATGTACTCTACACTCTCTGGTGTAGAGTATTGTCTGAGCTAATTTGGAACTACATGGGCTGACTTTGTAATATACACACCACTTGAGACATGAAGATACATGGATGTTTCCTGCAGGCTGGATTAGGGCTGCAGCATCCTAACACCGACCCTACTACATGCACCCCTGTAAATAAATTGAGGTGTCATTTCATCACGCGGGTATCATCTGCTAAACTATACGAACATGCATATCACTTGGATCAAACTCCAACCATCGTATCTACCTCAAGTTGGTCCAATTGCCAGTTAAAAAGGTCAAGGAAAGCCACGCGGTAGTACGCCCCCGTGCTATATAAACCCCATGCAGATGGAGAGCCTCCATTCCAGATGCACCATCGCTTTCAGACTGACCTCGATTTGAACGAAACTACCAGCTGCAGCTAGCCACAGCCTGAAAACCCCACACTTTTGGAGCACTCACGCAACATCCTTCGGTAAGCAACCCTTGGTCGATCGATGGCGAGTGGTCGGTTGAGCTTCGTCGTCGTCGTGGCCGCCCTCGTCGCGTCCGCGGGTCTCATGCCGCCGTCTGCCGTCGCCGAGCTGAAGACAGACTACTATGCCAGCACCTGCCCTAACCTGGAGGTCATCGTCCGGAGCTCCGTGAAGCAGTCCATGGCGCAGTCACCCATCTCCGCGCCCGCCGCGCTCAGGCTCTTCTTCCACGATTGCGCCGTCAGGGTACGTCGTAATATACGTTATACTACTCGCCGGACACGGCCAGGATCTGATCCAGCCGGCCGGCCGGGGTATGTTTTGTACGACAGGGCTGCGACGCGTCGATCATGATCGTGAACTCCAACGGCGACGACGAGTGGCGGAACAGCGACAACCAGTCGCTCAAGCCGGAGGGGTTTCAGACCATCCTGAACGCCAAGGCCGCCGTGGACAGCGACCCGCAATGCCAGTACAAGGTTTCCTGCGCCGACATCATGGCCATCGCAGCCAGAGAATCCGTCTACCAGGTATTGCGTGCTACCGATCGACAGAGAAATCACCCATATACTATATGCAAAAATGCACTGCCGCCAGAGACAATACCATTTTCAGTTACACGCATGCATTGGTTTCTCATCAGAGCGGCGGGCCGTACTACGAGGTGGAGTTGGGACGGTACGACGGCCGGGTGTCCACCAGGGACGGCGTCGTGCTGCCGCATGCCAACTTCAACCTCGACCAGCTCAACGCCTTCTTCTCCGGCCTCGGCTTCTCCCAGGCTGAAATGGTCGCGCTGTCAGGTAAACGACGACGACTACTGCTCACGTACACGTCACAATCCACCTCACTCTCGCTTGAATAATTGTCCTGCACTCTGTGTGCCATGCACGTCGTCGTCGACATGAGATGCCAGCCTGACCACGTACGCCATACTTGCCTTGTGCGTGAATTATTCAGGCGCCCACACCCTCGGCGCCGCGGACTGCCCCTTCTTCCAGTACAGGATCGGCAGCGACGCGACCATGGACCCCGGCTTCGCGTCGCAGCTGAAAGACACCTGCAGCTCCGACCCCAACGCCTTCGCCTTCCTCGACCCGTCGCCGGTGGGCTTCGACAACGCCTTCTACCGGAACCTGCAGGGCGGCAAGGGGCTCCTGGGCTCCGATCAGGTGCTCTACTCCGACACGAGGTCCCGCGGCACGGTCAACTACTACGCGTCCAACCAGGGCGCCTTCTTCGCCGACTTCGTGGCGGCGATGACAAAGCTCGGGAGGATAGGGGTCAAGACGCCCGCCACCGGCGGCGAGATACGCCGGGACTGCCGGTTCCCGAACTAGTTACTACTAGCTAGTTAACCTCGCCGGCAGGTTGGCACTTGACACCATCGTACATTACTACATTAATTGACCTCAGTACAGTGCTACTAGTAGTCTACAATGACTGTACAATTACAAATTTACAATAAGCTCATCATGGCTTTGATTAAGGGAGCTGATGTGTGTATAATACGAGCTCCTCATGTGGGCCATGTGGCCTTGTGTGTTCTTTTCAATGTTGCCATCTCAAGCAACCATTCTTTATGCATGGCCTTCGTCTTCTAGCTCATTTACATTTTGTCTAAAGCACAACCGTGGTCTTCATTGCAAGGTTTAAAATTACGGGCTATAATAAATGACGGCATCTTCTTCTCAGAAGCTATAAAGCTATAGCACAGCTATATCAAAACTATATGACATATAGCGGGTTTCAAAGAAGCCATGAAAAAATAAGAGTAATCGGTTCATAAAAAACATAAGAATCATAAAAATTTATAAACACAAATATGTTTCCAAGGATCTAAGAGTCTAGAGAACATTACTTTTAATATGGCATTATTGATTCATGAACTCAAGTGCTCAATTTTTTTTTTCAAAATAACAACTTGGCAACAAAAGGCTAGTAGATAATAACTAAATTGTTACTCTTTATAGGTAAAACCGAAATAGTGGCACTCTTTTAAAGCTACAGCTAAGCGACTTAGTGACACTAAAGTGCAATATATCAGTAATAGGTGACATAGCGGAAAAATAGCAATAGTTTAGTGTTGGCTCTCTCCACAAGCTATAAGCAGCGCTATAGCGCGGCTATAGTCCACTATTTAAATTCATGCTTCATTGTCGGTACACATATTCTGCAAATTATTTGACTTTGTATAAATTGAAAGATCGTTGCACCATCCAGAGAGAGGCTTAACCCCCACTTCGATGCCCCACTTGTACTGCCTAAGGGCTTGTTTTGACAAGTCTAATTTGGGGCTAAAGATCATGGTTTGCAAAAGAGTTTTTGACAAATAGAGACAAAAACTCTTTTTTGCATGTCCAATTCTAGGGGACACACTGGCTTTGGCACTTGGCACGATTGTTCCGGTGCACCTCCAAGTGTGTCGGATCCTTGAAACAGATCCATTGTGCTTCTTTGTGCCTATGGATAGCTGATTAATTTTAGAATTGTTTTTTTTAACATGGGCCATTGTACTGTCGCCATGACAGAAGCTTTTAAAACACTCGAATCTCACATAAAGTAAAAAACGGGTGACAGAAGACAATCAAATACCCGAAATTAATGTTACAAGATCTATATCAAAGGGACCGCATAAAAAAGAAAGGAGGAAAAAACTGAATAAAAATTCAAAAAATACCAAAATTAATTCTACCAAAAACAAATTGAAAGAAAGACAAATAAAAAATCAAATAAAATGTGGCAATTTTTTCTATTAAAGGCAAATAGGAAGAAATTCAAATTGAAAAACAAAGAAAACATACACATTCCAGATTGCAGCAAAATACAAATGACAGATTATTTTTATGGAAGGCAAATTGAAAGAAATTCAAACTGAAAACAAATATTACAAACAAATTACATAGAGCCGATAAAGAAACCATATTTACACCAGTGATACAAGAAATTTACACCGATAAAATCAATGTAAATATTATAATCAGAGACTGTAAGAATCTAAGAGTGTGAGAAATAAGGAGAGTAACACCACACGGTGCAAAGAGTTGCAGTTAATGGGTGTGGTTCCCAAAAATCCAAAGAGTGGCAGCTCACAAAAAGGACCCACAAAGCAAAGAGTAAAGAAAGATGGACAAACTAGATCAGCTCAAGGAAAACATCGAACGACCATAAATTCGAGTGACGCAAACAAAAAGAATGCCCGGGTAACATACAGATTTTTCAAAAATAAAAGGTTGTGAGCTAAAACTTGTGTGAGTTTTGGGTTTTTTTTAAGTAGTTGTAACTTTATATAACAAATAAGGTGGTCTAAATGAAGCTAGAATATTGCTTTCCATAATCTAACAGATTAAGAGCAACTCCAATCCACCTCATAAACAATTCCCTATTCTAAATCTAGGGACTTGATTCAAAAAAATCAACTTCAACCCACCTCTTACTTGGGCTCCCATTTTCTATGCCCTCCCAAATTATAGTTTCAGCCCCTCACATCTAGAACCCCCATATCTAGTGGATCCCACCCACTTTCCTCTCCCCACCCATAAATCAAGACAAGAATATGTGAGATAAGGACTTGGTCTGTTTTTTCCATTGGAGTTGGGTCTTAATTTGAGCCCCTACTTTTTTTTATCATAGCTTGTAAATAAAAGTTTAAGGACTTAGTTTAGGGACTTGGGCTGAAGTTGCTCTAAGTAAGCTCAAGGTGGGCCGACCACCCCCTCACTCATCTATGTTTTGAAAGAAGTAATCAAGGATTAGACCCAAATAATTGCTATAAATTGTTCACAAAAAATTGCTATAAATTCTAAGCACTTGTACTTCTAGATAGACTGTCTAGCTATCAATTGATGATTATTAGTTATCTGAAATAATCTCAAGTTTGTTCTGGTGGAACAAAAATTTATACTAGTTGAACAGGAAAGCTATAGTACATCTCGAACAAATCATGTACTTCAAGAATAACCAAAAAAAATTATACACTGTGAACAAATCACGCGCAATTCCGGCCGGTGATGACTAATTGCCAATGGGCTTCAATTTGGAACAAACACAATGCAACTTGAGCCGAGCAAACTAAACCACATGTGCCGGAATGCACACTGGTTCGATCTCTTGAATTTTGATTGAGTGTGTACGTGGAGGGAGAAATATATTGTTTGTATATTACGTACGTATAGTATGCGTTATGTTTATGTGTATGCAAAATCATCACAGTCGTCCCCGGCGCGGCGACGACCGACCCGGCGTGAGGTCGTGCACAGGGCCATCGCAGTCCCGATCCGACGGTGACTGCTTCAGTGTGAGCGAGTCGTCATCACCTTCTGGACTCTGGAACGGCCTCGCATCCGAACAAACTGCCGCTGTGGCACACTGTCGGGAGACGACTCATCACACACAGTCATCACAGGATTCCAACGACGCTCCTGGTCAGTCGTCAGGAAAACTACGTGACGACGGTGTGGTGACCCTATGGAGGACTCGGTCAGTGATGACTGATGAGATCATGAGAGCGAGCCTTCAATAAGGCCTTGTTTATCCATCCCATCGAATCTTTGTACACATATATAGAATATTAAATGTAGATAAAAAATAAACTAATTATACAGTTTGGTTGAAAATCGCGAGACGAATCTTTTAAGCATAGTTAGTTTATGATTAGCCTTAAGTGCTACAGTAATCCACATGTGTTAATGATAGATTAATTATACTTAATAGATTTATCTTGTAGTTTCCAAACGAGTTATATAATTTATTTTTTTATTAATTTCTAAAAACATCTGCCAACATCCTTCCGACATATCCGATGTGACACTAAAAAAATTTTCATCTCTAATATAAACAGGGCCTAATTCTGTTCCATCACTAGCAGGCCCTATTTAGATTGGAGATGAAAAATTTTTAGATGTCACATCGGATATGTCGGAAGGATGTCGGGAGGAGTTTTAGAAACTAATAAAAAAACAAATTACATAGCTCGTCGGGAAACTGCAAGACAAATCTATTAAGCATAATTAATCTGTCATTAGCACATGTGGGTTACTGTAGCACTTAAGGCTAATCATGAACTAACTAGACTTATGTGTACAAAGATTCGATGGGATGGATAAAATTTTTTTGAGTGGTGAACTAAACAGGCCCTAAGTATTGTTCTGTTCGTACGAGGTTGCCGCGCGCGTATGTGGAGCGCGTGTCTAGAATTGTGATTATTTTAGACCGCGCGTTACGATTTTTGAGCAAATTAAAATATTGGAGACCTCATGTCTTCTAGCAATCACAATTATATTCCCTTATACAAAGTTTGGTGGCTATCAATAGCTATGGACCTGTTTGGTACTACAGCTCATAACAGCTTTATAAATTCTTGTGAGCTTTTTTTTTTGCCAAACATTTATTTCTAAAACAATTTTATGAGTGAAGTTATTTTCTTTCTCCTCTCACAAAGACATAAATTGGGATGAAGCTAAAAAAAGTAACTTATTATAGCTCTTTCTCTCTCTCTCTCATGTCTCTCTATCATCTATGCATAAAGTAGTTGGTGAAGATATTTTACCAAACACTTTTTCTAAAACAGCTCAGCTTCACCTAAAAAGTTGGTCATGAATATATTTTAAAAAAAACAGCTTTATTAGTGAAGTTGAATTGTGCCAAATAAATTTTATATTTTGAACTAGTGTAGGGGCCGTGCAACCGTACATGCTGCTGGTAGAAGAACCTATATGTTCGTCCATGCATGTTGATTTTTGTCATAAATTTATACTTCATCTAATCGTATTTTATCACTATTTTTTTATTTTTAAAATATGTGACTTAAATATTTTTACATGAATTGTATTTTGTCACTATTATTTTTTATTTATTTTTTAAAAAGATGTAACTTAAATTTTTTTACATGAATTAAAATATTTTTATGCAAATATATAATTTCAATCTTTGCTTACTATAATGATATTTTTGTTCCTCTGGCCTCTAATATTGTTTTTCTCTCAAAACAAATCAGCGAACAATACTTTTAGTCATGACTTTGTCAGTCATCATTTTGCTCTACCATATATATTTATTATATCATAGCTGGCTTGCACTTATTCTTCTACTTCTTTTGCAATTCCAACTAAACTGAAAGAATGAGCTGGAGAACTTGAGATTGGCAAAGTTACCACAAGATCTCACTGTCCCAGACACGTCTCTATGTCTTTTTTTGAAACGGAGGTCTCTATGTCTTTAGTGGGAGTATTTTGGGAGTTTGGGTTAACCTTACTATATAACAAACATGGTAGGCTGAGTGTGTTCATATGTGTAGGGTGATTGTACGTATATGGGCGTCTATGACTAATTGACTATAGTGGGTTTTGTAATTAAAAAAAACAGAGAGGGAATAACAACATTTGGTCTACCTCAATCATGCTGATCGAATTGGCAGTTGGAAAGGACGACGAAGCCACGAGCCATTGCGCCCGGCCGGCCGGCGCGGCCGCCTATAAATCCCATGCAACCTCCGTTCTAACGCGCGCCATGCATATCGCTTTCGACCAGCCTCGATCGAACGAAATATAACTACCTGCAGCCAGCTGCCACGCTCTTAGAAAGACGCACACGCAAAACAAACAACAGCTTGAATTTGAAAGCCAAGCTGCCGAGAGAGACAGAGAGAGAGAGAGAATCGTGTGTATCATTCGTTCATCGATGGCGAGGCTTAGGCTGGTCTTGTTTGTCGCCGTCGTCGTGTCCGCGGCGCTCCTGCCGCCGCCCGCCGCCGTCGCGCAGCTGAGGACGGACTACTACGCCAGCACCTGCCCCAACCTCGAGTCCATCGTCCGGGGCTCCGTCAGGCAGTCCATGGCGCAGTCCCAGATCGCCGCGCCCGCCGCGCTCAGGCTCTTCTTCCACGACTGCGCCGTCATGGTACGCCCAGACTCCATCCTCTCCTCTCGCAAGCAGCGCAATAGCGCGTGCAGCCGATCGATCGACCGAGCTCAACCGTCGTGTGCGCCATCCACTGATCAACGACCGAACGTCGATCGTCTGAATGATGCAGGGCTGCGACGCGTCGATCATGATCGTGAACTCGACCGGCGACGACGAGTGGCGGAACTCCGCCAACCAGTCGCTCAAGCCGGATGGGTTCCAGGCCATTCTGAGCGCCAAGGCCGCCGTGGACAGCAACCAGCAGTGCCAGTACAAGGTGTCGTGCGCGGACATCATCGCCCTCGCCGCCAGAGAAGCCGTCTACCTGGTACGTACGTGCGCTATTCGTCATCTTCCATGCATGCTTCCATGTTACATATACACCTTCTACAAGCATGCATATATGTTGTCAGTCGTTGGTACTTTGTTCAAAAAGAAATCTTTGTCATCAGTTGCATATATATGCTGTGCAAGTGTGCATGATGCAACTAACTTTCTGCATGCATCGGTTGCAGAGTGGCGGGCCGTACTACCAGGTGGAGCTCGGCCGGTTTGACGGCAGGGTGTCGACCAGAGACAGCGTCCGGCTGCCGAGCGTCAACTTCAACCTCGACCAGCTCAACGCCTTCTTCTCCGGCCTCGGCTTCTCCCAGGCTGAAATGATCGCCCTCCTAGGTAAACGGCACCGCCGGCGGCTGCTCGTCTCGCAATTGCCAACCTGATCGATCCTGACCTTGCCAATGCAATCCACCTGCAGGTGCGCACACCCTCGGCGCGGCGGACTGCCCCTTCTTCCAGTACAGGATCGGTAGCGACCCGAGCATGGACCAGGGCCTGGCGTCGCAGCTGCGCGGCACCTGCGGCTCCAACCCCAACAGCGGCTTCGCGTTCTTCGACCCCACGCCGGTGAGCTTCGACAACGCCTTCTACCGGAACCTGCAGGGCGGCAGGGGGCTGCTGGGCTCCGACCAGGTGCTGTACAGCGACCAGAGATCCCGCAGTGCCGTCGACAACTACGTGTCCAACCAGGGCGCCTTCTTCACCGACTTCGTCGCGGCGATCACCAAGCTCGGCAGGATCGGAGCCAAGACGGCGGCCACCGGCGAGATACGCCGCGACTGCCGGTTCCCGAACTAGCGATCGAGCAGCTGTGGTGTAGTTAGTCGGTTAGCCTTGCTGGCCGGTTCACATCATGATACATATATGTATATCAGTATATGTACCACATATACTACAGTATATAAGAGTATATACAAGTCTATGATGGCTGTAATTTATAATAAGTTGATTCAGTGGCTTCATGTCTTTGGCGGTATCGCCGGACAGCTTTTTGTCCCAAAGAATGTTTTCTAAGATATATTGGCTGCTGAAAATTTTGGCTACTTTGAAGAATCTGCTACCTCTCGGGATTTGTTTGGATGTATTCGTAGGTATCTGCATCATCAATCTATATGTGTCGAAGTAGATTGAGGTAAAAATTAAACTAAATTTTACTCTAATCAACTTTCGTAAGATGGGTGCATCCAAATAAGACCAAAAGATGTTGGGAAGCCATGCATCGCAAACAGTTCTCCGAGGGCAGTGTACATGATATATCCAACTCCCAAGTGTCTAAAACCTTGAATGCCCTAGAGCGCTGGTCAGTGCATGGTGGAGGATGCATGCAAATTAAAGTGTAACACAAGTAAACCAATAGAGCTCTGTAAGGCTCGATTCATGGTGGAGACATAAGGGAAAAAACACACTAGATGAAATCAGGATGCACAAGCTCAGAAAATAATGATGATGCACCAAAATGAAAGTATGGCAGAGGCCCTACCTAGCAATAGCATTGAGTGCTCCACTGGAGCTTATGATATCTTGTTTGGTTAGTAAATAAATGCACAATATTTCATTATTTACACCTTTTTAAATTTGGTCTAATAAACTTTACAATTTCCTACTTGAGAGAGAGAGAGAGAGAGAGAGAAGTTTTAAGTCTTCGTGATGTTGCAAGGTGACTAAGTCAATAGTCATGCAAGTGTACCACTCTCTCAAGTTGGTGTAGAAAACAAGCTGGTCGACAAGGCTATCTAAGAAAGAGTTAGGGCAGTCCTAATGGGCAGTTTCTTGACTCAGTTTCCAAGAGACAAATAGAACAATTAATTAGCTATAGAAACTATCTTCTCCAACCCACAGTTTTTACAATAATTAATATACAAGAGATAACTTAAATTTAACACAAAAATACAATAGATCAACTATGGCAAGCAACCATGTAGCCTACTGTAAGGGCAGTTTACGATCTCATCATCAAACAATATACATGATCTCATCATCTGATTGCACATCATATATAGTACCAGCAAACATAATGCCCAACGATTACAATAGTTTAGGAATAAAGGTAACAGAAATCACATATAGTTGATAAACAAAGAACTAAAGTTCAGACAATGCATATAGCAAAATAATAATAAAATGGCATCATCCAGAAGCCATATTTGCATCAGGTCACGCAACAGTCCAGAATCAAACAAGCATAAACTCCAGAAACCAGGTCACCAGCACTCCACACGCAAAATACCTTGAGCTCCAGCAGTCATCAGCCGCACATGACTTCAGTCACCATATCTCTGCAGGACATAACAGTAAACATAGATGAACTAGCATGAACAGATGTGTACCTAAAACAGATAGCGGCAGCACATAACAGCAAACAAATAACAGCGCGTCGTGGAGGTCTATGATCTTGAAGAGCTTCTCAGGGGAGCGGCGGCCGATGCTGATGGCCTCGGCGAAGCCGAAGAGCTACAGCGCGGCGCCCTTGACGGCCTCAGCGAAGGGGGTGTCGTGCGTGGCGGGCGCTGAGGCGGCGGAGATGGTGGCGCTGGAGATGGGAAGGTCGTGGAAGATGTGGAAGCAGAGGCGGCGCTCGCTGGCGAAGACGCCGCGGACGGCGGCGCGGGCGGCGCGGATCCACCGGCGGATCTTGGCCTCGAGCGCGTCCCACTCGAGGCGTTGGACGTCGCCGATGCTGAGGCGCTCGACGCCGAGCCGGCGCAGGGAGGCGTCGACGGCGGGCTTGCGGACGGAGGCGTACACCTGCGCACACTCGCGGCCGTACCCGGCGGCGGCCATGCGGGACGCGATGGCGCGGAGGTTCGCGACGGCGTCGTCGGGCAGTAGGTCGATCTCGCGGATGCTCCGGAGCGAGCGGTAGGCGGTGCTGCGGCGGCCGATGGAGGAGAACACGGAGTCCTCGTCGGCGGGGGTGGCGGCGGCGGGGAGGTCGGCGGAGGAGGCGGAGTTGGAGCGGTCGCTGTTGATGGAGAGCGAGCTGAGGTCGGCGAGCGCCTTCTAGGCCGAGCGCGGGAGAATGAAGGCCGGCGGCGGCGGAGCATGAGATCCGCCATTGATGACCAAGACATCGGTCGTTTCTCCCCAACGCGAACGAGCCGGTGTCGATGTGCCTCGTGCCTTGCGTAGACGTCGTTCCCTGAACAAGAAATCATTTCTCTGTTTTTCCTTCTCTCCCTTTATTTATTCCAGTGTCATGTCAGCAAAATGATGAGGTGGCAAGGTAATTAATAGAGATAGAAACTGCCTCTTAATTGCCATTGGGACTGCCCTTAGGCTACTAAACCAAAGCGGCTACGACAGAAGCGCCCAGTGTGTCTTAGAAATATAGTTTGTACTCCCTTCATCCAAATTATAAGTTATTTCAAGATGGTATCATTAATTATATTTTTATAGTATATCTCTATTTGATGCCATAAAACTTTATAATTTTTTTTATAATTTTGATCAAACTTAAGTTAGTTTAACTCTCTAAAATTCTTGGAATGACTTACTGTGGGGGTATAAACCCCTATACCCTTACGGCTAGACTTCGGCCAGGAGGCTTGGCCCATTACGAGACGAGTTCAAGGCTTGATCCGACAACCTGGAGTTTCGCGCAAGGAAACAAGATGTGGAGATCAAGCAGGATTCTAGTCGGTTAGAATAGGAATTGATATCGAATTATCCATGGCAATTGTAACCGACTAGGATTAGTTTCCAGATCTGTAACCCTGCCCTCCAGACTATATAAGGAGGGGCAAGGGACCCCCCTAGACAGATTATCTCTCAACACAATTCAATACAACCAGACGCAGGACGTAGGTATTACGCCAACTCGGCGGCCGAACCTGGATAAAAAGCTTGTCCGTGTCTTGCGTCACCATCGAGTTCGTAGTTTGCGCACCGTCTACCGATAAACTACTACCGTGGGTATACCCCAAGGTAGACTGCCGACCAGCTTTCGTCGACAGTGGCGCGCCAGGTAGGGGGTGTGCGTACAACTTCCCAGACGAACAAGATGGCCATCATCCCCGACTTCGTGGCCATGGTGGGCGGCTTCACGTTCATCGTCGCCTTCAACAGCTTCACCGCCATGACCGCAGAGGAGGCGTAGATCCGATCTACGTCAATCACTTCTTCATCAACATCGACCACGATGATTCCGGCGGCAGCCTGCTCGAGGACCACTTTGTCGGCGATATCATCTACACTACGACCGAGTTGGACTCCAATTCCATCTAACAAGTTCGAGTCCAATGTTTCTGTCCCAACTCGATCGTACCTGCGTGATGACTCCGTATACATGGAACAAAATCTAATCTACATGCAAGCAAGTATACGGAGGCCACATCCGATCTACAGTATCATGCAAGGCCAATTGCATGTAGGGGGTATGCACACATGCAGCCTGACCAAGGATGCAAGCTCATACGCGTCCAGCTGCTTGATAACTTCCACGGCGACGTGACGTCTTGGTGCAGCTCATGACAAACTCGTCGATCTATCAAGCCATGAAGCGACCCATCGAAGCTCTCAAACATGATCCTCCGAACTGCCTAGCGAGCTTCTCGACTTACTTGCTCCTGCCACGTCGCAATGATGATCGCCGCGAAGAACAGCGCTACGACAACCGCGACCACCGTCATGACAGCAAGTCAAAAAGCTCGAGGGCCACATAATTCTGTCACCACCGACCAGACTTTCGTCCAAAGATAAGTACACTTCTAATATTTTATTTATTTTTGGCATAATATTTTTTATTATCCTTCAAAACAACTTTTTTAGCCGACTAGTTTTTTCTCCTACACGAGCTTTCCAGAGTCGGTACTGTCTCCGACTCCTACCTACACGTGCACGAGATCCGCCCTCTGCGTTCCGGATGGTCGGCAGTAGCTCTCTGACGTGGCTGACAATCCTACGCGTGCCTAGGTTCCGCACCTCATGCTGATTGTTGGCTAGACCAGAGCTGGTACAAGCTCTAGGATGAATTAACTACTCGTGCTAATTTTATAACAAAAAATCTAAAACTTATCTTAGTACTGATTTTTTTTTCTAAATGTTATTTATACATCATGTACTACCAATTCTTTATATTTATTTTTCAGGAGTTTGGCCCAGTCGACAAGCTACGCTTGGAGACTCGTCGACTATTCCCTACGCTGTGCCCGGAGACTGCTCCGACCACCGAGCACGTTTACGTTCCCAACCACGCTCAGCGACTTGTCGACTACTCTCTATGCTGTGCTCGAAGACTGTGCCGACCACCGAGCACGTTTACGTTCCCAACCACGCTCGGGGACTTGTCCACCGGTCCCTACGCCGTGCTCGGGGACTGTGCCGACCACCGAGCACTATACGCTCGGGGACTGTTCGACCAGCTCACCAATTTGAGAGTTTTGGGACTGTACCGACCACCGAGCACTATACGCTCGGGGACTGGTCGACCAGCCCACCAATTCAACAATCCGAAGACTGCACCGACCACCGAGCACTTGACGCTCGGGGACTGGTCGCCCAGTCTATCAGCTCGGAACTTCAAGGACTGCACCGACCACCGAGCACTCGACGCTCGGGGACTGGTCGCCCAGTCTATCAGCTCGGAACTTCAAGGACTGCACCGACCACCGAGCACTCGACGCTCGGGGACTGGTCGCCCAGTCTATTAGCTCGGAACTTCAAGGACTGCACCGACCACCCAGCACTTGACGCTCGGGGACTGGTCGCCCAGTCTATCAGCTCGGAACTTCAAAGACTGCACCGACCACCGAGCACTCGATGCTCGGGGACTGGTCGTACAGTATAGTAACGCAGAATTCTAAGGAGCGCACTTGGTGCTTGGGGACTGGTCGTCATACTATTATACACCCGGGGACTGGTCGATTAGTCTATTCAATTGCAGACGGACTGGTAAATTCAATTTTTTAGACCTTGCTACAAGGCTCATACTTCGCCTTCCAGCAAGCTCGGGGACTACATCGGTACGATGCATCTGGCGATGCATCTCAGTTACAGAATTTCTTTGAGGACTTTTATTTTGACCCTGGCACCACGTGCCTACGTCACCTACTACCAGGCTCGGGGACTAAGTGGGCACACTTCACCTTGCGGTGAATATGCTTGCTTTTTTGATGTTTATACCTTTCAAAAAAGTAAAGTGGGCACACTTCACCAGGAAAGAAATCTTTTTTAATTTAGAGCACCACGCATTCTTCGAACAACTCGCTTCTTCGATGTCAATGTTGATCAACTGTCTTTTGAGTTGGTCAAAGAACCGTTGCAACTGTTTGGGCGACTTTCCCACTTATTGAAGACGTCAAGTCTCACTGATCGAAGAAGCTCAAGACGGCGTGTTACATCACAATACATGGTGCTCGGGGACTAGCTGTGGGGGTATAAACCCCTATACCCTTACGGCTAGACTTCGGCCAGGAGGCTTGGCCCATTACGAGACGAGTTCAAGGCTTGATCCGACAACCTGGAGTTTCGCGCAAGGAAACAAGATGTGGAGATCAAGCAGGATTCTAGTCGGTTAGAATAGGAATTGATATCGAATTATCCATGGTAATTGTAACCGACTAGGATTAGTTTCCAGATCTGTAACCTGCCCTCCAGACTATATAAGGAGGGGCAAGGGACCCCCCTAGGACAGATTATCTCTCAACACAATTCAATACAACCAGACGCAGAACGTAGGTATTACGCCAACTCGGCGGCCGAACCTGGATAAAAAGCTTGTCCGTGTCTTGCGTCACCATCGAGTTCGTAGTTTGCGCACTGTCTACCGATAAACTACTACCGTGGGTATACCCCAAGGTAGACTGCCGACCAGCTTTCGTCGACACTTACAGTTTGGGATGGAGGAAGCACAAAAACCTTGTACCAACGCCAAGAGGCGCAACTAGAGAGTAGTCCCTGTGAACTACTTGCATCAATGATTTAATTGGTGATTTATGGATTACTTGGTCTAATAATTCTACAATTTTCTACTTTGGAGAAAAAAAAAGAGAGAGAAGTTTTCGGTAGCCTTCGTGAGGTTGAAAGGTGATCGAGTCAATAGTCATAAAAGTGTACCGCTCTCTCAAGTTGATGTACAAAACAAGTTGGTAGACACAGGACAAGTCTATCTAAGAGAGAGTTATATATGCTACCAAAGTGGCTGCGTAGAATCAGTAGTGTGCTCTACAATCCTCATATACCAACGGTGCAACTAGTGTGAGTAGTCCCTGTAAACTACCTGCGTCAATGATTTAATTGGTGCTTTATCAATAATTATTCAATCTGTCCTAAAATATAGGTCATGGTTTAGCTCAGTGTGCTCTTCAAAATCACACTTTAACCTGGAAATTTCTCTTATAATATATTATTTATGACAACAAAAGCTTGATCATTAAAAAATATTTCTAAATACAAATTCAATGTAAACAGTTTTGTAGTATAACATTTTTGTTTGATTAGATTAATTATTAGTCGAAGTTTGAATTTGAAATACATACTTATCGTATATTTTAGGATGGAAGAAATATTTTTGCATGCTAGTCACTTAGGTCTTCGTCTGGTGCCACTTTAGCTCTATCAGCCAGAGGCCCAGAGCCACACCAAATGGCCGAACAGGAAGAGTAGTGCTCCTAGCTAGGAATGGTGAAAGAGAGCGCCAGAGCTGTTATGACCATGCGACCTAAATAAATGAAGCCACGCTTTGGATATTTCTATCTCTACTCCGTCTTCCGGAGCCGGAGCCAGAGCAACCGCCAAACACGGCTAATTAGGGATGAGAGTAAAGATGGTCACTAGCTACCTCACTTCATTCACCGCTATCCATCCAGGTTAAATACTATCTTGCTTGAGACAGATGATATATGCTCACTATAGCTGCTACACAAGCACTTCACTGTTTTTCTTCTACCGGAAACCATATCAAACCTTAATCTAAGGAGTCAGTTGTTGTCGTCATGATCATAGCCAGCCCCATCTGCTTTTGCCGTGGACAATGCTGATACGTTGCTCCGTTGCACGTGGACTCGGCACACCGTTCCTCCGGTGCTGATCGATAATTGGTACGTATGTGTCAGCAGTGTCACCACGCACCATTATTAGCACTAAGAACGCGCGGCGCGGCATCATCTTCACCACCACCGTGCTAATGTGTTGCATTGATCGATCGATATATATAAGGCCCGCCCCTTGCGCCATATCGGCATCAGATGATCAATCTGCACTGTTTCCAAACCTAATCTTGCAAGTGCACCCTGCACAATAATATAATGCATATGCGCGCGCTCCACTACACAATTTTGATCGGATCTCTCCATGGACGTGCCAATGGCCTGTCATTGTCAGCTACTACTAGTGAGTGTGTGTCGCTTCAGTAGTAGTAGTACCGAACTGAACTGCTATCCTTTGCTGTGCTTGTGGCTATTATTAGACAGCGGATTAAGCAAATGCTGAGCCGCCTTGTACCGCATTTCGTTGTGCAGCCAGCAGGCAGCAACCATTATATCACATCAACAGAAGGTTAATAACTATACTGATTTTATTGGGTTATTATTGTGAGAAATAAAGAATATAGAATACCGTCTGTTGATGTGATATATTATTGTGATATATATATATATATATATATATATATATATATACGGTAGCGCTATTCTACAACCTATGTGTAGAATATTATTCTACACCGCAAGTCAAAACTGAGTAGAAAAAATACTGAGCAGTACTGGAGAGTGTTCAGTATCAACTTGTCCAACACTCAGGACTACGAAATACTGAAACACGAATACGAGCGATACTGAATTTTGCTCAGTATAACATTGTGGTGTGGAATAGTATTCTACACCTAAGGTGTAGAATAGCACTTGTGTGTGTGTGTGTGTATATATATATATATATACGTGCGCTCGTGTTTGTGAGTAACTAAATGTCATCTAGAACTGGGTCTCGTAACAAATCAACACAAAATAATATGAGACCGAGAACGCCTCTCAGGCTATGCCACGTGCTGACGACGTGCATGTTCTGGTGGCCTCATGATTGTGATGAAGCGCTAGCTAAACTAACTAACTTTGTTGTTGAATAACTAACTAGCTAGCTGTCCCCTGTACGTAACACAGCACGATCATCGTGATACTGCGTTCCTCCAGAGTCCAAGTCATCCACTCGGCCATGCGCAAGTGTTCCATTCCACTCCACCATCTTTTCCTTTTGGAAAAAAGTCCAAATTACTCTCCCCAAATTTAGCCTACGTTCATATAAGGTCTAAACTAATATTTGGTTCAATTTACTTCATCTAACTATTTCAGTTGATCTATAGTTATTCTTTAACAGGATTTGTTATTTGTGTTTCTCCACATATAGATTGAATTTTAATATGAAAATTCGTTGATGTGGCAGAGAACATCATAAAAGTTCTGTTAGGAAAAAAAATATATCTAACCTTTTTTTACGTAAAAGTTATGGTGATTAGTTTTGCACAAAAAGTTATACGTAAAAGTTGTGAGTATAACTTTGTAACTTAAAAAAAGTTACAAAAATATTTTTCCCCTAAAACTGTTGATGGGCTGGTGGGATCATTGATTAGCTGGGTCAGAGAACCAGTTCGCCTGCGCCATGTGTGTGTGAGCACAATGTTTTGACACTGGTTTTGCTAAAAACGAGTTGGAGCCGATTTTAATAAAACGTAGTTTTTGAGTTTTACGGAGACTCAGATTTACGTCCACCTGATTTTGTTATGCTATCCAAACGAAGATCTAGCGCGTGGTAGTAGTTAGGCCGAAATGAGTTTTAATAAGGGTTCTTAATGTTTTCATAAAACCGACTATCAAACAATCACTAAGTATCATTGAGTTAATTATGAAATATATTTTTTAGAATATTATATAATATATAATAATTTTCTACAAACTTGATTAAAGTTAATAGAATTTGATTGGCGCATAAGCAACGTGCATGCATGTTCTGCCCTGATGATTGTGATGAAGCGAGCCCTAGCTAACTAACTACTTGTGTCCTAGCCTGTACGTAACATAAGAGCTAACAGCACGATCAGCGTGATCCTGCGTTCCTCTAGTTCACTCGCCCGTGCGCACGTGTTCCATTCCACGCATCATCCTCTTTTTTTTTTATAACGCTATACGTTAAGGCAATCGCAGGTGGGCCGCTGTTTGCTTGCTTTTGTCGAGCCCCGGCCCGTTAACTCCCTTTTTTTTAGCTTAATTAACGTTGGCACTACGGCCCAGTGAACTCCTTCGACAAAGGCCCATGGACGCGTTGGGCTGTCGCTACGACTCTGGTCGTGTGAGAGTCCAGCCCCGTCGTCCATCGGCCCGGCAAGGAAAGCCTATCTGCCAAGTAGTACTTCGGGAATCGTCCGTTGGGCCATTGTCGAGGAGCTATTTCAACAACTGATGGGCCGGTGCTCATTGTCGCCAGACACCTCACCTCACTCGCAAAGTCGCCAGTCACACCCGTGCCTCTCCTGATTCCTGAACGAGCGCGATGAGTTCCAACACGAATCTACACAGCCAGCATTGCGTTGCGTGCCATCGACAACATAAGGAGTGGAGTACGTAATATCCGAGATTCCAAACACTGACCGATCGCTGAAGGCCGCCGATGGAGACAAAGAAGCCGATTGCGTGCCCTGTGTGCTGGCTGTGAATCGTGATCACGGGCGTTCCTTGGAGCATAGCTTATCTACTAAACTACTATTTAACTGTGTTTTTTAATAATAAATTAACGATTAATACTTTAAACTACTAGTATATTACCCGTGCTAACGCTACGGTGACATTAGAAAAAAATTATAAAACTAAAAAAATCATAAAACTAAAAAACAAACCTACCCCACTAACAAAAAAGTCTATATGAAAATTACAGTACTTCATTTGGGAACATATATTTGATTTTAACAAATGCTATGTAGAAAAGTTGAGAAACACAGCTGATCTACAAATGCCCATCATTTGTCTTGTAACTTTGGTAACAATTGTAGTTAGTGTAGATGTATACCTGCCTTATTGGACAAACAAGCAAGAAAAACAAAATTGTAGAGATCGATTAAAGGAATAATAAAACAAAAAATGCCTAACAAAATCAGGCACCAGTCTATCACGCAATGCCAAGAAGACAAGTAAACACTAAATTATACATAAGGCTAAAGAGAAATTAAAATACTCCTGTTCAGAAGTTTCAGATGATCTAGATCATTGTTCCCCCTCAAAAGATTCCTGTTGAAAAGAACATAATGAGAAGTTCAAAAGGGAAAAAAAAGAAAAATAAAGAAACGGTTCCAGATTTGACTTGTTAAGGCATAACCAAACCTCCACAGCCTCTGACCCACCATGGTGATTGATGCATTGTTTCATGGAAGCTACATTATCATCTAACTCCTGCAAAGAACCAAACTAAGAGTTGAAACTCATGAATCACTTATTAAATGATGACGCTAAGGATGGAAAGATAGTGTATCTTGGTCCAACCTTTAGAGCTTCCAAACCACCACAATGGGCAACTCGCTGCTTCTTGACACAGTCATTGTCACAAGGAATCAAGAATGACTGGGTCGCACTCCGCTTCTGTTTCATCCCCCACTGCTCGCTGTAATCACAGTCACCCGTCAAAAGCAGGATAGCACTCGAGCAACAAGATTACTCTAGTGGCTAGCAGCAACTTTCCAGAAAGACGCGGCCGGGCAGTGCCGCTGGTGCCCAGCTAGCAGTTGAGTACGTCGTCAGCCGGGCGAGCCATGGAGAAGAAGACGGTGGTGCTGTATCCGGGCGTCGGCGTCGGCCACCTCGCGCCGATGCTCGAGCTGGCCAAGGCGTTCCTCCGCCACGGCGGAGACCAGGTCGACGTCGCCATCGCGGTCTTCGAGCCGCCCGTCTACGCCAACGGCTTCGCCTCCACGGTCGCGCGCGCCAAGGCCTCCAACGCCTCTGTCGCCTTGCACGTGCTTTCCCCGCCACCGCCGCCGCCGGCGGCCTCCAACGACGCCGAGCCTGATGTCCCCTTGGCCCGGATGCTCCGCTTCCTCCGCGCCACGAATGCGCCGCTCCGCGACTTCCTTCGCGCGCTGTCGTCGTCGTCGTCGTCGTCGCGCTGCGTCCAGGCAATCGTCCTCGACATGTTCTGCGCCGACGCGCTCGACGTCGCCGCCGAGCTTGGCCTGCCCGCCTACTTCTTCTTCCCCTCGGGCACCGCCGGCCTCGCCTGCTTCCTCGGCCTCCCCGCCATGCGCGCCAGAGTGGGCACCAGCTTCGCGGCGCTCGGGAACTCCGCCGTCCTGTCGTTCCCGGGCGCTCCTCCGTTCACGGTTGCGGACCTGGCGCAGGGGCTGGCGGACGACGGCGAGGCGTGCAAGGGCATCATCGGCGTGGCTGCCCGGATGCCGGAAGCCCGCGGCATCCTCATCAACTCCTTCGAGTCGCTGGAGCCGCGTGCGATGTGGGCGCTCAGGGACGGGCTGTGCGTGCCGGACCGCCCCACGCCGCCGGTCTACTGCGTCGGGCCAAGAATGGGACAAGAAGTCCGCCGTGCTCCTCTTGAGATCAAAGTCTGCCCCGTCACCTACCACCGCCACCACCAGAGCCGAGGAACCGACATCGACATCCATTGCGGCCGAGAGGCTCCGCCTGGCGCCCGGGTCCCCCCCGCATGGCGACCTCACGGGGAGCACCGATGCCGCCGCCGCGGCACGGGTGGAAAGCGAACGGGCGAGGTAGCCCTCTAGGGACCCCTTGGCGCCGCCGGGGCTCTCATGCTGCGTCTCGGGTCGCGGCGACTCGTCCTTGCGCGACGAGGGCCTCCGCTTCTTGGCCGGGAAGAACTACGGTGAGCCGGATCGCGGGGAGAATTAGCGCTTGAGGCCAGCCCGACGCGGTCCTCCAAAGAGTAGAGATGTGATGTAAGGTCGTGATCATACTTCTAATCTAGGCCGTCTAATCTGTATGACATGTGTTGTGAGTCGTTGATCTTGTTGGTGGGATTTGTCTGGAGAAGATTTCAATTATAGTAGAGATGACTTTTTAGATAATAAGTATAAACAAGCCGGTCCTTTTGAGCACGCGGACGCGAGCCGCCTCCACCGGCCAATACAAAGCGGCAGTTCGGTTGTCATTTGCCCGCGTTCGGTGCTCCTCTACAGTCTACACTGCCAACACGTTTTTTTTTTTTTGCTTGTTTTTGTTTTTTTGTAACTCCAGCGTGCGCCGCTAGACGCTCATCCAAACATACACGCAACGACGCCCCCGGTGTGCCGTGCTGCAATGTGCGTAGATCATGTCTAAATTAAAAAAAATGCGTCAGCGACGCTTAGCTATTGATGTGCTACTATACACCAGCATAACGTTCTGTTCAGGCGTGTCATTGCGTTCAGAGAGGTCGCCTGTGAATGCAAGTCCAAATAATTCAGAGCTAGGGCGATGACGAACGGACAGGCCGGGATATGCACTGCACTGCACTGCACGGCCACGAGGCCGTTGGCCGCGCGTGCATGTGCATGTGCATCTGCATGCATCATCCCTGGGTTTGGCCGCCGCGACAGGGACAAGGAACTGGATTTGCTGGAGAAGAAAGTGCCGTACACGGACCTGAAATCATGAACAACGATTGGGCGGATGACAGCAGCGAGCAGAGCAACCCAAGGGCCACGCGCTGTGAGCTTCGGTTAGGTCACAGCAGATACAGGACCGTCGTCGCCCTGATTCTGATTACAGCAGGGCTCCAAGACAGATAGGCCCTAACGTCGGAACTGTGCTCGTGGTCGATGGTTCACGGGTAGCTAGCGTGGCCCGTGCACGGCGGCGCATTGCGGACGGACGCGACGATAGCTGAGCAGTTTCTGCCGTCCTACGCGATGCCTCTCTCTTGCGACGTCGTTATCGGTTTGTTCCATCGTAGTATGTCCACAAGCAGCACCTGCACCAAACCGAAGCTCACAGGCCCAACAGTGCACCCGTGCTGCTGCTGCACCCTGCATACTGTACGTACAGAGCTGCAGCACCGTGCCCCCGCAGCGGCGCAACTGCCATCTCCCGACACGATCGAGTGCGCGCGCGAGTGGCAAATCTCTGCAGAGAGAAGAACGTTCCTCGGTGGGCGCGCGAGAATCCAGAAAAGGCCCACGGATATCGATCGATAGATAGATAGATGGATGGATACGGCCATCGGCAAGGCACCGGCGGCGCGAGGGAATCCGCTGCGAAGACGACGGCCGGGGTCCGGTCACCGATGGCGGTGGCCCGCCACCGAAGCTCCCCCCGCGCATCACACGGCCCATTCGCCGCCTTTCTCCTTGGCTCGCGGCGCACGGCCGGCCATATGCATCCAGGCGGCGCGGCGGGCGCCACGGTGGGCCGACCGAGATCGGGTACGTCAAGACGTGGCGCCGCAGCACCTCTCCGGCCGTGACGTACCCGTGCCAGAGCCGAGCCGAAACCTTGGGCCGTCGCGTACTCGCGTCGCGTGCGCGCGCGCCCCGGGATCAGCACGTCGTCCAGCTGCATGCGTGCCAGTGCTGCGCCGGCTGGCCTTGCCTTGTCCTTGCGTTTGCGTGCCCCACTGGTCAACCCGGCCGGGCGGCATACAGGCAGGCAGGCAGGCGCCAGCCCCTACATTGATCGCCCGCCGGAAAACGACTTCACCCGCCACAACTGCGCTATCACCTCTGCCTAGCCGTAAAGTTGACAAAAAAAAAAAAACAAAAACTTTTCAAGATTACCTGTCACATCAAATCTTGCGACACGTACATAAAGTATTAAATACAGATGAAAATAAAAATTAATTATACAGTTTGCCTATAAATTATGAGGTGAATCTTTTAAACCTAATTAGTCTATAATTGGGTAATATTTGTAAAATAAAAATAAAAATGCTACCGTATCAAAAAAAATCAGAACTAAGACCTTGTTTAAAAAAACTAATTACATAGTTTGTCCATAAATCGCGAGATAAATCTTTTGAAACTAGTTAATCCATGATTGGATAATAATTGCCAAATAAAAACGAAAATACGATAGTACAAATAAAAAAATTTAGAAACTAAACAAAGCCTAATCTCTCTTTCCAACTCTAGTGTTGTATCTTCTTCGTGCTAGTGCTTACTCTATAAGTTCGCCAGCTAAAAACTTTTAACTTATCTCATCAAATCTTTGGACATTTACATAACATTAAATTAAATATAGATAAAAAAACTAATTACACAGTTTAGTTATAAAATCATGAGACGAATCTTTTGAGCTTATAACAAATTAGCAAATAATATTTTTCAGTTATTGCTTTTTTTAAGCTTACAATAAATCAGTAAAGAGTACTTTCAGCTGTTGCTTTTTTGACAAGCGACTATTACTTTCACAGTCTTTCCCTCTTACAACGAATCAGTGTTTTATTTCTACTTGGACGAAGAGAACTCCAAGAACATATGTCTGCTATTGTTTTCATTAGGAGGGAATATGTGAATGAATAGAAAAGAGCATATGTCACCCGTATGAACTTGCTTTGAGCCATACAGGGTACGTGCGTGACTGCGTGCCATCCAGGCGCGCACATGCATTCGCGCAGCCTCACCGCGCACGTCGTACTCCGACGCTACGTCACGGCTCTCTCCTCTCTCGGCGGGACGCCGGGAAGGAAGTTCACGTGCCGCCGTCGTCTCCGGAAACCCCCCAACCCCAGTGCGGCTAGCTCACATGCGCGCGTACGCCGCCGAGAGAGACCGACGACGCCAGGCGTGTACTCGATCGCGTCTTCCTCCTCTGCGGCCCACGGTCCACCGCTGCACGGCACCGTGCATGGCGGCTGGTATTCGCACATGAAAACGTTGCCATCGCGCGCGTCGTGTTCGCAAGCCAGAGTTCGGTACGTGGATCTGTTGGCAGACCTTCTCGATCGCCACATGGGAGCCGGGAGCGCCGTGCTCTTCTGGATCCGACGCCCCTAGCTGCATGGCGAGGCGACGACGCACAGGGTCGCCATCCGCCAAAGCCGTTGTGGGCTCGTGGCCGGCGCTGCTGTCCGTGGCTGTGAGCGGGTGTGAGCTGGGAGCGTGTAATCATCATCGTCGACCGGTTCGGTAACTCAATCAATCATGGGTCGCCGGTCGGACTTTGCCGTTGAAGCTACGTCAGTGCGGATTACCATCACGGTGCCGCGGGCGCTTTGTTAGTTTTTTTATCTATCTTTTGTACTGTCAGACACGCTTACCGATAAGATAATCGCGGTCGGACAACCGTGATCGAGCTCCTGCCGGCAACCAAGCAATCATCTTCGGCGTTTACCTGTTCTGGGTCGGCAAGCAACACCTGCAGCTGTTTTTCCCGTTCCTGTCAGTGTCAGGCTTTTGCAAAGCGGATACGTTTCTGCTTCTGTGTCCGGACCACTCACGGGCCTCGAAAGCTCACACGTGTTGCTACGGAATGTGGATGAGTCATCTGCTCTTTTTGCATCAGACTGGGCGGCCAACGTAGCAAGCATGAATGATTGATGAAGCACATTCCTGCGAGACCGTAGCATGAAACGAAAATAACCGCACAGAAATGATGGTTTGGAAAGGGAAGCGGATGTATACTTCTGCCTTGGCGCTGAAGGTGTATTATGGCTTTGACACTTTGGGAGGTTTGTTGAGTTCACACGCGCGTGCAGGAATCTTTTTCATTCGGAGATCCGAGACAAGTCGAACCGATGTGTCTGAACCTGATACGACCATGATGCTCATCGACCTCCTCGCAGGTCGCAAGTAGTAGGGTACAGTACAGTCACAGATCATGCCATCGTGGAGCACAATTCCACAAGACGATGAACCACTCGTGTGTTGGTAAAAGCTTGCCGCTCGTTAAGCACCAACCACAGGCCCAACGTTCGAATCAGACAGGAACAGGGATGATTGAAACATTAAGCTGAATTTTTTATATCGTTTGTCGTGGTTACTTAGCGCTGGAGATCATCGGGCTAGTGCAGGGCCCTGCGCTGCGCTTTCTCCCCACTTGGAAACGCTTGTGTGTCGGTGTGTGCCTCTCCCTTTCTTCCTACTCCTACATTCCAAGCACTAACCTTTTTTTTTCCAGTAGTAAGGCCTTGTTTAGTTTGAGAAAATTTTTGGATCTTGCTACTGTAGCACTTTCGTTTGTTTGTGTCAAATATTATCCAATCATAGACTAACTAGGATCAAAAGATTCATCTCGCGATTTACAGGTAAACTGCGTAATTAATTTTTGTTTTCGTCTATATTTCATGCTTCATGCATGTGCCGCAAGATACGATGTGATAGGGAATCTTGAAAATTTTTGAAAACTGAACAAGGCCTAAGCATTTGTGGCCTGCAGCTGCAGGGCCCAGGGGGTTCCGTGTTAACAACCTCTCCACGAAGAGTAACGATAGATCGCCGGCCAGAGAGGTCCGGTTACAAGAGAGGAACACAAGTTCCGTATCTGGTTTTTTACATGAATGATGATGTTTCCCCCAGACTCTCCCTCTCCTTATCTACTCCTCACTGGACGGCACGCATCGCACGCAAGCCCACTCTGGGCCGGCCAGCCTGATGTTCTTGGGCCTGGCCCGACTTCCCCTCCTGGGCCTCAGTACTTCTGGAGACGATAACAGATGAGGGGTGATGACATCCCCCCCTCCTTGGGTACCGGCATGTCCCCATGCCGGAGCAGCCGGAAAACGTTGGCGAAGGGCCTCTTCATCTTCCCAAGTGGCGAGGGTGGAGTCGAGGCCGGACCACTTGACGAAGACCTGGGGAACGATGTCGATGTCGCGACGGTGAACACGGTGCTGCAGGATAGCCTCCGGAAACTGCAGGTCGTCGTCGACATCCGGAAGTTGGCTGGAGACGGGATGTTTTGTCGAGGACGCCGGCTTGAGGAGGGAGACATGGAACACCGGATGTACGGAAGAAGAAGCCGGCAACTCCAGTTTGTAGGCGACCTGCCCAACACGTGCCAGCACCTTGTACGGGCCGAAGTAGCGGAAGGAGAGCTTCTGGTGGGCCCGCGGCGCGAGCGACGCCTGTACATAAGGCTGGAGCTTGAGGAAGACGAAGTCGCCAACCGAGAAGGAGCGTTCTGAACGACGCTTATCCGCCTGCGACTTCATTCTCTGTTGGGCACGGTGCAGATGGTGTCGGACAGACGCCTCCATAGTTGCACGCTCGGACAGCATTGTTTCCACATCAACAACAGGTGAGGCAGTCGAGGCGGAAATCCCAAAATGGCGAGGAGGGTGGCCATACAATACCTCGAACGGAGTCCGGCGAAGGGAGGAGTGGTAGCTCGTGTTGTACCAATATTCGGCCAGAGGAATCCATTTTAACCATTGTCGCGGGCAAGAGTGTACAAAGCAGCGGAGGTAAGTTTCCAAGCATTGATTGACGCGTTCGGTCTGGCCATCAGACTGAGGATGATATGCCGAACTCATACAAAGCTGAGTCTGTGCCAGTTTGAAGAGTTCGCTCCAGAACTTGCTGGTGAATACCCGATCTCTGTCAGAAACAATATGAGTGGGCAAGCCATGAAGGCGGTACACCGAATCAAGGAACACCTGAGCAACTTGTTGGGCAGAAAAGGGGTGCGACAGAGGGATGAAATGAGCAAATTTGCTGAATCTATCAACAACCACCAGTAAGCAATTGGCAGCACCAGAGCGAGGCAGCCCTTCGATGAAATCCATAGAAATCATCTGCCAAGATTCAGTGGGAACCGGCAGCGGAGACAGAAGTCCTGGGTATCGTGCCCGATCCGGCTTTGCTTGAGCACAAGTGGTACAGGAAGCTACAAACTGCTTGACTGCTGATTTCATACCGCGCCAGGCGAATAATTTTTTGAGGCGACTGAAGGTGACAGGGAAACCAGAATGTCCGCCCAGGGCACTGCTGTGGAACGCGGCCATAACACGTTGCTGAAGCCCCGGATTATTCCCCAGCCATATGCGACCTTTCACTCGAAGAATACCGTCAACCAGAGAAAAGGGTGGGTGAGCATCAGGTGTTACCGCGAGCTCCTGAAGAAGTTTCTGTGCTGACTGGTCATCATTGTACCCACTGATCACCTCCAGCAACCAGGATGGTTGGGAAGACGAAAGTGCGTTGAGGCGGGCTGGTGGATCAGGATGGCGAGAGAGAGCGTCAGCAGCCAGGTTAGAAGTACCGGGTTTGTACACGATGCGGTACTGCAGGCCCACTAATTTGGTGTACAACTTCAACTGCCATGGAGTATGTAGCCGCTGGTCTGTAACATGCATGAGACTCCTCTGATCCGTGAATATGACAAACTCACCATGCTGCAAGTAAGAGCGCCACTGCTCGAGAGCCACCAGTATAGCCAAGTATTCCTTCTCATAAGTGGACATGCCACGAGTGCGAGGACCCAGCGCCTTGCTGATGAAAGCAAGTGGGTGCCCATCTTGAAGCAGAACGGCGCCCACGCCGGCTTCACTAGCATCAGTTTGAATCATGAATTGTTTGGAGAAATCCGGTAGGGCGAGCACGGGGGCAGACACCAGAGCTTGCTGTAACGTGGTGAAAGCTGTAGAGTGGTCAACTGTCCAGACAAACAAGGTACCTTTCTTCAGCAGATCAGTAAGGGGGCGAGCGATGATGGCAAAATGTTGCACAAACTTGCGATAATACCCTGCGAGACCCAGGAAGCTGCGTAGTTGCTTGACGTCTGCAGGCACTGGCCACGCTCGGATGGCCTCTATTTTGGAGGGATCAGTAGCCACGCCCTGTCCGCTAACCACATGGCCGAGGTAAGAAATACGCTGTTGGGCAAACTTGCACTTAGAAAGCTTCGGCTGCCACTGATCCTGAGAGAGCAGAGAGAACACTTGGCGGAGGTGTTCGAGATGTTCCTCAAAGGTACGGCTGTAAATAAGGATGTCATCGAAGAACACCAACGCACATATGCGCAGCACCGGACGTAGGGTCGAATTCATGGCCCCTTGAAATGTATTCGGAGCCCCCGTGAGACCAAAGGCCATGACATTGAACTCAAAATGCCCCCAATGGGTTTGAAATGCGGTTTTGAACTCCTCGCCAGGCGCCAGCCGGATCTGGTTAAACCCCGCCCGGAGGTCAAGAGTAGAAAACCAAGAGGCCCCAGACAGTTCATCCAATAGTTCATCGATTACGGGAATAGGGAATTTGCTTTTAAGTGTCAACGCATTCAGCATCCTGTAATCGACGCAGAACCGCCAAGTGTTGTCCTTCTTGCGTACCAGCAACACCGGGGAAGAGAAAGGACTGGTACTGGGGCGAATTAAGCCCTGCTGCAGCATCTCTGACACCTGTTTCTCAATCTCTGTTTTCAGGGCAGGGGCGTAACGGTAGGGGCGCACAGAAACAGGTTGGGCGCCCGGCACCAGAGGAATGGTATGGTCGCAGGGACGCCTACGCGGCAGCGCAGTGGGCCCTGTAAACAGGTGGGAGAACTCATCGAGCAACAGTTGCAACTGAGGATGTCGTGGCTCGACATCCGGTGCAGGTACTTCCGAAGTGATGCTGTAGAGTTTGAGCACCGAGCAAGAACTGTCCGGCAGTATGCCCTGTAAGGAGATATGAGTTGATCCATAGGGAATGAGCATCCATTTGGCTTGCCAATCAATCTTCATGGGTGAAAAGGCCTGTAACCAGTCCATGCCGACAATCATATCATAGGAGCCAATATCAAGGACTTTCAACGTGGAGTGGAACTTGTGCTGCTGGACTGACCATTCCGCCATAGGTATTTCAGTGTCACAGGTAATTCGGACGCCATTGGCGACTTGGACAGAAACTGGCTTCTGAAGGGGTCGCAGGCCTGACAAGTGCTGAGCCACAGATGAACTGATGAAAGAATGGGTACTGCCCGAATCCACAAGTATGGTAACAGCCTGACCACCAATAGTGCCCTGCAACTGTAGAGATTGAGCAGTGGAATGTTCCGAAGAGGATGCAGAAGCAAGTACCATGAACAGCTGGGAAGGACTCTCCAAATCATCAACAGGTTGGGATTCACAGTCATCAAACTCATCCTGACAGAGGTTCCACACTTCCTGCAAAGCATGTAACTGCAACACTGGAGCACACTTATGACCAGGATGCCATTTCTCTGCACAGGGGATGCACAACCCTCGGGCCCGGCGGTAGGAGCGAAGAGACTGCAGACGCTCATCCATCGGCGGGCGACCTGGTGGACGTTTGTCATCCGAAGCCTTCCTGACCTCCGCAGGCTGAGAGACACCCGGCTTAGGCGGAGGAGGAGGAAGCCCCGCAGTCTTGGCAGCCGGAGGCTTGAACGAGGGAAAGCCATCATTCTTCTTAATGTCCTTGTGTTGACCCAGATCCGCCGCCTCTTCCTGCAACAAGGCCAAAGTGCAGGCAGCATCCAATGTTTGCGGACGTTGAACAAGAAGAACTGCACGAATATCATCATGAAGACCATCCACGAAATGTGTAATGTAAGAGAGAAGGTCCGGGTTGGTCGTGTAGGCTGAAAGGTTTTCAATGAGGGCTATGAATTGATCCACATATTCCTGAACGGAACCAGTCTGTTTGATGTGGAAGAGTTGGCGGAGAAGAAGCTCATGCTGATCACGGCTAAAGCGCTCATGAATCAGCCGACAAAACTTGGCCCAATCTACCGCAGGAAGCTGGCGCTCTATGGATTGGAGCCAGCGCTTGGCGGCACCAGTAAATTGCATTGTGGCACATTTGATCCAGACTGACTGATCGACACAATACATCTCAAAGTAGTTTTGGGCTTGGGTTATCCACAATTGGGGGTTGTCACCGTCGAATTTAGGAAAAGGCATTTTGGGTAATTGGCCCATGGGTGGGTGGTGGTGGGAGGGAAATTCGTAGGCTGGTGGAGGCAGCGGGTGGGATTGAGGTGGAGGGTAAATTGGTACGGAATTGGAGTGAAGTGGGTGAGGATTTGGGGAATTGGGTGTGGCGTTCGGCTGTGTAAGGGATGGAATAGGGGGATGAAGAGGCGGATGGTACAAATGAACTGGAACTGAATTAGGGGATGAATACGTACCATTGGCCGGGTTTGGAGCTACGGTCGTCACCGATCCGTAGCCCCTCTCCCGTGTAGTCATCTCAACGCGGCCCGTTGGGCCAGTCGACCGTGGCTCCGCCAGAGTACGCGGCGGCGGCCGACTCACGGTGCTTCGGCAGCGGATGTCGCTGCGGATGCACCTCCAGTTCCCTGGAGAAGCGCCGGAGGTCGAAGCGAAGATCATCGACGTGGCCCTCGATCTCTTGCCGCCAGGACTGCAGAACCCCGACCGCTCCCTCCAGATCCTCCACCCTGTCATCACGCTCGTCGTGGATCTCAGCCAGCCGGATCAATTCGAGAGCCCCCATCCGCTGGTCCAGCTCTTCCAGCCGAACTTCGAAATGGGAACCCCAGTTGTCGGCGACCGCGGCGGCGGTGTACTGAGCAGACACGAGACCCTCCAACGAGGTGAGTCGGGAGTCGACGGCGACCTCGCGCTCCCGGAGGGAAGCCTCCGCGTCATCGACTCGCTTCTCCAAGCGCCCCCAGCGCTCGGCGGAACGAGCATCGTAGTTGTCCATCTTCTTCAGCAATTCCTCGAGCGCCTTGGAGACGACCGGATCCATGGCTCCCCTTGCCCTCTGGAATCGGGTGAAGTGCTCGTGGGTGGGTGCCGAAGGATCCAGGGTTCGCCGGTGCCCCGGCTCGACGGCTTTGATACCAGATTGTTAACAACCTCTCCACGAAGAGTAACGATAGATCGCCGGCTAGAGAGGTCCGGTTACAAGAGAGGAACACAAGTTCCGTATCTGGTTTTTTTACATGAATGATGATGTTTCCCCCAGACTCTCCCTCTCCTTATCTACTCCTCACTAGACGGCACGCATCGCACGCAAGCCCACTCTGGGCCGGCCAGCCTGATGTTCTTGGGCCTGGCCCGACTTCCCCTCCTGGGCCTCAGTACTTCTGGAGACGATAACAGATGAGGGGTGATGACATTCCGGTTCCAGACGCGGCAATCCAGCACGCGTAGGACGGTAGGAGGCGACCGGCCTAATTTACAACCGACCTAAGCTCGTAAGGACACAGCAAGTGGAAGGGGCGAAGGGGAAAGGGACAAGGGCGATCCAGCACGCGTAGGACCAATCCTTTCCTGTCCAAGTTCGAACTGACTCAGAAACGTGGAAGAAGAGGAAGAAGCATGGGCATCTGGTCATTTGCGATGGCTTGCTTCTCCGTCGTCCTAACACACGGGGCAGATTCAGTTACCAAGTACTCCTACAGAACAGTGACCAACCGGAACCTCCAGAGCTGCTGATTTTTTGGCAGCGGTAGGCACACATTGCGATCCTTCCTGCCGCTGTGATTGTACAGGATTGCATACGAGTACACCGTTTCCATTTCCAAAAGGACAACGATACACGCATCCAGGCATCGTGCATCGATGTCCTAACTCCGGAATAGAAAGCCGGTTTATTCCGCAGTTAAAGCGAGAAAGATAGTACCCTCCCCTGCTCTGAAGAATTCTCGAACGTCATCTCCATTCCATGCCCTCTTTCGGCAGCACCACCACGGACACGGATTATGCCTTGCGTTCGCGCCCGGCCCGGAGCGGCGGTTAGCAAGCATCATCGGAAGCCCTCAGAAAACGGCAAAAATGAGCAGAAAAGAAAGAAAGAAAGAAAGAAAACGTCGCTTTGCTTCGTGTTGAGCCACAACGGGCGCTTTTGGTAGTGGAAACATTAAAGAAAACCCCGGCAATCTTTCGGGAATATTATATCCGCGCAAACAAAACAAAAAGAGAGCGCGGCGCGCGCGCTCCTTCCTTTTGACTCTCCGCGGCTCGGCTGCCGCTTTGCTTCCTCGGCTCCCCGTCGCCATCCATCCTTGGGCGCTGGCCGTGGCCGCGGCCGCTAGCGCTCGCCACGACCACGAGCCTCTTCCTCTCCCGGCGCCTCGCGGGCCCAGCCCATCGTCGCGGTCGCGCGCCCGCGCCGTGCTGTATCTAGTAGTAGACGCGACGCGACGCGACGTCCCTGTAGCGTTGCCGATGCATGCAGCAACCAGCATGCCAGCAGGGGTCAGGGGTGTGCACGGTGCACCCACATGCCATGTCCTGGGTTTTCTATCTATAAACCGCCGGCGACCTTCTCGCCGGATGTACTCCCGTCTCGGACAGTGCTCGAAGGAAAACAAAAAAAACGTGACGAGTGCCGAGACGAGCTGATTGAATCTATCAGTATGGAGGAGAACTGGATCTGGAGATGCTTGCTGGTACTAGCTGCGACAGGCTACAGACTGCAGTGCGCGCAAGCTGCCGAGACGACAGGGGTCAAGGTTTTTAACGGTGCTGGCCGTAATGTAGTTTAACGGATTGGAGGCTGGTCATGAGTGCGAGCATGTACATGGATGTCTGTACACCTGCGTCTGTAATTTATTTGCTTATTACGTGAGTACGTCGTCTCTCCACGTTTCTACACCTCTCTAGAACGAAGCGGAGGACGAAGCAGTGACAGTGAGAACTGAGAACGTGAGCGAGGAGCAGGGGAGGAGGAAGGCCAGCCCGGTGCTAGTTGGCCGCGCGCGCGCGTTTGTTTACCTCGGGATGGGATGGGATGGGATGGTAGTGTGCGTGTCCTCGGGATGCTGATATTCCCCCGTGTCCGTCCGTCCCTCCCCATCATCGCATCGCAAGTAACCTCCCCGTTTCGCTTGCTGCTTGTCATCGTCTCCCCCGGCAAAGGCGGGCAAGCCCGCAGCCGCAGGGCCAAGCCGTGAGCAAGCTCGATCACCTCGTGCCGAGGCCCAGCTAGCTCATCTATATAAGCGCCAGCCTCTCTCTCCTCACTTAAAGCAAGCACCCAGTGTTAGCTCCACACGCGCACAGAGGACGGAAGGGGAGAGAGAGCAGCGAACGAGAGGAAGAGCAGCTGCGACGGCGGCGAGCGGGCAATTAACGCCAGACAGATAGGTGAGGTGGTAGTGGTAGTAGTAGTCTGGTAGAGGTAGAGAGAGAGAGAGAGAGAGAGAGAGAGAGGGGAGGTTAGCAAAGGTATAAGCTGTGGGCTTCCGCAATGAGGTCGAGGAGGTCGTCGCCTTCGTGGCGGCGGAGCGTGGTCGCCGCGGTCGTCATAGCGTTGGCTGCGTCGTGGTCCGCGGCGGCGGCGGCGCAAGCGCAGCTGAGCCAGAGCTACTACGCTTCGACGTGCCCCAACGTGGAGACGCTGGTGCGCGGCGCCGTCACCCAGAAGCTGCAGGAGACCTTCAACGCGGCGCCGGGCACGCTCCGCCTCTTCTTCCACGACTGCTTTGTCAGGGTACGCGCGCTCCGGTCCATTCCATTTCATATCCGTCACTCACCATATGCGCAAGGATCCAGTGGATCGATTGACGTGCCCCGTCCCTGCCTGACCCTTGTTCTTCTGGTTCATTCCGATTCCCAGGGCTGCGACGCGTCCGTGCTGCTGTCGGGCCCCGACGACGAGCACAGCGCGGGCGCCGACACGACGCTGTCACCGGACGCGCTGGACCTCGTCACCCGCGCCAAGGCCGCCGTCGACGCCGACCCCAAGTGCGCCTACAAGGTCTCCTGCGCCGACATCCTCGCCCTCGCCGCCCGCGACGTCGTCTCCCAGGTACTCTACTTCTTCTTCTTCAGGCCTCCCATCCATCCAAGATTCCAAGCTGCAGGCCGCAGCTACACACGCACGCCCCCAACTCCGGTAGAGAGAGAATTCGTTGGCGCTGTCGTCTCTGTTCACGTCACTTTCGGCGCCACAGACGAACAGAGAGGATGGGGGTGATGGGAAATGGAAACCCGGCGAGCCGTTTCGTTCCAGAAAAAGAAGTGGTTATGCCACTTTGGTCGATGGGGGATTACTGGATTAGCGACTCGGGGGGCTTACGTTACGCTTAAACCCTACGCCATTAGCGCACCATCGTAATAAACTAGTAGTAATTAATCAACGATGCTAGTAGTGTTTTGGAGTGGTTTCTTTCCGGCGCGCCTCGGGCTTGTCCGGGCGACAGCTATGATGAGGCTGACATGTCCCGCGCGCTCATGGCCGAGGCGAACGACTCCTCCGCCGCAGGCCACAGCGGCAGCCAACACTGACTCTGAGCTGTGCCGCAATCATCCCAGTCCGTCCGCGCGTGTCATGTCCAGCCAGGCCCCCCTGTCGTCTTCCTCCCCTGCTTCTCCTGGAGCCGGAGCTGGAGAGTGGAGTTTGGAGAGGCGAGTTTAGGCTAGGAGTTTTAGTATCAGCGCGAGCCATTGATCAAGTTTGAGCTGGCTGCAGAGTGCAGAGAGTAGGGGATGGGGATTCCAGAAAGAAAGAAAAAAGAAAAAAGAAAAATTTGTGTCCGGTTTGGCGCTAAAAAAGGGGGGATTGGGTTTCGGTGGTGTGGTCCTGCCGTGTCCTGGTACTGCACCCTGTCGGAATTCTGCTGTCCCCGGCTCATTCATCACTCGGAGCAACAGCACGCGCGGTCCAGACTCCAGGGCAAGGGCAAGGGCAAGGGGCAAGGCATGGCGCGAAGAGGAGATGCGACGCCCGGCTTGGACGACGGGACCGAGCGCCGGCGTTACTGCTCCTCGCTGGCTCGCTGCTGCGTCAGCGCGTGCCCGTGCCTTTGAATTCTTCTCTGACGCGAAAGCAGACACGGTTTGGCGGCGTAAATGAGCCGGTACGGCGTCGACAGATACGAGCGCCCGACACCTAATCCGCCGGGCCGTGCAGTCCTGCAGTGCCTGGACGGACAGACCGGTGCACGTATACACGGAGTAGGAGTATTCCGTATACACGGGCACGGCCATCAGTTATTGTGCCGAGCAACTCGGCCGAAGTTTCTGATGCTCGGAGTCATTTCTGGCGCACACACACACACGGCACGGACGTGTGCTGCTAGTACCGCGTCGGAGTACTTTACTACGTAGAGTAGTACTCCGTCGCAAGGCGCTGCAGCTCTTCGTGTACACGTACGCGTAGGCAATAATAAAAAAAAAAGAATTTTTACTACAGCACTTACCGATATGGTTGGAATTGGTGATGCAGACGGGCGGGCCGTACTACCAGGTGGAGCTGGGGCGGCTGGACGGCAAGGTGGGCACTCGCGCCGTGGTGAAGCACAGCCTCCCCGGCGCCGGCTTCGACCTCGACCAGCTCAACAAGCTCTTCGCCGCCAACGGCCTCACGCAGACCGACATGATCGCCCTCTCAGGTACGTCCGGAGTCGAAAGCGGCGCCCCGACTGGTTCCGGTTTGGTTGGCCGGCAGCTGCATGCGGTTGCGGTCGCGACGCCGGACGCGGCTCATCATTCCGCCTCCGCTCACTCCCTTTCCCTGCTGCTCGATCACATTTGCTGCTGCTGCTGCTCGTAGAAACGCATGTCCTTTCCAGCCTGGCTCCGGGTGCGCCCGGTCCCTCCCTTCCCCAGCTTCCTCGCGCGCAGGGGCAGGGCAAGGGCATGGTCCCGTGGAGGACTCCCCATGGCTCGCTGTTGCTGCTACTCTCGTGACCACTGCACTGACGAGATCACCACGCACAGTCACGTCACGGTCATAGCACTAGCACTAGCAGTAAAAACCCTGCAACTGTCCACTGCCACAGTCAGCGACCACGGCTGGCGATCCGCCGCTGACGCTGCCAGCTGCGAGCCACAGTGTCACTGAGCTGCAGCGCTGATCCCGACTGATCCAGCCAAACAAACGCATGCAGGTGGGCACACGATCGGCGTGACGCACTGCGACAAGTTCGTGCGGCGGCTGTACACGTTCAAGGGCGGCCGCAACAGCGCCGGCCCGCCGATGAACCTCAACTTCCTGCGGCAGATGCGGCAGACGTGCCCGCTCAACTACACCCCGTCGGCGTTCGCGATGCTGGACGCCGTCACGCCGCGCAAGTTCGACAACGGCTACTACCAGACGCTGCAGCAGATGAAGGGCCTGCTGGCCTCCGACCAGGTGCTCTTCGCCGACCGCCGGTCCCGCGCCACCGTCAACTACTTCGCCGCCAACCAGACGGCTTTCTTCGACGCCTTCGTCGCCGCCATGGCTAAGCTCGGACGCGTCGGCGTCAAGACCGCCGCTGACGGCGAGATCCGCCGCGTCTGCACCAAGGTCAACTAGCTCGCTGGTTAGCTCGTAATACATTGGGAGGGACATTGGGTTGGGTAGTACCGTAGTTGGGGGTTGAGAAAGAATGTTCATGTCCATCAGTAAAGGCCATCCATGATCCATCACAGTTCACAGTCACAGTCACAGTGTACTAGTATATTAATTTGTTGATCCGCCGATTCTTTTCTTGATTATTATTGTGTAGTAGCAGTAATTGAAACCATGTAACAACAAGAGGGAGCTCCATACGTACATCCTAGGATATTTTCAGTTCACGCCCTACCATACTTACATCCATGTAAATGAATGAATGCTACAGTTCGTCCAAGTACATGCCATTGCTTGCTTTTCTTTTGAGAGTTGCTGATCAGTCACGAGAAACATGAATGAGGTTGAGCGAGTGTGACCCGCTCGCGTGTGTACATTGTATCCTATGCTCATGCTCATGGCGGATCCAGGCTGATGACAGCCAGAACATGTATTGTCCAAGTCCTCATAAATACAGCCGGCATGAGCTGTGTGTGTGTGCTAGCACGCAGTTCAGAGACCATGTGATGCTTTCAGTGGATGGAGCAAGCTAGCAGAGATTAGGGTAGCTGCTGACAATGAATAGTGTGATCTATGGTGCTGTTGATGCCTGTTCTGATGGAGAGGACAGCCTCTGTTTTTAGTGTTTGTCCTCTTGACAGGTTTCTATCGTGAGAACAAAAAATGGAACAACAAGGCAATGGAAACGAGAAAAAAAAAAGGTGCCCAAACATGTGATTCGGTGACACGGAATTGCTGAAACATGCGGCCAGAAAACTCTGCTTTTCCACGTCAAGTACTGAACTTTCAAGCCGTTGGCTCGAATTCGGAATGCGTAACTTGATGTGTTGGGCTGGCACAATCGCAAGGTCCCTTTCTTGGTCAGAAACAGCCGCCGAATTTGCTGTTTCCCAACCAACTGAAGTTATTCTTCCTCCAAACAAACAAAAAAGAGATGTTCTGGAGCTTACCATCAAGGGACGCATACCAGAAACCTGCAATTTGCAGCATGGGTAACCTTGATCTTATCTCTCTGACCAGCATTAATCTCGCTGACCCGTGTTATTCACTGAAATCTATGCCTAACCAGTAACCAGTAAATGTGCATCGCATGGCACAGTGGAGACCTCACAATCAAGTTTATGTCACTTTTCTGTTCATGGTCACTGTATTTCTCGCCCATACTCTGATGCTAGTCCTTTTCATGTTCCTGCAATGAAAAATATGCATAGGAGTACATCAGAGGGCGTCCTGCATCTCAAAGAGGTACACTATTGGTACGCAATAACTGCTATGGCCAAACCTTGCTGGTCATTAATAAAATGAAAAAAAAGTATAGAATTTCTCCATGGGAATATATATATCTCCAAGATTAGCAATATACAGTCTATATAGAACATGAACATTCAGAACGGTCCAACAGACCCTTGTACAAGTGCACACCAATATGAGTGTGATATAAGCATTTCGGCGTGGCTATTGAATATAGTTATATGATGCCACATACTATGTTTAGTACCAACAACGAAACATGTTCAGCTGGAGTGATGGACACAAGTTCTATGAATCTAGCCAGACATTTCAGGTGGCCTCAAACATCAATTCACATCACCATAAATACTTGACCGTTTCATTTTTAGTCATAATAATAAAGAGCATTAAAACCTATACAATCTCCTTTATCTCAGACTGCATGAAAAACTTCTTTTTGCTAAATCTGTCTGCTTTAAGAAACTGAATGTAGAAGAGAATTGTGTGTGGAGTAATGGCAGACATGCTCTTAGTCTTAGCTCGGCTCCCCTACTAGCTCAAACAATGAAAATGATAGCAACAAAGTCAACCACACAAGAAAAATAATAGTGCAGAATATGTGGTTCTGGAGTACAATTCCTCCTGCCTGCCACACACTGCTGCTTTTCTAGGTTTACATTATTCAAGCCAGTGGCGTTCCTTTGGAATGCATTCCTTGCCTTATTTGGTGAAAATGGGCAGTCACTTTCTGAAGTTAAAATCAGCTATCGCAACTTAAAATTAAACTGCTTATCATCCCAACTGATTTAAGGGTGAACAAGTTTTCAGTCCAACACAGAAATGCAGAACCAATTTAATTCAGGCATTAATAGAATCCACAAAATTCACTGTCCAGACTCGAGATGATCCAAGTATCCAACCACGTAGATTATGGAAACAATATCAAGCTGCCAGAGCATACATCAATACATCATGATCATTTTGACCTCAAGCTTAGGTTTATCAGTTAAAACAGGAAGAGAAGTACAAGCACAAATTCTAGCAATTTTCTACACATGTTTTTGCCGAGGTTGTGAAAAAAAGATCACTTGACATTCTTTTTATATAAAACACTTCTGGCCTTCTGGCGACTTGACCAAGATAAAGTGCCAACAACAGGCATCATAGCACTGAAAAGTTGAAGCTACCAAACTGAGCTCCTATTTTCCATGCTACCCTATTCGCTTGAGCTTATCTGCTGAATCTTTATCTGCTTAATCTGTCAGTGTCAGGCTGTCAGCATTCAGCAGTGTTATTCTCTCATAACAAATCAGCGAACAGTACTTTTAGCCACGACTTTTCAGCGAAGCTAACAGAATGCCCCCAAATTTATCTGAATGTCGCTCATCTAGTGCACATCCCCATCCAGGCGTCCAGCACGGCAGCACCTAATGGCAACAGGATTTGGTGCAAGAAAAAGGACGACTTGTCATTAACATTTGTACTCATGGACCCCTAAAGCATCCCAAAGAATCAACCCAGACGATGTTGCTGCAACATATGGCATGCAGGGACAGGCCGATCAATCTGATAATGGCCTGCTCTTTTTTGCATAAAGCTACAAGCAAGTACCTGTCTCTCTGCTTCAGCTCGACTGTACCTGCTCATGTGCTGAACTGAAATGCTTCTATTAACTTTCCTGAGCTCTCGTGGGGGCAAATATTGCAACCAAAGCACATGACTAAAGATTAGTTTGCTTTACTTTGTGACATCGATGTCCATGCCATGGTTACATGAAGCCGTAATAGGAAAATGTCATGAAAATGTGGCTAATTGGGTATGAGCCGTGCTTTGTGTACTAAAAATCTACAGGTACATCTGAAAAGGACACTGGTGAACTTTATGAATCATCACTTATGACAGTGGATAATATGAAGCTAATGTAGGAGTACTCTGTACAGAAGATCCTAAAAACAAGATCTTAGATAGTTGGAATTTATTGTGCTTTTTTTTTGAATGATAGCATGTCTAGATAAGACCAACCTGAATGGCTGCAAACATATGATATCTGCCATAAATTGTCATGAAATAATTGTTTGTTCCTCGAACTGTTCCTTGTCCTAAGAAAAGTATCTTGATAACTGTCCACTGTCCTAAGAACCATGTCCATTTATTTTCTTATTATGATTGGGGAATATAGGAGCATATTTGGAACATTATCATGAAACATTGATAGGGACAATTCTCCAGATTCACAATCTCATATATACTATACCTAAATAGAGGATTCCCCCTAGCAGATTTTTCTACAATTTTGCAAAGCCACGTCATCACCCAGGAGCATGACCACAAGTCGCTAAGCGCAGGCGTCTCTCCATTTCACAGGTCACTATGCAATCTGTTCCTATCTGACCCTTTCTCTTCTCTGCTTCCCCTTCCATTTCACAGGAAAGTATAAGTATCTTTTTAGGGCAGCGTGTCTTGGCCAATCTAAAAGTCGAAGTGGATTTCTGAAAAGAAAATAAAGGAAAAACACAGGCTAACAAAAAGATGTATGTAGACTAAAATTCTAACACCAATGAATAGAAACACAGGAATTCAGTCCTGACCGACCTATATAAATCACTCGACAGATAACTGTAGCTTTTTATTTGTTATAAACTATCTGAAACAAACTGAAGAAGAATCCATCTCAAATAACACGAGCCTTTATCATTGGGAAAAATCATATATTCACCATGCCGCATATCAAAATTCAAATGCACAAACAAATTTATACATCACAGCCAAAAGAAAAAAAAAATGGTTGAAAAATATGTGGGTGATGCAATGTATAATGCATTCTTGGGCCATAGGGGTGTGGGTGATGCAATGAATCAGCCCAACAACTAACTTGCACAAAAGAGGGATGATGAGCTCACCTGGAGGCTGGAGGCATATTTTTCCTTCTTCGTTGTCTTTCCAGTTCATTTGTAGCCCACAGCGAGCTTGTGCTGTTGACTAGGATGGACCCTGAAACGTGGTGGTGTATATTCTTCTAGAGCTGTTGCGAGTAATCGAGTTATGGAAACAGAGTACAGCACGGGATGTGATAGCTTTAGAAGAGGAATGATAAAACACAAGCTGCAGATCACTTCATCCGCTGCACTTACATCTTCAAGTATCAATAACCTAGCAGTTGTGCAGTGCATGATCATCAGTTATGACATACCCAGGTCAAACAGAAAGGATCAATGGAAACATCTCCTTGTCCATAATGATACTAAAAAAAGTAGGAAGACAAGAGGAGATAGTCTGTCGCCAGCAGTTAGGACAAGCAAAGTGGAAAACAAGAAAAGTGCTGCACAGAACATTTTCTCAGCATCAGCATCTATAGATTAGTTTGAGAGGACATATTTCTCCATTCTATTCATCGCAAGTTACAGCACCTGTACAATCCATGAGAATTTCTCCAGTAAAGCAGGAATGTTTTTAAGCCAACACACTTCTCCAGTAAAGCAGGAATGTTTTTTATGCCAACATACTTGGATAAATTATGTAACTCAACATCTCAATCAAGGAGAACCATTTCCTATTTATTATCCGGAGAGATTTCTCAAGGAGAACCCCATTATTTTCGAGTTTCTGACCATACTACTGTCAAGCAGGGCTCATATTTCACAAGGGTGTGCTAAGAAGATGAAAGATGCAGTAACAAAAGATTGCTGGGGTTCCAGGGAGAGATAGAGGGTCTATCATATCCACAGATTGAGGTGAACTGCGTCAGCATCATTCTAATCATAAATCCATGCTATTTACAAGTCTGAGCCAAGATTCATGCGTCTCCCTTGTTCATCTCTGAAGGTATAGCTGAAGCTTTGCATATTGGACACCAGTTCTTCTGTCTAAGCCATTCGTGAATACAGCACACATGGTACTGATGTTCACATTGCATTGTACCAATCTCTTCACCTTCAATGTATTCCTCCTGGAACATCAAGTCAGTGTCAGTCAGAATGCAGGCTGCAGAACAATAATCATCAGTGTCCAGGAGATAGAAGTTTATTTAAACAGGTAATTGCTGGGAATATGACATTTCAAAAGGCAAACAACATGGAGATACATTGTTGGAACAGACACTACAGGTTTAAAAACGTGTATGTTTGGTTGAGGGTGTTGAAAACCTGAAGCTATGAGTTCTATGTGCAACTTTCCACAAGACCACAACATCAGTACACTTTTATTTCCTTGGCTTGTGTGCACCCTTAGTAATTCCAATTCATCACTACATTGTCCCCCTTCCAGTTAGCCTATGCCTTATTCGTTTGTCAGGCAAGGCACTAATGCAGTCCCTTTCTTTCCCCCACGAAATGAGTTGAACATATGAAGCATATCATCAAAAGTTAAAATTACACTGCCAATTCTTCCTCAGAATTCAGAACAGTAATTGAACATTGAAATACTGGAGTAAAAACAATACCTGACATATGCTACATTTCACATCATCTGCTGCAATCTTGTTCACATCTCTACCAGAATTTCTTGCTTCATACACACTTTGGTTTACACACTTGGCAAATTGCTCTTCAGTAAGGGCAGTACTCACTGAGCCAATATGATCTTCTAAAGCAAGTAGTTCCTGAACAAGAAAAAACAAAAGAGACAAATTACATATCAAAGAACTAAACATAAGCTTTTCCCAAGCCCCAAGGATATTTAATTCGAACAATAATAATGGAGCAAACATGTTGAAAGTAATACCTCATATGACATATTGTCGATATCCAATCTCAAATCTTCGTGCTGATCGTGCAAATCAAGGCCGCTTAAGAGCAGATTAGTTTCTAGCACCAGCAGTTGCTGCCATTTTTTTTATTCAGAATATATTTCAGTGCAAAAGTTTGGTAAAAGGAGAAAAAAATGGACATCAAGATAAAAGGACAAACCTCATAAGTCAATTCATCATCATGTTCAATCCTATCCAATGCTAGCAATGCCTACATACAGAAAACATGGCAAACATCACAATTACTACTTCGTCGGACAAAAAATCAGTATCCTTTATATTGTACGTAGCTCGATCAATTTCATCGCAAATGATTTTTTTTAAAAAAAAAAACTTGACCGCTATGGGAAGACCTCCCCGGAGGTATTGCATTAAGAAGAGAAGCTCAACACAGGATTGAGAAAAGGGTCTGAAGGCCGGACAGCCCTGGAACACACTCAAATTGGCATAATTCAGTTAGGGTCCTTTTGTTGTGAGACCCGGTGTTTGAACCCTGTTTCATAACTGGATGCCCTACAACCACACTACAGTGTGTTCACATCATAAATGAAAATTTAACAACTCAGAACATGTATTAAATAAGTTAACAGAAACCAACCTGTGCAATACCTTCCATGCTTACGTGCCTGTAGCCGTCTCTCTCCCCAAACATACCATGGAACATCCGTTGAGGGCTTTCCTCAGTACGAGACGTAGATCTTCTCCTTGCTGTCTGACTACTTGAGCCTTGACGATTAGATGAATAAATAGCATGAGGTAATTCTGCATAAAAGGGTCTTCCTAATCTCTCTGGGGGAGCACCATCTGTGTGAAAATGACCACATTCTGGATGAACGCTTGCAACAGTCTCATGCAGAGCAAATACGCTGTCCTCTCTTTCACCTGGTATCATCCTCTCCCTGGCACGCAGAGTAAAAGGTCGTCTAGTCCTTATCGAATCTGTAGGATCCTGAATACTTCTGCTATTGGTCCTTGCTATTTGTTGAGAAGCTAATTGTTCAACAGCTCTAGCTCTAGGACCAGTACTACCCGGATAACTAGCACGTGGCTGACTTAAATTAGATTGTTCACTTATTCCCCTTGATCTTGAAGAACTTTCTGCATCAGAAGTTCTCTTCTTTGTAACTTCGACCCTCCTATCACGGACAGAATCAGATGAAGAACATCCTGAAGGCAGAACATCAGATATTGAAGTGCAACCAAGATTTTTTAGACCACGTCTCTGTGCTCCAGTAATGTTAGTGCTAGGGGCAGTTGATGACTTGACACCAGTGGTAAAACTTTGAGGTAAAGTACGTCGACGAACAAAAGTGGAAGCACCTTGATGACTACCTGAATTCAATTCTTCTTTATCCTTTTGCCTATGTGCCATAGCACTCAATGCAGTATTTCTGGAATTAACTGCATGTGCAGAATTCCCTGAAGAACCAGAAACATCTAAAACTCCAAGATCATGCTCTTCTGGCAAGCTTTCTTCAGTAGTTGTTGAGGATGATGAAGCTTCTGATGTACCCTTCTGCATGTATGGATGCCCATCGCCAAATACAGAAGCTTTCTTGCCACGTTGTAGGCATCTAACCTCGGTTCTTCTGTTACTGCTTTCAGCAATGTCTGTCTCTGCCAAAAAGGGCCGTTTTTGTCTCTCATCACAATATTTTCTAACAGGAGCTTTTGAAGAGCTTACAGATGAGGCCCTGGAGCCTGAAGAATGAAACGGCCCTTGAAAATACCTTGGCTTCTCTTTATTTTCAGTGAACCGTGATTTTACAGGATTGAGATTTGAACTCTTCCCTGGCTGCTTGTTGTATTGGCTTGGCCTATCCTCGTTGCTTTGATTTCTCAAGGAAATGCCAGAACCTCTTCTAAGAAACCCAACTGGAGTAGTGGATCTACAGGAGGATTCGTCCATACCAAAATGCAGGAAAATGAACAGTCCAGAAGACTTTTGCTAGAACTCTGCAGCACAAATTTGGTAATGGTTAGTGACAACGAATAGGAAAAGGACGACATGAATAGACACATGCAAGACAAACACAGAAAATGAAGAAGCACAGCACAGTTCAGAAAAGTAAACGTAGAGAAGGCAATGCTACCTACGGCTGGTTCAGAACATCCACCGTCACACTATGAGAGCTACATTTACCATTATAACACGTGATCCTACATACTTAGCGCATTGTAGCAATATATAGTAAGCTCAGTATCTTCCCATATCTGATCTTCATTCACCTTTAAGAGCAAAAGGTTAAAGGACAAAATAAAGTTGTGTCCACAGCAAAAACGGACAAGGGAAGGTTACCCGTATGCTATAGTACCCCGGTGATCAAATTACCGCATCAGTATCAGACAAGGACCGAGAGGCCCATACAAATCACAGGTAGATAGTGATACCGTATAGGCAGAACGAGAGCCATTTCTTGGGACCACATACTAACAAATAAAACACTTGGCCCATTGATCATGATAGCGCGTGGAAACATCATTCGCCTATCTAGCATCCGATGCTTTCATGTTCCCAAAACAGTAACTTTTTTTTTTTAAAAAAAGAAAAAACTAGTCTCTGAATGAACACCCACGGATGCGTCGAATGGAAAGACGTTGCGATATACTGTATGGCACTACCTCTGAACAATTGAAGAGGACGGTGACCACGAAAATTCATTCAGCAACTCTACCTCTGAACCCGCAACTGTACCTCTGAACTCTGAGACATGGGTATTAGTTCCGATTTCCGGAGAGAAAACCTCCGGACATCCATCGACAAATCAAACAAGTGCACCGGACTGATGATGTGAATGAAAAGCGAAAAAAAAGAACAAATAAATCGCAACCCAGTACGCCAATCCAAAAGTGCAACTAAACCACACCAAATAGCAGCAGTACGCAACCAAGGTCTGTACGGCCTTTTGATTCCAAAATCCCCAAATTCAAACATACCGAACAAGGAAATGATCAGAGGATTCCACCCCAACCTCTAGAACTCCTGTACTGCCTCCCCCACCTGGCCACCCCCACATCAAATCAAAGGCACCCTCCACCCATCATCGGCTCATCGCCATCGATGCCCCCCGTACCTCGTGGAAACCGAAGCCGAAGTCGAAGCGGAAGCGGCGGCGGCGGCGGCGGCGGCGTCGTGCCTCCCTCCCCTCCTCGTCTCCTCGCGGAAATGGAATGGGAGCCAGAGAAGACGGCAAGCAAACGGAGGGGATTTGGGCAGATCCCAGGCGGATTTATTTAGCGGCGTTAGCGGGTCGGGTTCGCAGGGAGGGAGACGCGTGATCTCTCAGAAGGTTAACGGGGGCGGCTCCGACTCGACGTGGCGGCGCTGACTGGGGCGCGGCGCGCACGCGTCGTCGTCGTGGACTCGCGATTGGTGCGCCCGTGACCGCGGGGCGAGGCTCACGCGCACGCGGGCGCGGATGGATCGGAACCGTTAGGACTGCGCCGTGATTCGTGCAGGACCTGGTTGTCCGGGTCGGCAAGGGACACGCCGCACACGGGTTAAACGCCTGCCGCTGCCGCCGGTCGGAAACTTCAGCGGCGCCGCTGTCTCTTCTACGTCCGAAGAAACGAATCAGCGGAGCTATCAAGCGAGGATTTCTCTGTGGCTTATCCGTTTGGAATTTCATTTTTGAAAGATACTTCCTCTGATTATAAAGTGTGTTTTTAGGTTCGTTAAAAACAATATAAAAAAAGTGTGTTTCTAGATTATAAACTCACAAGCATCTGTTTAGTTCTCCTTACTAATATTTGTTAGCTAAAATTATTTTAGCAATTCTTGAGTGGCTAGTCGAACTAAATTAATATTTTAAATTTTTTTAATCAGAGGCTAAAATTTAACAAGGGGAACCAAATCTTTAAAACTAAAAATTATGAAAAGGACTCATCTACCACATGTATGGTGAAGCCACAACTCCCATCCCTTTTAGCCATGATAGGTTATCCCATCAACCTAGGCCCCACTCACTCATGCATGCAAAATTGTTTTAGCGAATTTTAAAAAGTCATAACTTTTAAACCGAAGATATAAATTAAATTCCGATTGCACCATTAAATTTCTCATAACAAATCCTTCAAAACAAGATCACACATGGATATATTTAGATAAAATTTTATTAATTAATATTTATCTCTACAACTAAAAATTATGGAGAGGACTCATCCACAACTTTCATCCCTTTGGTGGTCTTTTTTACTGCACGATGACACGTTATCCCATCAACCTAGGCCCCACTCACCTATGCATGCAAAATTGTTTTAGAGAATTAAAAAAAGTCATAACTCCTAAACTAGAGATATAAATTAAATTCTGATTGCACCATTAAATTTCTTATAACAAATCCTTCAAAACAAGATCACACATGGATATATTTAGATAAAATTTTATTAATAAATATTTATCTTATAAAGATAAAATATTCTCTTTTATTAAGTAGAAACAACATTCTAGATTCAACAGACAATGTTCTGTCTTTGTAAAAAAATATTATCGATTTAGAAGAATAGTATTTTGGTTTTAGGTTTATGAAACTGATATTACAATATACATAAAAATACATAAATACATGACATAGATAAAAATAATAAAAAATCTAGAGTAAAAAGCATAAGAAAAAAAACACAAAATGGAGAAAATTTTCAAATAATGTCAAAGGGTTACTTTTTAAATATCGTAAATATATTTATAGAATATTAACATCATTATATATATCATAGAACATCATTAAATATATTATAGAACATCACATCTATTATAGATTACATGTATACTAAGTGAACACCGTAAGAAACATCATAAAACATCACATATATATTACGTAAACATGGCATAACACAATATAGAACACTAAATATATACTACATAAATATCACATATATATAGAAAATAAAAATAAAAAATAAAATTACTAAGAAAAAAATATAAAAATAAACATAATTAACAAATGATAAAAAGTGCATAGAGCAAATAAAATTAATGAATAATTTAAATAAGGATAACAATAAGATTAAAAGGAAATAAAATATAAAAGAAGAATGAAGAAACATAGAAAATTTGAAAAGAAAAAAGAAAAACAAATAGAAGCAAGGAAGAACAATAAAAATAAAACCAAAAGAAAAAGAAAAATAAAAGGTAAAATTATAAGGAAAGGACAGAAAATAAAATAAAATCGAAAAACAAAAACTGAAAAGAAATGAAAAAGGAAGAATATAGACAGAAAAAATAAAATAACAATGAAGAAACATAGAGTATGTGGATTTTAAAACCCGTAACAACGTACGGGCATTAACCTAGTCATCTCTAAATAGTTGTCTATAAGAAATAAAAAACATAGTTGTCTAAGAAAAAGATTGAGTTTATAATTGTGTTTTGATGAACGATGATAGTACAAGTAGCTTTCTTGGCCAATCCATCGTTTTCCGTCCTTTTGGAGTGCCCTTACATTCATCCATTCATCATTGTCCATCTCTCAAATTTTTTAGACGGCTCCATCACAAAAGATTCGAAAGCAAGAGTAGGAAAAGGATGCCGGCCATTTGGAGCTCGCTATGCATTAATTAAAAACTGTCTCAAAAAACAGAGAGTAGCATTTTTTTTTGTAAATTATAAGTTGTGTTGTTTTTTTACATTGTTTTTGTTACATATACCATATATATACCTAAATGTATGGCAAAAAGCTCTACACTAAAAAGTTAAAAATGAAATATAATTTGAACGGAGTACTTTACTGGAAAACCATCCTAGGTTCAAAATTGAATGGCTTTGGTAGATGGTAGTTGAGATTGTAATATGAATCGCTCCCTCCTTTCCAAATTGTATATCATTTTGTCATTCCTAATTACATAGTTTTTTTGTTATATATTTAGATATATATTATATCTAAATACATAATAATAGATATGAATTTTGAAAAAACTTTGATGAAATACACGTGTTCTAAAAAAATCTAGAAATAACTAAAAAGACTTACAATTTAAAACATGAAGAGTATTTGTTGAAGTTTAAGAGTTGCAAAACAAATCAAAGACTATTAATTATTTCACAGTCGGTACATGGTTAAAAACAGAGAGGCATAATGTCGTGAGTATTGGCCAACTAATAATAAGGTGTGAAATCCATCTCACTGTTCAATGTAGATGGGATATATTTCCTGTTAGTCTTGGAATTAAAGATAAGTAGGTAAGAGTTAACACGAGATGAGCTGCAACTTCTTTCTCAAATGAAATAGATGCATGGCTTGTTCAAGTCCTAATCTTGCCTCTAGAATCTATTAGACTCTGGTGACCAATGCCTGTCAAAATAAAAGAGACAGTTTTCATGGTACGAACATTGCCTTACTATTGACCTCGCAAAAAAAAAAAGTTTGCTTGACAGTGTCTTTTTGTGATTATTTTGTCTACTTCAAGGGTGCTTATATTTGGTGATTGCTGGTCTTGTGACCAGACCAAGTCCTTCTCTTTGCCATTTTTGACCTAGGAGCCGGCACAACCCCAAGTACCAACTACCAACTGCAAAGGGGTGCTTAAACAACATTGGCGGGCTCGATTCGATTAGAACCTTTTTCAGCTGTTGGAATGACAGACTAACATATGCACAAGCTTCCTAATCAAAACGTATCAATAGTGTTAAGTAGGCACCGAAAAGATAGGGTTAGGTTTTTCCTTTAAAGAAAGAAACAGGGGTTAGGTTGAAATGAACTTGAAACAACAGGCCTGGTGAACATGAGTTGCTATGGCAGTTGTTTAAAAAAGAATCATGGATCGGAGTAGTTAGCTCATGGACAATACCGGGACAGGTGCCAGACCAAATCAGCAACGGTACCCTGTTCTTAATTCTCGACAATTATCTAGTACATATACAACAAACAAACAAGCAAAAGAAACATACAGCCTCACAAAAGTGCATGGATCCACTTTGTAATAAAGTAACGGACGGCGCCAAACGGGGGAGCTCCATTCCACGCGTGTCTGCTGTACGCGCGTGCACTTGTTTGTTCTCTTGCTGCGTTTATTCGGACATACTACGTGTCAAACTGTTAAATAAAAAAAAATCGAATAATACATCAAGAGATAAAGAAAGACAGAGAAGCTTCAATTGCGTGGCAACTAAACCGAGTGCCGGATGATGGCATGCACTTTGTTATAGTTGTATATATGCATATGCATAGTTAGTGGCTGCAACATCGTCCTTGATGAACCCTAACATGCATTTAACTAGGTTCTGTTTTCTTTATGATCCATGCTCCCTTGCATGCGTGACTGGAGAATTTGTTCGAACTCTGCAAAATCCTCCTCCTTCGGCGCCAAAGAAAGCTACCTGTCGCCTTGCCTCCCCCGTCTTTGTCATATCCTGTGGCGTATTGCGCCTGCGTTTGTGCTTTCCTTTGGCGAAAGGCGGGCATCTAGTGCTTGGTGGCCATGATTGCTTGCCTTCTCTTCTCAAAAAACACAAGAACCTGGCAGCTGCACACCAGCTTTTGCAAGGAATTGGCCGCCGAATTGGACCCCCCGCCCGCTCCGATGTCCGATCCTCCCTCCCTTCCTTCCCTGCCAGGAAAGCTATGCTACAGTCTTGTTGCATTATGTTGATCTTTCTGTTCGACATCCATCCACTCTCGGTCGTTGTCGACTGATTCTCCGAGTTTTTCAGCAAATTTCAGGTGGTTTTTGACATGCCGTGTGTGTGTGTGTGTGTGTGCATGATGGGCAGTTGCAAAGCCTCTCTGATGAAGTGCAGGTAAGGGAGGGACATGGATGGCAGTGCCACAGCCGTTGCACGCAGAGATATAATGATTGTGGCGACTCCACTAGACGAGCATGATGGATGGATGGATGGATGGATGATGAGCGTGTGTGGATCGGCACCTGGCGACCGTCCGTCCGTTCCGTTCCGTTGGTTGGAGGCCAATCATGTAACGGCATCTGTGCTTTGCTCGCTCGCTGCTTTAACCGAACTACCAAGCCATTAGCTGGTGTCGAATCGAATATTCAATGGAGACCGCGGGTCGTGCGTGGCCTGGGGATTGAAGCATGCAATGCAAGCATGGCATGGCGACGACGACTTTGCTTCGAGCTGAATGGTGCAAAATGGTTTTTGTTGCTTGACAGCAGAACGCGTCCGGTTTCAGGCATAGTTGTCAAAATCTGCAATTTTAGCATGTACATTTTTTTTTCTTTTTTGCGTTTTTTATGATAATTAAGGGATCTGACTGATTGCACGATCCTGATCAATGAAGTCTACGATTCTACGAGTTTTATGTTCCGGATCTTCTTACCTAAATCCCTCTGATTTGATTTTTGATAAGCTTGGATTCAGGGGCATGATCGCTGCAATTTCTGTCGCGTCCGGTGCGTTCGACCTCGGTGGTGGCAATAAACTACACCAGCCAGAAAGATTACAGGCCGGGCTCCCTATCTGGGATGCCAGGAGACCAGATCACCGATCCCGCAGGCCGGTGCCGGACGTGGCAATGGGGCGCGTGCCGAGGAGCGGGAACGCGCGACGCACCTGCGCGCGGGTGGAATCGCGTGCATTCTCTCGAGGTCGGCTGTTGCGGCGGGCCGCGGCATCAATCAGCTGGTGCATGCTCGGCGAGGCGACGACGGCGTATCGTATCGTATCGTCCGTCCGTCCGTCCGGTGGCAATGCATGGATGGGAATGGGATGGACCCAGAGGCCAGGGCAGAGCAGGCAGCGGTGCCGGTGCTTGATGGAGTCGTCGTACTTGCCGGTGGGTAGCTAGCCACGGCCAGGGCCAACCCGGTGGAGTCCAGTAGGCAGTAGTGCGTCTTTCCTTCCGGTCCTGCCTGCCAGATCAAAAGCAGGCGTACTCCAGCTTGCGGGTACGGGTACGGGGACCGGCGGATCGCGCCGCGCCGCCGGACACCGTGCGTGCATGATTGGGTGGAGTCAACGACTGCGCTGCGCCTGCGCCTGCGCCTGTGCTACTGCTGGTCTGCTGCCCCTCCCGGTGGTCGTGCGTTTGGGCAGCCTGCCGTGCCAACAAGGAAGCCCAGTCGAGAGAGACAGCCCGGACCCCACCGAGTGCGCGGGGCCTCCGCTTTGCCGAGAGCAATGGTACCGGCCCAAACGTTTCTCAAAAAAAAAAAAAAAGATACCGGGCCAAACGGCCTATGTTGAGCCTAGTACGTGGGAAAACTGTTGAAGACGGCTTATTACACCATGTTTGTATTTGTATATGCTGGAGACCTGGAGTATTAAAAAGGGACTGTGTAGAGAATAGTTTTTTTCTTTGATGAATTTTAAAAACACTACTTCATCTGTCCCTGAATACATCAAATTCTTAGGGTTATATTAAGTCAAACATTTTTTTAAGTTTGACGGGATTTATAGAAAAAAAGAACCAAGATTGATGAAATCAAATTAGTATCGTTAGGCACAACATAAAATATTTCTTATAATGTGCTCATTTGGTGTCAAAAACATTTGTGCTATTTTCTATTTGATCATAGAATTGTTTAGTTTAAGGTATGTAACTGATTTATTTAGGCGTTTTAGTGATACTATTATGGTTTTCAAAACTATAAACTTCTTGGTACAAAACCAAAGCATTTTACAAACTATAGTGTTTTTTCTAAAACTCCAAAAAAAAAACTTTGCATCCAAACGACGCCTACTAGCTAGTTGAATCCCCCATTGCCATAGGACCCAATGTTCTGATTCAAACCTGAATTTCGCAACTTATAATGCTATAAACAGGTTGGTCTTTGCTCATCAAGGCTTCCTGCTAAATTTGATCCTTGGATCATCGAATCTAGCCTCAACTCCAATGGTATGCAGTTGATGTGGTCTAGAAAGCACGCGTTTTTTGAGAAAATTTGGGTACCTAATAATGTTTTCCAGGTTACTCTATTTTACCAGTTCATTATCCCACAGATGGGTCTTTGCCCATAAAAAGTTTCCTGCTACCTTGATCCTTGGATCATCGAATTTGGTCCAGAAAGGACACGTTTTTGAGCAATTTCTCATCATAGAAATAAATATGTTTGAAACATCACAACTAATAAGGTTACAAATAGGCAACCAATAATGTTTTTCCAGGTTACCTATTTTACTAGTTCATTAGCCCACATATAATATTAATATATACTAGTCATTAATACATGGCATGCTGTCTTAGTTTATTTTAGGTTAATTTTGGACCAACCATGAAAAGGTCTGACCACTGCAAAAATAGCCAAACGGAGAGCGAGCGACACCCATGACAGATGGATCCTTCACCAGGTGTCAACTAGTAACAGCTGCCATGCCAAGTGCCAACTATTTGACAGGTTCTGTTTGCAAACATGGGGCTCTTCTGTTGCCCGGCTTTTTCTCATCTTGCTGCTGCCTTCTTCGTCTTCGTCTTCTCCCATCCCCTCCTCCTCCCACTGCGCCACAACACGCCATTCCTGGCCATTTCCTGCTTGCAAAGGTACGACGGTTTCTCCACCCCTCTTGGTTTTGAGACACGCAAACAAGACCATGATATGCTATTCCAATTCATTGTTCCTGTGGTTGAGAAAGCAGCCATGCATGAATTCACCGCATTAGGTTCCAGGTACGTTTGCTGTCGTCGTCCTTGGCTCGTCCAAGGCATCTAGTTCCATGGAGAATAGACCTTGGTTCATCTCTGATGCGTTGCCACATGCTATGTGATTTGAGTGTCTAGCTTTTCATTAGATTCATTCATCAATTTTCTTTTGCTCCCTCTTCATGTTTTATTTTTGCTGACATAACTAAAAGAATTTCCCTGCATATTTGTCATTGGAGAAAACTGTAAAAGATGTGGGTTTTTTTGTGAAAAAAAAAACTACTACAAAAGAAGAATTTGACTGCCTGCTTGTTCTGCTTTGTTTAACGGTTTTTTTTTTCATTTTGAGACGAGCTTTGTTTGACATAAACACATAGTTCCATAGTAAAAAAAAAACAACTTGCACTTGAGTTGAATGTTTTGACCGTGTTGTAATACAAATGGGAATGAGATCAAAATTGTTTTTTTTATGATAAAAAAAATGAGAAAACATCAATTGTCACCGCAACGTGGCAGGAGTGTTTGTCACAGAATGCAAACATGGCATACATGTTGTCTAAACATTTCAAGGTCAATCAGATACAAATCGGAGCTTTGGAAATATAAATCTCCCAAATCACGTCTTGTACCGGCAAAACAATTGACAAATCTCTCTGCTCTGTGTTGCGATGCAGCGGAAGCCGCCCATGGCCACGCGGCCGTCGCTGCGGTCGAGCGACGGCGCGCGCCCAAGAAGCAGGAGCGGGACCGGCACTGGCAGGCCCCCGTCGAGCCCACGCAGCTCCGACCCGTCGCGCCCGTCCGCCGCCGCCGCCACGGCGGCGGCGGCGGCGGCGTCCGACAAGCCGATGCCGTCCTTCCTCCGCCCCACCGTGAGCTCGTCGATGCACAGCTCCTCGTCGTCTTCCTCGCTGGCGTCGCCCTCCCCCTCTTCGTCGTCCTCCGCCACGGCCGCCGGTGCCGGCGGCTCCAAGGGCACTGCCGCCACGGCGAAGCGGTCTGCCGATAAGGCCCCGGCGCAGCCGGTGGGCGCGTCCCGGCCGATCACGCCCAAGGACAAGGCCCCCGCGCAGCCTGTGGGCGGGCCGCGGCCGATCACGCCCAAGAAGGACAAGGCCCCGGTGCAGCCTGTGAGCGCGCCGCGGCCGATCACGCCCAAGGACAAGGCCAAGGCCAAAGCGCCGGTGGCGGCGTCGACATCCTCGTCGCGGTGGGCCGCGGTGTCGCCGAGGCAGCTGATGCAGAGGGCGTCCAACGCGTTCAAGGCCAGCAGCAGGTCCCGCAGCAAGAAGAGCAAGGAGGAGGCGGCGACCTCGGCGTCCGGAAGCAAGGGCGGCGCTGGTGCCACCTCCGCCAGGGCCAAAGACCAGACGGCGAGAGCACAGCCCGTCGAGGAGCAGAGCCAGCAGCCGGAGACGCCCGCCGAGCCGTCGCCTGCCGTGACTCCCGTGGAAGTAGAGGATCCTGTGCTGTTGGACTCCGAAGCTGCTGACCAGAACGAACAGGACGTCCCGACGTCGCAGGAGGCTGTCAGTACTGACATCACGACCGTGCCGGTGAGGTATCACAAGGAGCAGGTCGGCGCAGGACAGCCGAAGGGAAAAGCGGAGGAGGAGGACGTCGCCGTGGAGGAGAAGATCATACAGGTGGAGGCTGAGGAGGTGAAGGCGGAGAAGCTGGAGCTGCATGAAGACAGGCCGCAGAGCAGCGAGGCTGTGCAGACAGAAACGGAGGCCCAGAAGCACGCAGATGATGGTTCGCCGGCCGTCGTTGGAGAAGAAGCCGCGGCGAAGGAGGCGGCAGCACATGAGGGAGAAGACGAGCCGACAACCAGCACGGTGGAAGAAAAGGTCATCGAGGAGAGCCAGCAAGCAGAGGTGACTGAGAACTCGGAGGCGAACGTGATCTCTGATGAACCAAAACAGGAAACCAGCGTGATCTCTGAAGAACCCAAGGAGGAAACGAGCGTGATGTCTGAAGAATCAAAGGAAGCAGCTGATCCCACGCCTTTGCAGAAGCACGAGGAGGTGGTCGACGAGTCAAAAGTGACTGCCGGATCGAGCGTGTCAGCTCCGACGACGCCACTTAGAGAAGCGGCCAACGACGACGACGACGACGTGGAGGCAGTGCCTAAACAGGTGAGCGCGTCGGAGCCCGTGACGCCGGTGGCAGAAGCCATCAGCAAGGGGAAGGAGGTGATGGATACGCAGCAGCAGAGCGCGTCGGCGCCGACGACGCCGGCGGGCGCGGCAAAGAAGAGCGCGCCATCGAAGCAGGCGACGATCCCCGAGGGGTCAGCGGCGTCGGCGCTGGCGTTCAAGGGGCGCAAGGTGAAGACGGCCATGGAGAAGCGGTCGGAGGAGGAGCAGCCGAAGAAGAAGGAGGTGGCGCGGAGCAACGACGTGATCGAGGAGGCCAAGAGGGAGCTGATGGAGAAGCGGAAGAGCAAGGTGAAGGCGCTGGTGGGGGCGTTCGAGACCGTCATGGACAGCCCCCGGGCGAGCTGATTTGAATTTTTGGAGGGAAGGCCGAGTTGTGGTTTGAATTTTGGCGGGGGTGTTTGGATTGTTGCTTTCTTGTTTGTTGGTCCATCGTTGCTTCTTGTGATCACTCGAACAAATGGAGATGTGTGTCATTGGCATATTGCTGATTTGATCATTCTTGATGAACCTGTTCTTTATGAGGAGAACATAGCAGTGTTTATTTGGTTTTAACCGATACAATATGTACGGTTTCTTCCTAAGATTTTGACATGTATAATGTAGTATGTGATTTAGCTTCTTCTACGGCAACCATTTGGAGGTTGCCTTGCCTAAACTACAGATCGAACGAGGCGAAGGCCTATGACTAAACTAAAGAGATTAGAGCATCTGCAGTCATGACCTTAGTGGAGATCTCAGACAATGCTTAAGGGCCGCCCATCAACTATTTGAAGGTGTGTGCTTGCATGCGGGCTAATTGCAACCGTGAATGGTTTTGGATTTAGAATCTATGCTAGACTCGCCTGGCATTCCTGCAAGTGGGTTTTCTACTCCCTCCATCCCAAATTGTAAGTCATTCCAAGAAACTTGGAGAGTCAAAGCATTTTCACGTTTGACTAAAATTATAGAGTGAAATACTAAGATTTGTAACGTAAAGTGAGTATACTATGAAAATATAATTAAAGAAGAATCTAATAATATTTAGTTGGTATCATAATAATAATTATTTTATCATTTAAATTTGGTCAAACTTTGAAAAAATTGACTCTCCAAGATTTTTGGAATGACTTACAATTTAGGATGGAGGGAGTATGTAGAAATAAATAAAAACAATGTTTCAGACTGAGAAAAAAAATTCTGGAGAGCAATGTCTCTTTTTAGACCCCTGTCCAACAGGTGGCAAGGAAATTAAAAATTTACAAGTGAGGCTGCGTTTTTATTTTAGAGTAAACTATTGAAAATTATTAGTAATGAGTTATTTTCCCTTTCCAATATTAATTGAAAAGGTTGGAAAACTATATTTTGGATTATTTTTTTGGCACTGTTGGAAATACTAGAGTTTGGAGATTAGTACTAATTACTAGTAGTAACAGTTGACAAGAAAAAAAAACAAAACAAATCCGCCAAGAACATGTTTGTCTTGCATACACTTTTTAGCTGTCAGAAGCTACTTTAACAGATTGTATACAGGAAAACAAAGTAGAACATCAGAAAAGATTGGAAAGATAACCACGTCCGATCCTTTCCAATCCGGAACAGCTAGAAAGCATCTGAGGTGATGGAACCTGAACGAAGCTGCAACCAGGCTTTAGCTGCTGAGCTCCAAGAAACGCCTGGCCATCGGGTGCTTGGCATCGGACAGCTCTGACGGCGCGAGCACCTCCACGATCTCGCCGGCGACGACGAGGCACACCAGGTCGGCGATCCGCTGGATCTGCTTCACGCTGTGGGAGACGATCACCGTGGTGAGCCCCCTCGTCTTCTTCAGCCGCACGATGGCCTCCTCGATGTTCTGTGTCGAGATCGGGTCCAGCGCGCTCGTCGGCTCATCCAGCAGGAGCACCTGCAGCAACCGATCCGATCGATGTCAGCAAGCCGGCCATGGTGGAGGACATCGTCAGGAAGACGAAGCATGCATGAGAGGCGACGGTGCACGTGCCTCGGGGTCGTTGGCGAGGGTCCGTGCCAAGGCGACGCGCTGTGCCTGTCCGACCGACAGCTCGGACGCCGGCTTGGAGCACAGAGCAGGGTCCAGATCGGCCAGGCTCAGCAGGTTCTTCACTTCGGCTTCAGTGAGCTTCTTGCCGCGCAACTGTGGCCCATATCGTACGTTGTCAGCCACGGTTCCTGCCAAAAGCACGCAGAAAAAAAATCAGAAAAATCAGCTTCGAAGAGGCCACTGATAGAGCTGACTTTGTTTCAACTCCTTGCTCACACACACAGTCAAATTTTTTAGTCTGTTGAGGCTGATTGTTTTAAGGGCAATCAGCACATGACTCTTTTTTTATCCTTAGATCTGAAAAATGATGGATTCAGGTCAATTCTCTCTCTTTCACCCTTACATATTTGTTCTTCTTCCTCGGCGCGCACCATCCTGACCTATCCTCGATAGCACAACTCATCCTCGATAGCACAACTCACCCTCGCTGCCCCACCCAGTTCTGACGGACCCTCCCCCTCTTCCGCAACCGCTGGATCTGCCGCTATCCAACACGATCTGACGCTAAATCATCTATTATGCCACTTTCACATCTTTTATCTCTAGTTGAGCTCTTCCATTGCCACCGTCTAGCTCCTACAGTGCATTAACACCTACAACCATCATCAACCTAACTTGTGGCTTTGTCGGGCTATCACCATGACACCTCTGCTCTTGCCCCCACCCAACCTCCTTCCCCCACTACCCGGTCGACAGCTTCACACCACACCAAATCCGCCACCACCATCGGGCTAGTGACCTCCCCCGATGATCCCTCTAAGCTGAATAGACTTAGGTAAGCCCTCGAACCCTGAATCCTAAACCCACATTGTAGTCTTCTTAACGTTCGAGAAGAAGGACATAGTGCCATCCTTAGATTGGACAGAAAAATTCAAGTGAGAGGAAGCTTTGAATCAGTCAACTAAATTTTATCTTTACTCAAAATTTAAGAGACATGGTGAAAAAATATATTCTAAAAAAAATAAACGAAATTCAGAAACATCAGACCATTCATTCAGTGGATTGTAAACATCAGCAACAACAGTCATTGAATCTTTTATGTTTACTAAAAAGTTATGGCATGATGTGCCTAATTAATCTCGCCACACATAACCTTACTGAAATTGCTGCACCTACATAAAGCATGGCATAAAATGGAAATAACACTTGTGCAAGGTCTGACAAAAAATCGAGTCAACGACGTGTGTGGTAGGTTACTAGCAAAGTGTGGCGTAATGTAGTTGCAGATAATATATCAAACAACTACCTCGCAAGTTATATGACGTGACTAACATGTGATGTAGCAATAAAGTTAGCCGCAAACCAAACATGTTGTAACCACTTGTGCCACTGTGAATGTAAAGTAGCCTCTAAATCTATATATAACTTACCCACCTCCATCATTAAACGCGACTAGACATTGGTCCATTTAAATTGTACCCAGATCTTGCTTTGTCAATTGAAGTTTGTGACGATTTCACAAAGTTAATTGCTTTTGCTGTCTCTTCGTTAAGCAATCGATTGTTTGCTAGGCTAGCCTTGGTTAATGCTATGGCACAATTTACCGTTGTATATATATATTTGAAAGAGACAAACCTACCTTACATCCTGGCAATACACTAGACCAGATCTTCAGCAATCCTAAAATATTTCGTGCTCTATCAAAACTACAAGTTGGTTCTCTATTGATAAACTAGTTGTGTACTAGTACTATCAAAGTTTTTTTAAAAAAAAGTGAATGGCATCCCACTTAAATTTTTCAACGGTTGGAGCTTTCTTTAAAGGTTAGCTGGTTCGCCATCATCACGCATCCTCTGTCAACTGAAGGATGGTTATTATTTGTGCATCTCAGGATGTAGAAGCCAAGCACTACTGCACGTCTGCACTAATGTGAAATGAAAAGAAAATCGTGGTGTGCTCATAGTGATGGCACATATATAGTTTATTTATCATGCACGTCCATGTTATCTGAGTACAGAACGGTACGGTGCTTATCACCGGGGACTCGTTGACCTTTTCAATCCAGAAATGTCAGCTTGTGTAGCTTATCACAGTTGGACACTTCCATGTGCTTAGCAAATGCCAAATTGTGATATTTTTTTCCCTAGTATTATTATATGCATTATGCAGGCAATTAACCGATCGAACCTTGTGTTCTAGTTCCATCAATCAATTGATCGATTTGATCGAGCATTGGCAACATGAACAAACTGATTCCGAGTTTTATCCCTGTTTCTCTATGCAGTATATAAAAAAAATACGAGCTTTATTCAACTTTGTCGATGTACGTACCGTCGAACATGGCGGGGGTCTGGAAGAGCATGCCGACCTTGCGGCGCAGGGTGAGGACGTCGATGGCGCAGATGTCGGCGCCGTCGAGGAGCACGGCGCCGGGCGCGGGCTCCCAGAGGCGGTTGAGCGCGCGGAGCAGCGTGGACTTGCCGCTGCCGCTGGGCCCGATGACGCCCATGACGACCCCGCGCGGCACGTCCAGGTGGACGCCCCGGAGGATCTCCTCGCCGGTGGCGGCGTCGGCGGACTCGGCGCGGCGCCGCAGCCCGCGCACCCGTATCTTGGGCTCCGCCGCCGCCGCCGCCGCGCCGCCGTCCACGTCCAGCAGGTGCTCCCGGAGATCATCTGCCCATGTCGTCGAATCATGTCATGCACGGATCGGACCTGCAGGTAAATGGTAACAATGGCCTGCCTGATCGATCGACCAGTACGTTGAGCTTGGTTGTTTCTCACCTGACGAAGCTGAGCCCATTATTGGCGGCGGCGGCGGCGGAGGAGGCGTCCGGAGCTGCTAGCAGCGAGTAGAGAGAGTGGACTCTCGGTGGAGGGAAAGGTGTGTGGAGGGAGATGGGGGGTGCCGATCCTGCGTCCCCGTCTCCGTGTGACCTGTGATGTGGTGCTTCGGCTTTTTGGAGCGCAGGCGCAAGATGGACGGATGGGTTCTTTTCGCGGGGGCTTCAACTTGTCTTGATACTAGTAAAAAAAAACTTGTCTTGTTTAGTCGTGAAAAGATTTTGGATTTTAATATTATAGTATTTTTGTTTGTATTTGACAATTATTTTTGTTTGTATTTGTCAATTATTGTTCAATTATAGACTAACTAGATTTAAAAGATTCGTTTCGTAAATTGTAGATAGACTGTGTAATTAGTTTTTTATTTTTATCTATATTTAATACTTTATGTATGTGCCATAAGATTTAATGTGACGAAAATCTTAAAAAGTTTTTTGAATTTCATGGTAAACTAATCAAGACCATGTGGTGCGTCAGTGCGTGTGTGCGTTGCCCTTGCGTGGCATTTGGTGGCGGCCGGAAGAGCGGTGGCATTCGGTGGCGGCCCGCATTCGGTGGCATACTGGTCCTGCGCATGCCATGGCACACAGAGCGTATCGGTGTGTCATTCTAGACTTTTTTTTCCTCCTAAAATAATATTCTGCTAGTACTCAAATTGGGTGGTTCTAGATCTTTCCTGTCCAATTCACCTATACGGGGAACCGATTGCCGAGCACTTAGCTGCATGTCGCTCTAAATCTCCTCAGCCGTTCGATTGCGTGATTAATGCTCTAGAATTAATCCTCACCTATCTACTGCCCTAGTAAAAAAAAATCTTCCTCCTCTCTTTCTCTTCGTCTCTTCTCTTCTCCTCCCACTCTTTTCCTCCCGACTTCTGCAGAAGCACACGGCAACGCCACTGGCCCATGGCCTCTCCCTCTTCTGTCTCATCTCTCTCATTCCTCACTCCTCTCCCTCTGCCAGCGCGTGGGCACGAGGCAAGCTAGGGCATAGGTGGCGCTCCAGGTACGTCGCCTCTCTCCCTCTCCCGATGTGGCGCAGCACCGGCAAGCGGACTCACTAAATAGCGAACGTTCATTAGATTTGAATCTGGCGAACGATCAGACAGCCCCCACGACTTTTCTTTTTTGACAAAAAAAGAAATCCCGCAATTTTCTATTTTTGGAAAGTTTTCTATTTTAGGTCAAAAAATCGCTACTTTTCTTTTTTGAATAATTGTACTCACAACTTTTACGTAAAATTTATGGAACAAACTTTTACGTATAACTTATATACATGACTTTAATATATACCTTCACTGTGACAAAGTTACACACATAACTTATACATATAACTTACTACATGATAAAGTTATACGAACAACTTTTATCTATAATATTTTATGAAACAAGTTTATCAATATAATTTATGACAAGACAATTTAGCGAACGTTCAAAAAAGTTACAATTAAAACTTAAGCATATAATTTAATTAAACCAATTTTAACATATAAGTTAATAACTGCAAGTTAAGCACAAAATATAATAAATCAAACAGTTTTGCAAAAAGTTAGACATAAAAGATAATAATTATAAGTTAATATCTACTAGTTACATGTAGAAAGTTAGATATAAAAGTTGTGTACAAAAAGTTAGATATAAAAGTTACGTGCAGAAAGTTAATAATTATAAAATTTACATCTAGTATTTTAAAATAAATGTTTTATTTTTATATGACATCAGCGGTGGTTATGGAAAAACATGCTAGAAGAGGAGGTAGTTTGAACCTTTGTTACATCAAATCTAAGTGAACGATCGCCCAAATAAAATAAGGGTTGACAACATATATAAAAAGAAAAAATTGATAGACTTATATAAAAAATAAAAAGAGAAAAAAAAAAGGCAAAAGAAAAATTAAAAAATGTTTTATAACTTTTGTGCTTCAAAGTGTTGGCATAAGTTGTAAGTTATATGGTAGAAGTCATATGGTGATAAGTTTTGCAAAGTGTTATACCAAGTTGTTAGTATAATTTATAGAAATAAGTTATATTCTATAACATATATGTATAACTTAGTCACCTTCTAAAAATGAAAAGTTGCGGAAATTATCATTTCTAAATAAGGAAAGTTGCGGGAGTAGCTGATGATTCGCTGGATTCGTTATTGGTGAACGACCGTGGAATTGGATTTGTGACCGGCAAGCGGAGCCCCCACGGTGGCGCGACGACGAGGCGACGCGTCGTCAGTGCAAGCAGCCGCCACCCAGGAGATAGTCCCGGTGTGGCCACACATCACGAGTTCCAATGGCAGCACAATCGGCACAAAAAGCAGAAGCACTACCTAGAGGTTGTCCTGATCTCCTCCGTTCACCATAGGGTTTGCCGTTGTTCTGGTACTAAGGTACTCCAATTTCACTTATTTGCAGTCCGCATTTGATTTATTTTTTCAAGTCATGACAGCTACTATATGAGCTAAGCCTAATAGAATCAATGAGATACACTAATTCTTTTTTTTAGCACTAGATCTACAAACACGCTTAGAATGGAATATATCTCTAAATAGGTCCTCAATTTCTCGTGCTATGTAATTTTGCTATTACACTTTCTATGTTAACCATAGTTATTTTCTATACCAAGATCCTTCGAGGTGTGGTACCTATAATTTTTGTATCTCTATATTATTGAAAAAATATATTTGCAGATTATGTTTAGTCTATTAAGAGGAAAAAGGAATAGTGTCCTACTCCCATATCTCAGTTTAAATTATTTACCAGTAAAATTAAAAGTTTTAACCTTTTTGTTTAGATCACCGGTGTTCTGATGGTGTTTGAGTGATTTTATAACTTTTTCACATCAGGTCAAATGGTACCTTTAGTAGGATACTATATTAATGAAACAAATTGATTGCAGTATATACATTTTCATGCTGTATTGCTATACATCAATGAATTTTTTTTTCTTTTATGAATTGTCAGTGAAGGTAAAGAGTTATTGCAGGAGGGCGCTCAGTCAGGCTCGCTCCGGTTGCTTGCGGCCGCACGCTCTTCCCGACCGAATTGCGTCGTGGTGTGCCGCGTGCCTCTGAGTTTTGGCCCGGAGGCCAAAAGGCCCGCCCAAAACAGTAGCGCTACTATATTGGGATTTAAGCCTCTACTAAGGTAAGGTACAAGACTAGTTGGGTCCTATTAATAAGAACTGAGCTTCCTATGTGGGCTAGGAAGCTCACTGTCTTCATAGATGGCCTGATTCTTCCCCTCTCCAAAAAAAGGTGAAAAAAAAACAATGGCCTGAATTGGCTCAAAATAGTTTGCACTGACCGTTTACTGGCTGCCTCCATGATTATGGATCAGCAGCAGTATCAATCAGCAGTTAGTTCTTTGCTTTCACGCCCAGGTACCTCTGTCTGCTAGGCAGCTCTTTTTAGGCTATCGATTTCAGTGGCTTGATCGTCAAGATCATCGCTGCCTGACACTGAGAGGTGCAGCTGGTTTCACGAATGTTGAGGCCAACAGGTTGCTTGTTTACCCACCGATGCTCCAACGACGCAGGTGCATGTGGCGCCGAAGATCGATTGCGGGCCTGTTTAGATTGGGGATGAAAATTTTTTGGGTGTCACATCGGATGTGTCGGAAGGATGTCGGGAGGGGTTTTTAGAAACTAATTAAAAAACAAATTACATAGCTCGTCAGGAAACTGCAAGACAAATTTATTAAGCATAATTAATCTGTCATTAGCATATGTGGGTTACTGTAGCACTTAAGGCTAATCATGGAGTAACTAGGCTTAAAAGATTCGTCTCGCGATTCTTAACTAAACTATGTAATTAGTTTATTTTTTTATCTACATTTAATGTTTCATGCATGTGTCCAAAGATTTGATGGGATGGATGAAAAATTTTTGGGTGGTGAACTAAACGGGCCTGGGATAAAATTTTTTTGGGTGTCACATCGAATGTGTCGGAAGGATGTCGGGATGGGTTTTTAGAAACTAATAAAAAAACAAATTACATAACTCGTCAGGAAACTGCAAGACAAATTTATTAAGCATAATTAATCTGTCATTAGCATATGTGGGTTACTGTAGCACTTAAGGCTAATCATGGAGTAACTAGGCTTAAAAGATTTGTCTCGCGATTCTCAACTAAACTGTGTAATTAGTTTATTTTTTTATCTATATTTAATGTTTCATGCATGTGTCCAAAGATTCGATGTGATGGATGAAAAATTTTTAGATAGGGAACTAAGAGAATCATGCATGTTTGAATGAATGTCACCGGCCAACCAACAAACAGCTGCCAATAACTTTGTGGCGCTACTACAACTGTACGTAACCAAAGCAGGCTCATTGAATTCAGATGTAAAACTTTGGAGATTTTATATTTGGTTGCGAAATTTTTTGCAAAATGATTACTTTAGCATTTTCGTTTAGATTCGGTAATTATTATTCAATCACTTACTAACTAGGTTTAAAAAATTTATCTCGTAAATTATAGATAAACTATATAATTAATTATTTTTTGGCTATATTTAATATTTCTTGCATGTGACGTAAAGATCAATATGCCAGAGAATCTTGATCATTCTGTAAAATGGCCCAAGAACTAAACAGGGCCTCTGTTATTGCACAGATCGTTTGCTACAGTTAGCCATCTCCTGCCTTCACTTCGATAGTTAGGGCCTGTTTAGATTGGCAATGAAAATTATTTAGGTGTCACATCGAATATGTCGGAAGGATGTCGGGAGGGTTTTTTAGAAACTAATAAAAAAACAAATTATATAGCTCGTCAGGAAACTTCAAGACAAATTTATTAAGCATAATTAATATGTCATTAGCATATGTGGGTTACTGTAGCACTTAAGGCTAATCATGGAGTAACTAGGCTTAAAAGATTCGTCTCGCGATTCTCAACTAAACTGTGTAATTAGTTTATTTTTTTATCTATATTTAATGTTTCATGCATGTGTCCAAAGATTCGATGAGATGGATGAAAAAAATTTAGGTGGGAAACTAAACAGGGCCTTAGTACTAGTATTGACGTAACAAAAAATCTTTTTAAAAGAGAATTCACTACAATTGTTTTATCACGTCGGTGTTACAGCTACTACTCGTAGTCGTAGCTCTCATCACTCACCGATTTCAGAAGAAATATAGCTGGCAACCAATGAAACAATGATGCGTCACTTGTTGACTACAGACCATTGAATGAACACGCGCCATGTTTCCCTAGCCTAAACCTACATACACTACTCAATGTGTTCGTTCGTACTACACGTGCGTGCGTGGCGTCAAAGTTGGGAGCAATGTGCCTGCCTCAGACTTCCGAGATGGCACTGCAGAATATCATGTGTTGAGTGGCGACGGTGGTTCTGAAAATCATGCTGCGTCCGACAAGTTCCGAACAAAAAATCAGTTCATGTCAGCCAGAAACTAATCGATGGATGTCCGTAGTAGTTAAACTGGGGTTACGTAGTAACGTAGGGGATGACGAAGGCAAGCAGCACATGAACTGAACGATCGAGATTGCATCTCTTCGAGTACTGTAATGACGAAACAGAGTTCGGACAGCACAGTAGCATTATGTATATCCCCCGGTGCTTTGTCGTCTGATTCAGACTGAAACTACGGCTCCCGGCTCCATCATCATCAGACATCACACGTCGCTTCATTCGTGCTACTAGCACGGACGAATTATTGACATGATTTGAAACCGACGGGGTCTGGAGGATTGGATCCCTATTGGGCGGTCAATGCCGTGGCGGCCCGTTCGCCGAGCTGGCGTCACTCTAAACACTGCAGCACGTACTGTACCTCCCTGGCACGACGGCGTAACAGTGCCGCTAATCACGTCGCGAATCTCACCTAGCTTCCTTCCCTGCATTATGCGATGCTCGACGTCTTGCTCATTGCTGAGCCATGCTGTATTGCTGTGTGTCACTCATGCATGCGACTATGCGAGCTCACCTCATCACCTGCAGTACAACGCTGCGCACGCATTGGCATTGCAACTGAGTGGGCCGGTGGGGTGGGCCGGCCGGCCGGGCTGGCGGCTGATGAGCCTGGGCATGCGTGCCCACCTCGGAACGTCGCCGTCGGTGGTCCTCCGCGTCGCCATCGATCGGTCAGAGAGTCAGAGAGAGAGAGAGAGAGAGAGAGAGAGAGAGAGAGAGAGAGAGAGCGCCTCAACCTCAAGTCCTCAACCATCCCGTCGCCAGATTGACGACGAAAACGACGCGTGTCGGTCTACTAGCCAAACCCCGGTCGTTGAAACTTGAAAGGAACTTGCATGCATGGGAGCACTGGGACGTGATACATTACATGCTACTGTCGGTCCTACCACCACCACCACCCACGGCAGTACTGCCATATTCAGCTTTAATTTAGAGTTAGATTTATTATAAAATATATTTCTATAAAATATATTCATTTTATGTTATATATATTGATGTTTTTTTATAAAATTGATTAAACTTTAAAAAAAATTACATAGATTTTAGGAATTCAGATTTCAGAGACAGAAGGAGTACAAGCTTGCAAATACTGTGCTGTGCTGGGTGAGACAGTAAGTTAAGGTGTGAATGGTGATAGGCCGTATGAACCTTCTCCAAGATTGACATGGGAACAGACATACTAGACCCGCTAGGTTTTATATAGACCCAAATTCGTAGGATTTAAAATATGACTGTTACTAGTGTTTCGTGTTAAAACTCATCATGTCCATACGGGTTATGTGTATCTATTGGGCCTCCGCTGCAGTATGATTAGATGGAGGAGGGGGAGTAAGCTAGGTTTAAATTTTGGATGAGCATGCATGTTAACTTGTTTTACATACAGCCACTGAATAGAGACATGTCTATCAAAACAGTGAGGCATTGTTGGCAGATATGAGTGAGTTCATATGATAGATCATGTTTTCAATCTCTATGGTTCTACGAGTTTGAGTAGTACACTCTCCGACGCCGCTCGCAAACATGTTGGATCAAGCTTTTTTATCCATTAACAAACTCACATATAACACGATAAAAAGCCTACCAGGTTTTTGGCTTTACCCATGTTTGATCAGTCCCCGATCCCAGGGCTGTTTTGCCAACCGTCTACATGAACGAAATTGAACTTCATTGCGGGAAATTTGGATTTCATCAGGGAGGAAATGGCGAGGCCGAGGGTGCTAGCTTGGCTGGGATAGGAATTAGGAAGTTTCGTTGTGAAGTACCCGTTGCCGTCTCTCTGCTCCACGGTCCCCGTTCTGACCTGTAACGGTACCAAACAAAACAGGGTGGAGTACATTCGACACAAAACAAAGGAAAAATATCGGTGCGCGCACGAACGAACGACGGAACGAGCACATCGTACGGCGACGCAGAACGGGATTGATTGCATGTCACGAGAATCATGTCGGCAGCACTAGCAGTAGCAGTCCAGCGCCGTGTACTAGCAGTAGGAGTAGCAGAATGTATAGTGGTTCCTGCGAGGCCTGGGTTCGTGGTTTCCCTGTCCCAGAAAGCGGCATCGTTGCTTTTCGAAAAGCCGCCCGCTAGTGGTATGTGGCCGCTTCTTGGGATACCGTATCGGAGCCGCGATCATGAGGGCGTGTCACGAGGACGGCAGCCGTGTCGGGACCGTGTCCGAGCCCACGACCAAAAAAGCGGAGCGGCCGAGAATGGAGAGGTCCAGCCGTGGCCGGACTTGGCCACCGGAGAGCTGAGATCCCGCCTGCCGCGTCGATGCCTGCCGGTTCTGTTCGCAAGACGCACCGCACCGCGTGTCACGAGGGGAGTCATGGATGCGGAGCTCGCGACTACGCTCTGGCGTCCTGGTCCGGGCGGCGAGTGAGGCCAAAAAGGGAAGGCGCCTGCCACGCCCACGGTGGGATCATGGGCGTACACGTCCCTGCTGCTGCAGGGTGCAGCAGTGCAGGCTCACGGCTACAGAAACCGCAGCGAGACATACGGAGTACGTACTCCGTATACTAGAACGTACGCCCGGGCACAGTACAACGCACGACGGGGATCAGTGATCCCCAGACCCACAGCCACAGGCCACACAGGCTACGGCGCCCCACCGAGAGAGAGCTCGAGCTGCGCCATGTACAGCGAACTGATCGCGGCCGTGTCAGGCTCGCCCACGCACGCACAGAGGGGCAGGCAGGCAGGCGCTGAAAAGGGCGAGAAATTTCCCTTCAATGCGGCAGGGGAGAGGCAGCAGAAGTGCACAAGGCAAAATTTAACGCGAGAACGTGCGCGCGCGGGCCACGCCACACGACGGCAGCAGCAAGCAATCATGGTCGTCGTCCCGCGGGAGTATTCGAAGCGGCGCACCCGTGTGTGATACGGTGACATAGCCGTTGGGGGCCGGCCGTGGCACGGGCACGGCGGCATGGGATGGGGGACAGGCGGTGGGTGACTGATGCGCGGCACGGAGAGCACGAGGCCACGACGGCGTGCGGCCGGCGCAGGAGGCAAGCGTGCGGCCGCCGAACGCTCCGCCCACGCCGCGGGTACGTACGTACGTTACCATCTGCTCGCTAGACAACGCCGGAAGGAACAAAAGCGAGATGCCTGCTGGTGGTGCAGTTGCGCTGCTTGACATGCTCATGTGCTCGCACGCATGCCATGCAGCTCGTTGGCCAAGTCACCTACACATTGTAGTAGTACAGTAGTAGTACACCAAAAGGCCGAGGCACTTTTCTTCCTCCTCATGCACAGCGAGACAAAAGAACTTTTTCGCAGGCAGCAGTACAACTACACAAAGCACGCTTCAGCTTTCGTATGGTTCCCTAACCCCCGACCCGGCCGACGCAAGGCGCCAATTCCTCACCTGCGCAAGCGCAGCCGCACGCACGCACGGGACACGGCCACAGGCGCACGGCACGGCACACAGCGGCACAGCGCTCGACCGATCGCCGCGCCTCCCGTCCGGCCCGGCCGCAGGGGATCCGCGGCGCGGCCAAGCCTCGATGCCCGCGGCGGCATCTGCGGGGCGGGACGAGCGGGACGCAGCCAATCCGCGCCGCACGTACACTACCAGCCAGCAGGACCAACACATCCCGCCTCGAGATTCCCGCGAAAGCGACATCCCTTCCGCGCCTCCTCCTCGCTCTCCGGCGCGGCTTCCGAGGCCGGCCGGCGTGGCCCCGGACGAAAGTAGGGAGGGCCCCTCCCCGCCAATACATAATTCCCACGCTGCCCATCACGTGACGCGCCGGCGACCACGGAGAGCGGCCAGCCGCCCCGCCCCGCCGCTTTACTGATCTGTGCAATTGCGTGGCATCTGGCATGAACGACGTCGACGGCGGAAAAACTTTCTTCTCCCGGCTGCAACGTGGGGTCCCGAGCCACGCAGGCCTAGGCGATAGGGCCGTTACGCCCGGGCGTGGCCCCACGCGGCGCCCACCAGCTCGACCCGGGCCACCGCCGTGCGCCACCGCCAGCGGCTCGTGGCTCGCCCTCGCACGCGCCGGCGCGGATGGGCGGGAGGCGGCGTACCCCGGCCGCCAGCTCCGACAGGCTCCGCACGCCGATGGCGCTCCTGGCGTTACCGCCGGAGTTGACGACGGCCGCGGAGCAGGAGTAGCGGCCGGCCTCCGTGACGAGGAACTCGGCGCGGACGAACATGAGGTCGGACGGACGCAGGTCGCTCCAACGCTGCTGCGCCGCGGGCGCTGTCTCGCCCTCGCAACCGCCCGCGGTGCTCACCAGGATGCGGTGCCCGAACCGCCGGTCGAGCGCCACCGGGTCAGGTTCCGCCACCATGGCCGCCGGCTCCACCAGCAGAACCCGGTCCTTGCGCGCCTTGGCGGCGCCGTCGAAGCACCCGACCGCGACGCCGCCGTCGGCCGAACGTCGCGAGGCCGGGCCGACGCGCCCGGGCGCGCGCACGGAACCCGTCGAGTGCCGGCCAGAGATCCTCCGCCCAGACTGCACGGGCGTTGGAGCTGGAGCAGGAGGCGGAGCCGGAGCTGACTCTTTGGCCGCCGCCACCTTCGTCTCTGGCGGGTCAGGGGGTCCCGTGGTAGACGGCTTGGGCGGCTCCGGGAGGAGGAGGACATCCTCCGGGTCGACGCGAGAGCGGCAGAGCGGGCAGGTGGAGTGCGCGTCGAGCCAGGTGTCGACGCACTCGACGTGGAATCCGTGGCGGCACTTGGGCAGCAGCCGGAGAGCCTCGGTGGGCTCGAACCGGCCAAGGCAGACGGCGCACTCGAGTCCTTCCTTCTGCCCACGCAGCGCGCCGAAGCGGAACACGGGCAGGGACTCGACGACGGCGCGGTCGACGCCGGAGTTCCTCCGGTCCCCGCCGCCCGCGCCACCGGCGCCAGAGGACCCGGAGCCGCCGGCGCTCCCGTAGGGCCCCGACGACTCCGCGGCGCTGCGCTTGCAGTGCTTGGCGTAGAGCAGGAGGAGGAACGTGATGGAGAAGACGCTGGTGAGGATGCCGACCACGACGGCCACCCCGGGACGGAACGGCGTGGCCGAGGACGGCGGCGGCGGCGACGGCAGCGGCGACTCGATCGCGCCGTCGTAGTCCGACAGCAGGAGCCGCCGCGTCCGCTCCATCGCCTCCTCCTCCTCTCGCAGCGCAGGCCCGGCTAAGGCGAAGCTTCGCTGGCGATGACCGATCGAGGTCGAGGCGGGAGCCAGTGAGCCGCACGCGGTGTTGCTGCCGGGTGTGGGTCGCGCTGCCGGTGGCCGCTGCTGCCACCACAAGCGTTCACGATTTGTAATCAAGCGGTAGTAGGGGTAATAATAGCGGTGGAGACTCGTAGAGTGGAGCGGCAGCAGGCTACTCCTAGGCTATAGGCTAGCTCTTCCAGCAGTGGGGGCGGTGAGCCGATCTCCCGGCGATGGGGCCTCGTGGCGAGGAGATGAGGCAGTGGGGGGCCTGGGAGAGTGGACCCACGTCAGCTGCGCTGCTCCGCCGGTGAAGCCACCCGCGTGCGGCTTGTCGCCGAGGGAGATGAGATGAGAGTGGCATCAGTACAGTACAGTACAGTACACAGGGGCACTGACAGTTTAGTTGTGGCACTGTGGGGCCATGTGTCAGACGAGGAACGCAGTTTGGTTGTTTGTTTGTTTATTTATTTATTTATATTTTTGTCTAAAGAAAGGCGAGAATCGCAGCATGGCTGCATGGGTTGGCGAGCAGAGACAGAGACCCCTGTTTCAAGCGAGTAATCTACTCCTGCTTGTGCTTAGCACGCATTTAAGAAGGATGGGGTGGGAGATTACTGTTCTGGACATCCCATCAATACAAATCGCTTGTGGGCAAGATGGGAACCCCACCACCTTTTTAAAATTTGGCTGGCAACATGGACATGGCGCCTGAGATCGGACGGAGCTCGTGCGCGCGGCCGCAACGCAGCCGAGGGAATGAATGAATGCCCCCGTCCCACAAAAAAAAGATCAGAGCAGAGAGCAGAGCGTGGGCGTGTGCTGGCTCGTGTGGTGGGCGCGATTAGCGCCCAGCCGCAGACACTGCTTCGGCGGGCAGCCACGGCCCGGCCCGGCCCCGCTTGGCAGTCATGGCAGGCGAGCGAGACGGTGATGGTGGCAGTGTGGGCGCGGGTATCCGTCCCGTGCCGTTCTGTTCCGTTCCGCCGGGCGCGGGTATCCGACACGTGAGCCTGCCCTTCCTCTGCTCTCGCATTTTGAATGTTTGCTGCCAAAAAATAATAATAATAATAATTTTCAGAGGGCGCCTCGTCCGGTCCGGCCTTCGTCGTTCGTCCCATGGAGCGGCAGGCAGGCCGCAGCCCAGAGCCAGGATCGGCAGCAGGACCAGTGCTGCACTTTCCGTTTCAGGGACTGCTGGTACTGGATGCCCCGCCGTTTTCAAGGGTGCAAGGTAAAAATCAATTCGTGCCCTCCAAACGGTGAGAGGTTTGGGTACGCTCTGCACTTGAAGATCAGAGGTGTGTTTTCAGCTGAGACCTTGATTTCGTTCGGGGCTTGGTGTGCCTTGGGCAAGCATGCTCATTGTTCGCTTTGCTGCCCTGCTCTCATGTCGTCCGGCGAGTGGAATTGTGGAAAAGGAGGAGAGCGGTACCGGTACGGTACGGAGCGGCGAGCGCCGCGCTCTGCCCGGCCGGGGACGGGACAGCGGTGGCTCCAGTAGATCTGGATGCGCCGGCACTGTGCAAGTACACGCCAATGATAGCCCACCATGGCCACTTGCTCACTGCTCATGCACTCTGCTCACCGTCCGTCGTCTGTCCGTGCCCCTGTTTCTCGCGCCTCTGTCGTCGATCCTCCTTGGGCCACACCCACACCAAACCAAACTCGCCATCGACCGGCCGGCTTCGGCTTCTTCTTCACCCGCGCGCGGCTAGCTAGTGAAACACCGGAACCCTACCTGATGGCTCGTGGCTGATTCCTGACGCCTGGACTGGGTGCGTGCTCATTGCTCGACAACAGTTACCGCCGCTGTGGTGCAATAGTTTCACGCCCGGCCGGATTCCGTACAGCTCGGCGGCGCGGCATGCACACACACTTAGGCCCGGCCGGCGCGGCGGGCGACATAAGTCTGTTCGGCGCGCGACGTACACTGCGCGTGCTGTACGAGTACGCTAGCTGTAACTGGAGAGAGTTTACCTTACCGCATGCGTCGACGACGAACGAGAGCTAAGCTAGCTAGCTAGCTTTGGCCTGATGCTGCTGCCGCAACTGGACACGGTGTACCCTACCGGCGGCTGGCCGGCGTCTGGAGCTAGCTGCATGCGGGCCGGGGGAAGATGATGATCGATCCAGCAGCCTGGTGGCGGCACTGCGGCAGCGCGTGTGAGGATGTATTGGTGGGACGACGGTGATGGCCGGAACAGTTGAGCGGCTTGTCGCCGAGCGCCGAGAGAGAGGAAGAGCGCACGTTGCGTATATGTGCATATATGTGTGCGTGGTGGAACGGGCAGGTAACGTCGCGATCCTAGCTGCAGAGCTAGTGTAGACGTTCACTGTTGGCTCTGACGACGACACACCTTGGTGCAGGGCGTCCCATGTAGGACACTGGGTTGGTAGACGACGACGCGTGGGCCGGGAGAAGCCGACATGGTTGATGGTTGTGCCGAATCTACTGACGTCGTCTCCTCTCCTTGTTGTTGAGCTTCGGCAATTGCTGCTGCCATGGTTATTGTTGGTCGCTCCCAGTCCCAGACTCGCAGTTAAACCCAAAGCTTCAGTTTCGACCCCCATATGGCCATATGGGAAGGGAAGAAGGACCTCTTTGACATGTTTGGGCGAGCCTACACGAAGCCCACAGCCCACCCGACGTCTTGTGATTCTTTGGGCCCAGCCGTCGCCGTTAAGGGGCACTACCCTACGCAAAGTTGGCCCAGGTCACATGGTGATGGTGGAGGCTTCTTGAGCGGCCTGGAGCTCAAAGGGAAATAGTGAGGCGGCCTTCCTTGTCCAACGCATTCTTCAGGCCCACTATGCTGCCTGCGATCCCTACTTTGCTAGACACACGGGGCAAAGCGTCTAGTCAACAATTTTTCTCTCCACAAATGCTGTTTGCGGCAAATGTAGCCTTCATAATGGACCGGACTGTGGCCCAATGCCATCCTCCTCTAGAGTCCTGGTGCACCAAATCGGTTTTGCATCTGCTCTAAAAAAAACTGTGTTGCAAGCAAAAAAAAAACTATGTTGCTCAAAAAAAGCAAAAAAAAAAAAGGGTGCAGTAACTGGTAATCTGGAGAAAACGAATAAGATATGCTTTTGTATTTTTATTATTATATTATATATACGGTACCACTAGTATTTTGGATAAGGCTTGTTGTTTCTCTTTGTGTTGCAGCACAGTTGACAAGTGGATTCTGTACTTCAAATAAGCATGTCCGAAAGAAACACGAAAATAGTCCCCCGAAACTCTCTTGCTCGGGCTCGTCAATGTCCATCTTCCCGTATTCGTATGAACCATGTAGGGCCCTTTCTCAGTCTGTGTGCTCCATGCCACATCTACAGGCTGTTTTGGACTAGCTTATTTCCAGCCTTTTTCTTTTAATTTCTTTCATGCCTATAAACTCGATATGTAAACCGGGGTAAACAAACAGCTAGCCGTTATTAGGCGATGAAAGCTGATATTTGTTTGTCTCCAATTATTACCACTGGATGTGATGCGTGGGCATCTCACACGGCTAATCAGAGATGTAAATATCTTGCCTGGTCTAGCTAGATGACCTGTGCAATTCAGCCCAAACGAGATATTTTGGCAGATTCGTGTAGGGTTGGCCTGGGCATGCAGCATTCTGGGTCCAACGATAATGGCTAGCTGTCGCACGGATGACACGGCAATGACACGGTGCAAGCACGCAGTTCATGTCATTGCTCCAGTGTCCTCCTCTCCAACGTTTTCGGTCGCACGCAGAACAGAGAGCACTCTGTCCGTGCGAGCCCAGTACGAGGCGGGCTAGGCTAGCCGTGTAGTATGTAGGACGCGTCGCGCGCCCGCGAATTGGACGAGGCCGCTGCGCTGCGTGGTCACCGCGCACGGCAGACGGGCACGCATGGCCTCCATGCCTGGGGCAGGGCTGGGCAGGGCAGGGCAGCTCGCGCTCGCGGTCCCGGCCGGGTTGCCTGTCCGCCTGCCTGCCTGCGCGGCGCTCTTCCAGACGACCTGCTGGCCCGGGCCAGCCGGACGCCGGGGACGCCGGTCTGGCTGGCACCAGTGCGCGGTGCGGCGCGCCTGGACAAGGCCGACAGGCGCCAGCTGTGATGTGCAAGCATACAATACGATCCCCGCTCCATCGATTCGAATCCAGGAGCATGGGCGCAGCTTAAATGCTGCAGTGGTACTCTACCGTTACAGTAGATTGGAGGACCGAAGGAGGTAGTAGGCAGGCAGCAGTGCGTAGTACTACTCCTACATGCAATGCACCGAGTATGATGAGCGCAGCTGGCACCTGCTGCGGCGCAATGCCAATGCCATGTCCCCCGTTGCTCCTCCTTCGATGCCGACGCCCAACGTACTGTACGTGTCCCGTGATGATGCCAATGTGGCTGTCCAGTACCGCAGGTGTTTGATTGGAGTTGTTCTATTGTATTGGACGTGGCAGCGCGCTGCGCAGCAGAATGGTGCGCCCATGGTTCCACGTTATCACTCTATTAAGTCCTTATTACGAAACCCAGCACGGCTACATTTGTTTGTTACGGTATATTTTAGCAATTCTAGATTTTAGATTTTATTATACGATTTGAAAGGAGGAGAATACTCTAGTGTGCCATGGTGTAATTGACACTCCTCAAGCGCACAACATAGTTGCAATCTATACATATTCGTTGAACATTCTAGATATTCAACTGGTCTATCATATTCATCTCATCATGATGCGGTTTAAAGATTGAGGAGATCGACCATCACAGTTCCATCTATTCACAATTTCTCATGTCTAATCCTACTATTGCCTTTGTTCTAAATTATAAATCGATTTATTTTGATATATAGATTTTACTATAAATCTAGACATACCAAAGAAAATCAAAACGACTTATAATTTAGAACGGAGAGGTTATTACTAATTAGAGGGTCAAATAAAGACACCACGTTAGTTCCCACCAAATATGCTAGAAGAAAAAAAAAGATAAATTCTAAAAATTCTCACAATAAACAAAACACATGCATCTAGCCTTTAATTTGCTAGACTTGAATCATCATCATCGACAATAGCCATTGATCTATTGTAATTTAGAATAAAAAGAACTCACCACTGCCATTATTATGAATAAACTCTATCCATCACTGCCAATACGCAAGATAATTCAGAATAATCCCCTAGATTTGTATATAAATTAGATAACTCAAATAACCCTAAATTTGCATCTAAATTATACACCTTTATCATTATAAAACACAAATCCAAATAACCCCATAAGATTGCATCTAAATTACCCATCTTTACTATTATGAAAGGTAATTTCAAATAACCCTCAAACTTTATATCCAAATTACTCACATCTACCATTATGAAAGATATAAATTAAAATACACAATGCTTCCATAAATCCCCTTCCTTATCATTATGAAATTTTTTTGGAAAGTAAACTGTGAGTATCTATATGTTACAAAATAAATAAGAACAAAATCTAAATTTATTTATCATATATATTAAATAATAGCTAAGTAATATTTCCTAAAATTCTAACCTGTGCGAGAGCATGGATTAATGCACTAGTAGATACTTAATCGAGTCCGGAGTACCCTAACCACAACATGCCGTCAAGTTTTGTTCTCATTGTAGACATATAATTGATATTTTTTTTTCTTATGCTAGTATTAGCCTTTACGTGCACGTTTGCACCTACTCCCTCCGTCCCAAAATAAGTGTCGTTTTCGCTTCCCGAGAAATAACTTTAACTAAATATATAGTAAAAAATATTAGTATTTATAGTACATAATCAGTATCATTGGAAAGATCTTTAAGTCTAGTTTTTTAACAAATTTATTTAGAGATATAAATATTGCATATATTTTCTACAAATTGAGTCAAACTTGTGGCACAAAAATCTAAAACGACACTCATTTTGGGACAGAGGGAGTAGTCTTCATGATTTCATCTGTATTTTAGGGTGTGTTTGGGACTGCTCTGCTCCACGTTTTTTAGCCAAACGGTTTCAGCTCCACGCACTCAGTTCGAGAAAAAAGATAGAGTTGTGAGAGCACCTAAAGAGGTACTCCACGAACTCCAGTTGTTTATGCGAATGGTTGGCGTGCATGTTTGCATGTCATACTCTATGTTGACTATTTTGTACTGAAACCACGGCTGAGACCATATTGGACCATAAACAAGCTAAGTACAAGAATGATCCAAAGTTTTTTAATACTTTGTCTGATTGGATATTATAATATTTACATTATCTCAATTGAATTAATAGTTAATATTGTATTTTTTTACCAAATTTACTCATATAAAACTGTTAGCAACAGACCTCACTAATACCATAACAAGCATGAAGAAGTACTCTCAATCAATACAATCCGATATAACAAAGTGAGATAGAGTTTATAGAAGGAAGTTATGTCAAAAATACAAAGTTTAAGTACGATATTGGTCATTTTGATAGTTCAGTGATAAAACTAAGGCCAAACGAAAACTTTAAGAACCGAAATGGCAATTTAAGGACTAAATTTAGCCTTTTGCAATACTTGAAAAGGACCAAGATGAGAATTCTGCCATGATTAAACAAATGGATGTGTAATTTGAATCTCTCTCTTTTAAATAAAAAAAAACAGGAGAGGTTTTGTCCCAATGCTGGAAATATACTAATAGAAAAAGGTACAGTACAAGTGCAGAGGAAAACAGTTTAATCTAAAAGGAACAACAGAAAACTAGAGTACAAGTACAGGGATAAAATTAGCTCTCAAGAGAAGTTTGCTTTCCATTCCTGAAATCTGATGAGATATTTCCTCTTGATTCGGTGAACTAAGCTCTAGTTCCAGAGAGCAGGTTCTTGCATTCTCATACCGAGGCAGGTATACCTTTGAAGATATGATTGTTCCTAGTCATCCAAATTGCACAGCATTATTCATAGTAATTTGTATCTCTAGTAATGACGAACAAATAGCATACGATAGCCCGAGGATCTTAAGTTTATTTGAGTACAAGTTTGTTGGTCCTGCAATTCTTTAGTTCTTGTACTTGACAAACGGGGCTGTAATTTTTGCTTGATGACATTGCATCAAGTCACACTAGCACATTATGTGAGAAAGCACTTGGGCTCAGGGATGAAGCCAGAAAAAAATTTAGGGGGGCTGAACAAAAGTGCTACGTCGACTTAGCTCTACTATAACCCATTATAATATAAAAATATAATAGCTCGAAGTAGTTTTATATTGAAAACATCAATCAGGAATGAAATTCACAAAATAACTCATAAAAAGTAAAAGCCCCAGCCCACCTTAACTTATACATTTGTGCTTAAAATTAAAAAGAAAATACTAAGAACTCTACTGGTCCAGCAGCGGTAGGGGGGGCTAGAGCCCCCCTAGCCCTACCGCTGGATCGGTCAAATGGGGATAAACACAGTAACAAACATCCTTTTGTGTTCAAAATTCCTTGTAACCTGACAGCACCTTGACTCGATCTCGACATATGTCCAAAAGCGGCCGTGCTGGTTTGTAAAGAGTAGACCAAATCAGCACACCTGTATAGGTGTACCTAACGACAGCATGTCGGAGGGAGGAAAAATCTCAAACATGTATCGAAAGGACGTCGGAAGAGGTTTTTAGAAACTAATAAAAAAACAAATTACATAGTTCGTCTAAAACTGAAAGACAAATCTATTAAGCATAATTAATCTGTCATTAACACATGTGGGTTACTGTAGCACTTAAGGCTAGAGTAAAATACATTGGCGGTCCTTTAACTTGTCAGCCTGTGCCACTTTGGTCCATGAACTTGCAAACCCGAAAAAATGACCCCTGAACTTGTCCGCCTGTGCCACTTTGGTCAATGAACTTGCAAACGCGAAAAAGTGCCCCCTAAACTTGTCGACCTGTGCCACCTTGGTCCATGAACATGCAAATACGAAAATAACACCAGCTGCATGGCACTGTTCTGCCACGTGGCCGCCTCTGGTAGGCCATGCATGGCACCCAGCTGATGTCAACACCATAAACAGTGCCATGCATGGCCTACTAGAGGCGGCCACGTGGCAGAACAGTGCCATGCAGCTGGTGTGTATTTTCGTATTTGCATGTTCATGGACGAAGGTGGCACATGTCGATAAGTTTAGGGGGCACTTTTTCGCGTTTGCAAGTTCATGGACCAAAGTGGCACAGACGGACAAGTTCAGATGTCACTTTTTCGGGTTTGCAAGTTCATGGACCAAAGTTGCACATGCTGACAAGTTAAAGGGCCGCTAGTGTATTTATAATGAACTAACTAGGTTTAAAATTCGTCTCATGATTTTCAACCAAACTGTGTAATTAGTTTATTTTTTATCTACATTTAATATTCCATGCATGTGTTCAAAGATTCGATGAGATGAATGAAAAGAATTTCGAGTTGGGAACTAAACAGGGCCTAAGCACTCCAGCTCCAGACAGTTACACAGCCTCTGCCTCTGTAGTACGTGTATCGGTGTATGGGCTTCCGTCGCTACCAACCGCCACCGCCGGTACGTTCAACTCTCATGGTAATGGCGGATCGAACGACTTTCGTCTCAAACCACTCCCTCACCAGACACCAGCGGCACTGCATGCGTTTAGCCGTTTACCGTGGTCAGTGGTCCGTGGACGTGGACACCCCTGCCCTGGCTGCACCTGCAGCATGCAAGTACGCACGTACCACTCGAATCCAATGCCATGGACGGGAAGGCCGGCAAAGTGGTGGCCAGGCCGGCCAGCCGCCGCGTCCCTTCTCCCCCGGGCCACGGGTGCAAGGCAAGGGCAACCGAGCCGGCAGCCGGACGAACCTTCCGCGAATCCCAGACCTGCGCGCACGTCCTTGGCACATGCCACGGCCGGATCTCGCCGCGGGCTGGCACTAGCAGACGGGCAGCACGAGCGGGGCACGGCAAGCAGCGGTGCCCTTGCCCTTGCCCCTGCCCCTGCGTGCCTGCCCACCTCCAGCCGGCGCCTCACTGTAAAGCAGCGAGCGCCACTGTGCGCGACCGGAGCACGCAGAGGAAAGCAGCGCAAAAAGCTGCACGCGCGCTTTCCCCCGCCCGGCACTCGGCACCCGGCTCCCGGCACGGCAGGCACCCCACCACAACTTGCCAGCCTAGGCTACCACCCCTTTCGCGGATGCCGCCGGGGTCGGGGTGGACGCGTCCGCGCGCGGCGCGTGGGGCAAGTAAAGGCGCCCCGCGCCCGCGCGGCCCCCACCGGCGTGGACGTACGCGCGGGCAGGCAGCCTCCTCCTCCACTGGATCCAGGGTGCGGCCAGCCGTGTCGTGTCCCAAATCTACCCGCATTCACTCTGCCAGCCCACCCGAGCGCCGGAGCCGCCCGCCACTCGCCCGTTGGTTCACCACCTGCTGCCTGCCTGCCTGCCTGGCTAGCTGGCTCCCACAGTGCCACGGCTAAGGAACCGCCCCCCGGCGCTCCCGTATAAATACCACCCCACTCCATTGCCGTCCCAACCCACTCACACACCAGATCGAAACATCTCTCAAGTGTTCAAGTTCCTTCCCAGTTCCCACACACTACACAGACCCCACTGTGTCACTAGCTAGAGCTCCGGCAGCCACAAACACGAGCTAGTAGAGCTGCCAACAAGAACAAGAAGATGAGGTCGACCGCGCTTGTTGCGTTCGTGGCGGTGGCGTGCCTAGCGGCCGTCGCACACGGCGGCAACTTCTACAAGGACACGGAGATGACCTGGGGGCAAGGCCGTGGCAAGGTGGTGGACGGCGGGCGCGGGCTGGACCTAACCCTGGACAGGACCTCCGGCTCCGGCTTCCAGTCCAAGTCCGAGTACCTCTTCGGCAAGATCGACATGCAGATCAAGCTGGTGCCAGGCAACTCGGCCGGCACCGTCACCACCTTCTACCTCTCCTCGCAAGGCCCCACCCACGACGAGATCGACTTCGAGTTCCTCGGCAACGTCTCCGGCGAGCCCTACACGCTGCACACCAACGTGTTCACCGGCGGCCAGGGCCAGCGCGAGCAGCAGTTCCGCCTCTGGTTCGACCCCACCAAGGACTTCCACACCTACTCCGTGGTGTGGAACCCGCAGCACGTGATCTTCGCCGTGGACGGCACCCCGATCCGCGACTTCAAGAACCATGAGGCCCGCGGGGTGGGGTTCCCGCGGACGCAGCCGATGCGGCTGTACGCGAGTCTCTGGAACGCCGACGACTGGGCCACGCAGGGCGGCCGCGTCAAGGCGGACTGGACGCAGGCGCCGTTCGTCGCGTCGTTCCGTGGGTTCAGCGCTGACGCGTGTGTGTGGGCGAATGGGAAGCAGCAGTGCCCTGTGGGAACCATGGCGGCGGCGGCGACGGGGGGACGGCGCGGAGGCCCTGGCAGCTGGTGGAACCAGCAGCTTAGTGACATGAGCTACCGCCGCATGCGCTGGGTGCAGAGGAAGTTCATGATCTACAACTACTGCACCGACGCCAAGCGGTTCCCGCAGGGGGTGCCCGCCGAGTGCAAGCTCCGGTGAGGATGCAGGCATGGATCGATGGATGAATGGACAAACACGGAACCACCGTACGTGCATGATCCCTCGTCGTTCAACCTCGCCGTGGTGGAAACCAGAGAGATCGGTGGTCTGGTCTCTGGTCTGGCGAATAATGTATGGTTTTGCCATCGGCGTTGGCACAATGTAAATGTAGCACGCATCTCGCATTATTCTTTCATTTGTTTTTCTGCAACACCGGATGTACAACCTTACTACAAGTTTTCCAATAGTAACGATCGAGTTCGTTTCTTTTCAAATCTGCGTGGGGGTGTGCTGTGCTTTCGAACACGATTCGCATGTGTTCTCTTCTCACATCTCCATCCGAGTCTGAGACTCTTGAGTGCGGGGCAGCTGAGTTACAGCCAGCTGGGTACCCTTGGACACGGGCGCACGGACATGGACAGGGACAGACACGGACACCCTGTAAAACTGGACTCTTGCGTCAGGCTAGGGCCCTGGAACCGGAGGAATTATCCGGATTTGGTTGGTTATTTTATTTTAACCGAGGAAGCAGACATCCATGCGTTGCAGGTTGGGTGCAATAATCAAAGGAGAGACTGGGGATTACGACAGGAGAGGACCAACATTCATGATCCCTGTAATAAGAGTATTTTTTATATAAGCTGACTGCTGACGGGTGATGACTAGACCGTGGTAGGGCAAAACTGGTGTCATCCTCGGTTTCCCCCGTGAACCAGACGCGTTTTCGTCAGAGCCTTCTTCATGGAGCAGACTAGCCGCCTGCACCCACGGAAAACCAGAGGAGTGGGTGGAGTCAGACGGGGAGGGACCCATCACCCATGACCTCCCACGACCGATTTCCCAATTCTTCAAAGGCCTTGTTAGTTTCCAACAAATTTTAAAATTTTTCGTTACATCGAATATTACAACACATGTATAGAGTATTAAATTTAGACAACAAAAAACTAATTACATAGTTTATCGGCAAATCGTGAGATGAATCTTTTAACCTAATTAGTCTATGATTTACATAGTTTATCGGTAAATCGTGAGATGAATCTTTTAACCTAATTAATCTATGATCGGACAATATTTACCACAAACAAACAAAAGTGCCACAATCTATCTCGCGATTTATAGGCAAACTGTAAAATTAGTTTTTGTTTTCATTTATATTTAATGCTTCATGCATGTGCCGCAAGATTCGATGTGACGAAAATCTTGAAAAGTTTTTAGTTTTCGGGGTGAACTAAGGCCTTGTTTAGTTCACTCCTCCATCACATCGAATTTTGCGGCATATGCATGGAGCATTAAATATAGATGAAAAACAAAAAATAATTGTACAGTTTGTGTGTAAATCGTGAGATGAATCTTTTAAGTCTATTTACTCTATAATTGAACAATGTTTCTAAAATAAAAACGAAGTGCTACAATATCGAAATCAAAAAAATTTTCTGATCTGCCAAAATCTCACACCAGCATATTTGTATCTCGCGACCTCTTTGGTTCGTACCAATACGATGACGATCGAAATTTTGGACAACCACTTCGCATCGGAACTGTACAACTCGACACCACTATTTTGCGAACGTTCAGTCAAACTGATTTCAGCGAACAATTTTCCGACCAATCATATTTCCCTTTTAGGAAACAATCAATCCCGCCTAATACCATTTTAGGATAGTACTATGACGTTCCATTCTCTTTCTCTTTTCAAACAGACGTTCACGTGGGCCTTATTTTCTTTTAGCACGTCCGACGCGCAACCAATTTTCTCTTTTGCACTCTCACGCACACGCACGTCAATATTTTTTTGAAAAGTGCACACATAACTTACACTAGCTGAGGTACCAAACATAACTTTAAGGAATAAATTAAACATGCAAAGTTATACAACATTACTTTTTATTTTTTGCAAACTAAAACATATACGTAATTGAAACTTTGAGAGTTATGAGAATTATTTATATATGTTTCATCAACATTTTTTTCTTTTCAGAAACTAATCGTTCGGGGGTACGGGACAAGGGTTTAAAAGGGGTGGGAGATGAAATAAAAGTAACTTTTACAATCTATACTACAAAAGAAATTCCATAATATGATGAAAACTTGCAAAAAAACATATATATAATAACTTTCATAACTTCTGCAAGTATGATATTCTCAACATCTCTATAATTATGACATCGAGTATATTTGTATTCACTTGAAATATCTGCAAAATATTTTAATATTTAAAATAACAAGTAAAAAACAAAGTTGATAACAAGAAAAAACATAAGTCAATTGAAAACATACGATGGCTATCTAACATACACATAAAAACACAAATATAACTATGAATAATAAGTTAATCAAATAAGTTAGATAGCAAACACATGAAAACATAAGTTACATACATAACTCTGTACAGTAAATTAATCAAATAAATTAGGTAGCATACACATGAAAAAACAAGTTACATACATAACTCTAAAGAATAAGTTAATGATCTAAGTTAGGTACCATACACAAACAAAAGTTATATAATACAACTTAGCAGAATAGGTTAGCAGCATAACTTAACAGAATAAGTTAGCAATATAACTTATATGTTATAAGTTAATATACATAAATTACTACTAGAAAAATAAAAATCTTCAAAACATATAGAAGTGGGGTCTAGTTTTGTTCGCCTCGTCACGTTGAACACACCGGTGTAGACGGAATTAAAAATAAATACATCATTCAAAAGTTATAGTGCTTTGAAATAAATATTTTACTTTTTTTATGATGACGTCAAGGGGAGAGGGAAAATAAAGTGGGAGGGAGGGAGGATGGTGGGCGACCGACGTGTATAGCTGTCGGATCGTTCGCTGGATCGAAAACTAATGAACGACCGTGAGAATGGCATTGGGCTGTACAACTGCGATATCGGGAGGAAAGCATAGCTCCGCAAAAAAAAAATGTAATACGTGTTGAACCAGGAATCCAGGATAAAACAATGTCCAACCCAGCCCAACGAAGCCCAACAATCATAACCAGCCCAAAATTTGTTGGGATCTCCCCCAACAATCATTGCCAGCCCAAAATGATGAACACAATGCTCCAGACTCCAGGCCCAAGATTATAACCGGTCCAAATGATTTTTTTAGGCCTTGTTTAGTTCGCAAAATTTTTTAAGATTCCCCGTCATATCGAATCTTTGGTCGTATGCATGAAGCATTAAATATAGAAAAAAATAAAAACTAATTGCACAGTTTACCTGTAATTTGTGAGATGAATCTTTTGAGCCTAATTACTCTATGATTGGACAAGATTTGTCAAATAAAAACGAAAGTGCTACAGTAGCCAAAATCCAAAAATTTTGCAAACTAAACAAGGCCTTATTACAAACATAAGGAGAAGTATACGGTTTAGCTCCGTTCACTTGGTCACAGATTGGCCCTGGCCCAAATTAAAAATAATTATGGCTAGAAGATGAATAGATTTCTATAATCCCTGTTTAGTTGGGATAAATTTATCAATTAGTCTATGAATATTTTCATTGGTTGTATTGCACCTACATGGAGTTTTTCATATGTCTTTACCTACAATATAAACTACTGTTACATCACTTTTTGTGACATTATAGAACCAGATTTTGGGTTTTCAACTTTTTTACATTACTAGGCAAATATGTCCGTGCATTGCTACAGGCAATGATAGTATATATGTGTCATCAATAATGCTAATGACTTTGTTAAAGTGTGTTCCAATATGGCCTTTTTTAATCTTACTAAAAAATATCGCCTAAAAATTATCCATTGGAATCTACTACTAGCATAGGAGAAGAACATGCATAGAAGGTTTAAAATCTATCCCGAATTATAAAAGTACTTGGATTGATGCTCTGTGTACCATTCTTTTAACCCCATCCATGCATGCATAATTTTTAAACATCATGTTGCGAGAAATGGCTTATGTAATTGGTAGGCAAACTCAATGATGTGCATGTATGCCTTTTTAGACTATATATGCCTTAATGGAAAATTAAGCAATTTAACAACCTAACTAGCTAATTAGTGAGTGGCAAGTTTGTCTTTTGTTTGGATTTTTATTTGGGCCTAAAATTGCTTCAATCCATATTGAATACACTAATATTTATAGACCAAAAACATGAGATGTTGATAATTTAGTTGTATATCTATGGGTTTTTTGTGTACTTGTATAATAGAGGGTGAGTAATTTTTAAATACAAAATAGATCTAAAAGTTGTTACTAGTAGGCTCATTATTGGCACATCACGATGTTTATCAATCAGATGTTTTTTTGTTGGTCTTAGAATTTTATCTTTGTTTCTAGCAATCTCATGACAATTGATGTAGATGCTATGTTAGAAACCTCTAATGGTAAGCAGTAATGTTAAGATTGTTGGAATTTTAGTTCGGCTAGGCCCATATAAAAAATTCAGAAATTTCTAATAAATCTCAAAGGTCCATTCATGTGTGTAAAGAGGGGATGAGGAGGAAGTCTTTAGTCCGATCTTACTTGGTGGAAGTGGAAGTAGCCATACTTAAATATGGAAGTCTTCTCCACTTCCTCAAGTCAAGTGTGAAGAGGAGAAGGGAAAGCCTACACACACTCACTCGCCTTGCCAGGCCATGTGCACGGTGCGAGTGCGTGGCAACTGCGTGAATGGTTTGCGAAAATCTGGCTCCCCACCTTGTAGGAGTGTAGAGTCCTAAGCAATTTAGATTGTTTTTTATTTCTTGGTCTTCAAGTTTGCAGAGTCCTAAACGATTTAGATCGTGATTGCGACACAAGGATGGTTGGACGAGGCATATAGGGCACATGGTGCGAGTGAACGACACCCGTGTGAACGGTTTGCTAAAATCTGGCTCCCTACCTTGTAGGAGCAACATCTCCTTTTGCGATTTTGATTTTTTTTGTTTTTGGCCTTCAAGTTTGTAGAGTCCTAAGTGATTTAGATCGTGATTGCGACATGAGGTCGGTTGGACGAGACTAAATATGCATCCTATCAGCCATGCCAATATATATTCAATTGAACTTGGGTTTTGCCTCTTCTCACTGTTGTGTTGCCGCCATAGTTTCTCCAGTCCGATCGCTTGGGTGCACCGACGACCGGGCGAGCAGGTCTCCAGAATCTTTTGTCTTGTGATCCTAAGAAGACGGCTAAGTTTTTTAGGAAGCATTTTTCACGCGGCTGCTTCTGATCTTCACGATGGCTCGTATTACAGAAGTTGCGTCGAGATGCTGTCTTCATCATCGTCAGGCTCATGGCATCTTCAATGGTAACGTTCCTCTGATCCGCAGCTCATAGACAACCTCAATCTCGCGCTATCATCACCAACTTCATCGCGGTCTCCGTCTGCATCTCCACCATCAACGACTACATCTACAATTGAAAGGTATATTCCTCGTGATATAATGTCGTCATTCGTATTGTTTAATCTGTGTGGTGTACGAGCTATGCTTACATCAGCAATCTTGTTCATGCTATGTAGTAGTATGTTGTTGGATGTGCTAGTATTCGTGTTTTATTTAATCTAGTTTTTAAGATTGTCATAATTTACATTATTGTTTTAATCTAGAAATTGCCTAATTATTTAACAAAGATTGTTTTGATTTCATTCAAGCGACTCATGGAAGTACTTCTCTCTTCTCGAAGAAAATTGCTCATTATTTCAGTGATTACTTCGGTAACTATACAGGGCCGGTTGAATGATGATACAGAGCTAGATGTTCAAGTTCCATGAGACGACACATGAGATAGTGTAGTCTCGAAGAAAAGTTACACGTTCAAAGCTAGCCCAGGCAGGCACTCTCAATGGCGATGTTGTGGACTGTGCTGGCACAACCCAGGCAGAGACGGTACGTGAATAAAAGGATGTTCATGCGCGACCGTGGACAGATACAGATCTACAGAGCCACTACGATCACGTCCGGTATCTGTCACCGGCCACCCGCCATCGCCCATCCAACGTCCACGGCAACGCAAGGACTAGAAGGAGCACGAGCTTCCCGCACTGGCGGAGCCAAGGGGGAGCTAGTAGAGGCCATGGCCCCCCTAATAATCCAAACTTTTTTTATAATATATATAGTGTTTAATAGTCTATGTTTATATTAAAAGGTATAATAAATAAATTATTGTTATATATGTCTACTAATATCCTCTAGACAATATAATTGAAATAATACAACTACAATAAATATTTTGATTTATACAAATTTATTTGTCTACTATATTCAAACATATATATATCTATTGAAATTTTTGGTTCTATTAGAATACTTATATTTCATTATAGACGTAGACACACAAACTTATTGATATTTTACTGAACGTATTGACTAGCATTTATAATTCGATGATCACCTCTTTTTATTATTAATCACCACGTTATAGATGTAGATGTTCACGCATACTCACTTTTACAAACGAACACATATTCTACTCCACTATGAGCACTTTTTAAAATACAGATTTTATTATTCACGAGTCAACAAATGCACCGCATTATCGACAAAGTGGTCACCTACCACAGGAATGAACAATTTTAAAATACCAAGCCGATAGGTTTTAGTATTCATTAGCTATCATGTGCGCCCTAATATTGACAGTCACGGTCATCTACCACGGGAAAAAATAGTCAACATACTAAATCATAAAATACTAAAATAAATTTAGAAAAATAGAGCTTAGTCTCGGAGGAAAAATCTAATCAATTAAACTACATTATCATATCTTGGAACTATTTGTCGGCCCTCTTTATACATACTGATACTGGCCTCCCGCCTGCGCTACCTCCCGCTGCGTCGTGCCATCAACTCACGGAAGCACGCAGCGTCTGGCCACAGTTCACGACGCTCGGCGCCGGCGCCGCGGGCCACGACCAGGCCAGTTTACGCAGCCACGTCGTGTTGCCGGGCACCATCCATCCTTGTGTTGCCCCATTGCCATCCTTCTGTTCTGTGCCCCCGTCGTGTGTCGTTCGAGGATTCCCATGGCGGGACGGGATCACTTTGGCCTTGTAGGTCTTATTATTTAGTTTATCACATCAAATTTTAGCATGAAGTATTAAATATAAATAAAAAATAATTAATTATATAGTTTATCTATAGTTTGCCAAACGAATCTTTTGAGTCTAATTAGACTGTTTAGATTGGAGATAAAAAATTTTTATAGATAAAAAATTTTTAGAAGTCACATCGGATATGTCGGAAGAATGTCGGGAGGGGTTTTTAGAAACTAATAAAAAAACAAATTACATAGCTCGTTTGGAAACTGCAAGACAAATCTATTAAGTATAATTAATCTATCATTAGCACATACAAGTTACTGTAGCACTTAAGGCTAATTATGGACTAACTAGACTTAAAAGATTCGTCTCGCGATTTTCATCCAAACTGTATAATTAGTTTATTTGTTTATCTACATTTAATGTTTCATGCATGTGTCCAAAGATTCGATGGGATGGATGAAAAAATTTTGGGTGGGAAACTAAACAGGGCCTTAATATATGATTGGACAATCATTGTCAAATAAAAACGAAAGTGTTATAGTAGCGAAATCCAAAAAATTTCGTGAACTGAACAAGGCCTTAAGCCGTATTTAGTTGGTGAAGGAAAAAATTTCGTGATATTGTAGCACTTTCGTTTGTTTGTGGTAATTATTGTCTAACCATGGACTAACTAGGCTCAAAAAATTCATCTTGTAAATTTCAACCAAACTGTGCAATTAGTTTTTATTTTTGTTTATGTTTAATATTCCATGCTTGCATTTAAAGATTCGAGACGGTAAATATTGAAAAAATTTGGGTTTTAGAATGAAAGTAAACAAGGCCTTAGTTTACCCCAAAACCAAAAAAAATTTCAAGATTATCTGTCACATCGAATCTTACGACACATGCATTAAGTATTAAATATAGATAAAAACAAAAATTAATTATACAGTTTGTCTGTAAATCGCGAGACGGATCTTTTAAACCTAGTTACTCTATGATTGGATAATTTTTAGCAAATAAAAACGAAATTACTACCATGTCAAAATTTAAAAATTTTTGAGATCTAAGCAAGTCCAGTCCACGCCGTTGTTGGGCTACAGGAAAGCCTTGCCGCAGCAAAGAGCGCGCATGCCGGCTCGTCCTGGCATTTGGCGAAAGCGCCCGGCTACGTGCCCTCAAAATCCATCGGGCGCCCAAGACACACACCTGACACCACTACCTTTCTCCTGCGTGGTCCGTCTCCTTCCTCCCTCAACCTGTTCTTCTGGTCTCAGTTCACCACCACAGTGGCTGCTCACATCCATCCATCCACCACCACACTGCCCCAAATCGATCTCCCCTCTCTCGGGTCCGTAGTCCCTGCCGGCTATCGCTGCGTCGTTCCAGGCATGCGCGTCTCTGGTGGCCGTCTACGCCGGCTGCTGGCCGTCACCGTCGTGCTCTCCGTCGCGCTGTCCTTGGCGACGGCGGCGGCGGGAGGCGGCGAGCACAACTTCCGCCGGGACTTCGACGTGGTGTGGGGCGCGGGAAATGCGCGGTTCCGCGACGGCGGGCGGACCGTGGAGCTGTCCCTGGACGAGCGGACGGGCGCGCGGCTGCAGTCCAAGCAGCGCTACCTCTTCGGCAAGTTCGACCTCGAGATGAAGCTCGTCCCCGGCGAGTCCGCCGGCACCATCACCTCCTTCTATGTGAGTCCGTCCATTCCTGCACTCTCCGAGATTGTTCAGTGGGAATTGCTTGGCTAAGCTAAGATTGGCCGTGCTGTGAATCTGGTTCGAGATGAGCTGAGATTGTTCAGTGGGAGTGGGACTCTGGGGCAGGACTCCATGTGTCGGACCACACGGGTTCCTGGGAGTGATTTTTGCTCTTGGGGTGGAAAAAATTACAACTTTGATCAGGCAAGCAGGGGAAGAAGGAAAATGCGCTGGATGGATGGATGGCCTCGTTGCAGCTTGGTAGATCGGGTGGTTGCGCGGTTGAGGTTCACCGTCACCGCGGTGGATTTTTGCACGGCTGGGGTGCGTGAATGCTGGCAGTAACTGGTGAGAATTCAATTGGCATTTGTGATGAACAGGGTGAGGTAGCTACTAGTCATACAGACAGATGTGTTGCTACAATTACTGCGTGTGTACACTACAGTATGTGCACGTCTCCATGCATGTCTCCTGGTGTTCTGTAATGAGGCTCACCGAAAGAGCCCTGGATCCCACTACTGGAAGAAAAAAAAAATCCGCTAGATTTGTACATTCTGAATTTTTCTTTACTACTCACATGCACTCGAAATTTTTCTTTACTATACACGTGATATTCCCTTTGTCTCTAGAAACTTCAATTCATAAAAAACTTTTTTAAGTTTGATCGCATCAATATCTATGACATAAATTAAATATATTATAAAAATATATTCTATGATAAATTTATGGTAATAATTGAATACTATAAACCTTAGCTCTTTTTTTTTTTCTAAAAATTCAGTTTAAAAAGTTTGAATTTAAGACAACTAGAAGAATTGAATTTGTTAGGACAGAGGCAGTATACATGTCTAAAAAAAAGACTCAGAACATGTCTAAAATTCCACGACGACTAGAATTCGCTAGATTTGTACATTCTGAAATTTTCTTTACTAGTCACATACATTCTGAAATTTTCTTTGCTATACGCATACATTACATTACAAGCCAGAGTATACTGCCGCGTCGCAGATTTGCACGGGCGGCGCGCGACATGACGAGGTGGACTTCGAGTTCCTGGGGAACGCGAGCGGGGAGCCATACCTGCTGCACACCAACATCTTCAGCGACGGGCGTGGGGAGCGGGAGCAGCAGTTCGCGCTGTGGTTCGACCCCACGCGGGGCTTCCACACCTACACCATCCTGTGGAACCCGCACAGCATCATCCTCTACGTCGACGGCGTCCCGATCCGTGTCTTCGCCAACAACGCCGCGGCGGGGGTGCCGTTCCCGGCGCGGCAGCCGGTGCGGGTGTTCGCTAGCATCTGGGACGCCGAGGACTGGGCCACGCAGGGCGGCCGCGTCAGGACCGACTGGAACCGCGCGCCTTTCGTCGCCACCTACCGCCGGTACAACGTCACCAACGCCTGCGTCTGGGAGGATGAGGAGGATGGAGGTGGTGGTAATGGTGGGCGGGTGCGGTGCCCGACGACGGCGGTGGCGGGCAGTGGGCGGCGGCGGAGGGCGGCGGCGTGGATGGCGCAGCGGATGGACTGGTGGAGCTGGATGACGCTCAGCTGGGTGCGCATGAACTACATGGTGTACGACTACTGCGCTGACCGGAGGCGGTTCCCGCACGAGTTCCCGCCCGAGTGCGCCATCCCCATCGGCAGATCGTGAGCTAGCTCCAGTCATTCTGCTAGCTAGCTAAACAACCTACTACTACTAGTGTTTTCGCACGTGGTGGCAGTGTAATAATCGTGTGGTGATTTCTGTTCCTAGACTAGATTAGAACTCGCGGAACGGAGCTTCCGTACATGGATGAACTGGGGCATAATTTGTGCATCATTGTTCTTTTCCTTTTTTGGAAATTTGTGCTTGAATTGGTTTGAAGAAGAAATCCTGCAACTTGAATGAGTATTGAGCCATGCCAGATGCTCGTATTGGGCTTCTCGTCGGGCCAAATCGGTGTTGAAAGTAGGCCACATCGTCGTTAAAAGGGAATGCAGCCCAGCTCAGATGAAATCGAGAATGGGCGCTACGCGTGCGTAGACATTTCAGACATTCAGCCCATTATGAGCCCAGATGAGGCAACGGCCGGCCCAAACGCGGAGTGCCCAGGGCAAACGGCGGCGATGCACCTTGTTGCCTTTGTCTGTAAGTCTCCACGGTGCCAAAGCTGGATTCTGCTCTACGTGTGCTGTGCTCAGGGTGGTTTCCAGTGCACGGTTTTGACACTTCGGCTCCGTAGCGACCTAAAATCGTGCCCTTGTCAAAGCTGAACGTCCACAAGATTCTGGCATCTTTAAAAGCTCCTTTTGACAAACGAACGTTGCCGTGTTGACGGCTTTGACGCAGTCGTCAGTCCAACAAAGTCGTCATTAGGTCGGTGTAATGTAACACGGCCATTTTTCCCGTTAAACTATATATATATTTACGTACATGTACACTGCACGTACATACAATACATTACATGACAAGTCATCATGCACACGGCGTCTACGTATATATGTATATCCGCCGAACTTATGCCGTACGTCGTATAACAATGTAACCAACCGATCGATCGAATTGTATACGCGCGATTCTAGCTATACTCTACTTGGCCGGCGACGAGCACTCGGGCGGCGGTCCCTGCGGGAAGCGGTACTTATCGGTGCAGTAGTTGTAGATCATGTAGCTGGCCTGCGCCCGGCGGAGCTGCCCCTGCGCGGCGCTGTCGAGCTCCTGCGACATCCAGGCGCCGTTGGACCTGGCGCACGCGGCGGCGTCGGGCGCGGTGCAGCCGGCGGCGGCGTACCCCTGGTACGACGCGACGAAGGGCGCCTTGGACCAGTCCGTCTTGACACGCCCGCCCTGCGTGGCCCACTCCTCGGCGTCCCACACGCTGGCGTACACCCGCATCGGCTGCGACGTCGGGAACGGCACCGCGCCGTCGTTTCGGCGGCGGAACTCGCGGATGGGGACGCCGTCGACGTAGAAGACGATGTGGGAAGGGTTCCAGAGCACCGAGTAGGCGTGGAAGTCCGCGGTGGGGTCGAACCACATCCGGAACTGCTGCTCCCGCCCGCCTTTCCCCTGGCTGTACACGTTGGTGTGCACCGTGTAGGGCTCTCCGCTCGCGTTGCCGAGGAACTCGAAGTCGATCTCGTCGTGGGCGCTGCCCTGCGAGGAGAGGTAGAAGGTGGTGACGGTGCCGGCGGAGTTGCCTGGCACCAGCTTCAGCTGCATGTCGAAGCGGCCGTAGAGGTACTGGGACTTGGACTGGAACCCCGACCCGGAGGACCTGTCCATGGACAGCGTCAGGAGCTGCCCGTTGTTCAGGATCTTGCCACGGCCGTCGCCCCACGTGATGTCCACGTCCTGGTAGAAGTTGCCGCCGCCGGCGACTCCCCCGTGCACCAGCAGTAGCAGCATCGCCGCCGCCAGAACCAACGTCTTCATGGGAGCGGCGGAAGAGGCCATCACACAGCTCGCTCGATCAACAACTGGCCGGCCAGAACGAAGTTCTTCGTGTCTGCAAGCAAGGCTCTGACTGATCGAGCTGCGATCGATCAATAGGATATGGTGCGACCAAGAGGCGAGGAGGCGGCGCGGTATTTGTAGCCCGCCGAATCGAGATGCTTCCGGCCGGATGTGGTTGGACCTGCAGAGAGGATCGATCGATCAGTCGATGGATCGCATGCAGGGTGATGAGCTGGCTGCACCATCCTTCCAATGGCTTGCATGCGCTCTGGATCGAGACCCGTCCACGACGACGTTGACGCGGCCGGGCAGATGGAGGCCGGAGCCACGCACACGGCTCTCCCCCCCTGCAGGCCGCTCCAGGTTTGCGTCCGGGCATTCGTTCGTTTTGTTCGGGCCCCTCCGAGGGAGCTGATGGGGATGGCGGCGTGCGAGGAATTGAAGTGCCGCGCGGTGCACGCACAACGGCACAGGGGATTGCTCGGCGGGTGTATGTGTTCGCGTCAGGACGTCAGCTGTTTTGCCTGCACACAGCGGAAAGCGGATGAGAGAGAGCCGTGTGCGAGGCTCAAACGCACGCGCATTGCTGCATCCAAATTGCAGCTAAAACGACTAGCTGCCATGCATGATATATGATGATGAAACTGCTGGCAGAATAAAGCTATAGCAGGCAGCAGCTCGCATATTGGTCGTTGGAATTACTAGCTAGGATCTAGTGGTGGATGGTGTTATTAGCATGTTAGGAGAAGATTGAAGAGTCTATCTAGCCGCAGTTGGAACGAAAAGGAACATGATGAGGCGGCGAATTACGAGCAAGCGTATGATTGGGATTAGGTACGTCAGTACGTGCAGCATGGGCTCCATCCATGCACGTATCGTGTTAGTTTACACGTCCTGTTCATCATTAGCTAGCAGGGAATTTTATGGGACTGCTTAACTGTCAGCAAAACATAAAGCGCGCGCACACGCAAATAAAAAGAAAAGAAAATGAAGATTGGTACTTCCTTCATATCCTTCATCCCAAAATAGTACACTTCTTGCTCTTTAAGAAAAATCAAATAATTTCAAGTTTGATTACATATATAAAAATGACTAACATCTCTCTCTCTCTCTCTCTCTCTATATATATATATATATATATATATATATATATATATATATATATATATATATATATATATATATATATATATATATATATATATATATATATATATATATTAGTATTTTCAATTTTTTCTTATTCATTTTGTGTATTTGTTATGCTCGTATAGTGCTAGGGCCTAGCATTATAAATTTATAATTCAATGTAGTTATCTGAATATATTAGATATTGCCTAAAAAGCATTTGTCAGGTACTCAAATAAGAAAGAAAAAACAAGAAGAACAAAGTATTGTTATGTTTTATGAATTAAATATATATTGTAAAGTAATTTTTATTATCTAGACTATATACAGTAATTTTAATATAAAAAATAGTTGAACGAGTCCTTGCCTTCCTACCTGCCCAAGGGCTCTTAAAATTATAGAGCCAGCCCTGCATGCATGGCACACACTGCACCATGCATCAGTCCAAGGGATGAATTGATCCCAATTTGCTGCTCCTTGTTCCCTTGCGCAGCACTGTACATCAATTGATGTATCTATTTTTATCGTCTATCTGCGAATGACTCCAGCCTTTCAAGTTTCAACCATCTGAATGCGCCACACGAACGCACAGCTGTATATATATACTGGTAGCTATATTTATTTGTGATCAGAGACGGTGAGCCGTGTATCGGATGCAGTCATATATAGTAGAGCTGTTACTGTCTGTCAAAATCATCTGACTGTATATCGCAAACAACGTACACACGACTTGGATAAGAAATAACAGCTAGCGCAATATTGTTAAAAAAAAGCTATGAGTCTGACTACCAAGTCTACCTTTACCTCCCAAAAAATATCCAACTACTGAGCATGCGTCTTGTTATGGAAAGTAAGGTTTGATATCCTTTATGGAAAGTAACAGAGAGCATTTTATATATTTTTATTAAATTACACAGTACAAATTCTCACTACCGGAGATACATTCTTTGCTGTCGCACGCTTTGCCTAGTGCTAACTATCGGGCGCTCGGCAAAGGAACGGGTTGCCGAGTGTCGCCCTCGGTAAAGGGAAGCCCATGACAAATCGATGGTTTGCCTAGTGCCAAACACTAGGCAAACTCTGACACTCGGCAAATCAGCCCATTATTTAGTGTCTAGCACTAGGCAATGTGATACATTCGGCAAAGGCTACTTTGCCGTCAACTTTTTTGTCGTCTCGGTTTTGCCAAGTGTGGCACTCGGCAAACGGTTTGTTGAGTGTTTTTTTTTTGCTGTTTGCCGAGTGTCCTACACTCCTACTAGGCAAAGCGCCCGATTCCAGTAGTGCTTATCTATGTAACTATCTCTGAAAGACTAAGCCAGTATATCTTAAGATTTAGCTCCATGAGCATCTACGAAAGACTAAACTATAGTGTATCTCAAGATTGACAAAGTTACCACAGCCCCATGATCAGCTGCATGAGCATCTCCAAAAGAATGAGCCAACAACAAATCCCTAAGTTGACAAAATCAGCCCTATAATGTTGACCTCCCAAAAACCAAGCTGACATAGAGGAATTCATGATAGGTGACTCGCTATCGACCATCATCTACTAATAAAAGAATAGCAACGCTAAATCATCAGTTAAATCAAAAAAGCGAGTAACCGTGCTAAATCATCAGTTAAATCCAAAAAAGCGAGTAACCGTCCAAATTGGGTCAGTACCAAATGTGTGAACTAGAATCTGCTCATCGGAGTATACTCGGTGGGACGACTCATATAATACTGGGTGTGCCGAAGCCAACAAACAGTGGTTAATGAAAGAGGCCCTCACTACTGGGTGCACAACTATACGTACGTACTGGAGATTTCAAACTTGGCTGCCCGCCCAGCCTTGGCAACAAGCCACCGAGATGCCGCTCGTCGGCGGTGGCGCATGTCATCGTCGTTGGTCGCGTCCTCAACTTGGGCACGTACACCGTACGTATACGGTATAGGTACGAATCAATTCAAACAATGCTGCTGCGCAGCGAGCTCCAAACGCGGAACGCCCAACGAACACCGCTAGCCCAACTCCCCCAGTAAAGTAAAATTTTGGCGTTCCTGCTCGTTTGATTAAAAAGACATAGTTAAAGATATTATTTATTAATTTATTAATATAAAAAAAATACTACTAGCAGTAGATTTAGATGATAAACTTAAGCAAACAGGAATATGACACCGACATCAGGCAGCAAGCAATGCAATGCAAATAGTATTGGGCCATGCATCACATCGACCTACGCCTTCATCGCATCGCGATCGCTATCGCTCGACCAAGTGGAGGCGCCAATTGCTCCATCGACCGGCTGAATGGGCCGGCGGTTGAGACCCATCGATTGACAGGTAAACTAAAGATCAGCACCATTCTTCCACCAATGTCTTTTCTGAACTTGTGTAGCTAGCTAGCTAGTCTTGTGGATACGCCGGCCGGCCGTTCTTTCTCTTCTCTCCGGCCGGCCGGCCGTCTCCATGCCGCCACCAGCCCACCACCTCAACTGATTGAAAGCATGATGGTCGCCCTATCTCATCTCATCGTGTTCTCGCCCACAAGGCCACAAATTAAAGGCGATATGCATGATTGCTGCGGATGGGAGGGCACCATTTCTTGTTGGCTTTGCTGACCCGACGGTCCCTGCAGGGACACGTGTGGTAGCTTTTTGGAATACCATAATACTACTATCACTGATGGAAAAAAAAAAGATTATCATGGTGGTCAATCAAGTTTGGAAAGTAGTGACAGTTGAAGAGGATTAGGTCGGTGACCCAGCAAAAGATGGCCTCATCGGAACCGGGCTCACTGACAGAAAGGAAGACATCAAGTTAATGCCTCCTGGTCAACATGGACACTTCTTTGCAATTTAGCGTGGAAACCCTTAGACATAATCCCTGTCTTACCAAAAAGTGTTACTTTCATCTCCTGAAAAGTAAGTATTTTTAACTTTGACCAAATATATATAAGAAAATATTAGAATTTATGGAAAAAAGTCTACATCACCCTCTCAACTATGGATGATTGTCTACTTTACCCCTCACCTATAAAACTAGGTACTCTATCTCTTAAACTAAATTGTCTAAATAACCTTCTGATGCGGTTTTAAAGGTGGTTTTGCTCACTTGTCATATTGAAAGGTCCAAATGGCTAGAAGGGGGGGGGAGGTGAATAGCCTATTTAAAATTTCTACAAACTTCACTAAGCAAGTGAGTTAGTAAAACAAAAGGCGAAGCTATTTTAGCACTAGCACAACTAAGCTATGCAAGCCACCTATACAAGTCTAGTACAAGGCTAAACACTAAAGCACAACAACAAGAGAACTAAGCTAAACAATCTACACAACTAGCAAGGTAAGCAAGTATGTAAAGAGAGGAGAGTGATTGTTATACCGACATTGTAGAGATGAGATATATCCAATCAATCACGTACACAATTACAAGAGAGACCTCGGCAAGAGATGACACAAGATTTTTTTTTCCGAGGTTCACTTGCTTCCTGGCAAGCTACTCCTCGTTGTGGCGATACACCCACTTGATGGATCACGAGCTAATTGGCAATCCAAAGCCAAACCCTCAGCGGGTGCCGCACATCCACTCACAAGATGGGGATCCTCCAAGCCACGAGCAATCCACTAGAGTAGCCAATTGCGATCTCCCGCGGGGAAGGCTCAAGAACCCCTCACAAATCACTTGGTGAGGCTCGAAACAATCTCCAATCACGAGCTCAACACCACCGCTGCTCCAAGCCGTCTAGGGCGTCGGGAAACACCCAAGAGTAACAAGAAATCCGCAGCAAACTCAAGAATCAAGTGCCACTAAATGCAACTCTCAAAGCAATGCACTTGAATCTCACTCAATCTTACTAGGATTAGCAATCAAGCAAGGAGATGAGTGGAGGGAGTGTTCTCTAGCTCAATGTATGTCTCAAGTAATCAAATGTGCAAGAGAGAACCCCCCAAAGCCGGCCACCAACTATTTATAAGCCCCTCAAAGAAACTAGCCGTTGGCAGATTTCACTGGGCTGAAAACGGGGGCACCGGACGCTACTAAGTGAGCACCGGACGCTCGACTCCCTGCGTTCGGTGCACTGGAGTTGGCCACGTGTCCTCTTTGAATCTCGCGTGTCAGATCCTAACGGCTACCTGCAACACACCGGACGCTCTGCAAGTCCACACCGGACGGACCGGTGCTCACCGGACTCGTGCGCAGAGAGGATGTCAAACTCGTGACCTCACCGGACGCTGGGCACCGGACGGTCCGGTGCTCACCGGACTCGTGCGCAGAGAGGGTTGCAAAAACCCCTTACACCGGACGCTTAACACCGGACGCTCTCAGAGTGCGTCCGGTGCTTAACCCTAGCAGGGTCAAGCACACCGGACGCTGAGGCCAGCGTCCGGTGAGTGTTTCAAAGAGAGAAAACACTCCCGCGACTTCTCCAAATTTCCCACCGGCGCAATAGAAAATATACACTTAATTTTCTCAAAAGAGAGGAACCCAAACCCCTCTCAACCCTAGGAACTCCACCTCCTTTGTAAAAGTGCTAACACCAACAAGTGTCTACCACCAAAGTGAATGTGTGTTAGCTTTTCACAAACATTTTCACAAATGGAGTTAAGTTTAGCACTTTACTAGATCCTAATGCATATGCTCAAGATATGGACCTAGTAGCACTTGATTAGAGAGATGACCGTGATTTCCCCTCTTGATAGTCGGCTATCTATCCTAAACCCGGTCAATCACTTCTCTACTCATCTTAGACCGGCAAAAGTAAAACTCTATGTTTATACCTTTGCCTTGATAACTTTGCTCCTCGTCTATCACCATGACCTCCACTTCATGCTTCATCCCTTTGTGATCGTGTGGCCACCTTTTCATGCCACCATGCACCTTCATCACATGTGTTGCTATGCCTAACTCAAATCACTTAAACACAAGGCATTAGCAACTTGGTGTCATTAATTACCAAAACCAAACTTGGGCTTTCACATATTAAAAAGTCTACATAACCCCTAACATATCAAGTGTCGACTACATAACCCCCTCAACTATAAAATCAGATATTATAGCCTTTAAAGTATCAATAATATTCAAATGACTCCCTTGGAAGGTCTTGTAGGTTCGTTTGGACACCCTATCTCGACATATTGGCCTAAGTACCTATGCTTATTTGTATGCCACATTTTGTACCTCCACCTCCAACTCTTTCTAGACTAACCCACCACCCAACGAGAAGCACATGTCATCTTGTCTGTTGCTCCACCTCTCGACACTCGTCGATAACATTGAGCTCAAGAACCATGCCTACACCCTCATCATATGGCTCTTCCCACATCCTTCATCAGGTTGTCATTCAGTTACTTAGATAGCTATAGGAGGAGACAGTGAGACAAGATGAGGATGTGGAAGGGGTCGAATGACAAGGATGTAGGCACAGTGCATGAACTCAATGCTGTTGAGGAGTGTCATAAGGTGGAGCCGAAGACAGGGTGGTGTTCAATGGTCAGTGTAATAATCCTAGAAAGAGTAGGGAGAGGAAGACAACCAATGGCCCTCTGTGCATGTATGGGTGCTTAGGCTAGTGTGGTGGGATACAATGTCCAAATGGCCCTACAAAGATTATCATGGAAGTGTTGTTTGAACATTATTAGATATACTTTAAGGGCTATAATATTTGGTTTATAGTTAAGGGTATTATTTAGTCAACCCTTGATATGTTAAGGGGTTATGTGGATCTTTTAATATGTCACATTAGCGAAACCACCTTTAAAAACGCTTTATAAGTTATTTAGACGATTTTTAATAGTTTAAGATGTAAAATACCTAGTTTTATAGGTGAGGGATGAAGTAGACAATTGCTAATATAATTTATATTAATATATTAATCATTAAATATTTTTAATAAATTTATCTAGAGATATAAATATTACTAATTTTTCTATAAACTTAATTAAACTTTAAAAAAATACCGACATGAACCCCGTAATGACACTCTTTTGAGGATAACGAGAGTACCAGGCTTTTACGAGTGGGAATATAAAGCCTAAAGCAAAGTTGGTCAAGCATGAAAAGAAATAGCTAGGTTAATAACTATTCCTTTCGTTTTAAATTGTAAGACCCTTTTAGCTTTTCTAAATACATTACTTTATTATGTATATAGTAAAAGCTGTGCATTTAGAAAAAAAACAGTCTTATAATTTAGAATAAAGGGAGTACAAGATTTAGTTTTTTTTTATCACAATACACTTGTATCATGTTGGGGTTCATTAGGAAATACAACTTGATGTAGACTCCAATATGCATGACCGAATGGCTCAAGGGATAATGACACAACACTCTGATAAATGCTACACACGCAAAGAAGAGATTGGGAGGCTCAGCCTCAAATGTGTGGGAAATACGTAGTACTACCGAATGCGCACGTGTACTCTAAATTTACTAGAAAATTCCAGAAAAAGGTGCGACAACCAGAGTTCAACCTTGTGGGTAGCATTCCACTAGATAGACCCGTTCACATGTTGAAGATTCCTATTAACTCTAAGGAAACATTGATGTGGGACCACTGTCATTGGAACAGAGTCCAACCTAAGTGATGACCCAAGATGAAGTCTGTACATGTACAAGCCCAAGGCAAAGGTCCAGCTGCCTAATTTTTTTGTTTTCTCGACCTATGCCTGACCCGAAGTTTTCATTTTATTTGTTTCTAACTAAAAAACAGTGAGCCGCCCGTCTAGGCCCAAACCTAAAAAAATACTGACCCGATTTGTCCATGGGACAGTTGTGGTTAGAACTTCTTTGGCCCGAAATAACTGCACTTATTTTTGGCTTGTCCCGAGTCCACAAGGCTCGAAAAATGTTCAGAAACCTATAAGGAACTAGGATTTGTGGTTTCTTCGGATGAGTCAGCATTGGAGTTGTTTTAGGAGTGGTCAGGTAGAGCGATGCCAAACGACACTAAATGGAGCTACCATGATCATTTGAGTTCCACATTAACTAATCTGTTTGAAATTTCAAGAATGACAAGTTTTTTTTTTTTTTGAGATGGAGATATGTACGGCCAATAACCTGTAAAATTCCTTTGTAACAACTTACCATAAATAGAGTTTTTTATTTCAGCTGGCGAGTTAGGGTAGTCCCAATGCTAAAAATCACGTGCAGTTTCTATACCTATTAATTTTTATAGACACTATATATAGAAAAACTATGGTCCCAATAGATAATTTTTATGGAATAATTTATTCAATCACATATATTAATTCTTTCTCCATTCTCTACCAATCACATCTCTTCATGTCTTGGTGCTCATGTAGATTTCTAACTTAGACTCGATTTCTATAATTTTTACTCTCTCTTCAATAATTATATTATCACATAAACAAAATACTTAGATAACAATATAATTAATGTCAATAGAAACTATGATTATTTGGAGTGCCCTTGCAGGCCCTTTCTCATCAGGACTAGTGTAGCACTAGTGTAAGAGTATATATATCAGTGGCATACACGCACGCGTCGAGGGAGAGGGACCAGACCTTGTCTGAGACCGATGAGGCGTGCAAGGAAAGAGCCAGACACACACAGGATCGGAATATAGTGCCGCGGCATCTCCATGTGTGTGGTACCTTGCATATGTCAGTTGTCACACAGACGACGGCACAGCCCGGAATCCATGCATACACGATCGGTGATCGGTCGGCCTCAGTGCCATTTGAAAGCGCTAGAAAACCTCCACGTACCGAACGAAACCAAAACCCGCCATAAAGCAAGACGTCGCTCTCCGACAGGCACCCGGCCTTCTTCTTGTCGATCGTCTCGGTTTTCTTTCTCTTCTGTTCACCGGATATCGCGCGGAGGCGCCCGACGACGACAATCGAATAACTAATCGAGATGATCGATCGGAGGAGGTGGAATTGTGGTCGCCCACGCCGGCGGCGGCGGCGGCGGCGGGCCTACGATCGGGCGGTACGTCGTGCTCATTGCACTGATGATTCACAGATCATCAGGCCTTAAAGCATATCGATCCGCCTGTGAGTGTGAGGTGATGCATGCGTGTAGTACTACGTACGCGCGTGTAAATGATCCGACCTAGCACCAACCATGCATGCAGATGATCGAGAGCTCGATCCATCGCAGGAACTGGAGCCGGCGGCACGTCCAAGTCCATCTCATTCTCTCCCCTCCTGTGCATGTGTGTACTATACGTTCGTGGTGTGATATGCGATCGAGCTGGAAGCAGCTGGTGGCTGACTGATCACGGGCGGTATATGAGATGATCTGAGCTTCTCAAGCAGCTGTTCTGGACTTGTGGCGGTGCGTGGTCACCATTCACCGGACCGGGCACCACCGGATCCGAGGCATTCATGCGATGGGTTTTTGGGCGCCTTGTGTGCCTGGAACTCTCATCACTCTGGATTGGAACCCACGGAGTCTTGAATTCTTGAGGTGATGGCCGTGCTGCCGATGAGGATAATGTTTTGAGTTTTTGGTTGGTTTTTGCATGCGTCGTCGGGATTTATTTCCGTTGGGGGAAATGTCGTCGATCCGTCCCAGCTTGGTTGAGGTGTACGTGAGGAGGACATGCCACCGTGGTTACTGTGCAGTGTGCACACGTATTTGCCTGGCCACATATATTCGTTTCATTTTTTTTAAATAAATTTTAAAAATATTGGTTCTAATAGATATGTGGCCAATGGTATTGCAAACAGTTTTGTCAAGAAAAACCGGTAATGCCGAGACAAGTACCTGTCAGTGTAAAATTCCCGGCTCCTGAGTCCCAATGCCGCAACAGGTGTTTGTCTGTCACTAGCGCCCAGCACAGAATCTGGCCCATCTCGGCGAAGCCAGCACAACCTTTTTCCTTTGGTTTTGCACAGGCCCATTTGTTTTAGAGAAACCTGAAGTCAAATGGCAGCATTTGGCATGGCCCAGTACTCATTCAAGCTGCACAATTTCTTCCTCGAACCAATCAAAGCACAAATTTCCTCAAAAACACAATGAAGCACAGAATGTTCACAGTACATTCGTGTACCGAATCTCTAGTCCGTGAGTTCTTGCGACGAATCGAAGCAGCATGTTCTCGAAACATAAATCAAACACGATTATTACACTGCCACCACGTGGCAAAACACTGATAGTAGGTTGTTTAGCTACCTAGCAGAGCACTAGCAGAAGACATCACTCTACATTGTCCACACGCAGGGCCTGTTTAGTTCACTTCTCCAACCCCAATCTGGCTAGAAAATAAGCCAAACTACATCGATCCTTGCTTATACAACACACACACCTTATTTGGTTGATGTACAAGTTTAGCTAGGCTGCACCATGTAGAGCTCCGTAACATTCTGGTCTATGGCTTAATAGGATATCAACAAGTTACAACTTTTTTTTCGAAAACCTATCTCCAAAGAACTCTAAAGTTAAGCGTGTTTGTCTTAGAGAAATTTAGAAGCAGGCAACCTGTAACGTCCCGCCTCCACGAGGCCGAACCTACTTACATCTGACAACTTTTTTAAGACATAGACTGTCCTCATAGGCTAACACCAGTCTTTTATGCGCACTTTGTCCTCACTCGTGCGCCGGGTCGGTCACCCATCCTAAATTTCTCTAGACCAAGCACGCAAAGCTTTAAAGTTTTTTTGGAGATAGGCTTTCGAAAAAGAAGTTGCAATTGTTGATATGAGTATCCTATTAAGCCTCAAGTTATGTACTGTGACTTGCTATCTTTTATACATCAAAATAGGAGTGAGGAAAAGGCAGGAGGTGGGGCCCACATGTCGCGGTGCGTGTGCGAGCGAGTGCACTCGGCGAGGGGGCCCAGGCGTGAGTGCGCTGCGGCAGCAGTGGTGGTGGGGTCGGCGCATGCGCCGTTGCCGAGTATCAGGCAAAACGAGCGAGCGAGCGAGAGAGAGATGAGCAGACAAGTGACGCTGATGCCATATTGTGCAGGATATATTTGAAGATAGATAACTGGAATGGATAGAAAAGAATTAGATGAAGATACTATAGAGCTCAAATGATTTATAGTTTTTAAATTATATTTTGAAAATAATTTTTAATGCGAGTGATTTTTGAATGAGAATTTTTGGATGTTACAGTTAGACCCATTTAGATTTAATAAATCAATAAATTCTACAGTGTGTAATTATGGACAATATCTGTTATATCGAATTGGAAATCCAAGAGTTGGAGGGTAGGCATGCGGTGCGGGAGTTTCAACTTAGTTATGTGGGAGTTTCAACTTATTATCTGCGGGTGTTTTGAAAGATAACTGAGGGAATTTTAACTCCGCATGAAAACCCTTCAGATGCCAGTCTCCTCAGCGCTAACAGGGAGTCTCTTCCCCTCCTCCACTCATCTCCAGCCACAAGGATAAATAGAAGATTCTGATATCTTTGGTACAACAAGAGAGAACAACTCAGAACATAATTTCATAGCAAAGAAGGTATTCCCATCTCGTAACTCTGCGCACACGAAGGAGCAAGAGGGCAGGTGCCGCCGAAACCCTTGCTGTTCGAGACCTTGCACGGAGGATCGGTAATTAGGTTTTTGGAGAGCGTCATCGCGACTGCCCAAACCACCACTATTGTTTGTGGTCGTCTTCGATGGCCGTCTTCGTCTTCCTCACACGGACGCGGGCGAATTTCTCCTTTCCAGTGGAGAGATCATCTTCATCGTCTACATCATGAAAGTTAGACAAGGATCGAGATCCTCGAAGCGCATAGAAGGGTATGATATGTTTAACTTTCTCCTGTGTTTCGTCTTCCAGATCATACATGTTTCAGCAGTTCATCCATGTTGTTTCGCGTTCTATCCTGAGTATGTTTCATATGTTCAATCATATCATTTCTGTTTATATCCTGTGTCTGCTTCTGCTATAAGATATAAGCTCTATCTACTTGTTTCTTTGGTTCGGTCAAGTCGTTTCGTATACAGTTGTCTATCTGTGTTTTAGTAGTTCTGTTTTATCGTTTCACATGTTGTCTCATATTTATCACTATTATGAGATATATGTCTTGTCTTGTTATTATGTTTCATATATTATGCATTCATGCTTTTAATAATCACATGTTCTATATGTTAATTGATCACATGTTCCATATTACTATGAACATGTTTGATATCATGATTTATATGATTAATAATCTTTTATATATCATCATCATAATGTTAATTTATGAAATTAAAATGACATAGAAATTGCCTATTTATCTAACAGAATTCAGTGGTATATGTTGATTCTGTTGCAGGTCATCTGATTGAGAAGATGAAGTTTCTGATGAGTTCAAACTTGTAATGAAACCACTCAAGAGATGGCTAGGTTGGGTAATTTGTGTATTGAGGGTGAGGATACCGTTTTAGACTCCATACCTGATTGCACCTATATAATCATTGCTAGTAATTTGTTATCTAATGAGTAATAAATAATCCTGCATTGGGTGGTAGGCAAGGGCACAAGCCCCCTCACTAAGAAAATTGCATAGCCTAAAAAGGGTGAAAGGCGTGGGGTGTTGATGGTGTAGCACACACTCGATGAATCAGAGCCTCTAGGTTGTGCTGAGCCTCGAGCCATATCCACAAGTGAGAAGCTTAATGAACTTACCCCTTCTTGCAGCGATGAAGGCTAACTCATAATGAGGTGTCTGCATGCCGCTCGAAATGGCCAAGTGGCACCTAGGCCTGCAGCGAGCACGCCGAACTTCATGGTGAGGGCGTTGCGTATGCTCGTGAGAGGACAGTTGGGAGAGAGGGTTAGGGGTGAGGGGTAGATTGTTATTGAGTTTATAACACTCCAAATTTTTGAATTTCAAATTTAGTTTAAATTTGATTTAATTTTGGCTCAATTTGAATTTTTGGGAAATATTAAATTAAATAAAATTAAAAATAAGGTAGAAAACTTGTTCGTATGCATTCATGCCGCTGCATCTATTTTTGTTTGATTTGTTTGCTGGTGCTTGTATTTATTTTGTTGGAGAAAGAATTAAATAGGAGACGCAAATTGTTTCTGAAAATAAAAAAAAAAAAAAAAAAGAAAAGGGGCAGCGCCTCCCCCTCGGCCCGCGACCGCGCGCGGCCCAGCCGCTCCCCCCTTCCCCTGCCCCTGCCCCTGCCCCCGCCTGGGCCGACTTCCGGCCCAGCACCCCGCGCCCCTCTCCTCTTGACCGAGTGGGCCGCGGCCCAGCTCGCCCGCGCAGCGCGCGCCCCAGCCCGCCTGCCGCCCCCAGCCGCTGACGCGTGGGCCCCGCGAGTGGGACCCACCGTCTTCTTCCACCTCCGGCCGTTTCGGAAACGGACGGCGCCGCCGCCTCGGTTTCCGCGCGCACACGAACCGAAGTTCGCTCGCCCTATAAATAGCGCCGCCACTCGCCCTCGCGGGCCCCCCCTTCGCACCCCGAGCCGCCTAAAGTCCTAAACCCTAACTCGCGCCGCCGCTCTCGCCGAGTTCGCGCCGCCGCCGGAGCTCGCCGCCGTCGCGCTCCTCCTCGTGCTGCCGGGTTCGCGAAGGTGAGCCGCGCCCCGTCCTCGCCGCGTCGTGCCGACCCCGGTGGTGCCCTCGGCTTGCCCCGTCTCGCCCCATAGGGCCGTGCCCGCTACCTCGCCGCCGGCGGCCATGGCGCCACCGTCTCTGCTCGCCGCGCCGCCGCAGCCCGCTGCTCGCCTGCCCCGCGCGCGGTCCACGATGGACCGCGGCTGAGCGCCCGCGTGGCCGGTCCACCATGGACCCGGCTCACCGCCCCAGCGCCTCCTCCGGTCCACCATGGACCGGTGGACCGCCGCCCCTCCCCCGGTCCACAGCCCGCGCCATGGACCGGCCAACCGCGCGCCGCCACGTGGCCAGGCCGGCCACGGTCCCGCGCGCCCCCTGCTGCTTTTGCAGAAAAGCCCTCGGGCTTATTCAAAATTAACCCGCAGTCCAGTTATTTTAAAAATATTTAAGTTTATGCCCTTAGTTTTCGCAGTTTAACCCCTGGTTCGGTTAGAATTTATATATTTAATCCAAAATGAGTTTTAATTCAGTTTTAATTAGTTTTAATTACGAAAAATAGTTCAGTTTATCTACAGAAATGCCATTCAACTTGTTTTAGTCATAACTTTTGCATCGTAACTCCGATTTAGGTGATTCTGGTCGCTATGGTTTCGTTTCGTCGAGTAGAATACAGTAGTGCAGTTGCTTTTTGTTTTCGCATGCTTTGGTGTACTGTTTCTGATTAAGTTTGTTTGCTTGCATGTATTGTTCCTATGATTGATGATTGTCGCGTTTAGCCAACGAGACGTTCGTGAAGGAAGAGGTTCAGGATCCCGCGGAGTTTGAGCAACCCGACGTCGATCAAGGCAAGTGCAGACACCGTTTGATCATTTTGAACCTACTCATTAATGTCATTTACTTTATATGCATGTGTCCAATGAATGCAAACCCTAAGGACATGACTAGCGTTACTTATTATTCCTTGCTCACCTGGGGTTATGTATTTGGGTAGACTAGGCTATACTAGGTCTGCTTAGCTGCTCTACTCATCTTATACACATGTCTAAACAAGAATTACTCTCTACTTAACTTGATGCTTAAACTGTGCTGAATCTTTGGTCACTGCGGTGATAGCGATGTTGGATGCTTGCGAGCATCGTGATGATGGTGGTGACAGGGGGAGCGGGTACCGTTGGTGGTCCGGTTTGCCGGGCGTACCCGTCTCTGCTCTCCGTAAGGACTTAGTCAGGGAGCGGCCCCCTGGGACTTACAGTGCAGCTCCAAGCTATATGGCTCTGGCTTGACTAATTAGCAGGACCTCCACTAGTAGGGTGTTACTTTCCGGGTAGGCGTGAGGAAGTAACTTGGGTAATGAATATTAAGTTGTCGGTTGATCGGTACGCCATGGCTATGGGTATCGACTGCCGAGCGCCCCGGCAAAAACTTGCGAGTGGCATCCTATTAGTTGGACCCTGTGAAAGGTCTCGTAGTGAGACCCTGCCTGCTCACCTTGGAAGTGTTTTGGGGAGTCGCGACCCCGGGCAAATGGGAATCACGACTTGGAGTGAACGTGCACACCTCTGCAGAGTGTAAAACTGATATATCAGCCGTGCTCACGGTCACGAGCGGCCCAGACCCTCACTTGATGAGCAAATTGGATTCACTGGTTACTTGGAGATGGACCTTGGCGAGGTTGCTACCTCGTGTTTTGGCGGAATGGCTATTCCGTGTTGGCAGGATTGCTATCCTGTGTTAATAATTGGGGTTAATCCCTGGACTTCTATAATTATTAGGATAGTCATTTAAAAGATGCTAATTACTACTTACACTAATAAGGGTTGGGTGTATGCTACTCATGAGTAGTAGTAGGTTGTTCTAATAATAGTCATAATTGAAAGTGATCAACTAAAATGCTACCGCAGTCAAACCAAGTCAGCTTTACCTTGTTTAAGCTTTGCATGTCATTACTTTCCGTCTGTGCTTGCTGAGTTCGACATGAGCTCACCCTTGCTATAATCATTAAAGGTTGCTCGGACGATCAGGAGTACAATTGCGATTTCCCTGAGGACTACCCTGAGTCTCCTGGTTGTTAGGCTCGTGTGGTTCTACCGTCGACCTCCCTGTGGCAAGGTGGTCCTGCTACGTCGGCGTTTAGTTTTCCCTTTATTTATGGAACAGTTTAGTTTATGTTTCCCCTCCGCACTTTGATAAACATTTGGCTTGTAATAATGGTTCTTTTACTCTCATTTATGTAATTCGTTTGAACACTGTGTTTTGTACCATTGATGATGTCGGTCCATGTGTGTGAATTTGAGATCCTGGCGCACATGTGATTTGGCACCCGAATGCTCTTTTACATCCGGGTGTGACAGAAGTGGTATCAAAGCCGTGTTGACCGTAGGATCACGCAGCCTAGTTAGAAACAGCCGTTTAGATTGTCCCTTTTGGGTGGAATACACCATTGGATCTATTAACTACCTTACTAACCTGTCTCATTAGACTTTATCTATTGGCCTTATCTACTTACTTTTAATAACAGCTAGGTTTATTCACTTACTTCCTGCATTTATTACCTTGTTATCATTTATTGCTTTCTATTTCTCATATTGCATTTATAATTTTGTTTCAACTTTTACTACTTGTTATTTGAACCTTTCTTTTATACCTTGTCATTTAATATCATTTTACTCACATTACCTTCTTGTTCCTTGTTTTTCATTTGTTACTTGAGTTATGTTTTATTTCTACCTTGACAATAAATTTCATTACCTTGTTTTCACTTTATACCTTCATTACTTGCTTTTATATCTTACCATAAATACCACCAAAGTTCATATTGTCCATCCATTGAATAATCTTGGTTCACCCTCATTACACATACACTTTTACCTTCATTTATGTTATTCATTTACCTATCATTGTCATGATCTATTAACCGTTTCCTGCATGTCTATGATCTTATGCATAAGTAGATGACTCGCCACCTGACCTGCCGCAAGAGCGTTATCCGTTTCCGCCCCGTTCAAGCTGTGGAGTTCTCGTTGACTGGTCGCGTGGATAACATCGTGTTCCAGCCTAACCAGCATCTTGATGACGGTGCTAACCTCCAAGACGCGGAACCCTATGAAGGACAGCAACCACCTCAAGCTCTGGTGGTGCATGGAAGAGCGCCTTGCTGGGCACCTGGAGGAGATGATCCCTTCGGTGATGATGACATGGATGATGATGATGAGGATGATGATGACGAGGATGCACCTGGAGGACCTGGAGGACCCGGAGGACCCGGTGGACCTGGAGGACCTGGAGGTCAAGATGGACTTTTTGCTGCCGATGATGGGTGGATTGTGACAGTGTGTACCAGGGATGGTGGAGAGTGTTTCTTCCACAGCGAGCTGAAGCGTCTCCTTGACCAGCAGCTGGGACATGGCATGTTCTCAGTGGAGTACCGCAGTGAGCACTGGAGTCACCCAGACTACCCAGCGTACTGGAAGGTCTGGGCACACGTCGGCAGGCCTAACCCGACGTTGAGGGCACTGAGGATCATGTCCATACATGAGGCTGTGGCTGAGAGGTCTACCCAGATGGCGGGCATTAATGATGCTGCTCGCCAGGCTTTCTACGCATACCGTGATCACTTCTTCGAGGAGATCAGCCAGGATGAGCGTCGCTACTACCCTCGCCGTCGCCGTGGAGAGTTGGCAATGACTATTGCTTCCACCACTGATGAGCAAGACCCTCGCGTGCACAGGACTGTCAAGCTGGTGGCGGTCACTAACACCGAGCTCAACAATTCACTAGTGGAGCTGAAGCAAGTCAGGAAGGAGCTGGACGACGCCAGGAAGAGGATAGCGCAGCTGGAGGCTCAGATCACTGGAGTGCCACCGCCTTCACCTAAGTGGCCTGCTTTCTCTCCGCCTCGTGAAGATCCAGCCTATGGGGATGCCAGCGCTCGTACTACTATAGAATAGGAGCTATTCCCAGCTTAGTAATAAATAGTGCCACGCTTAGAAACGTTAGCACGATCTTAGTTATGCGAGTCTATTGCTTAGTGGTTTGCTTAGTGTGCTTTGCTTGGTCTGTGTGAGAACTTGATTTATTATTGTGTTAATGGTGTGATTTGGTTCTTTGTAATGAGTGCGATGAGTTGTGGGTTATGTCCACAACGCATCACGAACAAGATTAAGTATTAAGTTTATTTGAGATAGTTAGTTTGGGTTATCATCGGTCTCCTTTATTCGTGCTTTATCGTATTTCATAATCGCTTTATCTTATCAGTCTTACTTTATCATGATCAGTTCAGTATCTATATATTACATCTGTTGTGAGTACTATGATTATCAACTGAGAAAGGAAAGTGATTATCAGCTGGTTCATACTGAGAGGAAAGATTATTGCATTGCAGTTTACATTACAGCTCAGGTTTACACATATGAACTACATCTGATTTTATTATTTCTATATATCAGATGCCTGTCCACACCAGGAGCAACACCAATGGAGGAAACAATGGACAGTCCAACAACAACAACAACAATGATCAGAGCGGGACTAATGCCAACCCTCCTCCTCCTGGGAATCAGCCCATGACCATAGAGCAGTTGATGACTATGCAGACTCAACTGATGCAAGGGATGGCTCATATTATGAACCACATGCAGCAGAACCAAAACCAGAATCAGAACCAACATCAAGGGGGTAACAACGCGTTTGCCCCACCTAGGGACAAGCGTGGAGAGTTCATGAAGGGACGTCCACCGTTCTTCTCCCACTCAGCTGATCCTATGCAAGCTGAGGATTGGCTTAAGGCAGTGGAGAAGCAGCTGGTCATTGCTCAGTGCAATGACAGGGAGAAGGTTCTGTATGGCTCTGGGCAGCTTCAGGGAGCCGCACAGGACTGGTGGGATTCATACTGCTTTGCACATCAGGACCCGGATACTATCACTTGGGATGAGTTCAAGGTCGCCTTCAAGACTCATCATGTGCCTGCTGGATTGGTGAAGCTGAAGAAGAAGGAGTTTTTGTCTCTGAAGCAGGGCTCCATGACAGTTTGTGAGTACCGTGACAAGTTCACTCAGTTGTCGCGGTATTGTCCCAATGAAGTGGAGAATGATGAAGACAAGCAAGACCACTTCCTGGAAGGTTTGAATGATGGTCTGTCCTACATGATGTCGAATGTCAAGTATGCCAGTTTCCAGGAGATGGTGGACAGGGCATTGGTGCTTGAGAGCAAGCGCCGCAAGATGGAAGACAAGAAGAGGAAGTATAATTCCTCTCAGCAGCAGGCTGGTGCCAGTCGTCCCCGTTACAACAACCAGCAGGGCCCTCAGTCTCGCCCTGCATATCAGTCAGGCAACCAAGGACAGCAACCAGAGTCAGCAGACGAGCCAGCGCTACAACAACAACCAAGTGCAGCGCCCCGCTAGTCAGGCGCCTCGCCAGAATGCCCCAGCACCATCAGGCTCTCGCCAGAACTCCAACACTGTCCCAATGAAGCCCAATGTCAACCCCGCCCCCACTGGAAATACCTGCTTCAAGTGTGGTCAGCTTGGACACTACGCGAATGCGTGCCCCCAGAGGCAGAGGAATAACAACAACAATGGAAGGGTGAATCATGTGAAGTTGGAAACTGCGGAGGAGGCTCCAGATGTGGTAGTTGGTATGTTTCTTGTCAACTCTTGCCCAGCTACTGTTTTGTTTGATACTGGAGCATCACATACTTTTATAAGTGCACAGTTTGTTGAGAAACATAGTATAGCCACCTGTACCATGCAAAACACCATGATAGTTAAATCACCTGGGGGAAAGATGCATTCTAATACTTTGTGTCCGGGAATGAGCATTAAAATAAGGGGAGTAGATTTTCCTGTCAATCCTATTGTGTTGGGTTCAGAAGGTTTAGATATGATATTGGGAATGAGATGGTTGTCCAAGTTTAAGGGTACTATTCAGTGTGCTGAGAAGACAGTGGCTCTAACCTCACCTAGTGGGAACAGAATTGAGGTCAGAGTTTCTATGTCACCTAGTAGTGAAGGAACAGTTTACCATCTGAGCAGTGGGTCAGTAGAAGATATTCGAGTTGTGAAAGAGTTCCCTGATGTGTTCCCAGAGGATTTGCCAGGTATGCCACCTGAACGTGAGATTGAATTTGTTATTGATTTATTACCTGGTACTGCACCCATATCTAAGAGACCTTATAGAATGGCTGTTAATGAGTTAGAAGAACTTAAGAAACAACTAAGGGAGTTACAGTCTAAGGGCTATATCCGTCCTAGTTCCTCACCTTGGGGAGCTCCAGTTATCTTTGTAGAGAAGAAGGATGGGACACAGAGGATGTGTGTAGACTATAGATCTTTGAATGAGGTCACCATTAAGAATAAATACCCTTTGCCTAGAATAGAGGACTTGTTTGACCAGTTGAAAGGAGCTTGTGTGTTTTCCAAAATAGATCTGAGGTCAGGTTATCACCAGTTGAGGATTAAACCTAGTGATATTCCAAAGACTGCTTTCACCACCAGATATGGACTTTATGAGTATACAGTTATGTCTTTTGGATTGACGAATGCTCCAGCTTACTTTATGTATCTGATGAATAAAGTTTTTATGGAGTATTTGGATAAGTTCGTGGTCGTCTTTATTGATGATATCTTGATCTACTCCAAGACTGAGGAAGAACATGAGGAACACCTGAGACTTGTGTTGCAGAAATTGAGGGAACATCAGCTCTATGCCAAGCTGAGTAAGTGTGACTTCTGGTTGAAGGAAGTGTCTTTTCTTGGTCATGTCATTTCAAATGGTGGAGTTGCTGTCAGTCCGAAGAATGTGGCAGATATTCTTAAGTGGAGTCCGCCTCAGACTGTTGGAGAGATCAGAAGTTTTCTTGGAATGGCCGGTTACTATCGGAGATTCATTGAAGGATTTTCCAGTATTGCCAAGCCCATGACTGCTTTGTTAGAGAAGGGTAAGCCATTCAAGTGGAATGAACAGTGTCAGGCTAGTTTTGAGGAGTTGAAGAAGAGGTTGACTACTGCACCAATTTTGACTTTGCCAGATGTGACTAAAAGCTTTTCTATCTATTGTGATGCTTCCAAGCAAGGTTTGGGATGTGTACTGATGCAAGAGGGAAAGGTGATTGCCTATGCATCTAGGCAGTTGAAGAAACATGAGGTGAATTATCCAACTCATGACCTTGAGTTAGCAGCTGTGGTACATTCACTGAAGATCTGGAGACACTATATTCTGGGTCATAAGTGTGATATCTACACGGATCACAAGAGTCTGAAATACATCTTCACTCAGAATGATTTGAACCTGAGACAGCGAAGATGGTTAGAGTTGATCAAGGACTATGAACTGGAGATTCATTATCACCCTGGCAAGGCTAATGTAGTTGCTGATGCTCTGAGTAGAAAAAGTCAAGCGAATATGATGGAAGCCACGGAGTTACCGATGGAACTACTGGCGGAATTTGAGTATCTCAATTTGGGGTTTGTTGCTAATACCCAAGGTACTTCCATGGACATAGAACCAACTCTTGAGCAGGAGATCCGAAAAGGTCAGAAAGAGGATGAAGAGATCAAAAAGATACTTAAGCTGATAGAGGAAGGTAGAGCACCTGGATTCAAAGTTGATCAAGAAGAGATTGTTTGGCACAAGGACCGATTGTGTGTCCCTGATATTCAGAGAATTAAGGATGTGATACTGAAGGAGTGCCATGAATCTGCTTACTCTATTCATCCAGGAGGTACTAAGATGTATCAGGACTTGAAGCAAAACTATTGGTGGCCTGGTATGAAGAAAGATATTGGTGAATATGTGGCATTGTGTGACACCTGTCAGAGAGTGAAAGCGGAACATCAGAGGCCAGCAGGGTTGTTGCAACCGTTGAAGATACCTGAGTGGAAGTGGGATGAGATCAGCATGGACTTCATAGTGGGATTGCCGAAAACTCAACGAGGTTATGACTCAATATGGGTTGTAGTAGATCGATTGACCAAGGTAGCTCATTTCATACCGGTCAGAACTAACTACCGTGGAGATCAGTTAGCAGAAAAGTATATGGAACGGATTGTGTGTCTGCATGGAGTTCCTAAGAGGATTGTGTCTGATAGAGGTACACAGTTTACATCAAAATTTTGGGAGAAGTTACATGATGCTTTGGGAACCGAGCTCAGATTCAGTACTGCTTATCACCCTCAGTCCGATGGTCAGACAGAGAGAGTCAACCAGATAGTAGAAGATATGCTTAGGTCTTGTGCTTTACAGTATGGAGATAGTTGGGATACTAGCTTGCCCTACGCTGAGTTCTCCTATAACAACAGTTATCAGACTAGTCTTAAGATGACTCCTTTTGAAGCCTTGTATGGAAGGAAGTGTAGGACTCCGTTGTTCTGGAACCAGACTGGTGAAAGGCAAGTGTTCGGCCCTGATTCATTGAGAATAGCCGAAGAAAGAGTTCAGTTCATCCGACAAACTCTGAAGGCAGCTCAGTCTAGACAGAAGAGTTATGCTGATGTGAGACGAAGGGAACTTGTATTTCAGGCAGGTGATTATGTATACCTGAAAGTGTCTCCGATGAGAGGTCTAAAGAGATTCAATGTCAAGGGAAAGCTAGCTCCAAGATATGTTGGTCCTTTCAAGATTTTGGAGAGGAAAGGAGAAGTGGCTTATGAGCTTGAACTGCCTGTTAGTTTATCCAACGTGCACAATGTTTTCCATGTCTCCCAATTCAAGAAATGTTTGAGAGTGCCTGAAGAACAGTTGCCACTAGAGGAACTGGATCTACAAGAGGACCTAACTTATGAAGAGAGCCCTATCAAAGTCCTGGACACAGCAGAGAGAATTACCAGGAGTAAAACTATCAGGATGTGTAAAGTACAATGGAAACACCATTCCGAGGAAGAAGCAACCTGGGAAAGAGAAGATGATCTAATATCCAAATACCCTCAGTTATTCCCTGGTTCATCCTAATCTCGAGGACGAGATTCTTTTAAGGGGGGTAGGTTTATAACACTCCAAATTTTTGAATTTCAAATTTAGTTTAAATTTGATTTAATTTTGGCTCAATTTGAATTTTTGGGAAATATTAAATTAAATAAAATTAAAAATAAGGTAGAAAACTTGTTCGTATGCATTCATGCCGCTGCATCTATTTTTGTTTGATTTGTTTGCTGGTGCTTGTATTTATTTTGTTGGAGAAAGAATTAAATAGGAGACGCAAATTGTTTCTGAAAATAAAAAAAAAAAAAAAGAAAAAGGGCAGCGCCTCCCCCTCGGCCCGCGACCGCGCGCGGCCCAGCCGCTCCCCCCTTCCCCTGCCCCTGCCCCTGCCCCCGCCTGGGCCGACTTCCGGCCCAGCACCCCGCGCCCCTCTCCTCTTGACCGAGTGGGCCGCGGCCCAGCTCGCCCGCGCAGCGCGCGCCCCAGCCCGCCTGCCGCCCCCAGCCGCTGACGCGTGGGCCCCGCGAGTGGGACCCACCGTCTTCTTCCACCTCCGGCCGTTTCGGAAACGGACGGCGCCGCCGCCTCGGTTTCCGCGCGCACACGAACCGAAGTTCGCTCGCCCTATAAATAGCGCCGCCACTCGCCCTCGCGGGCCCCCCCTTCGCACCCCGAGCCGCCTAAAGTCCTAAACCCTAACTCGCGCCGCCGCTCTCGCCGAGTTCGCGCCGCCGCCGGAGCTCGCCGCCGTCGCGCTCCTCCTCGTGCTGCCGGGTTCGCGAAGGTGAGCCGCGCCCCGTCCTCGCCGCGTCGTGCCGACCCCGGTGGTGCCCTCGGCTTGCCCCGTCTCGCCCCATAGGGCCGTGCCCGCTACCTCGCCGCCGGCGGCCATGGCGCCACCGTCTCTGCTCGCCGCGCCGCCGCAGCCCGCTGCTCGCCTGCCCCGCGCGCGGTCCACGATGGACCGCGGCTGAGCGCCCGCGTGGCCGGTCCACCATGGACCCGGCTCACCGCCCCAGCGCCTCCTCCGGTCCACCATGGACCGGTGGACCGCCGCCCCTCCCCCGGTCCACAGCCCGCGCCATGGACCGGCCAACCGCGCGCCGCCACGTGGCCAGGCCGGCCACGGTCCCGCGCGCCCCCTGCTGCTTTTGCAGAAAAGCCCTCGGGCTTATTCAAAATTAACCCGCAGTCCAGTTATTTTAAAAATATTTAAGTTTATGCCCTTAGTTTTCGCAGTTTAACCCCTGGTTCGGTTAGAATTTATATATTTAATCCAAAATGAGTTTTAATTCAGTTTTAATTAGTTTTAATTACGAAAAATAGTTCAGTTTATCTACAGAAATGCCATTCAACTTGTTTTAGTCATAACTTTTGCATCGTAACTCCGATTTAGGTGATTCTGGTCGCTATGGTTTCGTTTCGTCGAGTAGAATACAGTAGTGCAGTTGCTTTTTGTTTTCGCATGCTTTGGTGTACTGTTTCTGATTAAGTTTGTTTGCTTGCATGTATTGTTCCTATGATTGATGATTGTCGCGTTTAGCCAACGAGACGTTCGTGAAGGAAGAGGTTCAGGATCCCGCGGAGTTTGAGCAACCCGACGTCGATCAAGGCAAGTGCAGACACCGTTTGATCATTTTGAACCTACTCATTAATGTCATTTACTTTATATGCATGTGTCCAATGAATGCAAACCCTAAGGACATGACTAGCGTTACTTATTATTCCTTGCTCACCTGGGGTTATGTATTTGGGTAGACTAGGCTATACTAGGTCTGCTTAGCTGCTCTACTCATCTTATACACATGTCTAAACAAGAATTACTCTCTACTTAACTTGATGCTTAAACTGTGCTGAATCTTTGGTCACTGCGGTGATAGCGATGTTGGATGCTTGCGAGCATCGTGATGATGGTGGTGACAGGGGGAGCGGGTACCGTTGGTGGTCCGGTTTGCCGGGCGTACCCGTCTCTGCTCTCCGTAAGGACTTAGTCAGGGAGCGGCCCCCTGGGACTTACAGTGCAGCTCCAAGCTATATGGCTCTGGCTTGACTAATTAGCAGGACCTCCACTAGTAGGGTGTTACTTTCCGGGTAGGCGTGAGGAAGTAACTTGGGTAATGAATATTAAGTTGTCGGTTGATCGGTACGCCATGGCTATGGGTATCGACTGCCGAGCGCCCCGGCAAAAACTTGCGAGTGGCATCCTATTAGTTGGACCCTGTGAAAGGTCTCGTAGTGAGACCCTGCCTGCTCACCTTGGAAGTGTTTTGGGGAGTCGCGACCCCGGGCAAATGGGAATCACGACTTGGAGTGAACGTGCACACCTCTGCAGAGTGTAAAACTGATATATCAGCCGTGCTCACGGTCACGAGCGGCCCAGACCCTCACTTGATGAGCAAATTGGATTCACTGGTTACTTGGAGATGGACCTTGGCGAGGTTGCTACCTCGTGTTTTGGCGGAATGGCTATTCCGTGTTGGCAGGATTGCTATCCTGTGTTAATAATTGGGGTTAATCCCTGGACTTCTATAATTATTAGGATAGTCATTTAAAAGATGCTAATTACTACTTACACTAATAAGGGTTGGGTGTATGCTACTCATGAGTAGTAGTAGGTTGTTCTAATAATAGTCATAATTGAAAGTGATCAACTAAAATGCTACCGCAGTCAAACCAAGTCAGCTTTACCTTGTTTAAGCTTTGCATGTCATTACTTTCCGTCTGTGCTTGCTGAGTTCGACATGAGCTCACCCTTGCTATAATCATTAAAGGTTGCTCGGACGATCAGGAGTACAATTGCGATTTCCCTGAGGACTACCCTGAGTCTCCTGGTTGTTAGGCTCGTGTGGTTCTACCGTCGACCTCCCTGTGGCAAGGTGGTCCTGCTACGTCGGCGTTTAGTTTTCCCTTTATTTATGGAACAGTTTAGTTTATGTTTCCCCTCCGCACTTTGATAAACATTTGGCTTGTAATAATGGTTCTTTTACTCTCATTTATGTAATTCGTTTGAACACTGTGTTTTGTACCATTGATGATGTCGGTCCATGTGTGTGAATTTGAGATCCTGGCGCACATGTGATTTGGCACCCGAATGCTCTTTTACATCCGGGTGTGACAGAGTTTGGGGTGAGGGTGAACGGATATCTCGCCTCCCTTATCCGCCGCACCGTTGACGTTGAGAGAACTGAGCTTTGGTAAGGCCTTTTTGGTTTTTCGACACAAATATGTGAAATGGTGAGCTTCGTGGAAAGGAGGCGGGAAGGAAATGCTCGTCATCACCCCTACATCAATGAGCTCATCTTGGCTGTACGACAATCAAATATGAAGTGACCGAGATTGTAGATAGGGACGCGTGCAAGGTGGTGAGAGGGGGCACAAACCCCCACCCCCTCCGCAAGCAAATTGCATAGACTCAAAAAGGGAGCTCTTCATATAGATGGCCATCGGGCCGTGCCGGCCCGACCCGGCGACACAGTGTGCCGTGCCGTGCTGTGCATGCATCGTGCCGCACCGTGTCATCGTGTCGTGCCATCATCGTGCCTCGTGTCGGGGGTACGGCCCAAGGCACGGCCCGTGGGCTGTCGGGTCGGTCCGAAGGCACGACGGGCCAAGCTCGTGCATGATGCTACAGCAGGCCAACAGATAGCAGGCTACATTTCTTATTAGGCCACTCAAGATGGCTGGATGGGCCAGTAAGCCTATATTTTACTTTTTTAGAATTAGCAGGTTAATTTTTTTTATTAGGCCATTAAGCACCGGGTCGTCGAGCCGTGCGTGAGCTGTGCCACGGGTCATGGTGGCAGCCCAGGCATAGCCTGGTGCCTCGGGGCGGGCCGGCCCGGGTCCGGTAGCCGTCGGGCCAGGGCGTACTCGGGCTGGGCCAACGGGCCTCAAGCTGCGTGGTCAACTATGATAACTCTTCTCATATGAAGCATGTTTATTCATAGACATGGGTAAATGCTTTGATTTTAGTTGCCATCACCATAGACTTGCACATAACTACATAAGCTTAGAAAGTACCGCATACATCTTTATCGCAGAATTTCAAAAACTTATTGACAATTTTGGTGTTGAACCATTCGTTTCAAGTATTTTAAACTAATATTATTTAATTAATACTACTATATTCGTACATGTTGACCTGACCGAACCAAGTATTAACTTCAAGACTACTCACAACCGTTTATTCCATTTTTTTTTTCTGAAATGTCTTGATATTGGACACGGACCAGATCACCGGATATTATAATTCATAAAATATCATATCATTCATCTAAATTTTGATTTTTAAACCTTAAATTTGGAATGTTCTCCTAAACTTATAATATTTGTCTTGTGAAGATCAACATTTTTTTGTGGATCAAAAACATTGTCCCTGCTCAATCTATCTATGCCTAAAAAGACTCTAAAGTAATGATTTATCTGATGATACTAAACGTGTACCGAGTCCATATTGAAGCAAATTCTGAGTTTGTGTCTGGGTGTGAAATCCTTTAGATCCACGTCTCTAAAATCCTTCCTTGCTTGTTTTCTCTTCACGTGAACTCCAACATGCATGGAACGCCCCTAGCCCCGTTAGAACTCTTAAGCAACGTGTCAATCCAAATCGGAATCAAATATCTTCGCTCCGCCTCATTCTTGAGCCGCCGGCTGCTGTACCTAGCTAGACTCACACTGCCGGCTCGTGGCCGCGCCCGCGCGTACGCGCACATCGCGTCGGTGCGGCAGCTGCTGCAGACGCCCACGTACATCTGCGCAAGCTGCCCCACACCTCGTCTGCGCCCTTCGACCCAGCGGCGTCTGCCTCGTACGGCCTCGTGCCCTGCTTGGTTCAGCGATATTATGCTGGTTCGTTTATTCAAAAGTTACAGTAAAGTATTATTTATTAATTTATTATAATAGAAAATCTATATTTTTTTATCTATAAAGAGTTAAAATTTCAGTCTGCCTCCGATATTTTCTTCCGTCTCATGTCGCCGTTGGAGTTACCCAATCCGTCGCCTCCTCCGTTGTAGAAGAGCAAAAAAAAATAAAAAACTTTCTAGGGTTCCTAATGCAAGATCTCCTATTACTTTTCTATCACTCCCGTCCATCGCCTCTCCTGCTGTCGGTCAGCCCAATCAGCCCGGAATCGGTATTTCGAAGAAAAAAAAAGAATAAAAATTTTCCTAAAGTTCCCAATGTAAAATCTCTAATTTACTTTTCTTTTATTCTTTAAATCGGCTAAAAATTGATAAATGCGTAGTAATTCATAGAGAATTCTAAAAATTATAAAATAAATTTTGTTCAGCTCCACATATGTAGATCCATACAGTAAAGAAAAAATATCACAAATTTTAGTACACTTTTTTTGTTGAAAATGCTTGCCTATGCTTTTTAGTGTAAAATTAAAATTGTAGTTATCTTGCTCCAATTATTATAAAAATTTTATGGTAGCCTATTTAATGTGATGCTTGATTCATATTTCATAGCAATCCTAATCTAAATAAAAAAATCGGCTGAAAATTGATAAATGCGTAGTAATTCATAGAAAAATCTAAAAATTATAAAACAAATTTTGTTCAGCTCCACATATGTAGATCCATGCAGTAAACAAAAATATCACAAATTTTAGTATACTTTTTTTTATTGGAAATGTTTGCCAATGCTTTTTAGTGTAAAATTAAAATTGTAGTTATCTTGCTCCAATTATTATAAAAATTTTATGGTAGCCTATTTAATGTGATGCTTGATTCATATTTCATAGCAATCCTAATCTAAATAAAAAATAATGCTAGCATCAAACTTCTCATGTTTTAATATAATACTGAAGTATATTAAGAGGTAATATTAGAGTGAGATAAGATTTAACTAATTTCTATTTTTATTATTAAATAAATATGTCTTCAAGCTACATATTATTATAAATATTAACTACCTAATACCATAGATGTTATGGTTATCAATAAAATAAATTATGGACTTTAAATTTTATAAAAAGGATACATATAAATAGATATGTAACATTGTGTCATCATTTTCTAGGGTCATTTGATGTTTTTCTTCCGTTGCAACGTACGAGCATATTTGCTAGTACTACTGATAACAGAAAACAGAGCAAAAGTTACATACGAGACCGACTCTGCGTGCAAGTTAAGGTTGATGACGCAAAAGTCACATACGAGAATGACTCTATGTCATGGGCGGATCTAGAGGTATTCCCGAGTATTCCTGGGAATACCCAACTATTTTGGTACACTTTTATGTAAATATGTATATATACTTATATATATAAATGTATAATGCTATAATATATAGTATTTTCGCACATTTAAGCTCAAAACATGTAAAAAACTAGCATTTCATTTAGAAGTCTATATTCTAAAAAGAAAATATTAGTTTAAAGTTGCTGACTCGCAGTACGATTGACTATATTTTAAGCCTATAGATTTGACTTTGTGGAAGTGGGAATACCCAAGATTGAAATCCTGGCTCCGCCACTGCTCTTGTGTGTGCAAAAGTTAGGTTGATAACGCACACGCTTTCTTTACATGAGATTATGTTAGACACCAAGCGAGTCTATCGGTGTCAGAGCCATGAAAGCCACATGCCTAGCATGGCAAAAGCAACAGCGGCATGCATGGCGGACCAGCGTCGCCTGCACCTTCTTCTTCTCGAGGTCCAAGAGTCCAGCACGTACGGTGCCACCTGCTGGCCGGCGCCATTATCCATCGTCATAAAGATGAGACCGCTCTTCTCGCTCACTAGGCCTAGACAAAAAAAATATATATAACTTATTAGCTCGCTCGACTCGTTCGTTAGTTGCTCGACTTGAGCTCAGCTTATTTGAATTTTTAAATAAGCTGAGCAAGTACTTTAGCTCGATTAATTAACAAATCAGTTCAAACTAGCTTGTGAGCCAAAACGAGCTCCATTGGTCCATTGATAAAACCCTAGCCCTCAACTTCCACACTCTCACCCCTAGACCCTAGACTATCCATCATTCCGCACAGGCTTAGTCATAACGCAAGCACGCTCGGTTGTTTCCTTCCTGAGCCACCGGTAAGTCGCTCGTCGCTTGCTGCTCGCTAGGGTCTTGCAATTGCAGCTTTGTAATACTCCCTTCCCTAGCAAACCAACGCACAACAACATGCATTAGCTTATGTTTTTTCCTTAATTTTTCCAAACTAGCATCAAATCATCCGTCTTTTTATTTATTTTATTTTTCCCAAATTAGTACTCATCTTTGTCTTTTGTTGTATGTATAACCTCATCAAGAAGAAAAAAATTAAGTTAGCTCATGAAGCTAGTTCGAGTTACCAAGCAAGCTGATCTAAGTTGAGTTTTTAGCTCATTAATATAACGAGCTGAGCTGTAACAAATTAAGCTGGCTCAGTATCCAGCCCTACTCCTCACAAACGCCCCCAGGCGTCGCTTGTCACCTGTGCATGACGCCTCTCTTGCAAACGGTGGTGAACTGCACCTCGCCTGGTTTCCACGTTACTGCTGGCATGTGCATCTCTAGGTAATATATTCGATGAAATCTTCCTAAGCTAACATACTCATGCAACTAATTCTTAGATTGTGAAATGTTTCATTTAACACTTTAGAATCCAACCAGTATAAATTAAGACAACAGAAGCATACGTACAAAAATTTGTAAGCTTCTTTATGATTCTTTCTGATGTGCTAAAGCTGTTTCCTAGTTCAAAGAGATAGCAAAACCTCAAATGAACAATGGGTCCACCATCCTTTTCTGGCTAGACCCTTGGAATGGATCTCCTTTGGCCCAAAGCTGCCCTGAACTGTTTTCCTTTGCAAGAAACATACATATCAATACCTCCAAAGTTCTCAGCCTTACAAATACAACTCAGCTAATGCAGCTACCTCTATCAGAACAAGCATTCATACAGTTCCAGTTCATTCAAAACCTACTATATACCAGACCAACCAATATAATGATGAACCTGATAAATGGACTAGTGGTGAAAATTCAGATACTTAGTCTACAAAAGTCTACAGATCCCTGATGGGACATATTGATAAACACCCTGTGTACAAATGGATCAGGAAAAGTAAAGCACAACCCAAACATAGGGTGTTCTTCTGGTTGCTGTTTAAGGACAACTCAACACCAAAAACATCTTGAGAAGAAAGAAGATGGATCTCAACTCCTACCACTGTGCACTCTGTAGTTTCCTGGTGGAGGAAAACACACAACACCTATTCTTAAATTGTTGCAAGAATGTGCTGGGATGTAATGGGGGTGGATATCCCCTTAATGACCACCTTCCCAGACGTAATCCCAACTCTAAAATACCAGATCAACTCTTAGTTCTTCATGGAGACAATAATTATGACATGCTGGGCAATCTGGACTGCACGAAATGAACTGATATTCATAGAAAATGGAACAAGCAGGGATGACCACATCACAATCTTTTTCAAGGAGCTTAACCATATTCGGTTCAGGCTAAAACAAGATCAACAACCACAGTTTGACTCATGGATAAATCACCTGGAATCATTGGCTGCTTAGAGCAGATTTTCTTCATTACCTTTTTTGTTTCTTGAGTCTTTTGTTTTCTTTTGCTTCTTGTAGAAGAACTTTTTCTCATTTTTAATAAATAAACTGTAGGGAGTAAAACCCCTTCAGATTCCTAAAAAAAAAGATAAACCACTTTCTGCAAAACGTGAATTTCAACGTCACTTTGACTGAACGAAAAATGATACAAATCAGAAAAAAGAAAAAGAAAAAGATGATGCTGGTACACACAACTACATAAGGCCTCCCACCGGAAAAATAGAAGGACATGGGGAGCAAAGAGAACAGAGTGGATTTAGAAATAGTTTAGGTTCCAATGCAAAATCGTTTATTACCTTTTTATTATTTTCTAAAATAAATGATCAAATAAGTTTAAACTCGTAAAATGCATAATTATAAATAGTAGGCTGTAACACCCTAAAATTTGCTCTTTTCAAAATAGATGAAAATTTATTCAGTTTTGTATTTTGTGCTCACGAAAATATAAGGAAAATAATAATTTTCATTAAATTAAAATTTATCATAAGCCTTAGCAATATTGTTGTGCATACATGCTGGTGCATATGTTTTGATGTGATGTTGACTTGTTGCTCCTTTATGTGTTGAGTGAGCAAAGTTTTAAAATGCGTTTAGTAGATCTTCCTTGACCAGTACGTCTTTATCTTTATCTATAACCAAATTCTTTGGTTTCTCAGCTCAATTTTTTATTAGGAGCTTCCTAAAATCTTTTCTTTGTCACTCAAAGCACTTCTTTTAGTTCCTCGTCCATCAAGCAATCTCTACAAACTTTTCGGGAATTTTTCCATCTTCTATTCTCACTTTTCTATGAGCATAAATCTAATTTTTAGATGCTCCAAATTATCTTATCATGAGGTCCAAATACGTTATTTGAGTTCCTCATATTCCATAATGTCTCTGAGAATTTTCTCCGAATTTTCAGAGCTTTTAGAATATTTTTCATAGTTTAAATAATAATTCTGGACTTTTCTAGAATTATTTTATCCACAAAATTAATTAATTTCGAAAATAATAAATCTCTTATTTTCCACCAACTATCAAAGGCCTTTGTCTTTATTTATTAATGGGCTTTAATTTTATTTAGGCCTATTAGTAAAGATGGAAGATGTATCATCAATTAGTACCATATTGCTATTTGATGTAGATGTGGAGAGTTTTTCTTCCTATATATATATATGTAGCAACCCCTTAGGTTGAACACACCAAAACTACCATATGAGAAGCCCCTAGTTCGGAAAATCTCTAGTGTAGTAAATTAAATCTTTCTCCAGTCCTCATCTCGTTGACATTACCTTGGCACCATGTATTCGTCATCAGACTTGATCGGAGAAAACTCCAGTTTGCTATTGTGTATGTGCGATCATCATCTATGTCCGAGCAAGCAAAGGCATCTAACAGCAGCAGGTCAGCACGCACGATCTATCTAGTGCCTGCATCCATTGTCGATTTTCTTCTGATCACCTACCTCCAGCTAACGATGATTTAGCCATTTAATTATTTAAATCTATATTCTTTCATTTGGTATTCTGTACGTATTCAGTTACTTCAAGAATCACCCGTAGGGTGTAGGTGATGGTTATATATATATATAGTGTATGTGTGATTGTTGACGTTAATTATATGTTAAATATTAACTTGATTAAGGTTAATATGCAATTTGCTTTGTAATTTAAAATGATATCTGTTTATACGTACCGAACAATATGGCGCTGCCTACTAATTCTCCATGCAGTTCAGAAGTAGCAGCCGGCCATGTCATCTTTGCTAGCTTGATGATTTCATCATGATGTCACACATACATATTTGCTGTTTTCTTTTAGAAAAACAAATCTAGAATACAAAGAAAATACACTAGCTTGTTTAAGCCATATCTTCTCCGTTTTAACTCCGATTTTCGTGATCTTTACGTCCGTGTGATCGTAGCGCTGCGTAGAATCTTTTTATAAACTTTTCATACTATTTTTATATGATTGTTGTACTGTTCTAATTGTAGCCTTTGTTTGCTTCGTGTATGTTTGTTGTCGTATGTTTGTGATCGATGGTCGGAATTAGTCGGTGAGCAATTCGTGGTGATCAAGAGTGCTTCAGTGATCAAGATCAGAGCCTTGGCAACTAGTAAGACCAGCAGGATCAGCAAGAGCAATTGGATTAAGGCAAGTATAGCATTTGGGTTTTATATTCTGTGACCATGATCCTGTGACTAGATTAATGTTAAGTAATAAATGATAAAAATGACTTTTTAGCCACTTGATGATTTATCTGTAAGTGATAACCGGGACAACAGTGCAACCATGAGGGCTATAATGGCTCTGGCTTTAGCTCAGTATGAAGACCTTTTCTAGCTTGTTAGAGGTTACCCGAAAGGGCGGAGGGGCTGAACCGTTTTGGGTATAGTGCGAGCCCCTGTCCTTATGTGTATAGGCTGCGCGTCATTGTGCCATTTGGAAGGGGGGTATCTATATCTGCGCGCAAAGGAAACCTTGCGGCCCTAACATGTTAGACGAACTTTTGAAAGGCTTCATAGTGATCCCTGCCGACCTTCCTTGGTAGTGGGTTAAGGGGTCGACGGGCCTCGGGCGAAAGGGTAAATCATGACTCATGGGTAAAGATGTACAACCTCTGCAGAGTGTAAAACTGGTATACTAGCCGTGCTCACGGTCATGAGCGGCCTTGGGGATTCTTGCATCGACGGTGATGACTCTTGTGTGTTAAATATGCTCATTATTTATTATTTAATGCTCTACATTATTTATGTCACATTGATCATGAGATTGTGGGAGCTATATAATCTAGTTGCTATACTTGTGGAGTTCGACATGGACTCACTCTTGCTATTTCCCCCAAACCTCAGGAGAAGTTTAGGCTTGTGATCAACCAGTCAGTTGGATCCTGTGGAGAGAAGTTAATACCCGAAGTTGGAGTTGTCGATCCGTTGTTTGCTATTAAAGGTTATCTCTTTTATACTAAGTACGTTATATATTTACGCATTGTCTTTTGATATTACCCCTTATTTGTAGCTATATGTGAGATTTGGTTTCTAAAACTCACATATGGTGCATATCTGGTTTTGTCCTTAAAATCGGGTATTACAAAGTGGTATCGGAGCAATGCTGACTGTAGGACGCAGGCCTAGTTAGAAATCGGTCGTCTTAAGGTTTTGGAATTGTCATAAAATCCTTGCTCTATAAACCTTGGTATTTTCATCCATACTACATCCCTATCCTTGCTATTTGTCTCTACCTTGTTGCTTGTTTTAAAAGTACTTGTTCTCACCTTCACTCCTTGATTTGGTATGCTTTTAGAACCTTTTCTTACCACCTTCTTGCGTCTTTGAAATATAAGTTTTAGGATCTTTACCCTTAACAGGAAGAGAACGATAGTATCGCAAGTTGAGTCAATGTTTGAAGTATGAAACTTTAATGTCTTGTTGGTTTGTCATTATGCTTATGCTTGATTTGGATCTTTGTAATGAGTGCAATGATCTTGTGGGATTTCTTCACAATTTCATTAGTTTATAGGCCTAAGGCATAAGGATTAATGAAATAAGTAGTTGGGTTTGGTTATATCTTGTTTCTATCCCCTGCTGATTTCTGGAGCAGTCTGCGATGATTCTGGAGTATCTCAAGTTTTGATCGTCCAAAGTCTATCAACGTTTTCTGGTAACAACTAGACTTCAAGATCTTTCCCTGACCGCAAGAAGCACCCTCATGGCTATTATGGTTTAGAAGTTACAAAAATCACAAGATGATACAAATGTGCTGTCAAGAATCTGGACCAGTTTCGGTTGCTTACTGTTTAGACATATATAACTATAGAATTTGGAAAAGTGTTCTATAGAAAAGCTGTAGAGTATTTGCTAAGCTTTCCAACGGTATAAGCTGGAACGTATTTGGATAAGTAGAACCTGAGATATGATATTTACACCTGGATGTTTTTGTTCTGTTTCAAAATCTGGACAGATCTGGTATTCCCTATTTTCAGATACCTTAACTTCAGAATCTAGGAAAAAGTTGTATACGAAAGTTGTAGAGGATTTTCTAAGATTTTCAAATATATAAGGATCATCTCCAGATGAGTTAAGTAGCTCGGGATATAACTTCTGGAAGCTGCTGCACCTTTGCTGAGACATTTTCAGGATGGATATTAAGTTTGGTTGTTTTACCTGAGCTTAAAGACAGAACCTAAGGAGGTCTTCTACAGGAAAGTTGCTGGGAATTTCATAAGTGTTCTAACGGTATAAGCCACAACTCTATTGGATTGACAGAATAAGAGTTATATGTATTTTACTACGCCGGTGTTTTTATATCATGAGAAAAATTCAGGATACCTGCTTGTTCTACCCTTACACATAAGTTCTTTGGGATGTTAGAGGTTCTCACTGTTAGTTAACCTGCTGGGAAAACATGCAAGCTACCTTTCCTGTGCCCCCTAGATGACTTTTATTAAGGGGGGTAGCCCAAATAAAGGGGTTACAAGGAGAATGATTGGTTAATGTTGGAATTTAGTGATGGAACTAACCTTGGATTATGAGACTTGGTACAACGAATTTGAAAGACTATGATGTGTAGCGTCCAAAAAGGATAGGAGAACTAGTCCTTAGTGTCCCCCGATCAATCTCATTCTAAGGGGGGTAGCACCTTGATATTACGGGATGATGCATTATAAAACTATCTTGAAGTGATAATTGTCTTCTGAGATATTCTATGATTATGGTCATCTATAAGAAGTTTAAGTTTTGTCAAGATTGATCTTTGGTTCGAGCCACCCTTAGTTGTGAGATCAATTTTCACCATACTTAGCATGTACCTGAGACGTGATGTGGAGCATGGAAGTACTATCTTCTTGGACAAAAAAAATATAAACAAAATGTCATCAACGTGGATCATAAGAACCTAAGGAAAATCTTCACTAAGTTGATTCTAAGTTGTAGACATCATCATTGGTTTGGTATTGAACAAGGTTATGACTTCAAAAAAATGCTATCACTTGGAGATAGATTACTAGAGGGTGCAACGTAAAGCCAAAATCTCTACAAGAGGATGGAACAACTCAAGGAAGTGAACAACATCCAAAGGCAGAGTATCCATATCTCTTTGATCACTGTCTTCCGAATCTCGAGGACGAGATTCATCTTAAGGGGGGTAGAATTGTAACACCCTAAAATTTGCTCTTTTCAAAATAGATGAAAATTTATTCAGTTTTGTATTTTGTGCTCACGAAAATATAAGGAAAATAATAATTTTCATTAAATTAAAATTTATCATAAGCCTTAGCAATATTGTTGTGCATACATGCTGGTGCATATGTTTTGATGTGATGTTGACTTGTTGCTCCTTTATGTGTTGAGTGAGCAAAGTTTTAAAATGCGTTTAGTAGATCTTCCTTGACCAGTACGTCTTTATCTTTATCTATAACCAAATTCTTTGGTTTCTCAGCTCAATTTTTTATTAGGAGCTTCCTAAAATCTTTTCTTTGTCACTCAAAGCACTTCTTTTAGTTCCTCGTCCATCAAGCAATCTCTACAAACTTTTCGGGAATTTTTCCATCTTCTATTCTCACTTTTCTATGAGCATAAATCTAATTTTTAGATGCTCCAAATTATCTTATCATGAGGTCCAAATACGTTATTTGAGTTCCTCATATTCCATAATGTCTCTGAGAATTTTCTCCGAATTTTCAGAGCTTTTAGAATATTTTTCATAGTTTAAATAATAATTCTGGACTTTTCTAGAATTATTTTATCCACAAAATTAATTAATTTCGAAAATAATAAATCTCTTATTTTCCACCAACTATCAAAGGCCTTTGTCTTTATTTATTAATGGGCTTTAATTTTATTTAGGCCTATTAGTAAAGATGGAAGATGTATCATCAATTAGTACCATATTGCTATTTGATGTAGATGTGGAGAGTTTTTCTTCCTATATATATATATGTAGCAACCCCTTAGGTTGAACACACCAAAACTACCATATGAGAAGCCCCTAGTTCGGAAAATCTCTAGTGTAGTAAATTAAATCTTTCTCCAGTCCTCATCTCGTTGACATTACCTTGGCACCATGTATTCGTCATCAGACTTGATCGGAGAAAACTCCAGTTTGCTATTGTGTATGTGCGATCATCATCTATGTCCGAGCAAGCAAAGGCATCTAACAGCAGCAGGTCAGCACGCACGATCTATCTAGTGCCTGCATCCATTGTCGATTTTCTTCTGATCACCTACCTCCAGCTAACGATGATTTAGCCATTTAATTATTTAAATCTATATTCTTTCATTTGGTATTCTGTACGTATTCAGTTACTTCAAGAATCACCCGTAGGGTGTAGGTGATGGTTATATATATATATAGTGTATGTGTGATTGTTGACGTTAATTATATGTTAAATATTAACTTGATTAAGGTTAATATGCAATTTGCTTTGTAATTTAAAATGATATCTGTTTATACGTACCGAACAATATGGCGCTGCCTACTAATTCTCCATGCAGTTCAGAAGTAGCAGCCGGCCATGTCATCTTTGCTAGCTTGATGATTTCATCATGATGTCACACATACATATTTGCTGTTTTCTTTTAGAAAAACAAATCTAGAATACAAAGAAAATACACTAGCTTGTTTAAGCCATATCTTCTCCGTTTTAACTCCGATTTTCGTGATCTTTACGTCCGTGTGATCGTAGCGCTGCGTAGAATCTTTTTATAAACTTTTCATACTATTTTTATATGATTGTTGTACTGTTCTAATTGTAGCCTTTGTTTGCTTCGTGTATGTTTGTTGTCGTATGTTTGTGATCGATGGTCGGAATTAGTCGGTGAGCAATTCGTGGTGATCAAGAGTGCTTCAGTGATCAAGATCAGAGCCTTGGCAACTAGTAAGACCAGCAGGATCAGCAAGAGCAATTGGATTAAGGCAAGTATAGCATTTGGGTTTTATATTCTGTGACCATGATCCTGTGACTAGATTAATGTTAAGTAATAAATGATAAAAATGACTTTTTAGCCACTTGATGATTTATCTGTAAGTGATAACCGGGACAACAGTGCAACCATGAGGGCTATAATGGCTCTGGCTTTAGCTCAGTATGAAGACCTTTTCTAGCTTGTTAGAGGTTACCCGAAAGGGCGGAGGGGCTGAACCGTTTTGGGTATAGTGCGAGCCCCTGTCCTTATGTGTATAGGCTGCGCGTCATTGTGCCATTTGGAAGGGGGGTATCTATATCTGCGCGCAAAGGAAACCTTGCGGCCCTAACATGTTAGACGAACTTTTGAAAGGCTTCATAGTGATCCCTGCCGACCTTCCTTGGTAGTGGGTTAAGGGGTCGACGGGCCTCGGGCGAAAGGGTAAATCATGACTCATGGGTAAAGATGTACAACCTCTGCAGAGTGTAAAACTGGTATACTAGCCGTGCTCACGGTCATGAGCGGCCTTGGGGATTCTTGCATCGACGGTGATGACTCTTGTGTGTTAAATATGCTCATTATTTATTATTTAATGCTCTACATTATTTATGTCACATTGATCATGAGATTGTGGGAGCTATATAATCTAGTTGCTATACTTGTGGAGTTCGACATGGACTCACTCTTGCTATTTCCCCCAAACCTCAGGAGAAGTTTAGGCTTGTGATCAACCAGTCAGTTGGATCCTGTGGAGAGAAGTTAATACCCGAAGTTGGAGTTGTCGATCCGTTGTTTGCTATTAAAGGTTATCTCTTTTATACTAAGTACGTTATATATTTACGCATTGTCTTTTGATATTACCCCTTATTTGTAGCTATATGTGAGATTTGGTTTCTAAAACTCACATATGGTGCATATCTGGTTTTGTCCTTAAAATCGGGTATTACATAGGCTTTAGATTTTCTATGGTGTTAGATTTGCAGTTTTTTTAAATATATTCATATAAGTCCCAAGACACATGCAACCATAGGTGTGGGGAAAAAATCATCGTTTGACGTCCCTCCTGACTCTGAGTTTATGTTCTTCCTCAAAGATGCAGTGCAGTCCAGATTCCATATGGAGGCAATAACTCTGTTGTACGTGCTAGATAATTTTGACAACAAGAAATGCTCTCATTTTTATAACGTCCAACGCGCCGAACCTAACTGCCACCAGAAGAGTAGTCTTTCAGAGAGAGCTAAAGCGTATTAAACACAGAGTCAGCGAAAGATCCTCCCAATCTTTTCAGCACTGGTTGCAGTCTCTCTCTCTCTCGGCTAAGCCTCAGTTTCCGTTCTTGATGGAACTTTCTTCGCATGATGGTCCGTTTATGGGCCAGGTGGGCTGGTGCCCATGGTCCACTAAGCGTCGACAGTGACGACCTAGGGCCTCCATATATGGGCCGATGAGTTTGCGCGGAAACAAAAACCAGCAAACGATCGATATGCGGAATAAAAATTGTGTGGGCGACTGGTCCCCTGAACCACCGGTGCGCCCGTACGTTAGATCGAGGAAAACTAATCAACATGCATCGGCTCCTCATGTAGCGATATGCAGGCTCGGTCATCAGCTCGGCTCCAAGTGCAACACCATGTTGATTGGTTATCTTTGCCACATGTCAATGATCTAGCCTAGGGGCGCATAGGTGGTTTAAGGCCAGTCTCAGTGAGGGTTTCACTAGGATGTCATGCACATTTATTAGAGCGTCATGTCAGCAAAACTGCACTTTTTGCATGAAACGAAGAGGAGAGAAAGAAGTAGTTTTTACCATAGTGAAACTCACGGGCGTCGTTTCCCACGCGGTGAAACGGAATGAAATCTCCATTGAGGGCCAAATTGTGTTTCACCATTTTGCATGTGATCCAATCATTTTGCAGTAATTAAATGCTTTGCTTAGCCTTGGAAACAACAAAAGTGAAATACTTCATTGTTAGGGTTATTTCATAGATGATTTCATTTCAATCTTGATGACGTGTTGGTATGTGAAACCGTATAATAACACTATCCATAGCCACTTGTGCTGCCGCAGATCGTCCTCATGCAGCAGACCGCCACACGGGTCGGCGGTGTGATTTTTTGTAACAGCCCGTGGCTGATCGATCGTGACTGGTGAGGCGTGACGAACGCAGCGCTCCCCGCTGCTGACGAACACCGATGGATACAGGATGCATCAGGCATGCAAGCCCCCGGGCCGTGGCTGTTGATGATTACCCTCGCCCGGCCGGCCATGCATGCATGCACGAATGGCTGACAGCGAGCTAATGATGGATGGATCCATCGTGTCGCCTGCATGTGCAGAGATCTGATCGAGTGGCTCAGATTGATGGAGCCGGACCACCACTGCATGCACCATCATCGAATCATGCACCGGCAATCGATTCAGACGAGATTAGTAATCATCGGGATCAGAGAAACAAAACTCTCATCTGATGAGGTCGCGAGCAAGAACGTTGTACAAAGTGACCAAGCTCCCACGCTGGCAAAATGCATGATTGGGGTTAGCATGCATGTATCGCCCAAGAAAACAGTCCAGGATCTCAGGCACTTGCAAGGTGGACAAGCATTAGTAGATCACTCATTGTTACAAGTACCATCAAAAGTTCATTCATCAGGGAAAAAAAGGCCATCTCGAGCCTGCAAAGTCCACCGAGCTGCGAGCCTCGAGGGTCCTTTCTGTCGCGGCAGCCCACTATTCAGCAGCTTGATGTCAGTGATCAGCTAGTCACTTCATCATCTCACATTTCAGCGGCAGTGACTAAAATTTAAGCTCCTGCAGGCGAGTTAAGGCGCCAGTTACTGGATCCAGCTCGATGCGCTCCATGGCATTGGCTGTACTGCTGTAGCGCGTCAAGTAGAGTAGCAGTGTAGTAGTGTACTGGGTCTGAACTCTGAACTACTACTATGGTCTGAGATTAAAAAAAAAAACGGGAGATCTTGAACGACTAGTTCAGACCTCAAAGACCGACCTAGCAAGGCTCGGCTCCTCATCGCCTGCTGATCTTGACAAGCAGACGCGATCCAATCCAAGTGGAAGCAGCTGGCCTGCTGGTCCCTGAATCATGATCGAGGAGGTAGCTTCAGCAATGGCATTGCATTGACGACCAATCCAAGGTCGAATTATAGGCTATAGCAATGCAAAGGCATAACATTGCTAGCTGGTCCTCCGCTAATCAATCGTATGCAAGGACGGCGGGTGACGGCTCCGGAGCGGGGTCACTCTCCAGTTGTCTGCACTCGGGCGTACTAGTAGTACCAATTATGCACGCACTGATGGAGATTGTGCGCTTCGTTTGGACGGATTCAGCAGGGATGGATGCTATTGCTACCTACCTACAGCCGCCTGCATTGCACCAGTCTCACAATTCACCTGCTACTGTGCATTCCATTCCAGCTGAAAGCCTGAAACTCCGAGAAAAGATTGCAAAGCGCGAGGCGGTAGAAGCACACATGCATGCATGCATGGACAGCTTTTGTTACTCCGGGTCCGGGATCGATCGGATGATACTGACTATATATCCCTGCTTGAGGGAACTCATTATATATGGCAGTTGTCTAGTTGGAGTACGTGGGAGTAGGGCCAGATATCGAGTCTGATCGCCTCGTTATATACAAATAAGTCGGAAAACTAGTTTGGCTTGGCTTTTTACCGAGCTCGATCTAGCTTGTTTGGCTCGCAAGCCAAAACACACAATACATAGGTCTTGTTTAGTTCCAAAAAATTTTGCAAATAAAATTTTTCAGATTTTCCGTCACATCAAAATCTTTAAACGCATGCATGAAGTATTAAATATAGACGAAAATAAAAACTAATTGCACAATTTGGTCGGAATTGACAAGACGAATCTTTTGAGTCTAGTTAGTACATAATTGGATAATATTTGTTAAATCGAAAGTAGTACTATTCCTATTTTATAAAAAATTTTGGAACTAAACAAGGCCATAGAGATTATAACCGCAAGTTAGCAACAAATACGTTAAATGCATATTTAAAATAGAATAAACAAAATACCTATTAATTTTAAACTCGTCTCATGTGAACATGATGTCGTGGGACAGGCCAGTGGAGTGACTAGGTAGGGCCAAGGGGTGTATTGGTTTAGGGTTTTAGAGCTTAAATCGTGTTGGGCCATAGGCGGAGATATATATATGGAATATTATGGATTGCTTAAAGTTATAATAGGTTGGACCAAGAGATATATGGGTTGATCGTAGTTATTATCATGTGAATTACTTTGTCTTGTTTTGGCTTTCGAGCTGGCTCGTTAATTTAACCGAGCTGGTTGAGCTGGCTTGTTAATTAAAAGTTCAAACGAATTAAGCCACTAACAAATGAGTTAAGCGAGTGAAAGCCCAAGTTTGGTTTTGGTAATTAATGACACCAAGTTGCTAATGCCTTGTGTTTAAGTGATTTGAGTTAGGCATAGCAACACATGTGATGAAGGTACATGGTGGCATGGAAAGGTGGCCACATGATTACAAAGAGATAAAACATGATGTGGAGATCATGATGACGGATAAGGGAGAAAGTGAACAAGGCAAAGGTATAAACATAGGGTTTCACTTTTGCCGGTCTAAGATGAGTAGAGAAGTGATTGACCGGGTTTAGGATAGATAGTCGACTATCAAGAGGGGAAATCACGGTCATCTCTCGAATCAAGTGCTACTAGGTCCATATCTTGAGCATATGCATTAGGATCTAGTAAAGTGCTAACTTAACTCCTTTGGTGAAAAATGTTTGTGAAAAGCTAACACACGTGCACTTTGGTGGTGGACACTTTGTGGTGTTAGCACATTTGCAAAGGAGGTGGAGTTCCTAGGGTTGAGAGGGGTGTGGGTTCCTCTGATTCGGCGCTTTTGAGAAAAATAAGTGTATATTTTCTATTGCGCCGGTGGGAAATTTGGAGAAGTCGCGGGAGTGTTTCTCAGTTGGAAACACTCACCGGACGCTCAGCGCGAAGGCACCGGACGCTGGCCTTTAGCGTCCGGTGTGCTGTCAGGTGTAGCAGAGTGCACCGGACGCACCGGAGAGAGTCCGGTGCTCAGCGTCCGGTGTGAGGGATTTTTGCAACCCTCTCTGCGCACGAGTCCGGTGAGCACCGGACCGTCCGGTGCCCAGCGTCCGGTGAGGTCGCGAGTTTGACAAACTCTCTGCGCACGAGTCCGGTGAGCACCGGACCGTCCGGTGCCCAGCGTCCGGTGAGGTCGCGAGTTTGACAAACTCTCTGCGCATGAGTCCGGTGTGCACCGGACGCGTCCGGTGTGGACTTGCCGAGCGTCCGGTGGTGTGCAGGTGACCGTTAGAATCTGACATGCGGGTTTCAAAGAGGACACGTGGCTAACCCCAGTGCACCGGACGCTGGGAGTCGAGCGTCCGGTGCTCACTTATTAGCGTCCGGTGCCCCCGTTTTCAGCCCAGTGAAAACAGCCAACGGCTAGTTTCTTTGAGGGGCTTATAAATAGTTGGTGGCCGGCTTTGGGAGGCTATCTCTTGGACTTTTGATTACTTGAGACATACATTGAGCTAGAGAACACTCCCTCCACTCATCTCCTTGCTTGATTGCTCATCCTAGTGAGATTGAGTGAGATTCAAGTGCATTGCTTTGAGAGTTGCATTTAGTGGCACTTGATTCTTGAGTTTGCTGCGGATTTCTTGTTACTCTTGGGTGTTTCCCGACGCGTGGAGCAGCGGTGGTGTTGAGCTCGTGATTTGAGATTGTTTCGAGCCTCACCAAGTGATTTGTGAGAGGTTCTTGAGCCTTCCCCGCGGGAGATCGCAATTGGCTACTCTAGTGGATTGCTCGTGGCTTGGAGGATCCCCATCTTGTGAGTGGATGTGCGGCACCCACTGAGGGTGTGGCTTTGGATTGCCAATTAGCTCGTGATCCATCAAGTGGGTGTATCGCCACAACGAGGACTAGCTTGCCGGGAAGCAAGTGAACCTCGGTAAAAAATCTTGTGTCATCTCTTGCCGAGGATTCTCTTGTAATTGTGAGTGATTGGTTGGATATATCTCTACTCTACAACGTTGGTATAACAATCACTCTTCACTCCTTTACTTACTTGTTTACCTTGCTAGTTGTTTAGCTTGTTTAGTTTAGTCTTCTTGTTTAGGAGTGTAGCAAGCTTCTAGTTGTGCTTTCTTGTTGTAACTAGTGTTTAGCTTTCTTGCTAGACTTGTGTAGGTGGCTTGCATAGCTTAGTTGTGCTAGTGCTAGAATAGCTTCGCTTTTTATTTTACTAATCAACTTGTCTAGTTGAAGTTTGTAGAAATTTTAAATAGGCTATTCACCCCCCTCTAGCCATTTGGACCTTTTAGCGAGCTAGCAAGTCACTAAGGGTTTGTTCGGCACAGCTCAACTTCACTAGTAAAGCTGTTTTTTTTTAGAAAATTGCTTCATGAGTGACTTTCTAGATGAAGCTGAGCTGTTTTGGAAAAAGTGTGTGGCAAAATAGCTTCACCAACTACTTCATGCATAGTTGAGAGAGAGAAATGAGGGAGAAGCTACAATAAGCTACTTTTTTCAACTTTATCTCAACTTATGTCTTTGTGAGAGGAGAGGAAAAACAGCTTCACCTATGAAGCTATTTTGAAAATAAGTGTTTGGCAAAAAAAAACAGCTCTGTACCTACAAACCCTAAGGCCCTACCTACAAACCCTAAGGCCCTGTTTAGTTCCCTATCCAAAAATTTTTTATCCATCCCATCGAATCTTTGGACACATGCATGGAACATTAAATGTAGATAAAAAAATAAACTAATTACACAGTTTAGTTAAGAATCGCGAGACGAATCTTTTAAGCCTAGTTACTCCATGATTAGCCTTAAGTGCTACAGTAACCCACATATGCTAATGACAGATTAATTATGCTTAATAAATTTGTCTTGCAGTTTTCTGACGAGCTATGTAATTTGTTTTTTTATTAGTTTCTAAAAACCCCTCTCGACATCCTTCCGACACATCCGATGTGACACCCAAAAAATTTTCGTTCCCAATCTAAACAGGCCCTAAGTTTTTCGTCGAGGCTGACGTGGGAGAGTGGCAGCACACTGTACACGTACTACCCGACCTGTCCGGCTATCCTATTCTTGTTTTAGGACCATTCGCAATCGTCAAGGGGTTAAGCAAGTGTGGTACACAACCATGAGTGATCTTGAATCACTTGCCAAAAATCCATGATGATGCTTTCTTCTAATGGCCGGGTGAATACCTACGTACAGCCGCCTGCTTTGCTGCAACTGCCTGCACGAACGAACTACTCGGTACGAATTCATGTCGACGTGGTTGGGAGCTTCAGGGAGTACGTAGTAAACTTTTGTTACTCTTATTGGATGATCTGGCTATCTGCCTCAGAGGCTGAGAACTCATATATATCCAGCTTGCATCGGAGACTTGTGGAGTACTATATGGGAGAGTACACTGTACATGTACTGCTCCTGTCGTATTGTCGTTTTATTAGGACCATTTGGCAATCATCAAGGGATTGAGCAAGTGTGGTATATACAGCTGCATCACTTGCATGCCCAAAGGCCATGATGATGCTTTCGTTCTCCATGTGGTGAATCTGCACAAGAAACTTGTGTTGCATGAAAATGGAGGACCAGCAGCGAATCCTGGCCCTCCGCGGCCCTCCAGTCACGTCCGGGGCCAACGAGGCAACAACAACCATCTTGTTTCCATGCAATGCAGGCGGCGCTAAGTTTGCCTGTATCTCTGTACTGCTAGTCTGGTTAGTACTCGAGTGGTTAGTACTACGAACACATGATGAACTCCGCCGAAATACATATACATACAGCCGGAAGATACAGAACTCAAATCAAAATGCCATTTTTCTGATGATTTACCACATGCAGACTGGATAGAAGAGAACATGAAAATTAGTTTCACCAGCCAGAGAGGTGATTTCAACTGCCAGATGGATATCCCCTGTCTGTTCTTGCTTTGTTCAGGCGTAAAAACACACGAAAGACAAGCTGTTTCAACGGCAGTTCTACTAACTATGCTAGAGTCTACTACTCCTAGCAAGCAGCCATCGATCGAACTAAGCACAGGCTTGCAGGAACCGGCAAAAGCATGCTAGTGGCGTGTCCCACCAGGATAAACATGAGGGACACCCTAATATTGGCACGTTGCCAAATATATAAATCTGATAGTGGAGCTCTCCCTCCTGTTGTGAAGTCTATCATCTCACAAGAGGTACAGCTAGATCAATCATGCATGTACAGCTCCAGGGGGCAAAGTAATTTATCTGAAACCAATGTCTCTTCAGACTGTCACAGCCTAGTAGACAAGCGTTGAAAAAAATATATGCTGAAGGACATGGAGCAGTCCTCCCCTGTTGCCCTGACCCTGATCGAAAACTGCAGCTCATCAGTCATGGCTCATGAAGGCAGAACAGCGTCGTCCCCTGAAGAGCGAAGAAGATGGCCAGCCAGTGCAGTGGCCATTCGATTCTGATCGATCCAAGTCACAATGTGTAAGCAAGCAATCTCCCGTGTGATATTTCATTTTCCTTTTTCTTTTTTGAAATGTTGTGCTGTAGTATTGATTATGATTGTGCTTATGCGAACAGTTTGAGGGATCCAATCCAACCACACGACGGCCCAAGCGACATGATGAGGCGACATATAATAGACTGATGATGTCTCCATACACTTCATTTTCAGCTACACCCTGTGAAGACAATAAAAGGTCCCTTAGCCAAAAACCAATTAGGTTAAACAGCTGTACTGGCCAATAATTCTCTTCTTCTACACTGAGCCATTTTTTCCCTTCTTCTAATAAATCTACGGCAGAGCAAAAACCCTTGCTGCCGTCCTTTCAGGAGGGAAAGAATGGGTCAATTCTCTTCTGATAAATCTGCGGCAGAACCCTTACCGTCCTTTGGGGGAAAGGAAAACACTGGGGATGGCAATTTGGCAACCACTTGTTGCCTTGGTCGAAATTATGGCCCAAAATTCTCTCGTCTCGTCTGCTTTCTAGACTTCGGCCTTGTTTAGGCCCTGTTTAGATTGGAGATGAAATTTTTTTGGGTATCACATCGGATATGTCGGAAGGATGTCGGGAGAGGTTTTAGAAACTAATAAAAAAACAAATTACATAACTCGTCAGGAAACTACAAGACAAATCTATTAAGCATAATTAATCTGTCATTAGCACATATAGATTACTGTAGCACTTAAGGCTAATCATGGAGTAACTAGGCTTAAAAGATTCGTCTCTCGATTTTTAACCAAACCGTGTAATTAGTTTATTTTTTTTTATGTACATTTAATGTTCCATGTATGTGTCTAAAGATTCGATGGGATGGATGAAAAAATTTTGGGTGGGGGAACTAAACAGGGCCTTAGTTCCTTCCTGAAATTTTTTCGCGGCACTAGCATTTTCGTTTGTTTATGGTAATTATTGTCCAATTATGGACTAAATAGTTTCAAAAGATTCGTCTCGTAAATTTCGATTAAACTGTGTAATTAGTTTTTATTTTCGTTTATATTTAATAAATTATGTATGCGTCTAAAGATTCGATTTGACGTGGAATCTTGAAAAGTTTTTTTGATTTTGGGTGGAAGTAAACAAGGCCTTCTACTACTAGTAGTGTACAGCAGCAAGATTCTAATCCTGCAGTTCTTGGCAACTGAAACGACAAGTATCGTCGAATATTCCGGCCGCTGCATGGCACAGGCCATGTTGGCGGTTGGCCCATGACCTACTGCCTTGTTTTACACTGAAATAAAAAAAATTTAAAGATTTTCAGGCTTTGTTTAGTTCAGCTCGAAAACCAAAAAATTTTCAAAATTCCCCGTCACATCGAATCTTTCGCACATGCATGAAGCATTAAATATAGACGAAAATAAAAACTAATTACACAGTTTAACTGTAAATCATAAGACAAATCTTTTGATCCTAATTAATCCATAATTGGACAATATTTACCACAAACAAACGAAAATGCTACAGTAGCGAAATCCAAAATATTTTCATATCTAAACAAGGCCTCAATCACATCAAATTTTATGACACATGGATAAAGCATTAAATATAAATAAAAAATAACTAATTATACAATTTATCTGTAATTTGTGAGGCAAATTTTTTGAGTCTAATTAATCTATGGTTAAACAATAATTTTTTTGATGGAATTGGAGGGATTTGCATCCCTACAAAAATTTTATTAAAAGGAAAACAGGATTACAAGGTGTGGCAGAACCTCCTGAATTAAGTGGCCCACATGCACCCATCATTGTCTCAAAGACTTCTGATCGGTGTGCACGAGTTCCAAATGACTCAAGAAGTCTGTCGGGTGTCCTCGGGAAACCCGAATCATCCACGTTTTAACTCATACAGGATCAACATGGAGTTACCACAACATTACAACATTTGTTACAAAAAATAACTTACATCAGAGTACGGAAGATTTATAACTTAATTTACAACATATGATGAAGTACAAACTTAACTAAATTTCCAAAAGGTGTGTAGAGTAGCGAAAGCATCTTAGGTGAAGCTTCTAAGGTAGAAGAGATGGATAAATCATGTCGCGCCCACCGACATGACCTCCAATAGCAGTCTAAGTCAGCACCTGCAACAGGGGTTATAAAACCCTGAGTACAAAAGTACTCAACAAGACTTAACCGACTAGAAAAGAGGTGAAGACTCAGGTATGCAGGCTATAGGGATTTAAGGTAAAGCTTTATCAAGATCAAGCATTTCTTTTGCATAAAATCTTACTAAGAGTAAAACCTACTTTCAAGTTTTAACTCAAGATCATCATTTATGACTAACCAAAACTATTATCAAACTTTCATAAACATACCACCTCTTTCTCTTACCAAAGATCCATTTATTACTACGATGATGGTGTGAGGATTGAGGCTCCATATCCGAGGAAACACGGCGATTCGAATCGATTAAACCCAGCTGGGGATTCAGTACCACACGACATATGTAGAACTTAATCTTGCATATGTCAACCTTTTCTATAGATCCTCCCATACAAGAACGGGTCCAGCGTCACCCGAGAGTACAGTACACCACCATCCTACAGCCAATCTAGATGTTTTCCGGTCATCTCAGATCCGTAAGGTGGGTACACGCTACTCTCGCCATCTCTCCACTCCCAGTATGCGGTTAGCCGTTCTCAAGTATCGGAATAGCTATAGGTAAGGCTTACCATCGCATGTGGGCTGTACTCAAAGGTCTCAATCACAGCAGGCCAACAACGGAACGGTCCTTAATCGACACAGTTGGAGACACTACTTTAAGACTCCATTCTTAAAGCAAGTCCACCGACCGGTCTCAAGTTGAAACATCATTGACCATAAAAGTATTCCACAACAACCCTTCAAACTTTCTCATTTGAAAACCTATCTAATAAGCAGGGCTAAGCATACTAAGTATTTTCATAAAACAAGTATCAAGGTTAATATGGAAATCATCAAGGTGGATAATGCAGCAAATAGGATTCACTCAACTCCTATTCACCTAATGCATTATATTAACTCAAGTGATATAAATAACTTTATGAAAATACAAGGATAGGGTTTAATGTCCGGGGCTTGCCTTGGCCGGAAGGAAAGTTCGACAACTCAGCAAAACCCGAAGGATCCACAAACTCGGAAGCAACCCACTAAGGATCAGATTCCTCCGGAGCGTAGTCTATACGTAAAAGTGCATATGCATGATTATGAGATACTCATGGCATGATAAAGACAGGTTACATGTCCTTAGATGATAACAACAAACATAACTACCTCGAGTACAACTTACCTTCATGGTATAGAAACAAACTAATCTAGCTATCAAAGCATAGATTACTACTAAACAAATTTTATCATCTTCATTAAGCAATGTTGTGTAGCTATCAGACAACAAAGATCATTTATATGAAATAATCCATAACCAGGGAGCATATCATGCTAAGCAACCACTGGTTGTCAATCAATCCCAAAGATCAAACAAAACCTAAAATGATTAGGTTTTCTATTCATCTTAATCAATTCTTAATTAAATATTAATGGCAGTAATTAAGTATTAACATCAAACAATAATTAAATGCCAAAGGTCAATAGGGTTAATGACCTCAGGTCATCACACAATTCCAAAATCACTCAAATTCTAATTTGGAAATTAAGCTACTCATTATTTAAGTAAAGACTAGCTAAAAACAATAAACTCTATTTGCACACATAACCAGGACAGCAGCATATACACAACTTCATTCAACCATAATTAGAGATCCAAACATCCAATAAAGATGATATTAGACTTTCTGGAAAGCTTAGATAATTTTCTACAACTTTGTTACTATCTTCGAGAACTGATTTAAAAGATAAAATAGCCAAACAGCATGAATAAACAATTCTGTCCAGACTTTGGACAGAATCAGACATTAAGCTTTATACCTCTATAACCAGAGTTCTAGATCACCAAACGTCATGATCCATAACATTTTGGAAAGCTTATGAAAATCACTACAATTTATCTTTCATCATCAAATCATGATTCACAAGTTTAGTAGGTCGAAATTGCACAACTACAGAAACTAATCCAGAAATCACTAATAATTTAATTATAGACAAATAACATTTCATTTATATTTCAAACTTGGACCTGGGCAAAACCCAGCTCACCAATAGTTGAAATACATCAAAGAGATACTAGAAAACATTATGGTCATCCCTAAATAAATTCCTTTCATGTCTTTATTAATTTATTTAGGTAAATAGACAAAGTAATAACCATGTATCAAAAGTACACAGTAAATTCTGAGAAAACTACAGCAGCTCATATATGTTCTCCAAAGTCTACTGTATTAATTTCATGCCATTTGGATAAGTATAGCAATTTCCATGAAAAAGATAAATTTCCATCACAAGAAAGCATGTAACAGCAAGATAAATAAGAAACTCGACATTTTCTACAAACACATAGCTAAATTATGTATCTGTATGATATAAAGACCTCATATAAAGGTACAGGAACCATATTTTGTATTTATGAATTTTTAGTTTAATTATAGACAATTTAATAAGCACTAAACAAGATAAATTAATAACTTAACCATATATCATCTACTGAACATGAAATTTTTACTGCAACATTCACATAACATCATGAGAACACCATAAAAATTTCAGGGCAATAGGAGCTATACACAATGAGATATGAATTTCTCCTTTTTAAACATAATTAAAAGGCATAAATCATAACTAATTATTTTACTACAAAACATGGTCAGTTTCATATTTTGAATAAAAACTAGACATCTCAAGGAGCACAACAAAATTTGGTTCACCAAAATTGGAGCTACCAAACTCTAGATATGAATTTTCAAACATTCAACAAAACATCTACAAACAAGTCCTTATAGCACTATTCACCTGAGTCACAGTCTGTGCAATTAGACCCCTAGGAAACTTCAAATTGTTGCACGGGGTCCCTGGTCGCGATTCCAGAGCAGAGGATGTCGGAGAAAACCTGATTTCCGGCCGGTGGGCGCTTGTTAGCAGCGAGGGAAAGCGTTGGGGAGCATCCTGAGGCTCGCGCGCTCGCGCTGTTGTGTGTGGCTTGGCCGGAGAAGGTTTATGGCCTCCTGGCCACGTGCGCAGGCTCCCATGGCGACCATGGCGGAGCTCTGTGACGGGAAACCGGCTCATGGCCGAGTCCGACGAGGGAAGAGAGTGTTAGCTGGCTTAGACGATGCTCAAGGATGCTGCGGAGCGGAGGAAGAGAGCAACGGGGCTGAGGTGGGAGGAGCGAGATGAATTCCATCGGCGTTTTCGGTCGCACAAAGATGTCGGCCGCGGGGGGAAAGCTTAAGAGATGAAGGGCGAAGGCTCGAGGCGTCCACGTTGCATGGTGAAGCAGGCAGGCAAGCCCCTGCGTGCTTGCACGCACGCGCAGTGGCCTCCACTGCTGAAGCCGGTGGCAGAGGCGCCCGTGACGCCCTTTCTCTCTGCCGACACTGTAGCAGAGAGTTATCCCTTCTCTGTCCTTTTCAAATTACTTCAAAATTTTGAATAGAAGTCAAATTTCTGTCAAAATGAAACTTGTTCAGAATTTTGAATGCTACAAAACATATTTAAGGATCCAAAGCTGATTTTGAATGGAGAGGGACGAATTTGAGCCAAACAGTTTGAAATTCAAATTCCAATTTGTGGGAAAATTCCAATTTGAATTGGGGCAGAATAGAAATTCCAAAATTACTTTTGATTTTTATCAATAACTTGAAAAATTCCCAAACTAAAAGTTGTTCATTTTTATGAGCCCTACAACTTTCATTTTGATCACTTTTCAAGATTCCAAACAGATTTTGAATTAGGGATTCAAATTGGAAAAGGGGACAATTTCTGAAAATCTGTATTTTCAAAATTACTTTGAATTTTGTACTGAAACTTCAAAAACTCAAAACACCAAAGTTGTACATCTTGACAAGATCTACAACTTTGCTTTTGAACTCAACTTCAAATTTTGCTTGGTTTTTGAATTGCACAAAAGGGGCAAAAACTGGGTTGAAAATCAGGGTTTCCCCCCCTTAAGCTCTCGGAAACCTATCACACTAGGGTTTTAAACACCAACACGAGCATCACTTCACAAGATAAACACACTTTAATTCCCTAAGCACAATCAACCAAAATAAACTTATTTTAAGTTGATGCATAATGATGTGCATAACAAATATGCTTTGAAATGCTTATGATGACATGATCCAGTTTTAGTGTTCGTAACATCAGGGATGTTACAACCCTTCCCCCTTAAAGAAATCTCGTCCCGAGATTTCCAGGGTACTAAAACCCGTGGGGTTGAGTAATGGAAAAGGAAATGTGTCAAGCACATTAACTTCTGAGAAGTTCATAAAACAATTACAATTGGTCCGAGAATTACAACTAAGATCAACAAGAAGTTGTAATCAATCAGGAATCTTAGAGAATTCATAAGAAGATATGAATCTCCAAATGAGCTTCCAAGGAGAATGAAAGCACACTAACTGTAGACTATAGTGGAGCATGACCAGAGATCCCGATGTTTAACGAGCACCTGGTAGTATTTCCTTATGGCTGCAGTCCACAGGAGACTACAAGGTCCAACGCTATAACGTGATCACGGATCATGGTACCTACTATAGAGTACGGTTACAATAACTTTCAATGACCTATGTTGGTTATCCAAGTCAGGGGCTTTAGGTAATTCCAAAGAAATATGGGCATGGATTCCCATAATATGGTTCAAAGAGTGAGGTCACCTAAGTTGTGGGTCTATAAGGGGTCATGATCATAGACTTTGATAACAGCGAGCGCCCAGCAGTATTTCCTTATGGTTGCGAGCCATAGGAGACCCCAGGTTTCGGCGCTGTTACCTAAGTTATGGGTCATGGTACCTTAAGAGAACACAATCATAGTGACGTTCAATCAACAGAAATGTTGTCAAACAACATCAAGGAGGTAGCATGTGTCCAAATTAGATGAAATTAAGGAAGGTCACATGTATAACAAGAGAATCAAGGATTAGTCCTAGGTTTCAGTTTTGAGGTAATGATGTATATCAAGGTACATCCATAAATTCCCAAAGATTAGGATCTTATGGAGCAAAAGATTATCAATTGGTTAGCAAAACCTGGTACATGATGAGATTCATTAATAAAACAGCTATAACGAATAATAACTGTTTTTGAAGCATAAGGAGGGGCTTTTAAGTATCATTATATTGTCATGTTATACATGATATGCAATATGCTCGTCCTATACGTCTTTACAACGTTAGCTAGGAGGTAATTGCTTATATAGGGCATACTTTATACATTATCTTTGTTGCTCCAGACGGAATGCTGCAAGACTCTTGACAAAGCATTGTGGTTTGATTCTTCACTTGGCTTGCCAAAGACTTGAAGCCTCTTTCAATGTCTTCTATTTGAGTCAGCAGAAAGTCTTCGCAGAACTCAGACAGCAAGCATAAGAAAAGTTAAGGAACATTTATAAGTTGTTATCCTCAAAACTTTTAATTTGTAAATTCCTTTTGAAATTTTTCACAAGTAATGTTGCAGAAGATCCATGTATGAGCTCTGATACCAGCTGTGGCAGAACCTCCTGAATTAAGTGGCCCACATGCACCCATCATTATCTCAAAGACTTCTGATCGGTGTGCACGAGTTCCAAATGACTCAAGAAGTCTGTCGGTTGATCATGACGAGCCAGCCATGCATGTCCTCGTCGCCGTCGCGTTGTGGGCTGTGCGCCTGTGACTGACCGCGAGGCCTGTCACCATGCATGCGCCGTGGTATGGGTTTGCCGCGTAGCCTCAAGCCAAGCCAGCAGCCGAGCGGACCGAGAGCAAAGCAGGGAGTGGAGCAACGTGTAGCTTCTTTGAGCGGCTCAGGTCTGCCGTCTGCGTCCTGCTTCCTCTTGCCTTGGACTTTGCCGAGAGAGGTTTTATCGTTCTCTGCTAAAAAAAAACACGCGTATTCTAATTCTGTATACGTCCAGAAATGTCGGTTGCTGTATTTATATAGAAAAGCCTGGCCTTTTCGATCGTGGAAATACCCCCAGCGATGTACAGGGACGATCCCTTTCGTGACAGATTGAGACACGGATGGATTTGTCGCGTGCTTAATGGAGAGGTAGAAGTTGCTATTGATGCTCCAGTAGTGCACAACATCTGGCGACTGCAACATTTACTTGCCTGCATGTCGATCTACTATTATACCATATCCGACAGGTGACCCCATCAATTGGCTTCAGAGTAGAGTGGTATGCAGTGATACAGTGACCATGTATCAATGCATGAAAAAGGACCGCTGTCGATGAATTGTTTATCGATCTGTGCAGGATAATTTGCAGGAGTAATCACAATCACATCCAGCGACGCACATCAGTCACAGTGCACGCGTACATGGAACAAAGCGAAAAACACGTATTGACATTTTTTGATGGAGGAGTACTATATGATTCAGACATGAGACATGAACACGAACAGTAGACTACATACACGTACGAACAGGGTGGCGAAGGCGCGAGGATTCCGGTTTACAGAACAGCCACAATAATTTTACCACCAGCAGTACTCCGTACTGCATTACAATTCGCCAAATCCTTATTTATTTACCATACAGAGGAGGCCCCCTCAGCCATCCCATGCTTTTCCTTGCCCTTCGTCTTGCTTGATCCGGTGACGAGATCGATCGCCGTGGCAGTAGCACACCACGCGCCATTGTTGGAGGAGCCTGTTGGACGGACGACGACGAACGGAGCCGGGCTACTACTGCATGGAGCACTCGGCGGGGAGGCCCTGCGGGTAGCGCTTGGGGTCGGTGCAGTAGTTGTAGATCATGTACTTGCGCTGCACCCACCGCATCCGCTGCTGCAGCGTGAGGTCCAGCTCCTGGTTGTACCAGTCCCCGGCCGGCGCTCCAGCGCCGGCGCCCTCGGTGCCGACGGCGCCGCCGCCGCCGCCGCCGCCGCAGCGCGTCTTGCCGCCGGCGACTGCGACGCAGGCGTCGGCCCTGAATCCCCGGTACGAGGCGGAGAAGGGCGCGTGGGACCAGTCCGTCTTGACGCGGCCGCCCTGTGTCGCCCAGTCGTCGGCGTTCCACAGGCTGGAGTAGAGCCGCATCGGCTGGTTCTTGGGGAACGCCACCCCCTTGCTCTCCAGGTTCCGGAAGTCCCTGATCGGCATCTCGTCCACCATGAAGCTGCACGAACGGCATGATCGATCAGTCAATGTCAATCGACAGTCAGTTGGACGACACTCTTAATCAAATCAAACACCAAACACGAACACGACGAGACGAGACGAATTGGTTTTACTTACATGACGTGCTTGGGGTTCCAGAGGATGGAGTAGGTATGGAAGTCCTTGGTGGGATCAAACCAGAGGCGGAACTGCTGCTCCCTCTGTCCCTGGCCCTGGGTGAACACGTTGGTGTGCAGCGTGTAGGGCTCGCCGGAGACGTTGCCGAGGAACTCGAAGTCGATCTCATCGTGGGTGTTGCCCTGCGACGACAGGTAGTAGGCGGTGACGGTGCCGGCCGAGTTGCCGGGGACCAGCTTCAGCTGCATGTCGATCTTGCCGAAGAGGTACTCGTGCCTGGACTGGAACCCGGACCCGGAGGTCCGGTCCAGCGTCAGCGTCAGCAGCTGCCCGTTGTCCTGGATCTTGCCACGACCGTCGCCCCACGTGATGTCGAACTCCTGGTTGAAGTTGGCCGCCGCCACGGCGACGGCGACGGCGGCGGAGTAGGACAGCAGTACGCCCAGCAGCAGGGACACACGACGAGACGCCATGACCGTGAGTAGTGGTCGATCACTCGAGAACTCCTCACTCAACTACAGCCTAACCAACCAACCAAGAGACACGAGAGTACACTAATGACTAGCTTGAAATAGGATCAAACAATCAATCAAGCAGGTTTGCAAGGTGCTCGATCGGATGAGCTGGAGCGAGATGATCGAGCTTGTGGTTTGTGAGTGGAGGAGGCGAGGGAGGGTTTTATAGGGGGAGAGAGAGGGGTTTGGGCCGGCGGCGGCGATGAGAATGGGAATGGCGTGCCGCGCGCATGGTGCCGGGAAGCAGAGAGTTGTACTGCACGAGCCCGGCCGTGTGTGACAGTGTGAGAGGGTAATGCGTGTGAGTTGGCGCCAGCCATGCGAGGAGGAGTCAGGAGATGGGAGGAGGGAGACAGGGCAGGGGCGCGCAGGACGCTGCGGCGGGGCAGAGCGGGGTTGATGAGGGGCAGCCGGCAGGGCCGCAGGAAGGGGAGGGGGAGGCGACGGCACGCGCACAGCGACGAGACGAGCCGAGCGAGATATTTTAGGGTCGACCGGGACGTGCAGCGAATTCCATCATGGTGCACCGGCCCGTTCGTTCTCGCGACCGGGGTTGTGTCCGGCTGTGGAAAGGAGAAGGCTCAAGCGAACAGAGGCAGCTCAAAACAGGGCACTGGAGGAAACTTTCATGTGTCAAGTCCATGAAGAAATGGTGCCTACGCTTAGGGCTTTCCTGCGTACTCAGATCACACCATTCACATTGACATGATGGTAAAGTTCTGTTTACCCAGTACTGAGTACATGCAATGCAATTATACGCACACACACACGGACATGCCAATCAGGTAGCTAGCTGGTTCTAAGTAAACAGTGAGGCCAATATGCTAACCGCGCGCATGTCAAGTACAGGCACCAACGCGTGATATAAAAAATGCCATTGCGATGACTGTCATGACTGTTGTACGCACTGTACACTGCCATATCCCTATCTTGATTGTTTATTTACAAACCAAAGCATGTCAGGATACTCTTATATTTTATCACGCCACCAGTATGTTTTTTTTTAGTGAGTGCCATCACGTCCACAATAATATAAGCCTGAAACAACATCAATACCTACTGTTACGTGCACTCAGGATACTCCCCAACTCTGACTGTTTCATTTGAGCCAAGGTAATCTACACCGCAGCTAATTTTGTGTAACATCCCTGATGTTACGAACACTAAAACTGGATCATGTCATCATAAGCATTGCAAAGCATATTTGTTAAGCACATTATTATGCATCAACTTAAAATAAGGTTATTTTGGTTGATTGTGCTTAGGAAATTAAAGTGTGCTTATATTGTGTATGGATGTTTGTGTTGGTGATTAAAACCCTGGGTGGAAGTTTTTCCGAAAGACTTAAGGGGGGAAACCCTAGTTTCCAAAACCCTAGAATTTGTCCCCTTTTGTGCAATTCAAAAACAAAGCAAAATTTGAAGTTGAGTTCAAAAGCAAAGTTGTAAATCTTGTCAAGATGTACAACTTTGGTGTTTTGAGTTTTTGAAGTTTCAGTACAAAATTTAAAGTAATTTTGAAAATACAATTTTCCAGAAATTGTTCCCTTTTCCGATTTGAATCCCCAATTCAAAATCTATTTGGAATTTTGAAAAGTGGTCAACATGAAAGTTGTAGGGCTCAAAAAGTTGAACAACTTTCATGTTGGGAGTTTTTCAAGTTGTTTGGAAAAATTAAAAGTAATTTTGGAAATTCTAATCTGCTCCAATTCAAAATTTGGAATTTCCCCAATTTGGGATTTTGAAATTCAAACTGTTTTGCCAAATTCACACTTTTCCACTCAGATTTAGCTTTGGTCACCAAAAGGAGTTTTGTAGCTTGTAAAATTCTTCACAACTTCCATTTTGGTGGAATTTTGTCTTCAGTTCAAAATTTGGACGAATTTTGCAAAACCACAAAACTGGTTGGATAAAGCTTGCTACAGTATCCGGATATGGATCACGAGTCCAGTCACCGCGCGGCCGCAGGCCGTGCAGCGCCGCGTGCGCGCCTCGCCGCCACGCAGCTGCTTGCCGGCCGCGTCACCGCGCGACGTGGACGCCCGTGACCTCTGCGTCTCGACCTCTTGAGCGCCTGCGCGGCCGACCTCGAGCTCACTTACTCCGGCGACCGAAAGCACCCAGTGAAGCTCCACCGTCCAATACCCTCTACACGCAACCCCTCTGGCCAATTCGAGTTCTCCAACACCTTCGCCATATCCTTGCGAACCCCGTGTACGCCCAGGAACCCTCCCTGCCCCTCTCAATCGCCCGGGCGCCGTCTTTCTTCCTCAGCTCCGGCTGAAAACGCCGCCGAGGAGCACCTCAACGTGGACAGGCCACCTCGAGCCATTGCAGGACAAGATACGGCCACCATCAGGTGCGCACTAGTCCGGGCGAGCTTCCCCGCTGCTCCAATGCCGCCGACGAGCACTCCAGCGCCGAAACCACGATCTCCGGCGAGTTCCTCTGTTTTCAGTCGCGGCCAGGGACTTCGGGCGACAATTTGAAGTTTCCCAGGGGTCTAATTGCAGAGACTGTGACTCAGGTGAATAGTGCTATAAGGACTTGTTTGTAGATGTTTTGTTGAATCTTTAAAAATTCATATCTAGAGTTTGGTAGCTCCAATTTTGGTGAACCAAATTTTGTTGTGCTCCTTGAGATGTCTAGTTTTTATTAAAAATATGAAACTGACCATGTTTTGTAGTAAAATAATTGGTTATGATTTATGCCTTTTAATTATGTTTAAAAAAGGAGAAATTCATATCTTATTCTGTGTAGATCCTATTGCCCTGAAATTTTTATGGTGTTCTCATGATGTTATGTGAATGTTGCAGTAAAAATTTCATGTTCAGTAAATGATATATGGTTAAGTTATTAATTTATCTTATTTAATGCTTATTAAATAGTTTAAAATTAAACTAAAAATAAATAAATGTAAAATATGGTTCCACTGCCTTTATATGAGGTCTTTATATCATACAAATACATAATTTAGCTATGTGTTTGTAGAAAATGTCGAGTTTCTTATTTATCTTGATGCTACATGCTTTCTTGTGATGGAAATTTATCTTTTTCATGGAAATTGCTATACTTATACAAATGGTATGAAATTTATACAGTAGACTTTGGAGAGCATATATGTGCTTCTGTAGTTTTCTCAGATTTTATTGTGTACTTTTGATATATGGTTATTACTTTGTCTATTTATCTAAATAAATTAATAAAGACATAAAAAGAATTTATTTAGGGATGACCATGATATTTTCTAGTATCTCTTTGATGTATTTCAACTTTTGGTGAGCTGGGTTTTGCCCAGGTTCAAGTTTGGAACATAAATGAAATATGATTTCTCTATAATTTAATTGTTAGTGGTTTCTTGATAGTTTTTAGAGCATTATGAATTTCTCTAGGTAAATAATGTTGGATATGAAACTTGTCTATAACAAAGTTGTATAGAATTCATGTATCTAGCTGGTGTTAAATTTTGGTGGCATTTGGCTCTATAGTTTCTGAGTTATGCCTGTTTAAATTTAAGTTTCAGAAATGGTTTCTTTCTGTCAAATCCTGGATCAGTTTCTGTAGTTGTGCAATTTCAACCTACTAAACTTATGAATTATGTTTTCATGATAAAAGATGAATTGTAGTAATTTTCATAAGCTTTCCAAAATGTTATGGATCATGAATTTTGATGATCTAGAACTCTGGTTATAGATGTATGAATCTTAATGTCTGATTCTGTCCAAGGTCTGGACAGAATTGTTTATTCATACTGTTTGGCCATGTTATCTATTAAATCAGTTCTCGAAGATAATAATAAAGTTGTAGAAAATTATATAAGCTTTCCAGAAAGTCTAATATCACCTTTATTGGATGCTTGGATCTCTAATTATGGTTGAATAAAGTTGTGTATATGCTGCTGTCCTGGTTATGTTGGTAAATAGAGTTGATTGTTTTAGCTAGCCTTTACTTAAATAATGATTAGCTTAATTTCCAAATTAGAATTTGAGTGCTTTTGGGATTATGTGATGACCTGAGGTCATTATCTTTTAATGACCTTTGGCACTTAATTATTGTTTGATGTTAATACTTAATTATTGTCTTTAATATTTAATTAAGAATTTATTAAGATAAATAGAAAGCATAATCATTTTAGGTTTTGATTGATCTTTGGGATTGATTGATAACCAGTGGCTACTTGACATGATATGCTCCCTGGTTAAGGATTCTTTCATGTAAATGATCTTTGTTGCTTAATAACTACACAACATTGCTTAATGAAGATGATAAAATTTGCTTAGTAGTAATCTATGCTTTGATAACTAAGTTAGTTTGTTTCTATACCATGAAGGTGAGTTGTACTCGAGGTAGTTTTGTTTGTTGTTATCATCCAAGAACATGTAACCTGTCTTTATCATGTCATGAGCATCTCATTGATCATGCATATGCACCTCTACGTGTAGACTACGCTCCAGAGGAATCTGATCCTCAGTGGGTTGCTTCCGAGTTTGTGGGTCCATCTGGTTTTGCTGAGTTGTCGGACTTCCCTTCCGGTCAAGGCAAGCCCCGGACATTAAACCCTATCCTTGTATTTTCATAAAGTTATTTATATCACTTGAGTTAATATGATGCATTAGGTGAATAGGAGTTGAGTGAATCCTATTTGCTGCATTATCTACCTTGATGATTTCCATATTAACCTTGATACCTGCTTTATGAAAATGCTTAGTATGCTTAGCCCTGCTTATTAGATAAGTTTTCAAATGAGAACGTTTGAAGGGTCGTTGTGGAATACTGTTATGGTTAATAATGTTTAAACTTGAGACCGGTCGGTGGACTTGCTTTAAGAATGGAGTCTTAAAGTAGTGTCTCCAACTGTGTCGATTAAGGACCGTACCGTTGATTGGCCTGTTGTGATTGAGAACTTTGAGTACAGCCCACATGCGGCGGTAAGCCTTACCTATAGCTATTCCGATACTTGAGAACGGCTAACCGCGTACTGGGAGTGGAAAGATGGCGAGAGTAGCGTGTACCCACCTTACGGATCTGAGATGACCGGGAAACATCTAGATTGGCTGTAGGATGGTGGTGTACTGTACTCTCGGGTGACGCTGGACCCGTTCTTGTATGGGAGGATCTATAGAAAAGGTTGACATATGCAAGATTAAGTTCTACATATGTCGTGTGGTACTGAATCCCCAGCTGGGTTTAATCGATTCGAATCGCCGTGTTTCCTCGGATATGGAGCCTCAATCCTCACACCATCATCGTAGTAACAAGTGAATCTTTGGTATAAGAAAGATGTGGTATACTTATGCAAGTTTGATAATAGTTTTGGTTAGTCATAAATGATAACCTTGAGTTAAAACTTGAAAGTAGGTTTAATCTTAGTAAGCTTTTATGCAAAAGAAATGCTTTGATCTTGCTAAAGCTTTACCTTGAATCCCTATAGCCTGCATACCTGAGTCTTCACCTCTTTTCTAGTCGGTTAAGTCTTGTTGAGTACTTTTGTACTCAGGGTTTTATAACCCCTGTTGCAGGTGCTGACTTAGACTGCTAATGGAGGTCATGTCGGTGGGCGCGACATGATTTATCCACCTCTTCTACCTTAGAAGCTTCACCTAAGATGCTTCCGCTACTCTATACACCTTTTGGAAATTTAGTTAAGTTTATACTTCATCATATGTTGTAAATTAAGTTATAAATCTTCCGCACTCTGATGTAAGTTATTTTTGTAACAAATGTTGTAATGTTGTGGTAACTCCATGTTGATCCTGTATGAGATAAAATGTGGATGATTCGGGGTCCTCCGAGGATACCCGACAAACTTCTTGAGTCATTTGGAACTCGTGCATGCCGATCACAAGTCTTGGAGACAATGATGGGTGCATGTGGGCCACTTAATTCAGGAGGTTCTGCCACAGCTGGTATCAGAGCTCATACATGGATCTTCTGCAACATTACTTGTGAAAAATTTCAAAAGGAATTTACAAATTAAAAGTTTTGAGGATAACAACTTATAAATATTCCTTAACTTTTCTTATGCTTGCTGTTCGGGTTCTACGAAGACTTTCTGCTGACTCAAATAGAAGACATTAAAAGAGGCTTCAAGTCTTCGACAAGCCAAGTAAAGAATCAAACTACTCCAACAATGCTTTGTCAACAGTCTTGCAGCCTCCCTTTTGAAGCAATAAAGATAGTGTATAAAGTATGCCCTATATAAGCAATTATCTCCTAGCTAACGTTGTAAAGACGTATGGGACGAGCATATTGCATATCTTGCATAACATGACAATATAATGATACTTAAAAGCCCCTCCTTATGCTTCAAAACAGTTATTATTCGTTATAGCTGTTTTATTGATGAATCTCATCATGTACCAGGTTTCGTTAACTGATTGATAATCTTTTACTCCATAAGATCCTAATCCTTGATTCATTTGTTATGCATGTGACCTTCCTTGATTTCATCTAATTCGGACACATGCTACCTCCTTGATATCTTTTGTCAACATTTTTGTTGATTGAATGTCACTATGATTGTGTCCTCTTAAGGTACCATGACTTGTGACTTAGGTAACAATGTCAAAACCTGGGATCTCCTATGGCTCATGACCATGAGGAAATACTGCTGGGCGCTCATTGTTATCAAAGTATATGATCATGATCCCTTATAGTCCACAATTAGGGTGTTTCATTCTTTGGACACTCCTTAGGGATTCAAAGTTGTCCTTTTGAGTTCCCTAAACACCTTGTGATTGTGATCGACTTTTGATCTCAGTTACATTCTTGGTCTTGTGAGACATGGGTTATTGTTGTGGTGCCCTATAGTGGTGCCATGTCCCGTGACCACGGTGCCGCGTCGGAACCTAGAGTCTTTTGTGTGTCCGGATGACACAAATTTCTACTGGGCGCGTGCAGGTATCGAGGTTATGGACATGATCCATTATAGCCCCACAACTAAGGTGCCCTCGCTCTTTGAGCCCTATCATGGGAACCCATGCCCATATCTTTGTGGGAATTACCTAAAGCCCCTGACTTGGATAACCAACATATGTTGCTTGAAAGCTATTGTAACTGTACTCTATAGTAGGTACCATGATCCGTGATCACGTTATAGCGTCGAACCTCGTAGTCTCCTGTGGACTGCAGCCATAAGGAAATACTACAGGGTGCTCGTTAAACATCGGGATCTCTGGTCATGCTCCACTATAATCTACTGTTAGTGTGCTTTCATCCTCCTTGGAAGCTCATTTGGAGATTCATATCTTCGTATGAATTCTCTAAAATTCCTGATTGATTACAACTTCTTGTTGATCTTAGTTGTAATTCTTGGACCAATCGTAATTGTTGTATGAACTTCTCAAAAGTTAATGTGCTTGACACATTTCCTTTTCCATTACTTAACCCCATGGGTTTTAGTACCCTGGAAATCTCGGGACGAGATTTCTTTAAGGGGGAAGGGCTGTAACATCCCTGATGTTACGAACACTAAAACTGGATCATGTCATCATAAGCATTGCAAAGCATATTTGTTAAGCACATTATTATGCATCAACTTAAAATAAGGTTATTTTGGTTGATTGTGCTTAGGAAATTAAAGTGTGCTTATATTGTGTATGGATGTTTGTGTTGGTGATTAAAACCCTGGGTGGAAGTTTTTCCGAAAGACTTAAGGGGGGAAACCCTAGTTTCCAAAACCCTAGAATTTGTCCCCTTTTGTGCAATTCAAAAACAAAGCAAAATTTGAAGTTGAGTTCAAAAGCAAAGTTGTAAATCTTGTCAAGATGTACAACTTTGGTGTTTTGAGTTTTTGAAGTTTCAGTACAAAATTTAAAGTAATTTTGAAAATACAATTTTCCAGAAATTGTTCCCTTTTCCGATTTGAATCCCCAATTCAAAATCTATTTGGAATTTTGAAAAGTGGTCAACATGAAAGTTGTAGGGCTCAAAAAGTTGAACAACTTTCATGTTGGGAGTTTTTCAAGTTGTTTGGAAAAATTAAAAGTAATTTTGGAAATTCTAATCTGCTCCAATTCAAAATTTGGAATTTCCCCAATTTGGGATTTTGAAATTCAAACTGTTTTGCCAAATTCACACTTTTCCACTCAGATTTAGCTTTGGTCACCAAAAGGAGTTTTGTAGCTTGTAAAATTCTTCACAACTTCCATTTTGGTGGAATTTTGTCTTCAGTTCAAAATTTGGACGAATTTTGCAAAACCACAAAACTGGTTGGATAAAGCTTGCTACAGTATCCGGATATGGATCACGAGTCCAGTCACCGCGCGGCCGCAGGCCGTGCAGCGCCGCGTGCGCGCCTCGCCGCCACGCAGCTGCTTGCCGGCCGCGTCACCGCGCGACGTGGACGCCCGTGACCTCTGCGTCTCGACCTCTTGAGCGCCTGCGCGGCCGACCTCGAGCTCACTTACTCCGGCGACCGAAAGCACCCAGTGAAGCTCCACCGTCCAATACCCTCTACACGCAACCCCTCTGGCCAATTCGAGTTCTCCAACACCTTCGCCATATCCTTGCGAACCCCGTGTACGCCCAGGAACCCTCCCTGCCCCTCTCAATCGCCCGGGCGCCGTCTTTCTTCCTCAGCTCCGGCTGAAAACGCCGCCGAGGAGCACCTCAACGTGGACAGGCCACCTCGAGCCATTGCAGGACAAGCTACGGCCACCATCAGGTGCGCACTAGTCCGGGCGAGCTTCCCCGCTGCTCCAATGCCGCCGACGAGCACTCCAGCGCCGAAACCACGATCTCCGGCGAGTTCCTCTGTTTTCAGTCGCGGCCAGGGACTTCGGGCGACAATTTGAAGTTTCCCAGGGGTCTAATTGCAGAGACTGTGACTCAGGTGAATAGTGCTATAAGGACTTGTTTGTAGATGTTTTGTTGAATCTTTAAAAATTCATATCTAGAGTTTGGTAGCTCCAATTTTGGTGAACCAAATTTTGTTGTGCTCCTTGAGATGTCTAGTTTTTATTAAAAATATGAAACTGACCATGTTTTGTATTAAAATAATTGGTTATGATTTATGCCTTTTAATTATGTTTAAAAAAGGAGAAATTCATATCTTATTCTGTGTAGATCCTATTGCCCTGAAATTTTTATGGTGTTCTCATGATGTTATGTGAATGTTGCAGTAAAAATTTCATGTTCAGTAAATGATATATGGTTAAGTTATTAATTTATCTTATTTAATGCTTATTAAATAGTTTAAAATTAAACTAAAAATAAATAAATGTAAAATATGGTTCCACTGCCTTTATATGAGGTCTTTATATCATACAAATACATAATTTAGCTATGTGTTTGTAGAAAATGTCGAGTTTCTTATTTATCTTGATGCTACATGCTTTCTTGTGATGGAAATTTATCTTTTTCATGGAAATTGCTATACTTATACAAATGGTATGAAATTTATACAGTAGACTTTGGAGAGCATATATGTGCTTCTGTAGTTTTCTCAGATTTTATTGTGTACTTTTGATATATGGTTATTACTTTGTCTATTTATCTAAATAAATTAATAAAGACATAAAAAGAATTTATTTAGGGATGACCATGATATTTTCTAGTATCTCTTTGATGTATTTCAACTTTTGGTGAGCTGGGTTTTGCCCAGGTTCAAGTTTGGAACATAAATGAAATATGATTTCTCTATAATTTAATTGTTAGTGGTTTCTTGATAGTTTTTAGAGCATTATGAATTTCTCTAGGTAAATAATGTTGGATATGAAACTTGTCTATAACAAAGTTGTATAGAATTCATGTATCTAGCTGGTGTTAAATTTTGGTGGCATTTGGCTCTATAGTTTCTGAGTTATGCCTGTTTAAATTTAAGTTTCAGAAATGGTTTCTTTCTGTCAAATCCTGGATCAGTTTCTGTAGTTGTGCAATTTCAACCTACTAAACTTATGAATTATGTTTTCATGATAAAAGATGAATTGTAGTAATTTTCATAAGCTTTCCAAAATGTTATGGATCATGAATTTTGATGATCTAGAACTCTGGTTATAGATGTATGAATCTTAATGTCTGATTCTGTCCAAGGTCTGGACAGAATTGTTTATTCATACTGTTTGGCCATGTTATCTATTAAATCAGTTCTCGAAGATAATAATAAAGTTGTAGAAAATTATATAAGCTTTCCAGAAAGTCTAATATCACCTTTATTGGATGCTTGGATCTCTAATTATGGTTGAATAAAGTTGTGTATATGCTGCTGTCCTGGTTATGTTGGTAAATAGAGTTGATTGTTTTAGCTAGCCTTTACTTAAATAATGATTAGCTTAATTTCCAAATTAGAATTTGAGTGCTTTTGGGATTATGTGATGACCTGAGGTCATTATCTTTTAATGACCTTTGGCACTTAATTATTGTTTGATGTTAATACTTAATTATTGTCTTTAATATTTAATTAAGAATTTATTAAGATAAATAGAAAGCATAATCATTTTAGGTTTTGATTGATCTTTGGGATTGATTGATAACCAGTGGCTACTTGACATGATATGCTCCCTGGTTAAGGATTCTTTCATGTAAATGATCTTTGTTGCTTAATAACTACACAACATTGCTTAATGAAGATGATAAAATTTGCTTAGTAGTAATCTATGCTTTGATAACTAAGTTAGTTTGTTTCTATACCATGAAGGTGAGTTGTACTCGAGGTAGTTTTGTTTGTTGTTATCATCCAAGAACATGTAACCTGTCTTTATCATGTCATGAGCATCTCATTGATCATGCATATGCACCTCTACGTGTAGACTACGCTCCAGAGGAATCTGATCCTCAGTGGGTTGCTTCCGAGTTTGTGGGTCCATCTGGTTTTGCTGAGTTGTCGGACTTCCCTTCCGGTCAAGGCAAGCCCCGGACATTAAACCCTATCCTTGTATTTTCATAAAGTTATTTATATCACTTGAGTTAATATGATGCATTAGGTGAATAGGAGTTGAGTGAATCCTATTTGCTGCATTATCTACCTTGATGATTTCCATATTAACCTTGATACCTGCTTTATGAAAATGCTTAGTATGCTTAGCCCTGCTTATTAGATAAGTTTTCAAATGAGAACGTTTGAAGGGTCGTTGTGGAATACTGTTATGGTTAATAATGTTTAAACTTGAGACCGGTCGGTGGACTTGCTTTAAGAATGGAGTCTTAAAGTAGTGTCTCCAACTGTGTCGATTAAGGACCGTACCGTTGATTGGCCTGTTGTGATTGAGAACTTTGAGTACAGCCCACATGCGGCGGTAAGCCTTACCTATAGCTATTCCGATACTTGAGAACGGCTAACCGCGTACTGGGAGTGGAAAGATGGCGAGAGTAGCGTGTACCCACCTTACGGATCTGAGATGACCGGGAAACATCTAGATTGGCTGTAGGATGGTGGTGTACTGTACTCTCGGGTGACGCTGGACCCGTTCTTGTATGGGAGGATCTATAGAAAAGGTTGACATATGCAAGATTAAGTTCTACATATGTCGTGTGGTACTGAATCCCCAGCTGGGTTTAATCGATTCGAATCGCCGTGTTTCCTCGGATATGGAGCCTCAATCCTCACACCATCATCGTAGTAACAAGTGAATCTTTGGTATAAGAAAGATGTGGTATACTTATGCAAGTTTGATAATAGTTTTGGTTAGTCATAAATGATAACCTTGAGTTAAAACTTGAAAGTAGGTTTAATCTTAGTAAGCTTTTATGCAAAAGAAATGCTTTGATCTTGCTAAAGCTTTACCTTGAATCCCTATAGCCTGCATACCTGAGTCTTCACCTCTTTTCTAGTCGGTTAAGTCTTGTTGAGTACTTTTGTACTCAGGGTTTTATAACCCCTGTTGCAGGTGCTGACTTAGACTGCTAATGGAGGTCATGTCGGTGGGCGCGACATGATTTATCCACCTCTTCTACCTTAGAAGCTTCACCTAAGATGCTTCCGCTACTCTATACACCTTTTGGAAATTTAGTTAAGTTTATACTTCATCATATGTTGTAAATTAAGTTATAAATCTTCCGCACTCTGATGTAAGTTATTTTTGTAACAAATGTTGTAATGTTGTGGTAACTCCATGTTGATCCTGTATGAGATAAAATGTGGATGATTCGGGGTCCTCCGAGGATACCCGACAGACTTCTTGAGTCATTTGGAACTCGTGCATGCCGATCACAAGTCTTGGAGACAATGATGGGTGCATGTGGGCCACTTAATTCAGGAGGTTCTGCCACATTTTGTCCCTTTTTTTCCCCACCTCTATACAAGTGCAGTTTAAGTTCAAATTTGGTGGAATGGTTTAAGGCATTGTTTAGTTTTAAAAAAATTTTGTAAAATTTTTTAGATTCCTCATCACATCGAATATTGCGATACATGTATAAAGTATTAAATATAGATAAAAAGTTTAACTACACAGTTTGTTTGTAATTTATAAGATGAATCTTTTGAGTCTAATTAGTCCATGATTGAACAATATTTGTCAAATAAAAATGAAAATGTTGCAGTGTTTATTTTGAAAAAAAAAAGAAAACTAAACAAAGCCTAAGATAGGGATGTAAGACGGGTTATCCACAAACTTGTAGATAGGTTTAATTTTGCGAGTGACCTATAATAAACCGTCTTGCATCTCTAGCATAGGACATTATAACTTAACCTAACAACGCGTTAAGCATTTATTATGTTTCCTTACATTTAGAGCGTATAGCACTAAGTTAACCCTGGTGACACATAATTGTATTGAAAACTACGATGGGAAAATTACCAACATAGTTTATCGTACCTTTTCTATAAACCAAGCATATATGGTGAGTACGACAGAGTGCTAAGCGCTCCTGCCTGAGTACAGAGAACCGAATGATGGAAGAAATATCCTGCCTGTACTATGTTTTCGAAAGTCCAGCGTGGCACGGGTAGTTGAGGAGCTTGAAGCGGTGAGGTGAACATGAGCTAGTACCACATGCACAAATCTCCCGATCCACATTGTGTACGTGCGGCGGTGCCGATGCGTGGATGCACTTTACTACCCTAACCACCACGGATCATCCATCTGACCATCTCGGTTAAGTATGAAGTAGCAGTAATGCACGGCTAGCATTACCTCACCGGACGACTGTACCGTGCGTACGTATATACGTATACCTTGTCAGTCAAGTTGGCACAACACAATGTGGGGGGCCGGCCGTACGTGTGACATAATCCTCTTTTCCGTGCAAAAGGTACGGTGGTCGATCGATGCATCCGAGGGACGCTGCTACAGTCTCAGAGGTAAAACAACCTCCGGCCCCGTGGATCAGATCGGATCATACACGAATCATACACTGGAGCGTTCCGTTCCGTACGAGTAAAATGTGCCACGGGGGTCATAAACGGACGGGGCCAGCAATGATCGCGTGCCAGCTCGGTGGTGGCTGGGTCAGGCATGCAGCGGCACGGACAGCATGGGCCGTGTGGCAGCCATACCGACGATCGGATGGATGGATGGATGCATGAATTCGGGAGAGGACGACATGACATGGCATGGCATGGCATGTTCACGCGCCGGGCATTGCAAGCTGATCGATGGCGCCCGGGCCCCAGGGCGGGGGACGACGACGACGACGACGGGTGATCCAGCAGCTAGCTGGCTCCGACGAGGCGTATTCAAGTACTCATACCGGGCAGCTTTGAAAGGTCATTCACCCACACGCATGGCTGCGTGTTCGTCGTTCCGCCTGCTGCGCGCGCGCGTTGGCGTGGAGACGTGGATAGGAATCGTCGCAGCGCGGAGTTAGACCGCTGCCGGGGGCACGGGGCGCGCTCCGCCGCTCGCCTTTAAACACCAGCTGACCCTGCACGCAGCGTCCTCTCGGTCGCCGGCAGCGCGGCCAGTGCACTAAAATTTCACAACTTGCGGTACGACAGCCAGTTGCGCTCATTGGTCATTGCCACACGGGCCAATAATCGGCCAGATTGCCAATAATTGCTTTTCATGGGCTGGCGTCGTGGCCGCTGGCCGTGTTAACTGCACAATTGATACGTCCACGATCGATGAATCTACTGTACGAACGCGCGCCGTCTATGGAGGAGGACTGGCTGGAACTGGAAAGCATCCGGCGCAACAAAGTCTCCCGAGACCGAGACAACCGACATGCAAAGCATTGGCTGATCCGCACACCGCCGATGGAGCGCCTCGGCCAGCCCCGGCCCGTCCGTCCGTGGGGGTCTCGAGGCCTCGTCGATCGGGTCCGGGTCCCGTCTCCCGTGAGTCGTGACGCCATCCCGCTCCCTTTTCCAGCCTGTGTGCTGCTCGCATGCTCTGCTCTGTCCTACTACTCGTGCCTCGCATCGCATGCACGCCGCGCACGGGGACGTACGATACCATACGGCCTCGGGACTGTCACGTGCTGTCCTCCTCCGATCCTCGCCTCTATCCGCGCACGCGCAGAGGAGTCCGTCCGTGTCGCGTTGCCTTCCACGGCGGCGCGGCTCACCCCCCTCGCGCTTATCCATTCATGCCCGGGCCCGGGAGGCAGTCAGTCGTCGTTCTCGCCCGTCGCCGCTCGGTGGCCTCGCTCGCTCGCGCGCCCACGCCCACGCCCACGCCGATCGATCATCCATCACCCGGCCCGGCCGTGCACACGCTCCCCTTTGATCCACATATCCGTCTGCTACGTCAGCTCTGTGTTTCCGCGCCTAGGCCTCAAGCGCGATTCTGCAGGCCCAGGCCAAGGATAGTCCGGTGCGTGGTGCGCGTGCGCTGCTGCATGCCTTTGCCTGGCAGCCGCGGCAGGCTACGGCTATGGATGCCTGGCTGGCACGCACGCACGCACGCACGGATGGGATTGCCTGCGGCTGCGTACGACGTGGCGGAAGGCAGGCGAGAGCGAGACGCGGGGGGAAGGTACGGCGCGCCGCTGAGCTATGCAATGCGATTGAGATGGTGGATGCGCGCGGCTGGCACTGGCGTCTGGCAGGCAAGCAAATGGCAACCAGCTGTTGGCAATCATCATGTGGGGAAAGAGATGCATCAGCGGGATATGTGCATGTCCGCCGCCGGCTGGGTCCCTCGCTCCCGTTGTGTCAGTGTACGCCATCATGGGCTCATGGTCCCACTGCCTGTTAATCCTCGCTTCAGATGATCAGTGGCTGCTTAACCCTTTTTGTAGTAGTGTTGTTTCTTCGCACAGGCACAGCGTTAAACTTTTCTTTTTAAGGATCCAGCGTTATACTACGGTAATCAAGAGCATGACGAGGATCCGGGGCTACAAACGTTTGATCCGAGGCTTTGTAGCTCCGTCTACTATCGCGGTTATTGGAAGTGTGTTTCTGGTTGCCTAGATGGATACACATCTTCTCTATCATAAATTTTTTGAAATTCATTCCCACGAAAAATCAAACCTAGATCTCACCGAGGCTCTTCTAACCGCTGCGCTACAGGTCTCTTCGCTACATCTGTCAATAATTAACCATACACTCTTCTATTCTTTTTACCTGTGCCGTGTACGGTAGCCACGTAAACACACCCGTTACAAACTCTTCATTAGTATTACATTCACTGAGATATATCAACATATGCGTAAGTTGAAGCTATTGCAGTGAGCTCCAAACACAGCCACACGTGCAATACAACCGATAGTCTACGAGTTTTGCTGCCTCCTTTAAGGCCTTGTTTAGTTCCTAAATTTTTTTGCTTTGAGTTAATGTAGCATTTTCGTTTTTTTACATGACAAATATTGTCCAATTATATATTAATTAGGCTCAAAAGATTCATCTCGCGAATTACAAGTAAACTGTGTAATTAGTTTTTACTTTCGTCTATGTTTAATGCTCTATGCATGTGCCAAAAGATTTGATGTGACGAAGAATTTTATTTTTTTTTTTTTAGTTTTTTGGGTAAACTAAACAAGGCCTTAACTTGATCAGCCCATCCATGTCTTTGCTACAAAGGTTCGTTCACTTGTCCGGCTCCTCTTGGATTAAAGGCCACCCATAATTTCTGGTAGGAATCCATCCAAGAGGCAAGGCCCAATTATCCTTGAGATAAACTGCATCAGAACGGCGGACCGCTCGTCTTCGTATCGTATCCCTCGGCCTTTTAATTGGCCCATCGCCAAGCCCGTAAAGCCGTACTAAGTCTGTTTCCACCAAGGGCCCCAAGTGAAGAAGCCCATGCATACAGATGACAGCCCACTTCGGTTCCTAAGCGTGACAAACGTCTAGCCCACCCACATCCAGCCTCTTACCCAGTTTCAAGTCACTTGGACCTTTCCGACCTTTTAACCGCTGCTGCTGTCGCCCTATAGGCCCGTTTCTGTTGTTCCCACCCCTGCAGCCAGTTTCTTGTCACTAGCCCATATTTAGCTCGTGGGCTCATTTCGTTTGTTGGCCGAATTCTGCGCCAGTTCTCTTTTTTCGTTCTTTATTATTTCGTTTCTCTTTTGTTTTAACTAGAAATGCTCGCGGCGTTGCCGCTTATGGCCGGTGTGTGGCCTGTTTAAAGCGTTCTCTTCTATGCAGCACACAGAGTAGCAGCAGTATCTATTGTTGGACGTCAAGGCGATAATGCTGAGATAGATAAACAAGTATAATTGGAGGTTGGTAATAATCAGCAACCAGAAGGATAATTTAGCAAGTAAGGTTTAGTTCCGTATCCGAAGAATTATGGCAACAGTTAGCTTCTAGTTCGCCCGCTGTTTGGCTTCCAGGATCTCCTGCAGCCCTCTTTCCTCTACCTCTATCCTCTCTTTCCCTCCCCCTCTTCTCTTTCAGCTCGTATGGGCTAGAAATGTGTGCGTCGTTGCCGCTTATGGCCAGTGGATGCGTGTGTCTATGTGTTTTTGTTTTTTTCATTGTACGGCGTAGATTTTAAATGTATTCATTTTGTTTGTTTACATGCGTGACATGATGTACTCATATATGCGAGTGTACGGAATGCCATATATATATATATATATATATATATATATATATATATATATATATATAGGGTCCATTTTCTATATTCCCACGAGTAGATACTCCCACCGAGAGTATACGCAGCATCCTATGTTCATCTGGTTAACGGGCCGACTAATATGCAACCCGTTTAGACTGTTTGCATGCGGCCGGCGTTCATCTAGCCAACGGCTGTTACACCTCCTTGTTTTATGGGGCCAGTTGTACGGACGTATATGCTTTTCGAAAGTATGGACACATACTTTAATATATAAAATGAGTATATTGCAGCATATATATATTTGGGAGTATGTCCGTATACTAGTGCAATTTTATTATAGACTATATGTAGCTTTTTTAGGAGAAAAAAATAGTATGCTATTATGTGGGCATACTATTTGAAGGAAGTATGCATATATATTAGTATATATTAGTACGAGTACGTACATTTTTTCCGTAGGGTATGCATGGCAGAGAAGTATGTACATATACTCTAATTTTTATGTGGCCTTTTTTTTGAACAGATATACTTTATATGAGTACGTATAGATTTCGGAGTACCGAGAGTACATGCATGTATATGCATAAACTATACTTCGAGTAGATATCCATACTATCTCGAGGATCATTTAAATATAAGTATGTATATATACTATTTTGTATCAGTATCTATACTCAGTACTCTACAAGCAGGTATTATGGACCATATACTCTACTATGCAAGCAAGTATGTACATATACCAAAGGATACACGGAGTAGTGAGTATATACGTATATTAGGAGTAGGCCACGTATACATGAGAGTATGAGTCCATATATGTTTATAATGAGTATGAGACATTACGTGTTTATAGGAAGTATGAATACATACATGCATGTTTATACGGAGTATGATACATACATGTTGGCAGGGAATATGCACGGACTATTCGTGCGATGAATATGCAAAAGAATTATGTAGAGAAATGGAGATTCTGGCCATTAGCATCTTGACGCTAGAATAAAGACACTATAAAGCAAATCTTCTGAATCCAAAAAAAAAAAAAGAAAGCAGATTTTGTGAATTAAAAAGAGAAAAGAAAACAGATCTCGCAGTGTACACGGAGAGGGCCCATGTCAAATGATGAAGAAGGCCGCCGCCGGAGGAAGGCGTGACGAAGAACGCCACCAGGCCACCCATCTGCACACCGAAGGCGTTGGCCAGGACGCGCCGCCGTCAAGGGAGCACGCGATGGAGATCTCGGGTGTTGGAGGCAATGCAGGCAGCATCGGATCTCGAGCAACTTGCAGCGACAGAGGGGCGAGGTCACCATCGACGACGCTGCCGGAGAGCTGAAAGGGCAGAGAGCGAGCGTCCGGCTCTACCCGAGGCCGAAGCGAATAAAGCCGCCGCTGCCGCCGCCACCCCGACGGGGCGTGGCTGTTCGACGCCCGCAAATGACGACTAAATCTACTTATATATTCATTATATTAACGGGTCCGCTTAATGAACCCGCTAATGAACCTCTTGCGCCAAGTTGGAAGACTCTTTGGGTGTAATGTGGGAGTAGTTACTCCTAGGGAGTAGGAAAAATTTACCATATATATATATATATATATATATATATATATATATAGTGAAGTATTTGGCTTCGTATATCTATGTTAGGATTATTTGTTTTGGATTATTTTGTATTACGAGTTAGTATAAAATTAAAGGATTAGGAAACGAAGATTATAAAAAAATTATGAATTAATTTAGAGTTAAGGTGGGGAGAATTAGAAAGCAAAGATTAGAGTTAAGGTGGGGAGAATTAGAAAGCAAAGATTATGAAAAAAAGGTATGAATTTATTTAGAGTTGATTTTGGGGAGATATTTTTAGTTCATATGTGATATGAGCAAAAAAATAATCACTGACATAAATTATAGATGTATATATCTATCAAATATAATACATTAAATCATATGATATTTTAAGTTAAATGCATAGATCTAGTCATAAGAAACTCAACAAAATTAGTTTGGTATTTTTATGATTTTTCTATAATTTTATACAAATTTTTGGAGATCTCTATTTTGAGAAGAAAAGATTAAACATTAATAGGAAAATAAAAATAACATGGGCCGTATTTGGCCCACTTAGGCCCAGCAAGCTTGAGGCCAACCCAGGCAGGCGGATATGGACTGATCTTTAATTCCTATAAAGTTTGAGGACTATTTTGAATAAAACCTGAGAGAGTGGGTTGGACGACGGGTTATATTTCAACAAAGTGAGAGGGCGTTTGTGCAAAATTACAGAGAGTGGCCCGATATGGGCCGTCTGGCCGGCCGATCATACGGCCTGGACCTTCTTTTGGTGCGTGAATCGTATTCAGGAGATTCGTTGCGTGTTTTTTCCTTCTACGAGTCATCTTCTCTTTTCATTGTTTTTCAATTCATTTCATTTTATCCCCGACGAAGGGGGACTTTGATTCAGAATTCAGAGTGCGTTCCATTGCTGTATGCAAGCTAAATTGATCTCCAACTCCAAGGACATGTTTTCACTAAGAAAATTATGAATAAAAAGGTGAATCGAGCACTTATCTGCAAAAGTTCCCGGAGTGTTGGACACCACAGGCACTGTAAACTCCGACAGAAACTCGTAACAACGGTATTACCTCTTCAGTATAAACAAATACAACAGCTTTCTGGCCCGTAAGCTACTGAAAAGTTGTCATCCAGTACAAAATGCACATTGGTTGTGGCGGGTCCTCCTGCGCCCAATCAAAAAAAGAACGTATATCATTCATATTGCCCTGCATATGCAGGATTCTCGATCGTACATATTACGCGTGCGTTTGGTTTGGTTTGTTTTCAATATAAAGCTGACTAGTAAAATTAAGTCAGACTATTTAGCAAGGCACACAAATACACAATACAACAGTCATGAACCAAGCAAGCAAGCAATCACAGATTCACACAAACAAACAATCGAGTGAAACCTCACCCTATAGTAGCAAGCGCACAAAGATCGCATGCACCGCCGCCGCTCTTTCCTCCTCAACCGCCGCATAGAGCTCGCCAGCACCACAACTCTTTCCTCCCCAACCGCCGCGCAGAGCGTGCGAGCGCCTCCAGGCGACCGCAGGCACTCGCACATGGCGGCAAGAGCTCGACCGCGGCACGGAGCTCCACCGCAGGCCACTGCACGGGAGCACCACAGCATGCCTTCCAAGTCCGAATAGGACCTCTGCCTCCTCGACCACTGAAAGCTCCAATGCAGCCAGATCTAAGTGACGAGGGGAGGCTGGAGGTGGTGCGGCCCATGTGAAGGAAGGGGGGAAAGGGGGTAGTGACACGATACGAGAGGCTTGCTGTGGTCTTGCTCTAAAAGAAACAGCAACCCCGTGTTTTTTTAGACCTCCGGGTGTGTGGGTGGCCGGTTGGAGCCTGGCTTCAGGAGCTGGCCTAGGAATAAAACAATGTAAATGTGGCCTAACCAAACCAAAAGGTAGGTTAAGAGCCTAACCAAACACACCATATGTGCATCACTTGAGTTTATTACCGAATATAATATTTTTTGTCTCACAACAAATCAGTGAAATCAACAACTTTTTATCTAAGCGAACAGCACCATGTGTTGGTCTATAACGCCATAGTATTTCATCATGTGCCTGTAGTAGTTCTGCAGTGAAGGGCCACGAGCCCACGATGCAACTCTCTGCTCGATTCGAGAGAATCAGTGAGAACTATATGGTGGTTACTTTTTTTTGCTGTACAGCAACGAACACATATGCACAACACAGATGAACGAGAATGAGAAACACCAGTACTTACAACAGTAGTAGTATGTTACAGTGCTATTTTTTTTTTGAAAATCTAAAGGGGGGGGAGAGTTTCCCCACCTTTAGGCTCCCTTTGGCAGCAGCGAATCCCGGAGGGATCCCGGCTTTTTCTCCGGGAGAGAATCCCGCGCGGCTATTTTCCACGAACCACGACATGCGTCCATTTGGAAGACCGCCACCCAGGTCTCTCGGCCCCACAGGAGCAGGGTTTTCACAGGGAATCAAGCCTGGCTTGCAGACATGGGGCGTCATTCCCCGTCTGTTTCCCTCGACTCAACTCCCCTCCGTCGCGTCCCCTCCGCCTCGCCTCAACTCTCCTCCATTGCCGCCGCTCGGCCCTCACCTCGACTTCTCCTCCATCGCCGCCACCGTGCAACACCAGCACCACCGTCTCCCGACTCTACAGGTGAGCTCGCTTCCATCTGTATCTCTCTGTACCGCATCTAGGGTTTCCTGATTCGATCATCACCATGTTTCTTGTAGATGTTGGGGCTGCGGACGGCAGCATCTTCCTCCCCACTCTGCCCCGTGCATCCGCTCCGCGTCTCTGCCCCCATTCTATTCCGCAATCCATCCTCACCGCTGCCCGCTTTTCCTCGACGCTGACCAACGCCGATCCGATCCCCGGGGCGTACACGCACGGCATGGCACGGTGAGCACCCTCCCCCTGCCCTCGATCCCCCCGCTGCTGGTACTAGGCTTCAGTTCGAGGGAGGTAGCCGTCCGCCGCACTAGGCCTTTGCTTGTCCCGACCAGAACTGCAGGCGACTCGCGATTGGGGTCGGCTCGCCGGCGGATTGCTGGTTTCGTCGCGTGAGGCCTTAGTGTACAGCATCTCCTTTCTAATCTGCACAAACTTGAGGCCGAGCTCTGTGCTGGAAACATACGCTTTCACCAAGTCATCGGACAGCTTGTTGAGCACAAGACCGAGGAGCCAGCTCGCCGACCCAAGAGCAGTCTCCATCTTTCCTCCGGCCGCAGGGAAGATGACTCTGAATTTGCAAGTAACTAGAGATTTTTGGTAGCAAGTTTAGTTATGGTTCTAATGTCGAGTTTGACTCTGAATTGCTCAATGCTGGAGCATGAAGTCCCATGGCAAAATTTCATCCAAAAAAGTTCATATGCTTACTCTGAAGTTTGCGCGGCTCCATAGTAGTCCTTTGACTCTGAAGTTTATTTATAGCAAGTTTATTTCTGCTTACTGTATACACTATATAGTTCATATGCTTTGATTTCTTTAATTTTTAACACTTGCTTTTTTTTAATCGTCGTCTGCTGCAGGTAGTTGACATCTCAGTCCATCTTCACCAGGCCAGGCTGCCATCGTCCGGTCCTCAGTCCTCATTGCCTTTCTTGCTTTCTAAGAGTAGTCTCCCTGCCTCGCATTGCTTGATCTAAAATATAAACATGCAATCCTATGTTTCTAGCACTAACTGGTTCTGGTAGATCCAGTTTACTGGTTCATGAATGCACTTGTTGATATGAATTGGTAGCATGAACTGGTTCTGGTAGATCCAATTTTTAACACATGCTAGAAGTTTTTCTGCACAATTGCACTTGGAAGCATTAGCCATAGGTTGATAGTTTTCTGACAGGTGAAGTCTGTTGTGTCAGTTTCCTTTTTTAATTTTTGACTTTGGTTCGAGGGTTGCTGACTTTGTTTCAGTGTGTGGATTAAAATGCCTATTAGTCACTACTTGCTGCTGTCCACAAAACACTGCACATGTTTTGTGATTTAGGATAGGCCTCATTAGATCTTGATTGGAAAATTAAATACAGTAGCAGCTAACCTAAAATATACAGTTCATTGTAATTCATGCAGCCAAAGAGGTAAATTACCAACTCATCCTGATTTATCTATTGCAAAAGTGCAGAATACTTGGTGGAAGCCGTGCATGATTTGAGATGAGTGAGGTGATACTTCAGTGCTTATATTCTTCTTTCCTTTGTCTTTAGAATCCAGTAGTCCTTTCGTAGCTGTATTATCACACCTGTTATTGCAGCAGGGTGAATAACTAACACTTTATCTTTAGTTTGGACTGTGCAATGATAGCACTGCATGACGTTATTCCTTTTTTCCTCATTTATTGTGCCATGTCTGCTGCTCATGTTTGTTTTAAGAACAATTTCAATCAGAAGCAATCGTCAATCCTAACCCAATCTTCTAGTTTATCTATATTTTTGGTAGGTACCACAATCTGTCCTATGCTTCATCCATTTTTTTTTCCAGTCATGCCCATGCTGCAATGTATGCCTAACTAACGAATTAATATTGTTCCTCCATTATGTCATTTTTCTTTCAGATGTTGATATGCTTAGAACTCCCTGTTTGTTTGTGACATACCATTCTTTTGCCATGAGGATATAAGACTGCCATGTTTAAGTGGCTTAGAGAGCTTCAGCTGTGAAGGTGCCTGATCGAAGTCCCTCGAAGAAAAACCGCACTATGAGAAACCAGCACGGTTATCAGATTTTGGGGTGTATTAAACAGATTATTTCAACCACTGTGCCAAGAAGAACCCAAGCATTACCGGTTCCCAGGAGAAGAATTTTTCATTTTTTTGTATATATGTTCATAGACTAGGTCATTATAACCCGGTTTATATCTATCTATTGTATGTAAAGGATGGAGAACCATCTGTTTCAATGCTATCGCTAGATTTTAGATGATAATTATTAGACATGATTTCATATTTGAAATATCATTTTTGTATAGAGAGACCTATTCCTGAGTTTTTTCACGGTTTTGTGGTTTCAACGTTAATCTCTGGTAGCTTCCTTAAATTCTGATTTTTTATGATTTGTTTAATATATTATTTTAAAATTCGTCGATAGTGATAAGAGCAACACCAGAAAATCAAACTGACAAACAACTCTCGCAAGTCCTCAATTGGCTGCCAAACAGCCGCAGGAAAACTCACCCCCGCAGGTTATCCTCCCCGTGGTGGTGGCGGGAATCAAAAATCCAAAAATTTCCACGCGCGTGGCTATATTCCCTGGGCTACTTTGCCCCGCTGCCAAAGTAAGCCTTACAGTGCTATGATGCATGGAGCATGGAGCCGTGCATGTATAATGCACTGCTGTAGAGGTCACTACCACCATTCCGATCTGATGTTACGTGCCACACATCACCAACAACTACTGTATGTGTGGTGTGGTGGTGCAGTGGTGCCGCATCAAATCTACGGGATCGGGCCGTCGGGGAGCCACCGGCCGATCCATGCTGCTGCGTGCCATTTATGGCAACGCCGTGCACGTACCGGTTGCTGCCTCCTTGCCCTGTGCAGGCAGCAGGCGAATGATTCGACGTCTGAAAAGCACGCACGCCGGGACGCCCCCCCCCCCCCCCACCACCACACTCGATCGACACCCGCGGCTTCAGAACTGCAGCGCAAGTGCGGACGACGACGACTGACGAGTCGACGCCTCCTCTCCAGCAGTCCGGTCGTGCTTGCAGTCCCAGCTAAGCAAGCGAACGGTATATCGTCGGAGATGGAGGACGACGGGAGCATTGCTGTCCGATATATATATCACCGACCAAACGAAACGAAACGGACCGTACATGTCAGTGTGCCTGACTCGACGATTTGTACTCTGTGCTAGAGCTAGTACATGCCGGCCCGACACATTTAGGTATCGCTATACTGCTGTCATAGAAGTCACTCTTGCTTTCTGATAAGTAATTTTTTAAATATACTCAACGATCTAATATTTTTTGTAATAGTTTATTTTAATATATAAATATTGTACGTATTTTCTATAAATCTAATTAAAGTTGAACAAAGTTTAACTTCCACTTATTTCATAACACCTTTTTTCTTGGACAGGGAGTATGCATATACTCTCTCTATTTGCTACGCAGGCTTTGTACATTGAGCAGGTTTTGTAAAAGCTTTTGTTTGTTTCGATTCTCTTTCAAACTTCATTATGGGTCTATCTTATCCATCATGCGACAATAACGATCGTTGGATCCTAATCCTACAGTTCAGCAGTCATCTTCAACCTCACCTCTGTCGGTCTTCTTCCCTCCGAGGCTACGCCCTCTTCCTCCTCTTCGCCCCCGCTGCGGTATGCTAGGGTTTCATTGGAGCTTTGCGGCCATTATTCTCCTCCCCCTCCTTCCACGGCGTGCTCCAGCCAAGCTCGCTTGCCCCGACCTGGCTTGGTCGTCTCCACCGCCACTAGCGTGCCCTAAACCGCCACGGTGCTATCATCCCCACCGCATGCATTGGCTGGTCTTCGTCTCCCTAAAACCTCTTTTTCTTCTAAGCCAGTTGGGGAAAAAGAGAGCAGTGTGGGCGTGTGGCCGTCAGACACGAGTGTTGTGGTGGGGAAGATGAAAGGTGCGTTTGGTGTGGGCGTAGGCATGGCTAACTGACACGAAGGCAAATATCATACGACTAAGGAGGAGTAATTCTGTTATTGATATGATTTGTTCAGGCACGTCGTTAGCAAATAGACACGCGCCAACGATGGCCGGACCGCGGCGTCCAATTTTGTCAGTTCCTTTGGAGACGGTATACCTTGTTGCTGATGTTTGTCTCGCTCTGGCTCAGTCGCTCGTCACCATCTCATAAAACCATGGAAACAACAACTGTGAAAAAAAGATAGATCAGAGGATAGGAACTGCAGAAAGGCAAGGAGGTACATAAATAATCCTCTCACTTTATCTGATCTAGCTAGGGCATGCATGCATGCAGGCAGGCCAGGCTTTGCGACGAGCTACACGCATATACTTTGCCGGCCCATCCTTCGCGCGCGATCGAGTACTACTACATTTGTAGTAGTAACTGTAACTGTCATCAGACAAACGCTAGATCGAGAACGCTAGGGACAAGGAACCATGAAAGCTTTGGAAACGTGTATCATGGGAAGTGATCATGATCCAGGGTACATATATAGCTGCAAACAAGGAGTGCAGAGACGTACTCACAGCTCTTTTTTTTTTGAAGGTCACAGGTGCAATTTAGACGCTCAGTTATTTTCTGTTGGGGAAAACTCGATCTACGGAGTCCGGCCAGACTCATCTATAGAAAACATAAAAATTTCTGTGTGTACGTACAGTAGACTATATACCGGTAATCAAAGTTCATACTATTTGACTCCTTGAAATATGAGAATTGCATTTTTTTTTGGATGGAGAGAGTATATAATAATCACTTCTAGCAATTTTAGAACTAATTAAGTAGGAAACGGAAAATCAATCATAATTCATAAAATAACCATTGTGTATATGGCTCGGACCACAAAGGAATTCAGTCTCTAACATTTATGTCTCTAAATAGATTTATAAAAAAATATATTTTGTAACATGAATATAACTAATATCTTTTTAATATAATTTTAATAAAAACTTGAACTGTTTGATTTATCGAAAACGAGAATTGTATTAGGACGGAGAGAGTATAATCCCTCCTCGACAATGGTCCTGCGCGGATGTCTTCTGAACAATAGTCAAGAGGTACGTACCCCTAAACCGGAGGGAGTATCCTCTAGTGCACCCAGGAGGGGCTGCATGAAAAAGCGAAGAACTACAGCCGCATCATGATTTCAGCGCTATACGCAGGCAGCAGCAGCACGTCCGGTCCGGTTTAGGGTTTAGGGTGTTCGCAAAAACTTGTGAAAAACGGCACTGTAGCACTTTCGTTTTTATTTGACAAACATTGTTCAATTATAGAGTAACTATGCTTAAAAGATTCATCTCGCAGTTTACAGATGAACTGTGCAAATAGTTTTTGTTTTCATGTATATTTAATGCTCCATGCATGTGCCGCAAGATTCGATGTGACGGAGAATCTTGAAAATTTTTACGAACTAAACAAGGCCCCAGTTCCTCTCGGGGACATCCCACACCTTCAACCGTACTGCGTGCTCCGCTGCTGACTGGTCAGTCGTGAAATCGCTGCTAGCTGCTGCTAGCTGAGCCAGTATGGGTATACGAGCTACTCCGTACGGATCGGTCGACTAGTCGTCCTAGAGAGAGGACGATCGATCGACCCAGACATGCAAAAAGTTTTTTGATTTTGACACTTTAGCATTTTTGTCTTTATTTGACAAACATTGTCTAATTATAGAGTAACTAGGTTTAAAAGATTCGTCTCGTGATTTACAGTTAAACTGTATAATTAGTTATTCTTTTTAACTATATTTAATATTTCATGCATGTACCGCAAGATTCGATGTGACGGAGAATCTTGTAAAGTTTTGGTTTTTTGGATGTATCTAAACAAGGCCCCAGCAGATGAGCAGATCAGCACAGGAGGAGGCCGAGGCAGGCACCGCACCAGCCTGTGTGCGTAGCATATGAATGCCATGGAATCGTAGAGCTAGCTGATTGATCGATCATGGAGCCAGGCCGAGAAGAAGAATGCATACTACTGCAGATGCGGCATGGGCACACCTCCATGAATTGCGCGGATCGGAGCTCGATCTGTAGTGCTGATCGATGCCGTTCGACGACGCACCGGACCACCGGTGAGCATGCAAACGGCAGCGGTCAAACGCGCCGCGGGCGGCCGGGCACTCGGACAGCCTTTCTGCCGTCTCGTCGAGGTCGATGATGGATCTGGCATTCTGGCCAGATCCCACTCCCACACCGCCCGCCGCCCGACCGCGCCAGCCATAGGACGGAGCATGCATGCCATTGGCAAATCTCAAATGGCATTGCACCATAGTGAGGGGTACAGGCTGCAGGCCTCGAGCCCCTCGCATTTTGCCCGTCGCGTGCTGCATGCAACTGGAACTCATTTATCACGCCAACGCACACACCTCTCCGTCCTGCGCGTCCTTCTCGCCGAGATTGGGGGATTCAAGGCTCATCAATGGGGTTCGGTGGGCGTCGTGTGTTTACCTGCGCTGCAGGATGGGTGATTCATCAAGGCTCTTGTGCTGTTCGCCCTTTGGAGTCTGCAGCTCTAGGGAGTGGTAAAATTACTCTGCAGCTAATTTCCATTCCACTGGTAATTTAACTGTACTTTGTTCTGATATTTATCTTTACCTTTGTTCAATAAAATCTCCAATTGGGGCTCCTTGCCCCTCCTGTTTCTTAAAAAAAAAAAATCCATTCCACCGGTACTTCACCTCTGAGCAATTCCTGACATGTCTCATGTTGAAGGTACTTTTTTTTAGAAATTCTATACAGCACTTGAGTGTTTTGAAGCAACCCAAAATTCGATTTGATCTCTTTTCTTTTTTCTCTCCTCTTCTTCTCCAAATCCAGCCGCCTTAGAAGATTTTTTTTTTTTGACGTGGGAGGCGAGGAGGTGAGGAAAGTTGTATGGCAACAGTTAGGCTTCTAGTGTCAGAGAGGCAGCCGGATATTAGGTCGGGGCAGGGGCACCCATTGCCATTGCGGCGATGATAGAGGAGGGAGGAAAAGAAGGAGACTGCTATTGCATGGTAGGGTTTTGTTAAAGCTCTACGGCTACGACCGTGGTGGCAGTACGAGACCCTACTACGCCATGGCAGGGCCTTGGTTAGTGAGCACGGTGTGTGTAAGGCTATCTCCTGACAGGGAGACCTATTTGGAACCCAAATCTAAAATGGGTCTCCAACACAATACCTATAGCCTCCAACAGAGTACCCATACAGAAGACCTATTTTGGGTATCAGGGGAGGCATAACCCAAATTTGGGTATCCTCTCTCCTCGAGACCCATTTGCAGAGAGTGTTGTCTTTTAGGTCTTGTTGTTGGAGAAGACTAAAAATAGGTATGGAACCTTTTACCTGTAGCGCTACCCAAAGGATAAATGAGTCTTGTATTTTGGGTGACGATTGTTGGAGATAGTCTAAGGAGGATGAAGAAGATTTGAAGGAAAGAAATCGAGTGCTTAGATGGCTCAGAACACTCCGACTGAGGCATAGACATATTCCTTTTTTTTTTCCAGAACGTAAAGCCAGTGATATTGGTATGACCAATCCCAAATAGTACTTTTCCTTAGTAGCCAATAGACTGCAAGTTCTGTTGATGCATGCCAGTTCTCTCGTGCGCTCATCAGTGAGGACATCAAGGAGTTAACACTACTACACGCGCGGTTAGCCCGGGCTCGCTGCAGGGAAGGCAGGCCTGCCTGCAATTACTACTCGCGGTCACCGGCCAGTAGAGGTCACCACGGAACACCGCGCTCCCGCTGTTAAAACTCAGAGCAGGCTCGGCAACTCTTCCGTCCACGAATACTCCCATTTGTTTCACCACCTCACCTGAGCGCACGCACACCTGCCGTGCCCGAGCACTGTCTCCCTCGTTCCCGTCTCCTCGCGCACGCATCAAACCAACCCGAGACGAGGGCCCGTGTGGGTGTAGCCGCCAGCCAGACCAAGAGAGCGCGTTCGCCCGTGACGCCGTGACGCGCGCGGCGAGAGCGAGCGAGCGAGCCTGATGAGGCGGCGGCGGTGGGCACGCGCCGCCACTGCGCTGTCGTGGCTCGCCATCGCCGTCGTGCTGCAGCTCGCCGCCGTCGCCGAGGGGAGGTCGGCGCCGTCGTTGTTGCCGCCGCCGAGGCGCGCGCACGGTGACGGACACGCACACGCCCACGCCCACGCCCACGCGCGCCCTCGCACGCACAGCGGGAGTGGGCTGCCGCCGCCGTTGACGGGTGCAACGACGACCGTGCGCCACGCTGTTGCCGCGGACGTCGGCGTCGGCGCGTCAGTCCGCTTTGACGCCGCCGCGGGCGCCGCCACCCGGTGTAAGAGCGGCGGGCGGCAATCAGAGAGCGGCGCTGCTGCTGCTGGTGGTGGTGCGTGCGCCGACGACGATGATGAGAAGCGGCGCATACCGACGGGTCCTAACCCTCTGCACAACAGATAGATGATCGTGCTGTGCAACCCAACAAGATCCATGTCATCTAACACCAGTGGAGAGGAGCAATGCAAGCCAAGCCACCAGAGTTCAGGGGGGCAGCAGCAGCAACAACAGCATGCACAGGCTTTCTTGGTATGCACGAGCTCATCATCATCTCCTATTCCTTCTGCTCTGTTCATCATGGACATGGACCAGAAGATAGTGATCAGTAGTAGGTGTAGTAGTTTAGTTCAGCTTCAGCAGTGAAAATTCTTTTGGGATGCTGTCCATTTCCTCTTCTTTTTCGAGCTTTTTTTGTCTGCCAGCACCGGGTGTATATTCTGCCTCTCTAGCTTGTTCTGTCAGAAGCAAGAATTGTTTGGTTCATCAGCTCTCTCCCAGCTTTCCTCCGCTGGGCGCTTGTTCCCATCCTGGAAGCGGAAGATTCGGCTGTTCGTCATATCTGAATTTTGCTTGCTTTCTCTCTGTCCATTCCAACCAAAAGCTTTCACAAGCCACAGGAGGACCTTCTGAACGCAAAGATCTCCACGGATCCTACGAGCATCGTATCTCCTGTAGGCCCTGTGCTGTGTGATCATGGGTCATGGCAGAAAGGGATTCATTCAACTTCTATAAAAAAATGTTCTCTTTTTTTTCCCCCAACTTTTGTCGTTGTAAAACGTAGTAGTAACATGCATTGTTTTTAAGTGCTAGTTACTCAGACAACGCTGTTGCAGCCCATCACCTGAACTGCTCACTTGGAATGGGCATGTGTTAATGCTCTTGTACCCTTTTGCCTGTCCTTGGTCTTTGATCAGCATAGCATGCTGATGCTTGAATTGAAGGCCACTCTGCACAACATGTCTTCTCGGATTTAGTACAGGCGCCAGTACAATTGCTGGGCAAGGGCATGCATGATACAGGTGGGTAGCCAATATGAAGCGGCAGCAGTATTTGTATCTCTGGTCCTCTGGAGATATGTGGGGGGAAAAAAGGCTGAGCAGGAGCAAATGCAAATGAGCAGGAGCCAGGAGGCGTGCTCCATGGATTGTTCTTGGACCAGAGCTCCTTGCCAGCTCTTCAAGCTCTGTTGGAGAGCCAGGCAGTGGTCCTGCTCCAGCAATCTTGAATCTTCAGTCCGTTTTGGTTTTTGGCAAATGGTTCTTGGAGCCTTTCTGTGGCTCTGGCTGGCAGGGGAGGTGCAGCAGGCTAGGGAGTAAAGTTTTATTTTGTTTATGCATACAAAAGTCTATATCTGGTAGGAGTAAAGGCTTGTTCTCCTGGGCCTCAGTTGGTTCTTGTCCTCAAGGAGGCCGGGAGGGAAATGGCATGTGAACTTTGTAACCATCCAAAAGCAAGCCATGTACTCGCAACAGCTGCCAACGGGGGATTCATCGACCAGATGCTGGAGATCGAGTGGTCCAATGTTCTCATAGAAATCATTGATACCACTGCCTGATAATTTACAGCAAAGGCGGATAACTGCTGTATAATCATCACATCATGCTCAGACATGCTCAGATCAAAATCCATAGTTCCATGCCAAAACAACCTTCCCATGCAATAGACAATGTAGAACGAAGATACTATTATCCAAACATGTTTAACGTGGTACTAGAAGTCAGGCCTTGTTTAGTTCGCAAAATTTTTTGTTTTTGGCTATTGTAGCATTTCGTTTTTATTTGACAAATATTATCCAATTACGGAGTAACTAGGCTCAAAAGATTCATCTCACAAATTACAGGTAAACTGTGCAGTTAGTTTTTATTTTTATCTATATTTAATGCTCCATGCATGCGACCAAAGATTCGATGTGACGGGGAATCTTAAAAATTTTTGCGAACTAAACAAGGCTTCATTTCTAATTTCCTCAAAAAAAGAAGAAGACATTTCTTATCGATCCACCATGGAGAGAGTACATGAATGGTGGGGGTAGCACGACAACCAACAAGGTAGCTAACTAGCCTTTCTGCTAATATATTTACGGCTTCTTTATAAGAAGAAACAGCCTCTGATCCAGCTGAAAGCCAGCAGCACAGGAAGGATCACCCCTAAGTATCATCAAGAGGCCACCAAAAGATGCATAAATCTCCCTGGAATGAGGACACGGGTCACGGGGAGTATTGAATTAGAAAATGTAGCATATAACAAACTGGGCAGAAACACATAATTGATTGCAATAAACATTGAATAGGGCATGCCAGGTATGTGTGCACTGTGCAATTCAGTCTATATTGCAATTTTGCTCTCTGAAATACCAAGTGCTTAACAAGATGAACAAGCAACTAAAACAGCAGATAGAAATGCCATGCATCTGAACTGTTTCATCATGAAATAACTAACCAAGTTTCTTTGGGAGCATCTATAACCATGTACAACATACTTACCCATGCTCTATAACCCATGCATCAAATTTATCTAATTAAGCCAATTGCTTTAAATAATTTGCTTCCTTTTTTCGGTAAATAGACTGGCCTTGCAATGATTCCCATTTTTTTTTGAAAGCTACACACAAAAAACTGTGTAGACCTGTAAAGTAATTACTAATAGATGATTCATTGATCAAATGAACATTGTTTCTTATATAATTACTAATAAATGCTCACATGGCCACAAACCGCAGTATTTCATCACTATGTAAATCTGTAAAGTAATTTTCACCTTAAAACCCAAACACAACCTTAATCGATAAGAATACCTTAGTAAATTTTCAAATTTAACAGGATGCAACAGATGAAGTACTAGTACTTGTCAAGAATTGACGACATGTATGACATATACACATAAAATAAATTATTTGTATCCTCGGACCTACATACACCAGAGAGTAAATCTACAAGAGAATACCATGTGGGATCAATCATCCCGGTTCCAACTTATGTTGTGGATCATTTCTGTAACTTTTAGTTGATTATTTCACCCACAGGCTGTAAGTAACTGCAAGGGAGTCTTCACAAAACAGCCCGCACAATTGCCTTTATGTGTTCATATATAAATAATTTAGGACCCAGAAAAATGACAAGGGGCAAGGAAATAAACCAGTGTCACAATAAACAGTGTAGTAACATTGCTCAAATTCAGAGAAGGCATACACTTTAGTAGATGAATTGCCATTACTGTCTTTGGTACTGTCTTCTGAGATCTTGTAAAGCTTTCCATGCATGATGTAGTCATAATCGTCAGCAAGAGTTTTTCTTCCAGCCTGCATGAAAGTAATGGCATCATGTTGTTTACCCAATAAAACTATGCCTCAGTCGAAGAGAAAAATGAAAAATATCATGGCACATCAAACACATTCGGATCTGTATTCCCATCACAAAAGTTTCATAATGTCAACACAGGCTACTCTGTTGTCAAAAAAAGAAAAAATCAAGCTACTTTTGTCATATTAGGTTTGTCCTAAGTCAAAATTCCTAACTTTGATCATCAATTTCAAAAAAATCCATGTAGTTTCACAACATGTGAACGATACTATTAAAGTATTTCTCATAATATTGAATCTAAAAACATATATCTTATATACATTTTTTTTAAATGTTGATGGTCAAAGATAGAAATATTTGGCTTTGGACAAAACTAAATACAACATGTAAAAAAAAACAGAGGAAGTATGAGACTAATTAGGTGTGTCACCTGTGTGTAGTAGCCAGCGTCTGTTGATCCATCCAGGTTGAGAGTGAGAGCTAAAACCATGTTGAATGTGTCACCAAGCTTCATTGCATAGACCTCAGTAGCAACATCCAGTTGCATGTACATTTCATTCTCGCTTGTAGCTTCAATACGAGTGACTGACCATGGACATTGTTAAAAAAAATGCGACATTACATCTTCCAATATTTGCAGCAAGATATAATGCAGAAATCTGAATAATCCTGCTTCCAGCACTCAAAGAACTGCATAGCTAAACACAGTTTCAGAAGAGCAAAACACGTTGTGTTATCTGTAGTTGCAGTGGATTCAATTTTGCCGCGGAAAAGTCAGAGATGATAGATTACCTTTGTCGAACTTCTTGCCATCAGGATCGAGCCTGGTCACCTTGAATTTATCTTTGAAGAGGTGCTCGGCCATTTTTCCTGCACATGATAGATAGCAATAGCAATAGATTAGCACACCTGGATGTGTCAAAAGGTCCAAAAGTTCCCCGCACTACCGGAATCCGGCTCTGTCTAGTGGTTTGCCGAGTGTTTTTTTCGGTGCTAAAGAAAAAACACTCGGCAAAAAAAAAACACTCGGCAAAGAAAATTTCAAATCAAAATTTAAAGCCCTAAACAAATTCAAATCAAAAAGTTTTGAACTACAAAGTTGTATGACTTCTCAAGATCTATAATCTTTATTTTGGCCGTTTCTTCATTTGGCAAAGTGAAAATAAATTTGTTCACAAATTTTATCTCTCTCTTAAAGTTCCTAGAACTACAAGAGAGATATATAAGATTTGTAAAAAATATTAGAATTACCGTGTCAGATGAGCAAATGATCAAACAATCAAAATAAACTTTATAGATTTTGACAAGTTATGAAATTTTTTCATTTGAGTTTATCTTATCATTTAAAACTGTGTCTTTATTTGAAAATTTTTAATTTTGATTTTCAGAAATTACCTCGGATGAAAAAACTGACTAAATAAACTTTGTAGGTCTCAAAAAGTTATGAAACTTTATAGTTGATAACTTTTTAATTTGAAATCATGTTGTCATGCAAAAACTACGTTTAAATTTCTCAAATTTTAAATTCAAATTTTGTAAACGACCTCGGATGGAGAAACTTCATAAATGAAAATTATAGATCTCAAAAAGTTATGAATGTTTGTAGTTGACAACTTTTTAATTTGAAATCGTTTAGAGGCTCAAATAATCAATTTATATGTGATTTAGTATGATATATGATAATATGAAGAACCAAAATATAATATGTTCACAACTAATGATGTAGTGCAGTGGTGAAGGAGGGAGCTCTGTGACCTCCAGGTCGTGGGTTCGAATCCTACTTTGGCGTAATCGTGAATTTTGTACAATGAAGCTGAAAAAAAGGTGGAGGGTGCGCTAGCCGGGTGCTAGCTGATGACCCCTTTCCAAAAAAAAAAATCTATTTTTTGGCTTTTTTTATTTTTTTCTTTGCCGAGTGTTGGCACTCCGTAAAGCCTTTGCCGAGTGCCCGATAAAAAACACTTGGCAAAGACACCTTTGCCGGCCAGAATTTTGCCGTGTGCCCTTTGCCAAGTGTTTTTGACACTCGGCAAAGTGTCTGTCTCCCGTAGTGCCGGGGGAAAAACGTGCAAACCAACATAGATCGAAGAGAGCCAAGATATGAGATTGCATTCCATGCGGCAGCCTATTGGGTTCTAGGTGGTTTTACCGCCGAATAACCTGGGGTTTAGGGTTTAGTTGGGCAATTCCTACAGCGAGGTGATTCATCGACCGTGCAGGCCGAATGACCTAAACGAACCGCGCGGATTGGGTTGGAATGGTAGGGCGGCACTACGTCGCACACGAATACCACAACGAACAATGAATCTGTCCCCTAAAACCAGGGGCGGAACCAGTATAAAGCATTAGGCTTTGGGGGTGCTCGGCTTCGCACAGGAGGAACGGAGGAGAAAGAGAGCGGGCCGCGATGATACCTGGCGGGTGCTCATCGCCGTCGTCGATCTGGCGAAGGGTGTCAGCGCTCGCCCAGTCGTCGTCGCAGCAACAACAGGCCTTGTTTAGTTCCAAAATTTTTTACAAAATAAGAATAGTACCATTTTCTTTTGTATTTGACAAATATTATTCAATTATGTATTAACTAAACTCAAAAGATTCGTCTCGTCAATTTCGTCCAAACTGTGTAATTAGTTTTTATTTTCGTCCATATTTAATACTTTATGCATGCGTCTAAAAATTTGATGTGATAGAGAATATGAAAAATTTTGCAAAAATTTTTGACAACTAAACAAGGCCCAAGCAAAGAAAGGCGCGCGAGAAAGAGTCGCGCCGGAGAAAGAAGTGGGCCCCACGCGGAGTAGTCAGAGACGTGCTTTCCTTTGCTTTATATATATATAATATCCACTGTTTCTTTGGACCCGACGCGTCTCATGAATCGTGCATTGGTGGGCTCTATAATAGGCCCAAGCAGGTCCAGCCCATTAAGAACAATTTTGCTCATTGCCTAATTGCTAGTATGCAATATCGGAGGTGCAGGTGCAAGTCCTAATAATCATTTTGCAACGTCGTCGACTCGAATTGACAGTGGGATCCTGTCTTTCCTCGTCACCACCCGGGCGTGGAAGAAATGGAGCCATGGGTGAGAGACACGGGCACGGGAGGTGACTCGAACTCACCATTCAGCGCTCAAGGGAGCCGTACCCTAACTTCCTTTGCCCTTTGGTGAGAGCCAGGTGAGGGAGTGCGTTTTGCAAATGGAGGCCGAGCTCGTTGATGGATCTAAGTAATTCAACACGCGCCGTTACAGCCCACCTTTTTTTTTTCTTGAGCACCCTGTGTTTGGGCTTACTGGTTCCTGTTTTGTTTCTTTATTTCTTTCTTGTAGATTTTCTAAACTCTTTTTTAAATAAATGCTGTAGGGGTGAAAGCCCCTCCAGTTTAGTTAAAAAAAAACAGGCCAACGGACAGCATATCAAACATGCCTTCTCTTTTTATGTTCACAAGCTACGGGTATTGGCCTTGTTTAGATGTCAAAAAATTTTGGATTTCGCTACTGTAGCACTTTCGTTTGTTTGTGACAAATATTGTCTAATCATAAACTAACTAGGGTCAAAAGATTCGTCTCGCGATTTACAGCCAAACTGTGTAATTAGTTTTTATTTTCGTCTATATTTAATACTTCATGCATGTGCCGTAAGATTCGATATGATAGGGAATCTTGAAAGCTTTTTAGTTTTTTGGGTGAACTAAACAAGGCCTTAATGGCTGTTCCTAGCAAATTATTAGTATATACTTGTCTAAAAAGACAACTGAAAGTATTGTTTACGGATTTATTGTTTGAGAAAAGCACGACTAAATAACTGACAAATTCGGTAGAAAAATTCAAATGAACAGGTGTACAGGCGTCGTGAAAGCGCCCGCTTAAGGCGTCCCCAATGACTAGCTATTTGGTAAGCTATTATGACGTGGATAGAGAAAAAGTAGGAGAGAGTAGTCATTAACGACGAATAAATAGTTAATTTATTTCACGTAATCCAAAAATATGAGAGAAACATGCAGATCCAATAATACATAAAAAGAATAAAAATATATAAAATAGTTTTTGTTTTTTCCTCTCACATTACGTAACTAGCACCATCGCGAACGCCCTTAGAGAAATTACACGCATCCTATTAGTAATGGATTGTCTCATAGTTGTCTTGTGGTTCAAAGATGTATTCAACGACCCTAAATATTCAAATACGTTTTAACCAAACTTCATACCGTTATTTGACATATGTTGAAATCCTACTTATCACTGGACAGACGTTGTTAAACTCGTATGAGCTGAAACCGTGACTTCCCATCAAATATGAGAAATGGAGGAGTGCGACACTATGGTAGATAGAACACACAAATCTATTATTAAAATATAAGGATGCAATAAGAATTTAATTTAGTATTTTTTATAGGACCAGTGTTTACTTTTGTATTTTATAGTACATGCTGCAAAACAAAATCTAATTTAGGTCTATATGTTTAGATAAAACTTGGAGAACTCTGTGGTCGCTAATACGAAGGAGGAATCTATATGTATGGTGTTTGTAATACAGGAACATGATATAATATATGTATAGGTTTATTAGCATGTTCGTGCAGATTGTATTCTATGGATGATGTGTCTTGCTGACGTGGATATTATAATTCTTGTGCTAATGAATTTTAATTGAAAATAATAATGGATTGCTGAGTTGGACACCTTATATGTCAAGAGAAATTGTCAGTGATAATGATAGTGGACTGATGGGTAGACATCTTATATGTCAAGAGAAATAGCTAGCGGAGTTTTGTTTTATAAGAGTTGTAGATTCTGTTGAAGAATACTATTTTGGGAAGATTACACGTTTGTTTTTTTGGTTGAGCAGGGATAGTGTTATAGATCCAGAAAAAAGTGTTTGATCTTCACAAGACAAATATTCTAAGTTCTGGAGAATATTCTAGATTTTGGGGTTAACGATCCAAATCAGTTGAATGGTATCTTATCTTATATACTCTTATAAAGCAAAACTCCACTATCTATTTATCTCAGCATGCAACGTGTCGAACTAAGCAACACATACCATTAAATTCCACTAAGCAAAAATCCACTATATATTTCAACATGCAAATTGTCTAACTAGACAATACACTATCCCATACCTCTAAAATTCACTAACACATTCAACTATAATGTTCACATCAGTAAGACATGTAAGCATTTTGCTGAATACATCATCATTATATACAATCCCTAATCCTCAATTGGACTATGAAATTTATTTTTTGGGGAGGGGGGTTATGCCCCCACCCGCCACCCCGTGTGCCCTTATTTATAACATCTTTTGCTTCATATTTGATCAACATTGTAATACATCTAGGTTGAGCTCTGCGTGCTTTGACGGCCTTGCCGTCTAAGGTAGATTCCTTTGGTGAGAAACTTTTCCCTTATCATTCCAACTGAGACTAAAGCCTAGCGGAAGAGGGTGCCAAACCTAGTGGCAATAGGTGAAGAGGGGGCAAAGGAAGCGGTGGTTGGGTGACATCCAACCTCCCGTGCCTCTAGATCCATCAAAATTGTTAGTGATGCCACAAGCACTTATACATAGTTTTCATATTTCTAATAATATATTATGATATTAATTTATACCTCAAAGTTCGTGAATAATAACTTATATGTCTAACTTTATTCTAAACCATTCATCAAGTTATATATCTAAGTTACATAAACAAGTTATAAATAAAAGTATTTTGTATATTTTTTTGCAGATTTCTATGGAATAATGTTGATAATTTTGTTCCGTAAAATATAAAGCATAAATGTTACGCGTATAACTTTGTCACATAATTATATGTATAAGTTATATGTATAACTATGGAAAGTATATGTTAAAGTCATATATATAAGTTATACGTCGAAGTTTTTTTTGATAAAATTTATACGTTGAAGTTTGTTCTACAAGTTATATGTAAAAGTAATAACTTTGTAACTTAAAAAAAGAAAATATGTGATTTTTTTGCCAAAAATAAAAAAACTTTCAAAATAAAAAGGAAAGTTGTGGATTTATTTTTGTGAAAAAAATAGAAAATCACGGGAATCTGGTGGACTTTTGCTAAAGAAATGAATAAGACCTCATTGATTAGGTGTTTTCTTGTTATGGTAAAGAATTACAATTTATCTTTGTTTTGTAGCAATTTCACGAGAATTAATGTGGATGCTTTGTTAGAAACCTCTGATCAGTTTTGATTACTTTAAGTGACTCTTGGAAATTGTTCTATCTTTGCTACCGTGGATGGATACAGATTACAGAGCCATCATTGTTCGCTTAAGTTTATCAACCGAATCAGCCAACCATTCAGCAATGTTTTTTTTTTTCACAATAAATCAGCCCACAGCTTATCAACCAAACAAATCTGCTCCATGGTCGCGTCCCTGTATCTCCCACTGCCCATGCCCATCCCACGTCCACCATTGTCCCGCGCGACCACCATCCTGGTGGAGAGCCAAGGCAACACAAGGACTGGAAGGAGCACTCGCCTGCCGCTGCGTCGTGCCATATGGACTCATGGAGAGCACCATCCGCAGGCAGCCAATTTACGCTGCCACGGCGTACTGCCGGGGGACGCCCCCACCTGGTGCGCCCCATTGGCAACCTTCTGTTCTGCGCCCCGTCGTGTGTGTCTCGACTCTCGACGATTCCCAAGTCCCAATCAGTCTTGATCATTTTTACTAAAGAGTAGTGGTGCGTGATGAGTACAGTAGTCATGTCTCTAACTCAAACTCACGTTTATGCTCATACGAAGCACTTCGTAGTTCGTACCAAGGAGGCGGTAGTTTCTCATTGCTCCTCCTCACAAATTATTACACGACTGCCACCAAATGCGGTTTTGTCAAACACTTTCCAAAAACAACTTTAGCTTCATTAAAATTAACGCACTTGCTTACTTTACTATTGTGATCCCATCACGGTTCAAGCTGCTCGGGCCGGCGCGGTTCTGGCGTGTGCTTGATTCCTATCGCGATTGGGACCCTAAGTATACCAAGAAAAATTACTAATCTAATCCATGCACCAACAACCACGGCCACCTATCACGTCCCAGTATTTTTTTAAGGGCGTCCGCAATAGTGTTCAAATCATTAGCTATTTAATCTCTAGGAATAATATTATTGATTTTTAATAGCAATTTGCAAATAGCTAGCTTGAAAGTCGCTAGCTATTAGAAAGTCGCTAACTATTGTGGAGAGTATTGTGAGAGGGTTATTTCTAGAAGATCGAACTAGATTAGCTATTTATGAGTCACTATTATTAGGAAGTCGTCAGATCCTCGACAGTCCGCCATTGATACAATCACGGCCGTCGCTAACCTCCTCGAGTTCGACATCTTTGATCTGGAGCTCACCACGGTGCAATCCAAACACCGACCTCCGGATCGGAGTCGCTGTCAGGTTGCCATCTATCAAAGTACTATCAGTTTAGATGGAAAACGCCATGAGTGGGAAGCTTTCACATGATAGATAGAGAGTGAATCGGGTGAAAAACTTTTAACTATTATTGGAAAGGGAGACGTCTCGTATCAGGATGTGGAGTGACCTAACCTGACTGAACACCAAACAAAATTAGGTAGGGTAAACCACTGGCGGTTTGGTTTCAGCGACATTAATAAATCACTGTCAGCCACTCAGGAAAGACGCCGGCATGATATGACACCTAACGCTAACGAGAAGGACTCGTCGAAGACTCATGAAGTCATGGGCATGGCTGGCCCTTAGCAGCAATGTTTTGGGATGCATGGGAAGAGGAATTTGAAGCGATATTTTTATAACCTAGGAACGGAAATGTTCTCAGGATGATGTATACGGAATGAGGAACGTAGCTATGTTTCATGTTTTTCTACAGCTAAGGACATCTCTAATGGTCTAATTTAGTGTTTGGAGCGGCTCCTTTTGGCTCCGTTACAGTAGCTACCGGCGGAGCCTGAACAAGAGCGTAGCCAAACGTTTGGATGCTGCCCCTCCCATGCCGTGCTAAACTCTGCACCCGGCCAACTTCGGCAATGAAACAAACTGGTCTTGAGCGTGCCAAAATTTGGCCTCAATCCAAACCTTCACCTCCTTCGCAATCAACGAACAATATTTGGCATGGCTGACAATGGCACCCATCCAAACATGCCATTGGAATATGGCAGACTTTTGTACTAATTTATCCTAAGTTTTCTTGAGCACTAGAGACTTGTCAAAATTTTCATCCTATTAATAGTATGGTATACTTATATACTCATGGATAAAAGAAACCGTAACTTAATGTACTTGAGCATGTGTGCCTTATTCATATATGACAGTCCTTCTCAATGTCTTCTCATAGGGGTTTCAACTTTCAACCATTTTGCTCTCAGTCATTTTAGCAAATCCATCTTTACCAAGTGACTTGAACCATTACAGCATGTATGAATTCAATCTATAGTTTCAACTCACTACATTGGTTTTATTCAACAATGATTTGATACTTGCCATAGAATGACTCCTCATGGCATCATTAATTCCTTGGAATTCTCAAGCATTGCTTTTTCACCATAGCCTTGATCCTCGACGCCAAGCTACCAGCTGCTCTTCATCTACACTTAGTCCCTCAAAGCCTCCACTTAGTATATTCCTTCACCTTGTCTTCCCAACTTGAGTCAATCTTAGCTTTGGGTCAACAATCAATCCACAATTAAAATTTTGAGGCCCTGCTCCGTCAGCCTACGTCCACTGTGCAGCCTACTCCTATGACGGGTGATGGTGACCGGAGTGCTTACTCACCCAATACTACCTATGCTGGTAAAACGGGCAGTCGACACCTCAACCCTGCGCATAATCTCTACAGGACACGTACTCAGACGGGCAGTAAACCTGATCTATCTACCTATACTGGACACAAGCGCTGTAACTCTTCGGAAATATCGGACTTCGTCAAATACAAAGGAAAGAAATTGGTGAAAGTATGTTACAGATGTCTATCTACGGATCACTTGGTCTCTCAATGCCGTGACCCTATAAAATGCTCGACCTGCCTTCGTTCTGGTCACAAGAGCCACAACTGCAAGCAGCTCCCCACAACCACAATGTCGACCTACTCTTCCGCCTCGTCCAACTCCCGCCCAAGCTCCCCGGAGCTCCCTTTAGCTCCACCTCCTAGCCCGCCTAGCCCCAGACGTACCATGGTGGAGGCCCATGTGGGCATTGGAGATTACGAGGATGCAAGGTGCTTCGCCTACGTCTACCTGAGACAGGCGGTGCATGCGCCTCACCTCTTCATCCGCAAGGCTATGGAGCAGGCGTGCGGTGCCCCAGCTTTCCATCTGGCTGCGTCGGCACGGGGCGTCGGGATCATGAGGTTTGCTTCGCCTGAGGAGAGGGACGCGATCGTCGCCATGAGCTCCATCCACCACGACGACAACACGCTCACCGTCGAGTGGCACGAGGAGGCCGACAACCGCTTCTACGCCTTCTACCGCGTCTACGCCGAGATCGCCGTGGTGGACTTCCCGCTCGAGCATTGGGACGAGGACAGAGCTCGGGAGGTGCTGGCCGCGGTGAGAACGTCTGCTACTTCGACCCACAGTGCTTCGCGGGTGGCGACTACACGTCCATGCATGCGGTCGTACGCCTGGACCACCACCAGGAGATCCCAGAACAGCTGCTGGTTCGGAACCACAACGGTCCTGCGTGCCTCGCCAACATCTACGCCATCCGCACGTGGCTCGACGTCGGCCAAGAGCCAGAGTGGGGGGACTACGACTTCGGGACCGCACCAGGCATACATGCGGCTCCCCCCTACCACCCGGTCGGGAACCCCCCGACCCAGTTGCCACCTGCCCCTCAGAACCTGGTGGCGTCTGTCCTGGAGTGGGAGAACGTCACTCCAACCCCCACCCTGTGGCCGGCTAGAGGGAGGCGCGCCACTCCGTACCCTGCGCGCCCACCCGCGTCCACCCCACCGGTTCTATGCCTGCCCTGGTACGGCATTGGCGGGGTGCCGCCTCTGGTGGCGCCAGGGCTCGGCGCGTCCACTGTGGAGGAACCTGAAGACGGCGTCCCGGAAGACACTGCCACAGCTGACGGTGGGGCGGAGGAAGAGGTGCATGAAGTGGCTGCCCTGGATGCCACGCGCTCTGTCGGGGGGCCTGAGACTGGCAAGAACGTGGATCCAACGGAGGGGCTCGCCTCCCTCCAGATCGGGTCTCCAATCCTCTTCACCGCCGCCGAAGACACTGAGCCTGAGCACATGAGCCGCGCCCGCAAGAGGCGTGCCAGGCGCAAGCGCGCCAAAGACACTGCCAACAAGCTCAGGAGGAGCCAGCGCCTCCAGGAGAAAGAAGAGGGTGGGTTCGAGCTTCCAGAGGACAAGGCAGCAAGGGTCCAGCGCGCCAAGTTCGACTTCTCTGGTGCGTCGCGCCGTCTCCGTAACTCCTTATCTCGCTCTTACATTATCTCTCATGATTTCTCCCTCTCTGATGACGCTGATTCCTTGATGGATATTGCTGCAGCCTGTGGAGCGTCAGAGGAAGAGTGTGCTGGGATTGCCGGTGAGGCGGCCGGGCCGTCGGCCGGTAACTGATGAGACCCTGGAGAGTCCCGACAGACTGTGGCGTCGGCGCTGGTCACACCCCTGTGGAGTTCTTGTACTCCAATTTTGTCTTCGGTGGCAGTGCTAGCCATGTCCCCCCTAGCTTATGTTTTAGGATGCTTCACCTTCCAGTGCTTACACCAGTTAGGAGCAGCGTTTGTTGCTGCGAGAATAATGTAAAAATGGTTGACGACTGCTTGCTTGCCCCGTCCAGTGTATGGTGTAACTCCCTGATCGAATGAATAGAAGCATCAAGTTGTGTAACTGGAATGTGCGAGGTCTGAATGATTCTGTCAAATGTGGATCTGTGCTTACTGAAATGATCTCGGTTTCCCCTGATGTTGTGCTTCTCCAAGAAACCAAGCTCCCAGATGTTCCCCTTCATAAGCGCCTCTCCTTCCTCCCCCGGCGCCTGGACGAGATCACCTTCATCCCCTCCATCGGCACTGCTGGAGGGATTATCACTGCGTGGAATGGCTCTGTGCTGCACTCCTCCTCCACTCACACCACCCCTCACACCCTTTCCATCGCCTTTACGTCTACCTCCTCCGGCCTCGCCTTCACCATCACTAATGTCTACGCTCCTGCCAGCCCCGAAGGCAGGCCAGACTTCCTGGACGAGCTCCGATCCATTCCCTCCGACCCTAACGTTCCTTGGATGATCATCGGCGACTTCAACATGATCAGATACCCTGAGGATAAGAACAACAGCAACTTCCGCGCTTCTGAAGCTGCAGCCTTCAATGAATATATCAACTCTGTATGCCTCATTGAACTGCCTCTGCTGGACCGTAGCTACACCTGGTCTAACCAGCGAGTCGAACCAACTCTGGAACGTATTGACAGAGCGTTCATCAACACGACTTGGGATGCCTCCATGCCTAACACCACCCTCTCTTCGCTCACCCGACGCACTTCTGATCACGTTCCCCTTGTTGTCAACATTTCCACTCGCATCCCCAAATCCAACATCTTTCGGTTTGACAACTATTGGATCAATTTCCCTGGATTCCAGGACACTGTTGCTAACGCTTGGAGCTGTCGGATGATGAACAGAGATCCTTCTGCGGCCATCGCGGCCAAACTTAAGGAGACAAGAAGATGTCTAAAAAAATGGAAAAGCAGCAATGCTAACATCTACCAGCAAGACACGGACTGCAAAATCGTTATTAACCTGCTTGACCTCGTCGAGGAACATAGGGTCCTCAGTGCCCCTGAATTGAGACTTCGTGCTGTTATTATCTCTGTTCTCAGCCGATGTACCCAAGCCCGCCTGCTGACTTGGAAACAAAGAGCTAAAATACGGGCTGCAATCGATGGTGATGAAAACACTTGTTACTTCCATGCTTGCGCCAATCATCGTCGCCGAAAAAATAATATTCAAGTCCTTGAACACAATAACAGCGAGCTACATGAGCATGAGCAGAAAGCTATGGTTCTTCACGACTTCTATCTAGACTTACTGGGCACAAACATTAGCACAGCTTGGGATTCTCTCTCTCTGACCTTTACCCGAATGAACGCTCCCTTGGCTGCCTTGACGCCCCCTTCTCTCATGATGAAATCTACAGAGCCATTAGGAGCATGCATCCTGCGGCCAGCCCTGGGCCTGACGGCTTCGGTCCCCTCTTCTTTAGGCACTCCTGGCCTCTGGTTGCTGAGTCTGTCTGTGCGCTGTTGTCCGCCTTCTACAGCAATTCTACTGACCTAGAGCGTATCAACAGGTCCTTCCTAGTTCTCCTTCCCAAGAAAGAGGGAGCAAGACGGCCTCGGGACTTCCGCCCCATTGCTCTTCAAAATACTATGGTCAAGTGCATTTCCAAGGTCTTAACCTCCCGCCTCCAACCTCTGATCCCCTCCCTTGTCGCCTCTGATCAATCTGGTTTTGTGCAAGGCCGTTGCATTGCTGATAATTTTGTCTATGCTGCGGACCTGCTGAATTGCTGCTACCGCAGGGGCAGCCCTACCATCGTTCTCAAGCTTGATTTTCATAAAGCCTTCGACTGCGTCTCCTGGGACAGCCTTATCAGGATCCTGCGTTCTAGGGGGTTCACAAATACTTGGTGTGCGTGGATCCAGAACCTTCTTGACACTGGCAAGACCGCCGTTCTGCTCAATGGCGTGCCTGGGAATTGGATCAACTGTAAGCGCGGTCTCAGGCAGGGAGACCCCCTCTCCCCTTACCTTTTTATCATCGTTGCTGACGTTCTTAAACGCCTGCTCCACACCCACCCTGTTGCCGCTGACATCCAGCACCCCATCCTCCATGGCACCCCCTGCCCCGTGCTCCAATACGCAGACGACACTCTCATCTTCATCCGTTGTAGTCCTGCTGCAATTGCTGCTACTAAACAAATCCTCCAACTCTTTGAAAGCGCTACCGGCCTCTCCATTAACTACCACAAAACCACCTTCCTTCCCATCGCGGTTCCTGCTGATGAGGCTTCACTCCTTGCAACTGCTTTTGGTGCCACCCCTTCTTCTTTCCCCCAAACCTACCTTGGGCTTCCTCTTTCCCCCCATAAAATCTCTGTGGCGAATTGTCTCCCTCTAATCTCGTCTTGCGACAAGTACCTCTCCGGCTGGCAAGCTTCCCTCCTAAACAGAGCTGGACGTCTAACGCTCTGTACCTCGGTCCTAAGCGCTCTTCCCCTCCACTACATGTCCGCCCTTAGCGTGCCAAAAACAGTCATCAAAAAAATCGACAGCAGGATGCGTGCCTTCTTCTGGACAGGAGATGATAAATGTCATGGATCAAAATGCCTGGTGGCTTGGGAGTCTGTCCAAGCCCCTAAGAACAGAGGCGGCCTCGGTGTCAAAAATCTAGAACTCCAGAACAGGTGCTTGCTCATGAAATTCATCGACAAGATGCTCTCCCGGGCTGACATGTGTTGGAAAGATTGGATTGAATCTTCCGCGGCTACCTTTGACACCCCAGTTGCTAAAGATGGCAATGGGGACCCGATCCCCGATTCCCCGTGGGGAATTCCCCTATTAGGGGACGGGGATGGAGCTAAACTGTTCCCCACGGGGATGAATTTGGTAGAAAATCAATCCCCGTCGGGGATAACGGGGACGGGGATGGTTTGCTTGTCCCCGGACCCGATCCCCGCAGACCCGCCCCGTCAAGCAAGCACTGCCGCACCGCGCACCAACAATCAAGCGACGAGGCCCATGTAAAGGCCCAAGTACTGACTGAGAGTATATATATGTGCCATCTAACCCTAATTCCCTCTCCCCAACCCTATCCATTCTCTCCACCCAGTAGAATCCGGCCGCCGCTCACCCTGCGCGGCTGTGCGGTGCCCCTGTCCTCCTCCGCCAGATCTCTACCCAACAACACGTAGTCTCAGCCTCTCAAGCTCTCAGTGAGAACGACGCGTCCGGCCGAGGTGTCCCTGCCTCTTTGTGTCCGGCTGCTAGCAACCTGGAGGCTGGTCTGCAACCTTGTCGGTTGATGGCCTACTGGTGTAGCTGGACTAGTGTGTTCTTGGTTTTTTAGTGTTTGCGTCGTATGCCTGTGTGTGTACCATATTTGTGAACATACGGCTGTTTTTTCTCCTTATGTGCTGGACGCATCAACACTTCGACAGCTAGTGCGTTGTTGTGCTGAAGATTTTTACCGTGAATCTATGATATGACTCTGTATACTTTCTTATGTTTCTGTGTGGAAACTTATTTGACTGAGCTCGGGGATGGATATCCCCGCGGGGATTAAATCCCCGGCGGGGAACGGGGATGGGGAGGAAATGTTCTCCGTTGATGTTCACGGGGACGGGGACGGAGAAAATTTAGCCCCACGGGGACGGGGATGGTGGCTTATCCCCCGACGGGGAATTCCCCGTTGCCATCTTGACCAGTTGCTGGTGAAACTGGGTTCCTCTGGCGCATCATTTCTGAAAATCTAGACACCTTCCGCTCCATCACCTACGTCCGTCTTAACAATGGGGCCTCTACCTCGTTCTGGCTAGATCATTGGCTCCCTTCTGGTCCTCTGGCATCCACTCATTCCGCCCTCTTCTCCCACACCCTTAGGCCTAACACTTCGGTGCAGTGTGTCTTCAATAACGGTTTTGACTTGCGTCTTCGCCCGCGGCTAACCACTGCTGCTAGCCAACAGCTAGGCAGCTTGCTTGAAATTTTGCAGGGAATCACTCTGGGCAACGGCCAGGACGTTCGACTCCTCAAGCTTACAAAACGCCCATACACCGTCAGGGACGCCTACGCCGTGCTGGACTCCTCTGGAGACTATAGTGATGAGTATGGCAAACTCATTTGGCGAACCAAGCTGCCCAACAAAGTCAAAATCTTCGCATGGTTGTACTTCAAGAATCGTCTGAGTACTAAAGTCAACCTCTACTACAAGCACATAGTCGATGGGCCGACCTGTGAAAGATGTCGCCTGGGAGATGAAGATCGAGATCACGTTTTCTTCCACTGTCACACAAGTTCTGCAGTGTGGGAGATCGTCCAAATGCAGCACCTCTCCTCCATGACCAATGAAGAAGCCTGGACGGCACAAACGCCACCTGGCCTCGAAGTTTCCCTCTGGCCCTTCATGTTCCTGACAATTCTTTGGAGGATCTAGGATGCGCGGAACGGCCACGTTTTCCGCGACGAACAGTTCAGTGTGCGTGGTGTGCTGTGTAATGTTCGAGATGACATTGTAATCTGGCGTAAACGCCTCCCCCCTAGCCATGTAAACAGCCTCCTGGGCTGGCACGCCTTCATCAGCGATTGTATCACCAACTCTTTTGCACGCCACGGGTTACCGTCTGGCGGGGCTAATTGAATTTCAAAAGGTGGGGAACCTCTCCCCTCCGACTAGTTCAAAAAAAAACAATTAAAATTTGTCGATCTTTACACCGCAAAACCTATCAATGTCAGCTTGCTACCTATTTGACCGGGGTGCTTGGGGTTTCCCATAGCCGTTGCCAGTCCCTCTCCTCCTCTTCCAATAATGAAGCTATCGGCAGCGAGAAGGCATCATGATCCTCCCTTCGTTTTTTCTATAGAAAACTACACTCCAACTCCCCCTTTTCAAAAAAATGCACCAACCTAGCTCAAAGCAGCCATCAAATTAATTATTTTTCTTAATTAAGTTTCTCCTAGATCTCTCGCATGCCGCATGGGTACCCTGTCCGAGTTCAGCCTAGATGTGTCGGTTGAGGAGCTGCCGCCGGAACTCGCCCAGTTCCACGTACGTGCAAGTGGTACCGCGGTCACCACGTGCCATTTGATCAGGTAGTAGGCATAGGTTTGTTGCTTGTCGGCAGTGCCCCTTCCTCGTGCCGCTGGGTTCAATGGTGGTCTCGACATGGGAAGAGAGTAGCAATATGAACGATAAGGGGAATAAACAACGATGACATGATTAGTGGTGATCATCTGAGAAATATGACAAGAATTACTTATGGTTATGATTGTCGGCAGTACAAGCTTGGATCTTCTCGAGATTCAATTGAGATTACGCTCGCTGGTAAATGAGATCGGAGGGGAAGGACTACCGAATGAGGATGGAGGTGCTGCATGCCTGCTTGGTCTGCCAGTTGCGGTTTCTTGGTTCATCAGCCCGCCGGCTACAGCTGCAATATGTCAGCGACGTCGTCTCGTTTAACAAACGGGGAGCTTTGAACAAAGGGAATATAGAGAGAGCTTGGGTCATGCTAAAATCAGGCTAGGTTGGACGTGCCTGACCCATGCGGCATCTAAGAGGAAAATAATTAAGAAAAAGATAATTAATTTGATGGGTTGCTTTGAGATATGTGTATTTTTTTTTAAAAAAAAAGAGAGAAGCATTGGAGTAGTTCTATTTTCTATATAGCTACTAGATCTAGAATTGCTTTGTGGTTGGCCTGTTTGGTTTTTATACAAATGTGCCATGTACTAGCCAAGCCTATTTTTGGGATGACCAAGTTTCAGTTGTTAAATTATTGATCAAGGTTTTGGTTAACTTTAAATACTAAAATGATCAAAGATGGTAAAATGTAATTAAGGGTTATAAAGTCAAAAAATTGCGGAGACCAATTTTGACCAAAGTAATAAAATTTGGCTAGGTTCTTGTTTAATTTCAAAAAAAATTTAAGATTTTACGTTACATCAAATCTTACGGCACATGCATGGAGTATTAAATATCGAATCTTACGTCATCCAAGTTTTTATTGAGTTTTGGGATATCTAAAAAAATATGAGTAGATTACAATGTTCTAAAATCTCCCACGTTTAAATGTATCCAAATTCTTATAGTAATCCAAAGAATTTAAATGGCCTCTTGCCAAATGCCAACCGCTGGACCAATAAATCAGAGACGCCCTGCCGCGTTAAACTGATGAAGCACTCTCGGGACGAGAAGAGCGCGACAAATCACAGGTGGTACCCTACAGCTCAGACGTACCTTCGTACGCTAGCCCAACTTGGCCAGTCTGACAGGCCACGCATACGCCGCGACGCGCGGACACGACACGGGAGGGTACGCGTCGGTGATCTCCGGGCCCAAAGACGCCCGATGTATCGGCAGTCGACAGCACTACAGGGACGACGACGTTCTGGCATATATTGGCCGCGTAAACGACGGGCTGCTGTGTGCTCCGCGACAACCGATCTGTGTGGGCTGTGGCGGCCATCAGATCGTGGGCTAGTCACGTGTACTGGTACAATTCGCATTTTCGAAAGCTGATTCCACATGCGTTTTAGAGCTTGTTTGGGACTATGAACCCACCACACAGTTGTACTAGCGAGCGTAAAAAAGTGCCTTGTGGCTTGTCAATCTGTAAATGTTGGATTATAAGAGACAAAGGACAGACGTCATGTTTTAGGCCATGCCTAGCGCGGTGACTTCGTTGTTTGGTGCATGCCTTGGTGGCTTTGTCATCCAACTATAGGCTCTCGGATGCAACGTATGCAAAAAAAAAAACAAAACAAAAAAAACACCCTTAATAGCCAAAAGCTTTCAAAAATTGTTGAACCGTAAAACTAAAATAAAAGGTAGACTGTTCACATGCTAGATTGACAAAACAAGGCTTTAGTTTCTTCGTAGCGGTTAGTAGAGTGTTTCTGCGGAAGTTAATGTCACTCAAAAGGTTTGAGGCCTTTTTGAAGAGGCTTTACGTTGCTATGACTTCTGCACGTACTATAGTATGTTGTTGTGGTAAGTCTAGAATAAATGTTGATTAAGCAAGAGGATTATAATGCTTAATGAAGGAGGAACCTGTCAAACCTTGCTTAAAAACAAGTATCTAAGCTCGAAATCTCTCCCACAAGTCCCAAGACTCCCATTTTCAGAAGGATCCGATGAAAATAAAAGATCAAGTTTTGGCTTGTGGTTCCTCCAAAATTAACAGTGGATCACAAACAAGATCTTAGGAAGATACATGGATACCCAACCTTCAAAGTTAAACATTCTTTTCTATTGTCATCATGCCAAGAGAATCTAGAGGATTGTCTATATAGCCATTGGGTTAACCCCATCCTAACTCTATAGCCCACATGCTAGGGAGTTGGCTATCACATTTTGATTTAAAAGACAAGAAATATATTCTTGAGGTAAGCGCTTTATGTTGGGCAATTTGGAGATGTCGTAATAATCTAATCTTTGAAAAATGCAAATGTACATCTTTTATGTAGACTACTTTCATGTAAACATAATGACTGTAGTTCTGGGCATTGCTACAATGTGATGATGAAACAAATGAGTTTTGTATTTCTTGTTTCCCTGACTTATCTTAAGCAGTATTACTGAAGCTATGTAATAATGATAAAAAGTCTCTTTTATTTTCTAAAAAAAATAAAGACTCTCCAAACTGGCTTCACCAACTTATCTTCCTTAGTTTCTTGGTAGTCATTTTGGACACGAGAGAAAAAGAATACTCCATTCATACTAAAAATAAAGTTGTTTTCGGCAAAAATATGGTCTCCAAAGTATGACTTTAACTTCTTGTTTTTATAAAAATGTATTGAAAAGTGATATATGTATAATTTTATAAAAATATTTTCTAAGATAAATGTATTCATATGTTTTCACATTTTCAAAATTAACAACTTATTTATTTATAATTTATATTGTCAATATTTGACTTAAGCTTTTTTTCTAAAACGACTTTATTTTTTTAGGACGAAGTGAGTATTTGGTACAACCAGTGCGGGTTGCAGTCCCGGAAATATACATGCGCCTCCGTTGGCTGGGCGGGCTTGAGAGGCGTCGATTTTCTGCGGCTGGTTGCAGAGAAACTTCACAGAGGCTTCACACGGCACGGCACGGCATGGCTCGGTGCGTCCCTTTCAGTTAAAAGTGCTCGAGAATATAGTTGGCAAAATCGATCAAATGGTACGTGACGAACACGTCGACTTCGGCGATGAGTACACGATATTGGATTCTCATCTCGGAGTCGTGCAATCCACTGAGCATGGCTAGCTAGCCGCCTTCGACAGATGAGATGTACATGTAATGTACCGAGTGCGAAGCTATGTACGCACAGCCTGTCCCCGTCCTGTTCTCTGCACACGGCAGTGTGCGATGGATCATGCATGGCGTCGGGCTATTGGCCGGCGATGGAAAGCCCACAACCACAATGCATGCACGCCGCTTTTTGAACAGTGCACTGTGGCAATGTACACATATATGGGAGGTATGCAATGCACGTTTGTGTTCCAATTATTGGCACCCCTGCCTGGCTCGACAAACGTAGGCGCATGCGTGGCCAAGTTAAATTTCCGCCTGTCGCTCTCTCTTGCACGTACTCCGTACTGGAGTAGAGCTAGAGCGCAGCAGCATTTTTACTAGTAATATGGTACTACAAAAGTGGCCGAGATCTAGTCAGATGATTCCTCTGCGATTTGTCCCTTGCGCCTTGTGTTGCAAATGGACTGCTACGTGCTACCTAGCCTTTCTTCTTTCTCCTCGCCTTTTTGGCGCTTTCTCTCGTTGAGGCGGCTGCCTGCCTGCCTGCCTCTACCCGTCCAAAAAGCGTCCACCACCACCACCGTCTTTCTCCATCCAGCTCGCCGCGGCCGGCATCACCTCACCTCACCGGCGCACCGGCAGCACCGCAGCGGCAGGTCAAGTCGTTTGGCTGGCCCTGACCCCTGACCCTGACCCTCCAGAAAAACACGCGAAATCGCAGTGGAAAACATCCGAAACGACACAGCGCGCAGCTCTTGCAAACTTTTGCCGCCCGGGCCAACCCGCTGCCGCCACGCACACCAAACGTCCATTTCTCCCTCGCCGACACGTCTCGCACGCACACGGCCAAACCACTCCACTCCGACGACATCCGAGTCGGCAACCTCCGACCCGGCGCGGGCATAATAAAAAGCACCCCCAGCTCACTCTCCTGGCAGCCAAGCGCACACAGGCACACTCTGCTCCAAGAAGCTACTAGCAACCATAGCCATGGAGATGGTCCTGGACTGGCGCTCGCTGGGCTCCCTGCTAGCGACCGTCGTGGTGTTCCGCACGGCGCTGCGCGACTTCCTGCCGCCGGAGGCCGAGGCGCTGCTGCGTCGCTTCATCGCGTGGGTCGCCGCCGCGTTCCGCCCGCCCCGCGACACCATCCTCATCGACGAGGCGGACGGGCCAACGGGGGGCGCCAACGACCTCTACGACTCGGCGCAGCTCTACCTGGGCGCGCGCTGCCTCGCCACCGCGCCGACGGTCCGCCTCCACAAGCCGCGCCAGTCGCCGCGCCCCGTCGCGTCGCTCCCGGACTCGCACACCACCCACGACACCTTCCGCGGGGTCCAAGTCAAGTGGACCTCCACCGCGCGCGCCGTCGACCGCGGCTCCGGCGGCGGAGGCGGGGGTGGGTACGGTAACCCGTACAACATGTTCGGCCGCGGCGGCCATGGCGGCGACCAGCGCGGCCTCGAGCTCCAGTTCCCGCGCCAGCACCGGGACCTCATCCACCACCACTACATCCCGCACCTCATCGACGAGGCCACCCGGATGCGGCTCAAGTCGCGGGAGCGACGGCTCTACACCAACCGCGCCACCGGGCCCGGCGACGACCACCACCGCCTCTGGACGTCGCACGCCTTCTCGCACCCGTCCACGTTCGACACGCTCGCGCTCGACCCGACGCTCCGCGAGGAGATCCGCGCCGACCTGCTGCGCTTCGCCGCGCGACGGGACCACTACGCGCGCGTCGGCCGAGCATGGAAGCGCGGGTACCTGCTCCACGGCCCGCCGGGCACGGGCAAGACCAGCCTCGTCGCCGCCATCGCCAACCTGCTCGAGTTCGACGTCTATGACCTGGAGCTCACCACGGTGCCCACCAACTCACACCTCCGCCGCCTGCTCGTCTCCACCACGCCCAAGTCCGTCGTCGTCGTCGAGGACATCGACTGCTCCCTCGACCTCTCCGACCGCAACAAGAAGAAAAAGAAGGGCGGTCTTGGCGCCGGGGGCAACGGCGGTGCCGACAACGACGAAGACGCCGCGGCGCAGCTCGCCGTCATGTCGATGTCGCCGGCCGCCGCCGCGGCCATGGCCGTAATGGGGCGGGAATCCATAAGCCTCTCCGGGGTGCTCAACTTCGTGGACGGCCTCTGGTCGTCCTGCGTCGGCGAGCGCCTGATGGTGTTCACGACCAACCACCCGGAGCGCCTGGACCGGGCGCTGCTCCGCCCGGGCCGCATGGACAAAAAGATTGAGCTCGGCTACTGCACGCCACCCGCGCTGCGCGTGCTCGCCAAGAACTACCTCGGCGTCGGCGACGAGGGCTGCGAGGACGCCGATGAGGACCCCGACACCGTGAACACCCTCATGGCCGAGGCCGAGGGCCTGCTCGCCCCCGACGAGGTACAAATCACGCCCGCCGACATCGCCGAGGTGTTCATGGGCTGTGACGGCGCTGGTGCCGCCGCCGGGCTGAGGAAGCTTGTGGGCGAGCTGCACCGGAGGCGGGATGCTGCCGCGGCCACGGCCGTAGTAGCACCGGGTGAGGAGACGCCGGAGTGAAAGCCAGCCAGGGATCCTACGTGGCGCGCAACCATGCATGGCTGCCTAGTCAGCTTCCATTACTTTGACGCCTTGACGGTGGTTTGTTTATGAGTCGTGACGGTGCCCCTCTATTGTAGTACGCATGGAGTTTGCCTTTTTTTTTTTCGTTTCTGTATTGTAACTTTGTAAGTACGTATGGAGCCCGGAGTTATTATTATTAGGAAATAATGGACGTTGATTACCCAGGCACAAACAATACATTTTACATGACAGAGCTCGCATAATGCATGCACATGATGCACTGCACCGATGGTTTCATTTTCAGCACATAGGTGTAAAGTGCCGAAAGGCAGCGCCGGCTCGACCGTGACATAAGTGTGTGTTTAATTAGTTACTTTCCTTATGCGTTGTGGCCAAGAATGCCTAGCCAAAATTTGTCAAAATTGGTCTCCGCAATTTTTTTGACCTTATAGCCCTTACAATTTACTATCTTAGATCATTTTATTAACTAAAGTTAACCATAACCTTGATGACTAATTTAACAACTGAAACTTGGTTATCTCAAAAATAGGCTTGGCTAGTACATGCCACATCTGTGTAAAAACCAAAGGGGCCAACCACAAAGTGAGTCTAGATCTAGTTGTTATATAGAAAAAAAAAAAGTAAAGGGTCGATGCCCACGCCTCCTCACCGCTGACAGCGTCCTTGAAGAAAGAGAAGGAAAGGGATTGGCAACGACAATGGAAAACCCCAAGCACCCAACTTATACTTTTCAAACAGCCAACAATATCTTTCTTTCATAATAAATCAACGAACGGAATTTTCAGCCATAGTTTTTCAAGTTAGACGAGGATGCCAACCCATACGAATATAAGATAACTATGGCCTTGTTTAGTCACACCGAATCCAAAAAGTTTTCAAGATTCTCCGTCACATCGAATTTTGCGGCACATGCATGAAACATTAAGGCCTTGTTTAGTTCCGAAAAGTGAAAAGTTTTCGGTACTGTAGCACTTTCGTTTGTTTGTGACAAATATTATCTAATTATAGACTAACTAGGATCAAAAGATTCGTCTCGTAATTTACAGCTAAACTGTGTAATTAGTTTTTGTTTTCGTTTATATAATGTGGGAGAGCGAAGTATTGTGAAATGTACGAGTCTAGGCTCTTGCTAGTATTTTGTCTTTTTCACGGCTAATTCAAAATTGACTCAGCCAACTCTAAGCTAGACTATTTGTATATGCCTAGAAATTGTGAACATAAAAACATATTCCCTCCGTCCACGAAAGAATCAATTCCTAGTATCCGTATCAGTCGAATTTTTTTAAAGTTTGACTAATTTTATAGAAAAGAGTAACAACATCTATGATATAAAATGCGCATCATATGAAAATATATTTTATAATAAATCTAATTATACTAATTTGATACCATAAATCTTAACACTTTTTAAAAAAAATTAATCAAAACTTAAAAAATTGACTTAGAACAACTTTAAAAATTGATTTCATGGACGGAGGGATTCCTCATTCTGTAAATATCATAAATGTGTCCCCACGTTATAAAAATACCGCTTCAAATTCCTCTGCACATCCAAAAACATCGCTGCTAAGCATCTCCAAGAGACTTCCTAAATGCTAAATGCTAGGAATACAGATTTTAATGAAAAATTACTCTCCAACAGTTTCTCTAAATGGTCGTCCAAATATAGATAGTTCGCTAGCCAAATATAGAAGACAAGAATGACTCTCTAGAGTGCGTATGAAATTTAGCAAAACTGTTGGAGAGTGAAAAGATATAGAAAACAATTTTTATGCAAATGACTCTTTAAATAATAATTTAGAGAATGAAATTTAGAAAAAGTCTTCGAGATGCTCGGGCCATCCATGAGACTAAGGTGTCATATCATACCGGCGTCTTCCCTGAGTGGCTGACTGTGACTTAATGTCGCTGAAACCAAACCAGTGGTTTAGATCATCTCCAAGAGTTTGTCAAAATTCACTTGCTAAATCTTATGATTTGACAAGTTGCTAAAACATATAGCAAATGAAATTTTATAGTCTCTCCAATAGTTTGCCATATAAGCTTGTTAAAACTTAAAAAGTAGGCCTACTTCTAAACCTCCGTCAACTAATTTTGTTCGACGCTTCACTGGCCGCCCGCGACACTCCTCGCCTTGCCGCGCGCCGCCACACATCGCCGCTTCCTGCAGCCACCCAAATCTCATCCTCCGCTGGCCCCCAACATCGATATCTGATCCAGCCGCAATCCTGTTCATCGAGTCAGCGAGTCCAAGGCAAGCCAGCAAGCCAGCGGAATCATTCAAGGCATATGAACCATGATCGCTAAATCAAATCAAGGCATATGACCCTACGGGAACCAAATCAAAGAATGGAGTTGGACTGAGATCAGATCAAGGATAATGTACCTCAGGATCGGGAGGAGGGCGACCACCGTGACTGTGTCTGTTCGAGTCCAGGAGGCACTTCGCGATGGGATCTGGATCCAATCCTCACGAGGAAGACGCCGGCGCAGCTGGTTCTTCGAGTCGCGACAGGATATATGAAGCAGTACGAGGCCTGGTGGCGCAGCAAATGCAGGGTGAAAGTTCCATCTGCGCGCGTGAGAGGAGGCGGGGCCGGCGATTCACGGGATGGCAAGTCCCCTGCCACTCGTAAATATGCACGTGAACGACCGGTGGATGGCAAGTTGGAAAAATTTGCCAAGCCATATGCCAAACTGTTGGAGTTTGATTTTTCTAGTTTTGCCAAAAAACCAAGGATAGCGAGTGGTTTTGGCAAACTCTTGGAGATGCTCTTACCCAACCTAATTTTGTTTGGTGTCAAGTCAGGTTAGGTCACTCCACATCCTGATACGAGACGTCTTTCTCGGACTAGTATAATGCCCGTGCTAACGTCACGGTTTTTTCTAGGGAATGCTATAGTAATTTTTTTAGAGTTTTAATTTTGGGTAATTGTTTTTAAGTCTATAGACATTTTATGAATCATCAGTACATAAAGACATCTTTACATTTTCTCTAACTTTTTAATCAAATATTGGATATCTTCAGGGATTTTGTTGTAGCACTCGTTTGCACGACTCGCCAAAATTTCAGCCAAGAACTCCGTCCTTAGTGATATATATATATATATATATATATATATATATATATATATATATATATATATATACAATGACATATAGATGAGAAGTAATTACGAATCCTTTTTGCATTCTTCGGGCAATCATATGGTTAGTTTCCCAAGACGACATTTCAATACCGTGCTCCCATTTGCTTGTGTCGAGGTTTTTGTTCTCTACTACATGTTTAATTATTCTTTCCATTCCTATTAACTGTTAAAGCCGAGAGACCAAGTTAATTTTGAATTATTTAGTTCAATAAGTTAAAAAAGTATGTGTACATCATATAGATATTATGTTGTACCGTGTTTCGAAGATATACACATTCTATCATTTGCATTCCAATAGAGTCCATCATCTGCATTCCAAAAGAGTCCAATACTTGTATCTCTCGTTTTAAAGCATTCACGACTGCGAGGTACCAGTGACAGAGTGGAATATTGATGGGTAGAAACACTTACAGACATAAAAATTTATGCTCATTATATATTCTTATTTGGACGGTATAAAATTTATCATATGGCAAATGTTATGTCTAAGCTTAACATATCAGCTTTAAAATAATCCTTTACCTTTGATTCAGACGCGGTTTGTTTTGAATCCCTAAATCTTTAGGATCTTGCTCTCCATGAGCTTTTAGGATCTTGCGTCGGCGTCACAGGCAAATTTTTTTCGCGCTTGAGGAAGAGATACGTAGATCAACTGGAATTCGCTGATCACCGTCAACATGCTATCCAGGCAAAAAAAATTTCGCGCTTGAGGAAGGGATACGTAGATCGACTGGAATTCGCTGATCACCGTCTCCCAGCTGTCCGCTGATCAGACCGTCCGTCCGTCGACGACGCCGGCGTCACAGACAAAAAAAAATTTGCGCTTGAAGAACACGCATCTGAGGGCGCTCTCCGGTGCGGCGGAGAGGCTGGCGCTGTGCAAGGCCGACCTGCTCGACTACGACACGCTGCGGTCGGCTGTCGCCAACTGCCACGGCGTCTTCCACACCGCGTCGCCCGTCACCGATGATCCGGTACGTATACGTGTAACCTATAGTACTTGAATACGGATATACTAAGATCGATCTATGATCACGGTACATGTCACGTACTGTAACCAGGCTGGTCTTTGGAGGAAAAACGTTTTCTCCTGTATGTACTCCAGTAGAGACCATATACAGCACCTACTGGCTACTACAACTATTTATTATTTATTATTAAAAAAAGGATCAACCAAAATCACAGTAAAAAGATTTATTACTCTAGTAGTAGAATATTTTTACGACAGAAACTTCTCTTGCATGCATGCATGCGTGCAAAATTCACCCTCTGGAGCCAGATGCGTGTTTTGACCTGGTTATGGTGGAGATTAGTGGGTCGAATTAGTGGGCTGCGGTGGAGATGAGTTTGTTGGAACGTGAGTTTGTCTGGTCTAACGGCCCAAGAAGTTTTCAATTATAGTGGAGATTATATTATATGTTCGTAATTGGTGCAACTTTCCAATAATAGTTAAAAGTTTTTCACCAGATTTACTCTCTACCATATATGTCAAAGCTTCTACTCATGGCGTTTTCCATCTAGCACTTTGATAGGTGACAACCTGAAAGCGACTACGAACGCGAACCACACATGCGCACATGGCGTCACACGTCGCTCGCGGCACATTTCTGAACAACTCTCTTGCTGCTGAGATCGTCGACGAGCTTCTGCAGCGCGGCGAGGTCACCGTCGCCGTCGCAGCCCATGAACACCTCCGCGACGTCGGCCGGCGTCAATTGCACCTCCTCCAGCAACCTCTCTGCCTCTCCGACCAGCTCCTCGTACCTGTGGCCACCATTAGTAGTCAGCTCGAAATCGCCGTCTCCGAGGTAGTTCTTGGCGAGCACGCGCAGCGCGGGGCCCTTGCAGTAGCCGAGCTCAATCTTCCGGTCCATCCGGCCGGGCCGCAGCAGCGCCGGGTCGAGGCGGTCGACGTGGTTGGTGGTGAACACGATGAGGCGCTCCCCGACGCACGACGACCAGGCTGATCTTCTCCCCGTACATCCCGGCGGGGCCTCCTCCCATCGGCGGGAATCGCGACATGGTGAGATGGCGCGGCGGCGCATTGTCTCTCCGCTCTGCATCGTCAGTCGACGTCGTCCGGTCGAGGAAGCCGAGGGAGCAGTCGATGTCCTCGACGACGATCACTGACTTGGGGCGGGTGCAGGCGAGCAGCCTCCGGAGGTCGGTGTTGGATTGCACCGTGGTGAGCTCCAGGTCGTAGATGTCGAACTCGAGGAGGTTGGCGATGGCCGCGATGAGGCTGGTCTTGCCGGTGCCCGGCGGGCCGTGGAGCAGGTACCCGCGCTTCCACGCGCGGCCGGCGCGCGTGTAGTGCTCCCGGCGCCGCACGAAGCGGAGCAGGTCCGCGCGGATGCCGTCGCGGAGCGCCGGGTCCATGGCGAGCGTGTCGAACGTGGATGGGTGCGCGAACGGGTGCGACGACCACAGCATCTCGTGGGCGTCCGGCCCGCCGCAGCCGCCGCCGTCGCTGTTGTTGGTGTAGAGCTTCCGCTCCCGCATCTTGAGCCGCAGTCGTGCGGCCACGTCGAGGACGTGCGGGATGTACGCGTCGTAGCTCGCAAAGCTCAAGCCTTCCTCTCTGGCAGTGCAGTGGTTTGACTGTATGTCTGTATCCATGGCGGACTTGGTGTGTGACGCGACTTCGATCTCCCTCGCAGTCGCTCGCATATGGTTTGAAGCATCCGTGCCATTTGGCGCGAATGTATAGCTGTTCGGAACCGACTTTGCGCTTGGTCAGTCGTTAGACTGCCGATCAAAACTGATGTGCCGAGTGAGTTGACTTGACGAACAACGCATCATTTTCTTGGTACTCGTACCTATTAAAGGAAAGGAAAAAATACTATGCGTGGCACAGCCTGTGGCTGGCCGACACGTGGCTCAGAAACGTGGACTCGGCTCTCGCTCGACCATGCGGCATTGCCCGGTGGAACCTTCTGGGGACCTGCAAACAGGGGTAAGTCGTGTCGTACGGGAGGCGGTGTGCGACGGTGTACCCAGGCCTTGACTGCTTCACTCAAAATCCAAAAATTTTCAAAGATTTTTCGTCACACCGAATCTTTAACGTATACATAAATTATTAAATCTAAACAAAAATAAAAACTAATTGAACAGTTTGGTCGAAATTTATAAAACGAATCTTTTGAGTCTAATTAATTCATAATTAGACTATATTTACAAACGAAAATCCTATAGTATTGCGAAATTTTTCCAAAAAAAAACTAAACACAGCCCAATCGCCAAGGAATTAAGCAGACACCAGAACCACTAGTAGCCTTGAACCGTGACGGCCAAGGTACTGATGCGCCGCCAAGATTTCTTTTATTTTCCCCCCACGAGACGCCAGAACCACGAGTAGTACAAACAAGTGAACCACGAGACGCCAGAACCACGAGTATAGTTCACGCCAAAAATAAAACATTTTTCAAGATTCTCCATCACATCAAATCTTGCGTTACATGTATGGAGTATTAAATATAGATAAAAACAAAAACTAATTACACAGTTTGCCTGTAAATCATGAGATGAATCTTTTAAGCTTAGTTATTTCATAATTGGACAATGTTTATCAAATAAAAACGAAAATGTTACGGTATCAAAATCTCGAAACTTTTTTGATCTAAATAAGGCCTTAGCGTCACGATCTGTTCGGCCAAAAAAAAGTATGATTGGATATAGTATGCTTCATGTGAATTAAATAATCGTGATTGTTAATTGAAATGACAGTTCAACAAATAAAGTGTATTTCAAGTACTACCTCTCTCCACAAAACCTTGCAATTTTCTAGATGTATTTTTTTTTGTGAAACCGTCTTATATATGTATAAGTATTCATGTTTATGATGCAACTTTTAAGTTTGGCACAAGAATCAGTTTTGTTTCTCATGTGAATCAACTGAATCGGTGCCAAACGGTTTGACGGACCCGGGTTCCAATCCGAATGATTCACTTTTCATGCGTTAAGACTTAAACTGCTAGACGGTGGTTTCTTCCTCTCCTCTACATCAACGAATGTTTTTTTAATACAATAAATTAAAATGGGTAGTGTATAAGATGTTCTTTGCCTATAAAAAAAGCTTTAGATTTTCTGAAGCATATTTTCATTTATATAATTTTTTGTTAAAAACATATTTTTTAATTAGAATCTAGTTTATTAGCTAAACGATTTCATAAAGAGGTTCTAATTCATCATCTAAAATGTTTCTTAAGAGAATGTGGATCTAAAACTTGTCTAGGGGAATCTTGATCACTACCCCTCAATGATTCTGCCACTGCCGAGCCACCGCCCAGCCACCCCGGGCGGCCGGCCGGGCTTCTCGTCAAAATACAAAAAAATCTTCTTTATATTTATATAAAATTCTATGATTTTATAGTTAAATATTTTTACTTAATATAAAATTCTGTAATTTTATAGTTAAATATTTTTGTTTAATGAGAATTGCTCGGGCTCTTGAAATCTTCTGGCTTTGCCACTAGATTCTGCATGACCTTCAAGGTGGTTAAAAATCTAGGAATGACTACTCCATCCGTCTCTATTTAAAAGTCACCATGAGATTTGTATCGGTCAAACTTTCTCAAGTTTGGCTAAGCTTGTAGAAAAAAATATTAATAACATTTGCATCTCTAAACAAAATTTTTTATGAAAGTAGATTTAACAATCTATCTAATGATATGTATTATAAATATTAATATTTATTTTATGTATTTAATCAAAATTTAAATATTTTTGACTTTTCGGGATGTGAGAACAACTATTAAAAAAATATAAATGGAGTATACAACATCAGCGAACGATCATTTAGTACAACTGTTACATCGTTTAAGTAGCATAGCAAACTCGCGTGTTTGGTTCACGTCATGATGAAACGACGAAGGATGGTGAACCTATATCCGAGCCTAGGCGTTGTTTAGATTGGAAATAAAAAAAATTTTGGATGTCACATCGATATGTCGGAAGAATGTGGGGAGAGATTTTTAGAAACTAATAAAAAAATAAATTACATAGTTCGTCCGGAAACTGTAAGATAAATCTATTAAGCATAATTAATTTGTTATTAGCACATGTGGGTTACTGTATCACTTAAGGCTAAGAGCATCTCCAACATTTGGCCATTTGTGTTATGCATTCTAGGAATTTGCCAAAAACCATAAAAATTGCTCTCCAATAGTTGGCCATTTGACTTATGCATTTTGCCAAACTTGGCATTTGATGGACCAAACTAGGCATTTTTGCATAGGCTCTTTGGTTTGGCAAATTTAGAATCCCGGGAATCCAGGACTTCTTGTCCACGCTCGGTCGCATCCTTCCCCCTCCCGGCCGCGACTCTTTTTTTTCCCGCCCGCGCGCGACTATTTCCTTTTCTTCGCGTCCTTTTCATCGCGACGGGGCGATGCGCTTTGGGGCGAGACGACGGGGCAATGCACTTTGCTACACGACGGGGCGATGCGCGTTGGGCGAGACGGCGGGGCGATGCACTTTGCTAGACCACGGGGCGATGCGCCTTCGGCCGAGACGAAGGTACGACGAGACGACGGGGCGATGCGCCTTCGGCCGAGACGCGGTACGACGAGACGACGGGGCGAGACGACAGGGCGAGACGACGAAGCGCCGCCGCGATGTACACCGGCGATCGATGGCAATCTCCGATGAAATCCTCGATGGAATTGGCGGTAGAATTTCCCGCGCGCGCGAAGGATAGGAATCGCGGCAAGAGCGCGAAAAAAAGGAATATCCCGGTGGGTCCACAATTTAGGAGAATGGCAACTCAAAAAATGGCCAACTGTTGGAGATCTCCTCTTTTTTCCTTTGGCAAATGGTTCTTAGACTTGGCATTTTCCAACAAATGGCAAAGTACAAATGGCCAACTGTTGGAGATGCTCTAATCATGGACTAACTATGCTTAAAAGATTTGTCTCTCAATTTTCAACCAAACTATGTAATTAGTTTATTTTTATCTATATTTAATATTTCATGCATGTGTCAAAGATTCGATGGAACTAAACAGGGCCTAACCGTGCCATTTGTTTGGACGCATCGGTTCAACTCATCCGTCACGAGGTCGTTCCACAAGCAGGCAAAAGTCACAGACCACCTCATTCTCGTCGAAACCATCAGACGCGCGCATTCTCGGAAGACTCCCCTCTACTAACCAAATACAATCAAAGCATGACTTGAACCTACAAGGAATTTTGATATGCTAGATCAATTCATTACAGATGAAATACTCCATGAACCAAACACGCTGTAAGTTTCCCGTCACATCAAATTTTTAGACGTATGCATAGAGTATTAAATATAGACAAAAATAAAAACTAATTGTACAGTTTGGTCAGAATTGACGAGACAAATCTTTTGAGCCTAGTTAGTCCATAATTGGACAATATTTGTCCAATACAAATGAAAGTGCTGCAATGTCGATTTTCAAAAAAATTTGGAACTAAACAAAGCCCCAATATTTTGTCACCGTGGTCTAGAATTCGTGTAGGGACTACGGAGAAGGGAAGGTCCGGATTTGAGTGACCAAGGTACCAGCTTGTAACGCTAGTTTTAGAGTGGTGGGATATTTATATCCCTTTGCCCTCTCTTTTGTGAGTTGTTGATTCGTAGTGATATAGAAATATTCTAAAGTTAGCAGTTGGGTTTCTTTCCTTCTCAAATTGGTAATTGGGTTTCCTTACTTCTCAAATTGGTATTCCGAGTGGCGAAAATATGTTTCAATGACCTTTGCCAAGAATGAATTGAGAAATAAGATGGATCATAGCCTTTTGTATGATTGTCTAGCCACTTCCGTTGAGAGAGATTGCTCCTGAAAAGGAAATGTCGATTGACGATTCACATACATCCTGATTTGAACTGCAAGTTAATATGTAGGGAATAAACAAGCAGCGATCCAGGGACTTTCCCCGCGCCGATAGATGCTGGGGTAACTATGCATTGGCTGGACGCCCAACACAAATATTTTAGGTGACTCTCAAAGCATAAGTTAATTAAATTAATGATTTCCTCCCCCAAGAATAACTCAGATTTGCGAAGTATGCATATAAGACAAACATGGAGCTAATCACCCTATGAATTAATGTTACTACTACAGCATAAAGTAAAGAAAAGAAATTAAAAAATGCTGTACTGCAGTGGAGTTCAAGCCCCAAGAGTCTTCTGCTTCTTGGCAGTATTGATGTAGGGCCGCAGCACAAACTCGCTTTGCGCTTCATTTTGTTCCACGGTTCCTAGTTTGATCTGGTGGAGAAAAGCAACATGTTAATACTGACCAAAAATTACTTTGCAATGAGAGCCTCTAATAGTGTGTTGATGGAAGAATTATGTCACCTGGTACAGCCGCAACTCAAACCGGGGGCCAACCTCCTTCAGGTCGATCGATTTGGGGCCACCTGGTTTTTCATAGACATGATGCCTTATGACAAAATTAAAGGAGCTGTAAGTCTTCCCATGAAGTGTAAAAAGCATATCGGCAACAAGCGCTCTACATCATAGTCTAGTCACCAAAGAAACTATATTGCATAAATAGTGAAATGCGTACCTGAAAGAGATATAGTCATCTCTGTTAGCAAAAGTAATTATTCGCTTTGAATCTGGCTTTGGCACAGGAAAGAGGTGCTTGAGAATAGTTGCAGTCCTTTCACCAATCTGCAAAGGATGTCAGGTTATTAAACTGTTGTGGTCATGCAGGACACAGCGTTCAATGCTGTCTACAATTCAGAAAACAGGAATATAGCTAATCTACAAGTAGAAAGACAAGCTATATCACTAGTAAAACTCCAAAGAGAGTTTAAGTTGCTACAATCCAATCCATTCTAGAAACTAACCAGGTCACAGAATGGCTCCACTCTCATCAGCCAAACAAAGTGTCTCATGCTAAATCTAACCTTCAGAAGCTATAGTGGACTGAGACTTGTCTTCACAGTAGCATGTACATATCAGGTTAACAATAGTTTTTTATTAAGGAAAAAAAAGATAAGAAAAGCAAAGCATATCAAACCAGTGAAAGTGGAGGTTTTCAGTCTAAGTTATGAATGGATTTAGGTGTCTTTCATGTAATAACATCTCAGGTTAACGAGAAAGACATCATTGCAACCTCCAAAATTAAGAATAAATAGCAAGCACATCACAAGACAAACGACATCACAGCCTCAGAGTGCTGTGGAAATACTAGAATTCATTTCAACTGTGTTTAATTTGGAAAAGAAATTAACAGAAACAAAAGGAATCACCAAACGACCAAAGAATAAGAAAAGCATAGAGTGTGGAGGTTCTCAGTCGAGTTCTGAATGGAATTAGGTGTCTTCCATGCAATAAATACTCAGGTTAACGAGAAAGACATCATTGTAACCTCCATTGTAACAGGGATAGATAGGAAGCACATCCCCAAGTTAACAAGACAAACATTATCACAACCTCGAGTTCCGTGGAAATATTAGGATTCACTGCAACTCTATTTAATTTAGAACAAAAATAACACAAGTCAAACAACATCACAGCCTCAGAGTGCTGTGGAAATACTAGAATTCATTTCAACAGTGTTTAATTTGGAAAAGAAATCAACAGAAATAAAAGGAATCACCAAACGACCAAAGAATAAGAAAAGCATAGAGAGTGGAGGTTCTCAGTCGAGTTATGAATGGAATTAGGTGTCTTCCATGCAATAAATGCTCAGGTTAACGAGAAAGACATCATTGTAACCTCCATTGTAACAGGTATAGATAGGAAGCACATCCCCAAGTTAACAAGATAAACATTATCACAACCTCGAGTTCCGTGGAAATATTAGGATTCACTGCAACTCTATTTAATTTAAAACAAAAATAAATAGAGCCACCAAACAACCAAAGAGAGAAGTTAAACATAGAAGACTACTCAAGGTGGAGGCTCTGCCTTGAGCTATGAATGGACCTGTCTTTCATCGAACAAACATGTATCATGTTACGAGAACACATCATTGCCTCCCAACATTGTAAAATAGGCGTGCACATGGTGGATGCTAGGCAAAAAAAGCGAATGAAAATACTGTCACAAACAAATCACAACACCCTCAATTTGTTATATCTTTAGAATCAATGCTGCTCAGCTAGTCTTTGAATGGATATATTCTATCCGCATAGTATATCTCAGGTTAACGAGAAGTCCATCATGGCAGCCACACAAGGTAGTGAGAAAAGTATAAAGTGTAGTGTGAACACTTGTTTACATTCAAAATTTTGTTTGATGTGAGCAGCAGTATATTTTGGATCGGAACTATAGTTAAATCAAACAATGTGTAGATAGGAAAATGAAATAAAACAGTGAACTTGAGTGGAAACAGCAGGAGAAGCAGAAAATTTCCAACAATTCTTTAATAATGAGTATGTGTACGAGGGAGAGCAGTTCTTGAAAAAGCTATCAGACTGGAAAGAAACATCACGGGAGCCTCCAGTTCCTAATAACAGACAAGGAATAAGGTATAAACAAAAAACAACTGTCCCCCATCCCCCCACCCACAGCACGCACGCACACACATTCTTCAGCATTTTCATCCCAACAACTCAAGTTGCTTACCTTTCAAGCAAATATGGTGAACAAGAACAAGACACTACGACAACAAAGATAAGGCATGAGGGCAAGCAAACTAAAAATAACTGTTCACATGTTACAATGCAAGTATGATCCACCTGAGTTGAGAAGTTGTCCAGTATTAAATGGGGGTAAGCTTCTGACATTTTGCCCATTGTCTTCCTGTCCTTGATATCATGACGTGTCACCTGCACACAACACCAAAACCTCAGATACAACCAAGTGTGGGCAATCATTGTGTAAACTTGTGCTCGGCACAAGCCCAGAATATGTATACTTCAAAAAACGTTAAGCACACTTACCACATTGAGCAACCCAAAGTATGCAGTTGGACCATGAGGTAGATGCGAGACAATCAAACCATCAGGTTGACCACGGTGTTCATGGACCAAAATAAGATCTGTTATATCATGGGAGCGGCAGGACTCGACAATTTCTGATATGACCTGCCAAAAATACAGATGAGTGAAGAACAAGAACCAAGGCAACAAAATACTAAAGCGTGACGAATTTTGCACGACAATATGTTCACTACATAAACATCATGGACAACCAGTTTTAATTTATTGCAAAGGATACATAGCAAGTACTATATGTGGCTGAAACAAAAAGAACATGGCATTCTATAAAGGGCTGCCACACTATACCTGACCACCACGGTTCATTCTTTGTGAGTTTGGGAAGACAACCTTGAGCTCCTGGTCATAGCAAAAGAACCAGAGAGGTGGGTTTAGCTGAATTCCTGAGTGTAATGCATCATTTGAACCCATGGAAAGGGGAAATCATCTAAAAACTCCCATCAAGCATACCTTGACAAACTGAGTTAGGGGCGCGCTGGGATTGCGAGACGTGGTCAAGAGTATCTTGGGCTCCCGAACGGTGGCAGTGGCGTACTCGTTGTCAACGATGCTCTTCGGAACTAGTAAACGAACACATCATTAGCCAGGCACAAACGATGCAAACACACCACTCCCTACCGCAAATGGAGTAAAGAGGGGGGATACGGCACCAGCGCGCACCTTGACGCTCCTGGTCCTCGAGGTCGATCTGCCTCCGCAGGTCGTGCTCCTCGTTGCGGAGCTCGGTGGGGATGGGCTTGCCCTCCTCGAGCGCCGCCCGGATGCGGCGCTTCTTCTCGAAGAGCGCCCGCTGGGGGCCCTCGAGGCTCTTGGTGTACAGGTACTCCCGACGCTGACGTATATTCCGCCGTAGCATCTTCGCTTCCCTCCTCCTCTTCCAAGCTCGGATCTTTTTTGCAAAAAAGTCAGAAGTTAATAAGCATGAAATCGCCAAATAGCTTGGGGTTAGAGTTTGGGAGCTCTGTTTCGCACAACATACAAGGAAGAGAAGGGGTGGGGATACCTAGTGGGCGCTCTTCGCCGGCGAAGGACTCGGCACCTGGCGTAGGGCGGCGGCGGCGGCGGCGGTGGCGGGGGCTAGGGAGAGCGAGCGCTGGCGGCTGGCACTGGGACTCTGGGGTCAGTGGCGGATGCAGGTCGCGGTTCGGAGTATATATCCGCTTGGTTGTAGTTGGGCCTTTAATGGGCCCTGACCTTCCAAGTTGTGGGTTAGCGGGAAACGGGAACGGAGAACAGGAAGCATCGCACGAGACGAGGATAGGGATAAAAGCCTTCTGCCGTCAACTGTTTTTTTTTAAAAAAAAAAGATACGTTTTTTCTCTCTTTCCCTTTTTATTATTCTTCTTATTTTTTACTCCATTAATTCATTTTAAATTAGAAGACATTTTATTTTTTCTAGAAATACAATATATCTAGAAAAAATAAAACATCTTACCATTTGAAACAGAGAGATGAAAAACATATACTATACATGGCCATCCTGTCGTGTCGGCACGACACGCAGGCACACCGTGCCGTGCCGACACGGCACTACAGCGTGCCGGCCGTGCCGTGCCTGACCGTGCCATGGTCCAGGTCATCGGCCCACAGCACGGCACATGGGCCGGATTTTCCGTGCCGTGCCGCCCATGAGCCATGGCCATTTTGACCGTGCCATGCTGGTACACCGGAGGAGGAGGACTGGAGGAGGAGGGAAGGCCGGACCGCCGGAAAGGGAAAGGAGGTAGGAGAGGGAGAACGAGCGGGCGGCGAGGTGTCGAGGTCACCAGAGCAGGGGCAGGGCCGACCGGCCGGCGAGCTCAAAGCGAACGGCGGCGGGCCAGCGGCGGATTGGATCAGCTCTGACTGAGTGAGTGAGTCAGGGAGAGCGAGAGCCGAGACCGAGAGGCGAGAGCTGCGGCTGCGGGGGTGGGGGAATGAATTAGGGTTAGCCGGTTAGGGTTGGTGGAGGCTTTTATATGGCGAGCGAGGCGAGGGTGGGATGGGGTGCTGGCCGGCCGTGCCGTCCACCGTGCCGGCCCTCTGGTCGTGTCGTGCTCGTGCCGTGTCATGGGACAGGCCGACGGCCCATGCACTGCACTAGCCTTCGTGCCGTGCCGGCACGGGCACGGTGTCTGCCGTGCCGTGCGGCCCATGGGCCATGCTAAAAGGCCGTGCTACGTGTTGTGCCGCCGGCCCACGGGCTGTCTGGAAATCTATAACATATACTCCCCCATCCTTACAAAGGAAGTCATTTTGGATAAGGTTTGGGTTAAATATTAAAAATATAAATCATGAATAACTTTTAAATTATTGAGTTTAGATTTTGTCTTCAAAAATGCTTTCATAAATATATATATACCACTTTCTCATAAATAATTTTATTAGAACAAGGAGTCAAAGTTAGAATTTGGAGGTCGTGTCGCTATCCTAAACGACTTTCTTTGTGAGTGCGGAGGGAGTACATTCTAGCATCTTTTGTAAAAGCTATGGGTGTGTTTGGTTCCTATCTCGTGGAAGCCTGGATTAGAATGGGTGTGTTTGGTTCCTGACTTGGCTTGCGCATAGAATCACCTTATATTTTTCATGGTGACCGGCCTATTGCACATTCTATCATACACTTGGGAGGGGCATCACCAGTGACGAGCTTGCCTCTAACGTCCAGTGCTCTAGTTCTTGCGGTGCGGGGCAGCCCTCTTGTCCTGAGGTGTCCTGGTGGGGTGTCGGTGGCTAAGGGGAGAGGAGGAGCAAGGAGCCCTAGAGGAAGTACTTGTCGGTCCCGGTGGCTGAGAGAAGAGACCTAGCAGGTGGATGAGGGAAGAGGGAGGAGTTCGTGTGGTGGTGGAGTATGGTCGGAGCTTCACCGTATCAGTGGTGGCCGCGAGAGCACGAACCGAAGCTCACATGCCAGCGGAGATCCGATGAGAGCTTGGTGGGGATGGTGGCCGATGGCGAAGATCTAGGTTGACCTTGTCAAAGCTCGTGTGATGGTGGGAGGAGCGTTGGTCGGTGGGAGCATGGTACGAAGCTCTCATGGGGGGTGCCCGGAGCTCTCGTGGTCCTCATCTGTTGGGGGGGGGGGGGCGACGCCAATCCACAGCGATTGCTAGCAAAGCCAGGCCTTATGAAAACGGGTCCTAATTTCATTTTTTCGGAACCAAGCCCAGCAGTGTACGGCGACCAGGTCTTAGCCAGGCGAAAGTCCAACTACAGGTAACCAAACGAGCCCAGATTAGCTCCAGCAGACTTGACTAGAGTTTGAACACATGACACCCAACTAAATAAACACATCCTATATTTTTTTTTGATGAAATACACATCCTATATTACTTCATCCATTTAAAACTATAACACATTTTGACTTTTCTAAATAAGTTTTTACTTTGTACAGTATTTAGATATATATTAACATTTTATAATTTAGAAGCGAGGGAGTATATATGTAGTATATTTCTTGCAACGCATTTTCCCCGAAACTGAAAACGAAGTTTGCACCGTTTCTGGACGTGGATAGAAAGGTAACAGTAACAGGTAACGACAATCAACAGTTGACTCCCCAGGGGCTACCGTACGGGCCGTAGTACTTCCAAAGTACTAATGGTACACATGATAAGAGCTCTTGCAAGTGGGCAGATGAGCACTGCTACACTGCTTTGCTATGCATACAGAAGTAATAAGGATCAAAGGACGCAGACAGAAAACAAATTAAAATACCCAACAAATCAAAAATTTCTATGTTCATTCCCATCCCACATTCCAAGAACTAGTGAAGATCGATCATCAGACAGAACGGTTATTACTTATTAGTAGCATATATAGCTAATATATAACGCAACATAACAAAATAAACAAATTAACAAACAATCGGCGTGACTACATAATTGGTGCTAGCTAGACTGCTAGATGATGATCTTCGAGTTTATACTAAAACTCAAATCGATCGTAACTGATTACAACCATATTGCAGACTCTCAATAATCTGAGAACATTTCTAGCTAATATAGGGGCTAGCTTGCATGCTACAACAACATGCAGTATTAGTGGCATATACCAAAGTTATTAGTGGCATGCATGTCATGCACACTTATATCTACATAAATAAATCAGGCATGCATGAAAGCCCGAAACTAAACCATTCTGCTCAAAGGATCAAATCTCAACTGCCGATCTGAACCGAGCTAGCATATCAGGAGGAGTAGCTGGTGGAGCTCTTGCCGCTTGTCTCGCCGCCGCCGCTCGTCACGGTGACCTTGTCGCAGGACGGGCAGATGGCGCTCGCCATGGCCGTGGCCGGCGCCGGGAACGACTGGACGTAGAGCCCAGCCGCCGCCGCCGCCGACCGCTGCAGCTGCGCGAGCTCCAGCCTCAGCCGCTGGTTCTCTCCCGTCAGGCTCTCGCAGCAGCGCTTCAGTATCTCGCAGTCCACCTCCGTTTGCTTCAGCTTTGTTCTGATGAAAACATCATATTTTTGCACAACAAAGTTCAGAACATGCGAGCGGCCGCCATTGCAGACTAATTTTATACGTATATATACATATATGTATGTATATGCTACTCTTCATATATACCTTGCCCTCCTATTCTGGAACCACACTTCCACCTGTCTTGTGCTTAGATTCACCTGCCGCGCGAGCTCCTGCTTCTGAGCCTGTCCAAACATGCATGAAACGATCTTTTCGTCAGTTTCTACTAGACACATGAGCATGGTATAAAAACAAAAAATCCATATGTGCAGAGACGAACAATATATAATTCAGATTCTAGTACTAGCTAGCTAATATGACAAAAATCCATATGTGCAGACATGAACAATATACTGAAGGATGCATACGTGGGAGAGTATGTTGTGGGCGCGGAAGGTGTCTTCGAGCAGCGTGGACTGCTCCTTGGTGAGCCGGAGCTTCTTCCTCGCGCCCGCGCCGACAGCAACGTCGTCGTCACTGGGGCTCGGACCGCCATGCGACGACTGCCCATCGTCGTCGGTGATGGTCGTCTTCGACCTCTTCCGTGCACCTTTCTCCGCTTTCTTGCTCGCGGTCGCGGCAGCTTCTTCCTTGACACTCCGCGGGAACAGCATCAGGTCGAACTGCACCGGCGCCGGTGACCGGCTCCGCTTCATCAGATCGCCGCCGCCTATCCCCAGGCCAAGCCATGACTTCCCGAACCCCTCTTCCTCCATGGCACGAGTGCTATACGACATGGCGCAGGGGGAGGTTGAGACACGTAGCTCTAGGCTAGCCCTAGCACCACCGCGCTTGATGAAGAGGAAGATGGTGGATCGGAGAAGAGAAGAAGACGCCTGCTGCTGCTGGGTCAAGGCCGGAGTAGAGTAGTAGTACTAGACTTGGACTAGTAAGCAAGTAGCCGGCCGGCGTGTGAAGGCTTTTGCCTTGTTGCTTTATAGGCGCAGGTGGCGGCCGGGAGACTAGCTCGCTCGCTCCTGCTCCTCGTCCTACCTGCGATTGCGAAGCGAAACGGCAGAGGAGGACAAAGTCAGTTTCGTGTGTGGATTGAAGAAGACAGGATTAGTGAGAGGTTACTAATCCTAATTAAAGCGAGAGTGGACGTTTATATTTGAACGCAGAGATGGATTTGCAGGAAGGTAAATGTTCCGATTGGACTGGCCGGCCACTGATGAGACGACGCATGGAAAGGCAGCCGGTTAAGACCAGGAGGGCCGTTTCCTGGTCGCCCGCGAATCAGATGCAGCCATCGATGGTTCCTGAAACTGACGACATTTTAAGAGGATCATCATGTCGCTGATGGGTAATAATTCTGGACAACAGTAGTTAAAAGCTAGCTCTAGCCTCCCTCTGGTCGTACGCATGTACCCTTGTTTTTATCTCCGTGGAAAAACTGTGCACTCGGTAATAATTTCGTTGCCTTGTGATGAAACTCGGGTACACCACAGTAGTTGTGTGCGTCGGAAGGAGAGAAACGTACGAAAGCCCGTGCTGAGAGTGTAAAGCTAGAGTCTAGTAAGGGCACTCACAATGCAAACTCTATCATAGAGTCTAAAGTTAGTTATTACCTCGAACAATGTGGACTTGGAGTCTAAATAAGACTTGGAGTCTTATTTTTTCTACCTCTTTCTTCAATAAATATGCTGCCACATCAACAAAATACAATAAATAATATGTAATTAATTGTCTTGGACTCTATGATAGAGTCTTGCATTGTGAGTGCCCTAACAGATCACTAACAGTACCCTACTGGTGCTAGTACTCGTGAAACTAATGTTTAGATCCAAAAATTTTTGGAATTTTGACACTATAGCAATTTCATTTTTATTTGACAAACATTGTTCAATCATGAAGTAAACTAGGCTTAAAAGATTCGTCTCGCGATTTACGGGCAAACTGTGCAATTACTTTTTGTTTTCATCTATATTTAATACTTTATACATGTGTCGCAAGATTTGATGTAACGGAAAATCTTGAAAAGTTTTTTGTTTTTGAGTGAACTATAAACAAGGCCAAACGAACCCCGGCGCTGGTAACAGTTTGTTCAAGTGCAACGCACTGCATGACGTGCATGCATCATGCATGCATGCTTGCCCCACCTCTAGTAGTAGTCTCTTGGTTGGCCCTCGAGGCAAAAATCAAGTTCAGCGTATGCATGCATGCATTATAAGTCTCGCTTAATTAGGTGTATGTACGTGCATGAGGGTGAAGAATCCACAACTAGTCTAGATACACATAAATGTACACGCATCGCTACAGAAAGTACATATGGAACATGCAATCATTATCCAAAAATTATCAACGTTTTCTGAAGCATGCATGAATAATATGTTAACCGATCAAAAGTCAGAGGCTCCAGAACACAAAAGTCAGAAAAGGCTATCAATGGCAATTTTTGCACCAGTTGTTCCTGCGACATTCGTACTTCTGTACTTCTCCGTAGCTGGATATGTACAGTAGCAGTCTGGAACAAAACAAGATAAGGCCTTGTTTAGTTCCACCTTAAAATTTTAAACAAAATTCAAGATTTCCTATTACATCAAATCTTGTGTCATATGCATGGAGTATTAAATCTAGACGAAAACAAAAACTAATTGCACAGTTTGTCTGTAAATCACGAGATGAATCTTTTGAGTCTAATTAATTCATGATTGAATAATGTTTGTCAAATAAAAACGAAAATGCTACAGGACCGAAATCCAAAAAATTTTCAGAACTAAGACCTTGTTTAATTCCAAAAAATTTTGTAAAATTTTTTAAATTCCCCGTCACATCGAATTTTAGACGCATGCATAGAGTATTAAATATAGACGAAAATAAAAATTAATTGCACAGTTTGGTCGGAATTGACGAGACGAAACTTTTAAGCCCTAATTAGTTCATGATTGGACAATATTTGTCAAATACAAACGAAAGTGCTACAGTATCGATTTCCCAAAAATTTTTGAAACTAAACAAGGCCTAAGTGATTTTTGCACCAATTCCCGACTGTTGTAGCACTTTCGTTTGTTTGTGGCAAATATTATCCAATCATAGACTAACTAGGATCAAAAGATTCGTCTCGCGATTTACAGGTAAACTGCGTAATTAGTTTTTGTTTTCTTCTATATTTAATGCTTCATGCATGTGCCGCAAGATTCGATGTGACGGAGAATCTTGAAAAATTTTAGGAACTCAACAAGGCCGCTGAAATCTGATCAGCAGACAGCAGCACACGCGTATACACCCGATCGAAATCAATCACGCAACGCAAACCAAAACAACTTCAATGATAATAATCCACCATGATGCATGCACTGTAGATCTACCTCGACACAATATGCTCTAGACAAAATCTCTTAAATGATCTCAAGACGTACTTTTTTAAAATTTTAGTGCAAATGGCTACTGAAGTCTGATCGTGTTCTCAGACAAACGCTAGCTCTGTCGCTCCCAAACGTCCGATTTCAGACCAATGGAAGGATGGCTGCCTGACCGACAAGTTACGACCTGCCATGGCTGACGGCTCAATCTAAACAAAATCTTGGATCACTTGTTTTTACCGCCTTACTGCAGCATATAGTGGAGGTGGTTGAGATCTTCTCCCATCATTTGGTCCAAAAACCATGCATGTGTGGTCAAAAAGGAAGGGTGCTTTAACCTTGATGGAGAAGCTTTCTGATCGATATATGCTCTACTTTAAATTTCTCACATGATAATACGTGCTGATTAGGACAGGTTCGTCCGATGTTCTTCAGTGTTTCGCATGATAGTATATTTCGTTAATTGGACTGAATCATTCAAAGACATGGGTCGCCTGATTAATTCAGCGATTCGTACGTACATCCCAGTCGAATCAATGAGTTCCCTTTGAAGAGAGTAGCCACTAGCCACCAGCAGCAGCCACCAAATCTGTCGACGAGGTCTTCTTTTAACCTGCTCCACGTACTACTACAGCTTCTTTTGTGCTTTCTTGCATTTGGAAAGGCAATATTACAGTCTAGCTGGATCTGGTTTTCAAACTGCCCGGCCGGCGGCTGATCCACATAATTCTCCTGCGCATACAAGTGAACAGTACTGGATTTTTTTTTTTTTGAAACGAGTGAACAGTACTGGATTGTATTATAGTATATTTGCTACACTCACCATGTGCATATATGTCACTTCTTTTTTCCACGGAAAAGAGGGAGGACCTGTGCCCAATCTAGGTCTTGTTTAGTTTCCAAGAAATTTTACAAAATTTTCTAGATTTCATATCACATCGAATCTTGCGGCACATGCATGGAGCATTAAATATTAATTAAATAAATAACTAATTGTATGGTTTGTCTGTAATTTGTGAGACGAATCTTTTGAGCATAGTTAGTCTATGATTGAACAATATTTGTCAAATACAAATGAAAGTACTATAGTGCCCATTCTGCAAAAAAAATTGCAACTAAACAAGGCCCTAATTTGTACCTTAAAAAGGGTGTTGATATTACCAAGGATAACCTAGGGAGGAGGAGTTGGTTTGGTAGTAAAACATGTTGTTTCTAGTCATGAAGAATCTATTCAACACACCTCCTTTCTAAATGTCATGCAAAATTTCTTTGTCGCATGTTGATTCTTTACTCTTGGAATTAGACCGAGGATGAATTTAAATGATTTATATAACCATTAGAGATTGACATGTGCTTCTACAATGTGTTGGACCAATGGCTACCAAGAATTGACATTATTTTTGACAAACAGTAACGACCAAAATATTATCTACGGATTTCATTTAAGGGGACGTTTTGGCTACGGCACCGGACGCCATTGCGGGGACTCGAAGATAACTAGGAACTGCAGGTTTTTGCTTTCAGGCCTTGTTTAGTTCCCACAATTTTTAAAGATTCAACATCACATCAAATCTTACGGCACATGCATGGAGCACTAAATATAAATAAAAAAGATAACTAATTGTATAGTTTACCTGTAATTTACGAGATGAATCTTTTGAGCCTAGTTAGTATATGATTGGACAATAATTGTCAATAAAAACGAAAGTGCTACGGTAGCCAAATCTAAAAATTTTCGCGAACTAAACAAGGCCTTAATTTGAAACTTGGAGTCAATAATTATGCAACTTTTTTGCATCATATGGTAGTTGTTTTTTTCTGCATTGGTCAATAAAGTATAACTCATTTTCATATTGCTTTTATAGCTATTGTGAGTGAGTTCTGTTCCTGCAGCTATCTCCTTTGTAATTAATAATTTAATTTGGATATATGGTTTATCGTTAATGGGTTGAAACCAGAGTAATGCAAGGTTTACACCGCCACCACTATAGAGATCCATGCCAGAGCCACCTTGATGCTCTTGTGTATTGTCCTTCTCCTGGCCCGGGTGGACGACATATATCTACATTTGGAATATGTCCTCCACCCTCTCGTCATTGTGAGAAGGACACTTGATCCGTGTCGTGATCAACTTATGCTAAAAAGAAGTGTGTTTATGTGGCATGTGAATCGAACAACAGCAGCATATGAATGTATTCTTTACGTTCTTCGAGAAAAAAATGCAATGACGACGATGGTTTTATATATTAGATACTAGATATGGGGATTGCATTTGGCATCCTATATATGTGTATATATATGTGGAATGTGCCAAGCTGAATTATTCAAGGGCTACGAAGATCCTGAGAAGATTCTTCTCCCGGTAATACGAACAAAAGCAGCAATTTGTTTAAGAGAATCCCAGCAATTCTAGCGCGCACCATCGATATCCTCGGGAAGAAACAGCGATGTGTCTCTCTTTTTCTGTGTTTTTTTTTCTGTCATACGTATAAGTAAGGTAGATCGTGTTATCTAACACGTTTATTAACAACAACAAGTAATTAATCGAGCAGCAAGAAGCATGGTCGTATGTCTAGTCAGAAGAATTCAACTCCTAATGTTGCCATGTCATCTCCTAGGAACCAGCCTACGTATGAAACGGTCTCTCACTCATTCCATCTCGATCGATCGGCTAATGTCGTGACATAGTATCAGTCATTTCATGGTCCATATATACCTTCATCAGCATGGTCCACAAATTATGTTTCTTTTTCCGAGACAAATCACAAAGCCAACCACGCACGAAATCATCAGATCATATTTGCTGTCTTCCGAGAAGCTTCAGGTTCGTGAGAGAGACCGTTCCTACCGTTGCATGCGTGCGGCTTTTGTATATATGTTCGTTTCATTCGTCTGGGAGGAGGGACGGCAACTGATGAGACGCTAGAATCGATCGACCGTGTACCGTGCTGCGTTGCACCTTCAACCACCCCACGTGCCTTGTATTAATAAACCAAAATGTCATGACCGACTAACAATCAGTGCAGGTTTTGACTGGGACTGATCCATACCTTTCTCTCCGACTCAGCTGCGAACGTAAGCATTGATGTGTGTGTATGGATCTACTAGTCACGGTTCATTGACCGGGGGCGAGATATATTAGGGGTGTTCGATCATCTCATAACCTCACAACTAGCGCATAAGATAATATCAAAATCTAATTATTATGAAAACATATTTTATTTTTAATCTAATCATACTTATTATTGCACATCATAAATATGAAGGTTTGACTTTTTTTAAAAAAATGTGAATGGGTGTATTTAGTTCATCATATAATACAAAATGCAAAATACAAACTACTTTGGAACGATGAAATGCAAAATGCCGAAATTTTCATCAAAAAAGCAAAATTTATTGTTCTCATTAGAGCCTCGAGGTCAAAATCTAAAATTGAGAATAGTGACATTTTTGCCAAAAATTTTGGATGATGTTAAGTTCCATTATATAAAATGATGAACCAAAATCCAAAATTATTTAGGATAAAAGAGAAACTAAATACCCCCTATGTTTTTTTCCAACACGCGAGGAAGCTATTTGTATAACCCTAGCGGCAGCAGCAATCGGCAGAACTGAGATCGAAGAAAGAATCACATGGTTCCCAACAAATACAAACCACAACGGGATGGACGCCTCCCCTTATCTCCCAGCGTCCATTTCGCATTAAGATTCATGCTGGAGTGCTCTAAAAGTTATGCCCTAGTGTTTTAAAATCTGAGTTGAAGTGCTTTTTTTACCTACACAAATCACAAAATAAAATGAACGATAGGATAAAAGTTGCACGCCCACCCTATTGTGGAAACTGCAAGTTGGTTCATTCTCACTGAACACGTGGCTTGACCATGTTGTTTTTTTCAGGAAGGTGAAGCCCCCAATAATGTTTGGTTATTAGTCATATTTTGCTACATACCACCTTAAATTGATTTGATTAAATTGGCAAGCGTTTAGTTGCCATTTAAATTTAGACATGACGATTCTATTATGCTCCACGTGTCATAGAGTAAAAAAAATATAGCAAAATTTTCTTAGACATGCCTAAAGTGTGGCTTCAAACTCTCTAGCCAAATGTTTGTGGTTTGTCATGTTTTGTCTAACGTTAGCTGTGACAAACAATATCAGAAGAAGGAAGTAGGAACCAAACGGCCCATTGGCGGAGCCAAGGGGGAGGGGGGGCTGGCAGGGGCCGTGCCCCCCTAACATGTGTCAACAAATTTTTTTAGTAATATAAATTTAAGATTTTTATTTATGTTAAGAGAGAAATATAACAATTTTTGTCATATATACTTATTAATATCCTCAAGATAATAGGATCGTACTCCCTCCATTCTAGAGTAATTTCAAGAATTTTGTAGAGTCAAAACATCCTAAATTTTGACCAAATTTATAAAATAAGATAATAACTTTTATTAATTATTATGTTTTCGCAGTATATCATTTGACGACATAAATCTTTATAATTTTTTCCTATAGTTTTGGTCAAACTTGAGATATTTTGACTTTCCAAGATTTTTAAAATGATTTATAATTTGGAATGGAGGAAGTACAAAACATAACTAGATAATACTATGAGACACGTTAGAAAAACTGAGATGCAGATCTTAAGGTTTATAAAATTATATCAAACTTGTTGTTAAGGGTTTATCGTCTGTCACCGAAAGAAAACACATTTGATCCTAAATACATACAGAAAATGTGAGCACATATGTTAAATTGATGACTTGAGTCAGCTCCGCGAACGCCAATGCCTTGTTTAGTTTGTCAAGGGAAAATTTCGCGACACTATATTATTTTTATTTGTTTATGGTAATTATTGTCTAATCATGGATAATTAGGTTCAAAAGATTCATATCGTTAATTTCGACCAAACTGTATAATTAGTTTTTATTTTCGTCTACATTTAATACTCTATGTATACGTCTAAAGATTTGATGTGACAAGAAATTTTGAAAATTTTTGGATTTTTTGGTGGAATTAAACAAGTCCCAAGTCGATCAGCCGCGCTCGTCTCCGATGCGCGTGCGTGGGCACCAGTCCAGCCGGTACGGCGCCCCATCCGTGTCTCCGCCGTACAGTACAGTACAGTACAGTACAAGCTAGTTGCTACTAGGCTCTACTACTAGCATCGTGAAAAAGAAACGGTCGCCGTGGTTGCTCGTGCGTAGCCACCGTAGCCGTAGGCGCCGGCTCCATCCCGTCGGCCGCGCCGTCCGCCCGCCCGCATGCACGAGCGGAGCGGAGAGAGGACTCCTCCAACAAGTCCGCCGCTGATGACTAATATCGAAGAAGACGCGCTCGCGCGCACCTCGGTCCAACGTTCAACCTTGGCCTTGTTTAGTTTCTAAAAATTTTACAATTTTTTTTTAAATTTCTCGTCACATCGAATCTTTAGACGTATACATAGAGTATTAAATATAGATGAAAATAAAAACTAATTGTACAGTTTGGTCGAAATTGACGAGACGAATCTTTTAAGCCTAGTTAGTTTATAATTAGATAATATTTGTTAAATACAAACGAAAGTGGTATTATTTCTATTTTGCAAATTTTTTTAAAAGTAAACAAGGCCCTTGCGAAAAAAAGCAACGGCCGAGGGCAAGGAAATCTTTTTTCCCCGCGCGTGATTTCGTGATGATGAGATAGATTTGCATTGCTCGGTTGTTGTTGCAGTACGTAGCCGGACTGGGCTATCTGTCCTTTCCCATCTGGCGAAAACCGACCTGGGTCTTGTTTAGTTTCGAAAAGTGAAATGTTTTCGATACTGTAGCATTTTTATTTGTTTGTGATAAATATTATCCAATTATGGATTAACTAGGATCAAAAGATTCATCTCGTGATTTACAGCTAAACTATATAATTAGTTTTTGTTTTCGTCTATATTTAATGTTTCATTCATGTGCCATAAGATTCGATATGACAGGTAATCTTGAAAATTTTTTAGTTTTCAGGGTGAACTAAACAAGGCCCTACTGTAACTGTCCAAGAACGGACTTTTTCCCTCTTTTGGGTTCTTTTTTTCCACAGGAGAAAAGATGAGTGGTGTTTGACTTTCAATGGGGCCGCGATCACCCATCGCGGTCACCGCCCCGCTGTTGGCGCCCAGCGCCGGCGGGGCTTCTCCTCTTCTCGAGCGGCATCCCGCGTTTGATCAGCATTAATTCCTTACACATAAATAAAGGAGAGAAAAAACTATTTGATAATTTGACCTTCTCAATTATGCTTGGCAGCTTTAGTGCTGATTTCGCAACATCAACTACAAAACCGGATCAAACCCATCTTAATGTTTAAAACTGTTATGTTTTCATCTGGCATTTTGTCCATCCGCAAGACGTATAAAATGGATTGTGTTGATAGTTCCTTCAAAAACACTATACTTTATCGACAGATTATCCATACTTTTTAAAAGAAAACATTAATAGAATGTTTCTTTTCTGAATAGTTATGCAATCAAGAAAGCTAAAACATAGTTTATTTTCTTTAGAAAGTTCACAGAGAATATTGTTTTAGCTTGGAAAAAATATACGAAATCAGTTTCAATATTCTTTTTTCATAAGATCATGTTCCATCTTCTGGTGCTTGGCTTGAAGTTATTTGAATCTTTTGTGGTCTCCTTTTTTATATTCATTTGCTCATGGAAGCTCTCGTCGTCTATTATAAGGCCTTCTTTAGTTTCAAAATATTTTGCAAAATCGACACTGTAGCTCTTTCGTTTGTATTTGACAAATATTATCCAATCATGGACTAACTAGGCTCAAAAGATTCGTCTCGTCAATTTCCACCAAACTGTGTAATTAGTTTTTATTTTTATCTATATTTAATACTTCATGCATGTGTCTAAAGATTCGATGTGACGGGGAATCTGAAAAATTTTGCAAATTTTTTTGGGAACTAAACAAGGCCTAACTAATCAATGTTGACAACCCAGACTATGTAGATGGCCATGTGTGACTCCAATGGCAAAACAATTTTCATGTAACCACTTCCAAATTCGATCCCATTTGGTAATGAACACATGTGCCGCTTGATCTACAGCTAGGCACAATGAGTAGTAGTGAACAAAGTATCTATATGCTTTTCAAATGGCCCACTATCATATTTTTGTGGGATTCTAGAGCCAGGTGTCGTGACATACGTTTGGAAGGTGAGCATCTTCTAGAGAATAAACACCATAACACCATATAAGTTTCAAACCAAATAACTCTAATTTAGGCATAGAGCACATTTGAAATTGTTTTTTTTATGGATAAAACAATCTTTACGAGGATCACGGCCCGGGAGAAAGAAGCCTTCCATCGGATGGTCCTGGATCACGGCCCACCAGATGGTGGTACGTACTGTAATAAAACGCAACCCCGTGGGCATTCGCCGAGCGATTGGCTTATAAAGCGACCATCCGTCCACACCACCCCCAGTATAGGGTTCCTCCCATCCCCTGTTTCCCCGCGCCGCCGGCTCCTCGGCGCCGCCATGGTCCAGTCCACCTCTCCTTACGGGGCTCCACGCCGGATTTGCTGTCTGTTCTTCTCTCTTGCGTTGTTTTATTGGTTCGTTCTTCCCGTCGTCCTTTCGTTTTCCTGTTCGCTTTTCTCTGGCTCCGTTTTGCCGTTGAGCTTGCTCGGTCCTGACGTCGAAGGAGGGCGACGGGCGACGGCGATGACGAAAAACTATGGTTCGCTCGTCTGAACGGCGGCGGGTATTGAACCCAATGCCTTGCTGAGCTTAAAAGTAGTCCGAGCCATTCGTCTCTCTCCTCTGGACCCAGATCTGATCCACTCTTGCGTTTTTCTGATCTGTGTTTCCTGATGTATTCAGTTCTGTGGCGTTTTGGTTTGGTTTGTGGAGGCAGTGTTGCGATGATGAGAATCTCATTTGCTGAGAGCTCTGCTCGATGAGCTTTGGAAACAATCTTGCATTGTTTCCTCCTGAGCGGTTACCTGAGCAACCCAAGAATCCCCCACTCGCGATTTTGCTTCCCTATGGATGATTTACAATTTCGGCGACTAAAGACAACATGGATGAGTAACAATTTTGGCAACAAGATACTAATAACCCAAATGATTTAATTTGCTAAATACAATGAAATGCGGAGCCCAACCAAACGCAAACATTGCATCTCATTTTAGATTTTTAGTGCAGCAAACTATTGGTACAAACAATCCCCAAGTTAAAATTAAAGAATTAACTCGGCACATTATGCACAATATACAATCAGCTGCAGCTGCACTTGGCGCTGTGAACGAGAATAATGAATTTTGCAATGGACCACGCTAGCTCTTTTAACAGCACCGGCACCAGGGTGATCTCACGATGCCTGATCGTTGGTGGCCCTGCCGGCAAGCCCGTTTTGCTGCTCCAGGAAGCGCACGACCACGCAGGTGATGTTGTCGGCGCTGCCGCGCTGGGAGGCCTCAGCCAGCAGCGTCTTGGCCGCCTGCTCCGAGTCCAGGATCGGCTTCGCCATGGCAACGGCTTCCTGACAACAAAGGAGTGAGGCGCCTGGAAGAAAGAACTGCAGATGATGAATGAATCGGTTTCGTTTTGTGATTTGTTTGTTACCTCGTTGGTCACCACGTCCCAGAGGCCATCGCTTGCAAGGATGAGGAACTCGAGGGAGCTGTCCACCACCTCCTCCTGCACCAAACCGGCGATCTTCCTAGTCAAATCCCACGGGCCACGGCATTTGCAGGTTTTCACACTGAGATTGAAGAACAGACCTTGATCTCTGGATCAGCAACCACATACTGCTTCAAGAGCTTGTCCCCAAATGCTCGAGAAACAGCAAGGACGCCACCGACACGCCACGTTCCTGCATAGTTTTTTTTTTAAAGTAAGGTTAAGGATTTTTCAACCTCTGTTATTCGGTTGTTTCAGTGGTGGCCTGTAACCATGAAGACATACCAGCCCACATCACAAACCCTCCTGCTTCTTCTATCCTTTGTCTCTCGTCTGTCTGGTCCGGCTTGTGGTCTCTCGAAACCGCTATAGCTGCATGATTGATCACCAAGAATTTTAACGCAGGTCTTGTGGTTTCTTAGAAATTCAGAACACAAAAAATTCAACAGAAGCAGTCTAAGCTAACCATTTAGCTGTACTTACTAATCCTAGCAAACATGGAGTATTTGTGTTAAACAAATTTGTCACATGAAGGAGCTTCAGTTCTGCAGCAAGATTAGCTGCAACATCAAAGCTAGCTGGCTAGTTGCTGTTCTAATTCATTCATCATATCAAGAATGGTGGAAAAAGTGCAAAGGAAGCTGAGATGTCCAAACACCGGCACCAAGAAAATTTGACTTACCATCCCCTCCTCTACAGATGACTGCCCTGGAGTCCCCAACGTTTGCAACTAACAGGCGATCGCCTACGAGGATGGCCGTGGAAGCGGTTGACCCAGCATCGCGGTGATGGCTGGTATCAGCTTTCAGAAGCTCCGAGTCCGTGTGCGTGTAAGTTTCCGCTGCAGGAGGATATCATTCACAGGGGTTCAGGCTCCGTAGTTCAGGAGTGAAGTACTATTTCTGTTCAAAGCTCGAGGAATTGTAGTACCAATAGCGGACTTGGTATCACTGAAGAACTTTGGGTGCTTGATTAAATTCGTGAAAAGGTTTTGTTTCACAAACTCGGCTGCTCGAGCTCCACCATGACCTGCAAAGGGGGGATAAAATTGGTTAACAATCAAACAGTATCCTGACCTTGTGTAAAGACAGTCAGTGACTTCATCGGCTCTAGCAGCTGTAGAAATTTGTGCCAGCAGTAAACCAGTCATACAATTGGTTGATTGTAATGTAAGACGTCGTCTACAGTCACACCACAACATGTAAACTGAAACGCTTATTGAAATGTGAAACTTGCTTCCGGAACAACAGCGCCTTACCGTCAAAGACGCCGAACAGTCCAACTGTCTCTCCATCAACACCGTCAACTCTTGTTTCATGGAAGTCCTCCATGGAGGATCTTTTCCCAGGAGAGCTTGCATACCCATAGCTGAACTTGCCGTTTTCACTGCATTTGTGTGAAATAAAGATGCACTGGAGATCACCAGGGTTCACCAATCAAATGGACGCGTTAATGTTATGCAGCCTAATCACAATTCAGCAGTAATTCGCCAGTGCCACAGCGAAGAAATCTGGTAGATTTACTATGATAAAAAAGATTGGCCCTCATATGGCCACGCCTTCATTCTGTTAACACAGATAGCTCTGTCCACTGCATAGAACATATATTAACATGGTAGCAAGAAACAGTTTGAAGATGAAGACCACGTAACACTATGCATAAGCATACACATGGTGGGCGCAGATTTCATCGAAGAGATAAGCAAGAACGTAACGATGATCGCACCTGAACCCTCCACCAGTGACGGGCGGCGATCCTTTCTCGGCGAACCCCATCACGGCCGGCGACGGCGACGGATCCTCTCGGCACCACCAGGTCAAGGCGAGCACTGTGGCGGCGACGACACGACGAGGTCAGGAACACACAAACAATTGCCCCCGGGAGCCTCTCTCATGTACGCGTAAACAAAGGAAGGAGACAGAGCAGATGGCCGGGGCTACAAGAACCGCAACGCGGGGCTCGTGCGCCTATAAGCGGGGAGCGGACGAGCTCGATGCGCGGTGGCGTGCGTGGCGTGGGGGCGAGGGGCGACGTGGCGGCAAGCCAGAGTGGGCTCGTGGACGGCCCCCGCTCCCGCCGCGCGCGCCCCCGCCGTCCGGCACGCCATCCCCGGACCCCGCTCCCTTTTCTTGGCGCGTCTCGCCGTCGAGCGTGATGGTGTTGGACACGTGGCTGTGGCGCGCTGCCTGGCTGCATTTGGTTCGGCACGACGCGCGTCGCCTTGGGATTGGAGAGCGAGGAGACGGCGGCGGCTCGTCGTGAGCGGGCACGTGGCGCGACCGCCGGTGACGGGGAAAGACACCTGAGCCGCCCCCCGGAATGATAGCGCCGGCGCGGATTCCGTACACGTCAAGGTTGGTCAGCTTTTGGCTTTACACCCGTCTCAATACATAGTTTTATGGTATAGATGAAACTTTTCTCATCTGATGAAACTCCTTCATTTAATGATCCTATCAAGTCAGTAATTTTGCTTATTATGCGACACCTTATTTAATGTGCATGACACTCATGCAAGAAAGGAGACGTGCTGCAGCTGAGAAGCGGCTGTCTGTTCTTCTCTACTTAGCTTCAACTGTTGTGTCCACAAGTCGACGCACGCTTTGATGTAGCCAAGTTTGATGCCCCATGCCGTGTACTCGTCACATCATAGTCGTCATAATCCAGGATTGAGTTGAGCCACTAAGCATACGATTCTGCATTTGCCTTTACTTGCCTCTTCATCACTCGAATCGGTTTGGTGGGAGAAGATGTGATTCGTGTCGCACTGTTTTCAGCATGTTTGTTATGCTGAGAGGTGAATGAATACACACACGTGATTTGTGCAGTTTTTTTTTTAAAAAAAGAAGAATTCAGTTCCTTTGAAAATCTTCATCAAAGCCCAGTTGCGGACCGCAGCTTCAGTCAATACTTGGGCCCAACAAATTCAGCAGGGCTGAGGAGTTTATTTGGGCCGGACCGGACCAGGCCGGGCCGAGGCGGCAGCGCGACGCCCTGAAGTCATCCGTGCATCTCAAGCACGAGTCATCGATCGGTCCGACGCCAACACGTGCCGTACACGCCGGCGCGACATCACCGCCTCCGAGCCGAACCGACCATTGCCTCATAAACAAACCTTTCCTTCGTAGTCCAAACCCACGCCTCGCTAGCTGCCAACAACGACCGGCATCCGATCGATCGCCATGGCCGCCGCCGCCGCCTCGTGCCGCTGCAGCAGCGTGGTGTTCGTGGGCAACATCCCGTACCACGCCAGCGAGGACGAGCTCCGCGCCGCGTGCGAGGAGATCGGACCCGTGGTGTCCCTCCGCGTGGCCACCGACAACAAGGGCGGCGGCAGCCGCCGGCCTCGGGGCTTCGCCTTCGTCGAGTACCTCGACGACGAGACGGCCCTCAGCGCCTGCCGCAACCTGCACGGCCGGGCCCTCCGCGGCCGCGACCTCCGCGTGGGCCTTGCGCAGCGCACGCCGCCGCCGGACGTCGACGAGGAGCCCGTGGGCGTCGAGGGCGCCACGCACGCCGCGTCGCTACTCCACGCACGCCCCCGCGGCGCCGTCACGTCGTACCTGGCCGGGCTGAGCCGCCGGCAGCTGCGCGAGCTGCTGGACGCTCTGGAGCGGGAGGACGCGGCGCTCATGGAGCATGCCAAGCGGGAGTTCGCCGGGCTGAGCACGTTGATTGAGCAGGCGCGGGTGCTGCTCGACATGGCTTCGGCGCCTCCTGGCGCCGCCGTGGCTAAGAACAGGAAACGCGGCGCGAGGGTGCAGGACCGGCCCGGTGATTCACCGGAGTCGGCAACCCAGGCGCCGAAGCTGAGAAGGGTGCAGGACGGCGAGCACGTTCCTGGCGTCGCCGACCGCTGACGGGACTCATTGAATTGTTATTGTTATGGCTCCTTTTGCACGAAAATACGGTAGTTGCATTTTAGGTGCCTGAACTTTTAGGAAGTTTTATACAATCACCTAGTATTTAAAATGATAACTTTCAAGAAATAATTCGTAATTTTTATCTTAGCCAAACAATAAAAAGTTGCATGTTAATGAACAGCAAGAAAAAAAATCGGGCATCTATAAAATATGGTAGATGAGATTATCTATATAAGTTCACACCACGGATTTGTAAGTTCACACCATAAAATTTGGTTCACACTCGTTATTAGCTAGTGTGGAATAAAATAAAATGAATAAAAAATTGAGCATGGAAAGTCAAGGGATGAGTTGGAGTTTTTTTTTTGACAAGGATCAAATCTTTATTCTTGGCAGCAGGAGGCTGCAATAAATGGGATTGGTTCCAGTTTGTCTCCGGTGAGTCTTTGTATCTTGTAGGAGTTTTAGGTCTAGTTTCTCTTAAAAAAACTGAGTAAACTCTTGTTTTATTATTATTTTTCTTCTTCTGATATATATCATGATAAAGTTTTTGTCATCCTTTCTAAAAAAACGTCAAGGACCACATAAAACATGATATAAATAGTCCCTTTTACAATCTACTAAGAACATCTCTAGTAACCTATATAAACAATATATACTTCATATTTCATGAGTAGAGTTTTGGAAGCCCAAACCGGTATGGGTTAGGGATGAACTTTATTGGCAAGTAGAGAAGAAGTAAATAGATCTGGGGACACAACGTGCAAGCTGGTTAGGTTAGGGTTCCGACACCAAAGAAACTTTTCCCAATCCTACACGGAGGTGGCTAGAGAGGGGAACATGAGCGTGAGCCAAGAGCCCAAGACTGATCCCACGTGTCATCCACTCGTTATTAGCCACCTATTTTAATATTATCTATTTTTTCTTATTTGCTCCAACAGTACTACCTAAAACAGACCCAAAACTATCCTAGTAGAGAATGACATATGGGATCCACATGTCTTCTTCTTCTTATTCTTCTCCTTCCTTGCATGCATGGAGCCGAGCCATCAGGGAGGGGGGGGGTAGGGACAAACGTCGGTGCGAGGGGCACGCCTGGGGAAGGCTGGTCTGTGCTAGGGAAGGGCGTGCTGCGCTAGGGAAGTCACATGGGGAAGGGGTGGACATCGACGCCCACAACCAACTATGCCCCATGGAAGGGTAAAACGCCGGCGGGGAGGGGCAGCCTAGGGAAGGCAGATCTGCAGTAGGAACCGCTTGCTGCGATGAAGAGAGCACCGTCGTTGGGGCTGGTGGCGCCATCGTGACAAGACCGCTTGGGCTAGTCGCGCCGCTAAGAAGCTGCGGCACTAGGGCGCTTCACTGGGAAAGAAGCCGCATCATGGGAAACATATTTCGATAGTCTAGAGTAAAGGGCCAACATGAATGGGTAATGGGAGGGGGGAAATAGGAGACCAACAAATATAGAAGGTATAGTAGGAGGTTTACTGGAACTATTTTTTACCTTCACTACCCAAATTAAAAGTATGGAGTCGAGTTGTCCTTAATATTGCTGAATATGAGAAAAGCTCAACCCCAAAACTAGTTGGGTTACTTGGGAATCGGTGCTATTACAATTTCTGAGTTTTGAGAAATACCATTACTATTCATCTATTTCGAATCTTACTATTATATATTTTTTTTAATTCTTAAGATACACCATGGTGTATGCTTGGAAAGGACTTAGGCCCACCTATAAACATTGATGGTGTCATTGTATTTTCATATGGACAAAATTTCCCTTCCACCTTCCTCCCTCTATATGTCATAGGCGTGTGAACCCCACCAGTTATCTGCTTCCTCCACGTTATCTTCTTTGTTTCATTTCCAGTCACCTAGCAGCAGGGGCTTGCTCGCTCGCCCACGCGCTTGCTAGTAGTAGTGCAACAACGCTGTAGCAGCCAACCAACCCCACGGCGGAGCAAACAACCCTCACCGACAATGGTGAGTCCTCCCTGTCCAGTGGCGCCATAACAGCCCCATGTCGAGCTCGGTAGTGGCTCGACTGGCCTAATGCGGTAGCCCTCTTGCTCATCGGCCATGGTGTGACCGCTTGCTCGTATGGTGATGGCACAACAACATGGACACATGAGGCAGAAGATGGCCCAACGCAGCAGCCCACCTGCACACTCGCTCGTGGTGGAGGCCATGGCCAGCGGCGAGGCACATCTAAGGGCTCAGGATTGCACGTCATGGAGGAGGAAAGCACCCTTGCTGCCAAGGACGGTGAACTAAGGGAGGAGGAAGGAGGGAGGAGCAGGCGGCCTTATCGGCGAGTGCACAAGTGACGCCGACGGTCAATAGGGAAGGAGAACCACCCTTTGGTTAGAGGAGGAGAGGAAGAGGATGATGAGTGGGACCTGCACTTCATGGAGTACAATGAGAGGAGTTAATGGCAACATCATCCAACACAAAGATATGTGTGCCTTGTACGCTGTAATTGGGCCCAACGCCTCCCATCACGTATAGTGTGGCGTTTTTCAAAGAGATAAGAATTGCAATATTGCTCTTTGTAACAGGTGAATAGTAATGATGTTTTAAAATTATAATGATACTCCTATATCAATAAAAAACCAAACTAGTTACTCCATCCGGTTTCCTAAACAAAGTCATTTTAGGCTTTGTTTAGTTCACCCCAAAAACCAATTTTTTTTTTAAGATTCTCCATCACATTTAAATTTGTGGTACATGCATGGAGCACTAAATATAAATATAAATAAAAACTAATTACACAGTTTATCTATAAATCACGATATAAACCTTTTAAGCTTAGTTACTCCATAATTGGATAATATTTGTCAAATAAAAACGAAAGTGCTACAGTTCCGAAACTAAAAAAATTTCGGAACTACAAGGCCTTAGATAGGACATAGTCTTAAAGATAATTTTGACCGTTATTTTTTGTGATAAAATATTTAGTAAATATATATTTTTTATGAAACTATATCTCAAAATGAATCTACTCATATCACTTTCGTATTTTCAAAGACAGCCCCAAAAAAATTATTTATAGTTAAATTAAAGTTACCAAACCGGAGAGAGTATCGAAGAAGCTATGATTTTGTTCTCCAACCAGAAAATCCCACCCCAATATCTTGTCTGACATATGGAGCCAATTTGTCATTCACACCTCCTAACCTGCCCGCGACCTCCGACTCTCCGAGCGCCGCATCCTCACCGCCGCCGCTCCTCTTCCTTCGTCGCCCTCCTCCGTCGCCACTCCCTCCCTTCCTACGCTCCTCCTCCCATACTGCTCTTCCTCGGCTACCTCTTCTCCGCCGCCTGAACCTGATCACCGTCTACTGCCTAGCGCTTCTTCTAACCTTGGCTCGACCGCCCGCCGCCTGAACTCGTCTCGCCCGCGGCCGATCTCCTCCGTCGGCTTGCCGCCCCGCAACCCGGAGAGGAGATTGCGCCCGGTCGAGCACCACCTGAGGCCCAGCGTCCTCGCGACCAGCTCCGGCGCGGCGTAAGCCCCCTTCAGCCCCGGTGTCCCAGCGACAGTCGCGGCTGTCCTACTTCGCCACTCGCCACCTTGGCCGGCGACGAGCACCACCAGGACACCAGGTATTCCCTCCCCTTGGTCCTCCCTTTCTGCCGTGCGAAGCCGTGCGCCCAAACCTTAAAGTAATTCGTAGGTAAAACCGTGCGCCCAAACCCTAACATACTATTTGTTATCGGATCTAAATCTAATTACAGGTGTATATGCATATATTATGACTACTAACTTTGATTGCTTTGCAAAAATTATTTGGTGTACATGTGTACACCCATGCCCTTTACTCAGTCCGCCCCTGCCTTCAATAGATGCGCAAAAGTGCAAGCCATGTACTGAGATGGTTTACGCGAATCCAAGAGGAAAAGCAAGCATGTAACAGAACCTGAAACGTCATTCGGAAATAACGGACGATGAATGTCCGTTTTTCTCTGGACATGCAGGAGAACTCTGCATTATTATGTTAAGAAGAAAAGGAGTCTAATTTTTTGGATTACAGAAGAAACGGAAAAAAGGTGTCTAGATGTAGTCATATGCTAATCAGCGACCAAGAAATGCGGGAAAGACTCGCCAAACGGACAATAATGCAAACCAGTGACCAAGAAAAAGAGACCATCATGGCCATATGCTATGAGCCCCTTGGCTCCCGCCATACACCACAACTTGGGCCTCATCTCTAATAACCCGCATGATGGCATCAAGGTTAGGCGAAAAGCCCTTAAAAAGACAAACACACCCATTTATATGTTTCCTAATCCACCTTACTGCCAACATGGCCAATGAGTTGAAACTTTGTGGGCGTATAAGGACATTCCAAACAAGCATCTCGATGTCTTGATAACGCCCTGGGATTACAGCCACAGGGTCCGTTGGTCTATGCTGCTGGCTCCTTGGCTTATTGTGGACGTGGCCCTGGAATTCAGGACGGCTGTTTCGGTCCCTTTGCATGTTCTGCCATGGTTGCGTGCCCGGCGCCTTGGGTTTCCTGTTTCTTGAGTTGAAGGGTGTGGGCTTGGAGGCGGCACGGTGGATGCGAAGGGGCCTCTGCCCCACAAGTCGGGGCAGCCCAACTATAAGAGATTCTGACTCGGTTGCCAGCTGGAATGCTCGATCTTGTGAACCTGCTGTGGCTATTGGAGAGGAGGAACGCATGGCTAACAATGTTGCCGGAGCCCTGTACCTTGATCCTGGTATCCCGAGTGTTGCCACAGTTGATCTGGATGGGTATCATGGGGTGCAACATTGTCCACTGGGCCTATGCCTGCTACTGAATAAATTGGATCACAAGTAGGATGCATTTGACTGGATAAGTAATGTTATTTGCATAGCCTGCTGTTTTTTTTTTTGGGTAAGAAAACTATATATATATATATATATATTTGGCTGAACTTGGTTGAAAGACCTGTGTAATTTCGTTGCTGCGGTAATGAAATTCGGTTTTACCGGTGTGGAAAAAAAAGAAAACTATATATTTTTTAGATAAATATTTCTTTTTTGTAATTTTGTCACACAAAGTTTCTAAATGAACTTCACAAGAATCCTAGAAACTACTGAAATGAGACATGTTAGGTTATTTTGTTCACATTGCACTGTACATGTCAAGCAAACTAAGGGATGAAATACTGGAACAAACATTAGACAGCTTCAAGGGGCAATATTGAGCAGAATAGTTATCTTTATAACAAAACTGTTGATAAAATGATAATTAAACTTGGAGGATTTAGGCATAGTATAATATTCCGGTATCTGTAAGTGTATAGAACCAAATGCTATATTTTTGTTAAAGATTATTGAGCTTTTGACTTAACCTAGGCCATGAGTCTACTAGAAGATACAGTTTGGATGAAATTGCAGTGTTTCATTTTGTCTTTGAATGCATGATAACAATAATCATTGGGTTTCAGATGTAATTTTTCTGCTATGTGAAATCTAGAAACTGCCTCGATCAATTCATTTCTATTTATCTTGTTATATGTTCTGCCCCAACACATGGTTTTCTTGCACATTAATAAAGACTTAAAAATTCCAGAACAGAGCACTAAGGGTGCTCAGAGAAGGAAAAAAATGCTTTAGCTATATTTTGTTTATTGTGAATCATGTCTGCTAATGAGACCAATTAATTAACACTGTGTTTTTAATCCAAATCATGTAACAGATCAAACTCTAGATCCTGCCACGTTGCCTTCCAGCATCCTATGACCACATGGTTTAGACAGTGCCGAGGTGGATGACTAATTGTGGTGTGGAGGGCCTACTCAATCACCACCACCACCCAACTAGGGGCAGGTGGCATGCCTCTTGAAGACAGGTGAATTACATAATACATGTGCATATTTTAGTTCCTTTGAACACTATAAGCTCCTGTACCTCTTTAAGGTCTAAGCCAAATAAGTGCTCTTAACACTCTACATCACCATGCACAGGCACTGGTTGGAAACGGATTTTGTTGGCGCTCCTAGAGTTCAAAGTTCATACTTATGTACTTTCCTTTCTCAAATCATAACAAATCTTAGGCAGTTCAAGCTTAGCTGAATGTCAACTTGCCTCCACGTGCAAGATCCCAGAAACATTGCTATGTCTCGTCCGGTAAGTACAAATGAATAATTATTTTCTGTGGTTTGCGAGGTCTTCCTAGCAGTAGTTTACTGAAAATGAAACAGCTGTATACTGTACAGTCTTCTGCACCTTTTGTCTTTCTATGCTTTCTGCTTGTTTAGTTGCTGCATCTTATTTGACTTCTTGCTGCAAGGAAAAATGAAACTATGTGCTCCATGTTATTACATTTACTTCTAAAGAATAGTTACCTTATGATAAATTTGTAAAAAAATACATTAGGTATAGTTTTGCGCAGCCTGGTACTTGAGAGAGGTTATATTATGTGATGTAGGTACCCAAAAGTTTATATTCAAATCCTAATGAGGGAACTACAATGAGTTTACCTTGTTGGACTCTACCTGATTAATAAAGGTATAACAAAATCATGGAGCAATGAATTAGCACTAGCAATATAGGCATACTACAACCTTTACCCAACTTTCCTGTTTTGTAAAACAAAATAATCAGGTAGGCAATCATTTTCATAGGCTGATAGACGATTACAGCATGATTACCATGAAATAAATTTCATTTTTACTGAGTGACTTCCGACAATTTCTTCGTAATATATTGACATGCAGATCTCCTGCATATTCAAGAAAAAAAGTGACTTCCGACAATTATCTAACTCCTGTGATGTAAGATGAGCCATTTTTAAACCAATGATATGGCCATTGGGCGATTCAGCTTATGATCATAATACTAAGAAATATATAATCTATCTGCAAAAAGTTATTTCACACTGCAAGCATTAAAGAAGTCATAAGGGAATTCCTTATCTACAACCATACAGTTTATGAATGATCTTTTATTTGGATACATTGCAAGCTGCAAATTACAATGCACAAAACCTAGCACAGGAAAAGAGCCGTGAAGATCTGTTGCACGTCTATCCATGATGCAACTATGTACCAAACAAAATTCACTCAAGTATGTTTAGCTGTTGAAGTTACATTACATGATATCTTACTATTCTAATCTAACTAAAATAATACTGTGATTTTGCTCTCATATGATTAGCATCGGTGCACATTTCACATATGTTCAAAAGTGATGTAATTTTGTCTAATATTTTTGTATTTTCAATTTAAGAAACCATAATGCATGTGCGACAAAAAATCGATATTAATTAATTGAAGGTATCTGTAGGATCTTTGCATTTCTTGAGGTTCGAAAATTGAAGGTGCTCATCTGTTGGTCTATGATGTTCTATCTGCACTGGAATTACTATTATATATTTTTTATACAGTGTTTGTTTTCAGTTTATAGTTGTGCTGCACCAGCATCTTATGTTTCCTTTCTGGCAGCTCGATTTCGCTGTGCTTAAATACAAAAATCAAAAGCTTGCGGAACAACTGGAAGTCCACAAATTTGAGTTCCGTGCTCTTGAGAGTAGATTTAATGATTTAAAAGAGAAACAGAAGACACATAATGAGACACTTGTCCTAGTCAAAAGTTATTGGGAGCGAGTAAGTTGTTCAAATCTTCCCCATGTTACTGTAACATATATATACATCATAGGCTTTCTGCTGAAATTCCCTGATCCAAACAGCTCGTAGCAGATCTGGGTATAGTTCCTGTTAGCAAAAGTGAATCTTCACATTCAAGCTGCAGTACAGGGAACAACAATATACGGAAGGGTATGGAATTATACTTTATGCATTACGAATATATTGAATACTGCATTGTTCTAGAATCATACATGGAAGGATTCTATGATGTCGCTGGCTGCTGGTTGCTTATACTTCTTTCTACTAATGGAGCGAAGTAGTAGTATTTTGAAACATTTTCTATTTGAGGTGTTTGTAGTTCTCTGCTCTTTTGAAAATAAATTTATGACAAGAGATTTACATGCATGTCTCCAGAACTAGCTGTTACCAATTGATGATTGTTAACAGATAAATTATTTATTTGAATAGCTGGCTACTGTATAGCTTCTGCTGATTTATATTGTCTACTTTAGATGTGTCTTATTTCTAAGTTTTGTCCTTCATATACATGCACATCTTATTTGTCGGATGGTATATGCTTTTGCCTAGAAACAGACTTTTTAAATGGACTTTTGGAGGCTGGTGCCACAGAAAGTTCAGGTTCTCCCAATTGCCAACTAGGAAACGACGTCTCTTCAGAACAATCAACAACAATTGATATTCTGCAGAAACTATTCCTTCCATCAAATGGTCCATGGCATGTGAATAACGAGTTTGTTTCTGCTGCTCTCACGAAGTTGCCAGAAAATGGTTTGTTCTGCTCCATATTTTCTGTTGTAGAATAGCTTTCATGTGTCATTTAAGGTATGCTAAAATTTTCCTTAATTTGCTCATGTTCTCTAGAACACAGCAGGCAATTGCACAGTGCTACCAGCGATGTGTTATCCAAGCTTCATGTGGTGATGTGTGCGGTGGATAATCTTCACTTGAAACACAGGCAGTTAGCAGGGAACTATCAAAAACAAAGAGATTTGAATGCCTGGAACAGAGCTGAACAGAAACGTCTGAAAGGTATTTTGTATTTATTTTGTGGACGGTATTTTTGAGGGGGTTCCATCTCTAATTGTATCTGTGTTCATTTTTTTTTGCACAAGATCATCAAACAAGTTAATACTAATCTCAGTTAAAATGATGAATGTCTTGTGGCAATAAGTTCATTATGTTGTGAAACTGTAAATCTATTGTTTCTTGCCGTGGCACTGCCAACACATGGCATACCGATACTTTGTTTTCTTCTATTATGTGTACCTAGCTGTCGTGTAATGGTAAACTAACCCAGTATTTATGTACTTTTCAAGAGGAGTTGACTAGTGTTGTTGCCAAGTTGGAAGGAAGCAAACAAAAACTGGCAGTACTGAAAGCACAGGGAGACAATAAGCAAGCAACACCGATCCTTGTTCCTACACTGGGAAACAAAAATATGACTGCAGAAAAGGTGAGAGATAAACGAACAGAATTGCAAGATCTTGAAGCTACCCACAAGGAGTTAATGGTAATATCAAGTTCTTATTTTTAGAGCTCCAAACTATTGGCTAGAATGCTAGATGTGTATGGATTTTAAGCTTGCACACTAATATGAGCAGGAATTGACCTCGAAGCGTCTGGAGGAAATTAGAAGACTGCATACAGAGAGAATTGAAATTTTGAACAAGTTAGCAGCTTTTCAGGTTCGTTGAACCAAATATACACGATCAACCCAGAACACATTGCTTCATAGTTTTGGACTCCCATACCTAATTTTTATTGAGTGGTTGAAGGTTAGACTTTGTAATGTCAAACTTAATATGTCCTTTTCAACCTTGTTTCGTTGCTCCCAGAATATACTGATGGATTTCAAAAGCATTCGCTCTTCCAAAGCTTTTCAACTTGTCAATGACCAACTTCAGAAGTCACAAGCAGAACTTGATGATCAGCAAACATTGTTAGAGAAATTACAGGTGGTTACTGGTCAGTGCATTTGCACGTCTATATAGCAGATTTGTTTCCCAAGATCTGATCATTGGTTAAACTTCTATTTTCCTTGTTTCAGGTTGAGATGGATACCTTTGTTTGGAGAGAGAGGCAATTTAATCAAAAAGTTGATTTGGCTGAAATCCCCCAGAAGGTTTCTGCATACTGTGTATCTAGAATTGCTGATCTTGAAAAGGATGTGCAGAAACTATGTAATGAAAAGAATATGCTTGTGCTGAAACTTGAAGAGGCTTCGAGAGAACCTGGTGCTGTAATCACAACACAGCAAGTTTGAAATATTTTTCTATCGGGTCACTGTTCAAAGCTGGAAATAATATTCTTTTTTTTATCTATCAGGTCGGAACCAGGTTATCTCAGAATTTAAAGCTCTTGTGTCATCACTACCGAGGGAAATGGGTGCTGTGCAAAGTGAACTATCCAAACACAAGGATGCTTCGTTGCAGTTGCATTCCTTGCGAGCAGAAGTTCATTCACTTTGTAGTACCCGAACCAGAAAGGTAAGTTCCATTTTGTTAGTTTACACGGTCAGTGTGCAAGTGGAGTTGATTTGCTGATACGTCATTTTTTTACATTTTGTTTTTTAGGAACAAGAAATTGAAGAAGCATCATGTAGATCTGCCCATGCTGGATCTGATATAAGCCAACTTCAATCTCTGGTAAGCATCTTCCTTTTGGATTTTCTTTGTACCTTGAAAACTTTAAATATTTTCTGTACTGGTTACAAAGGTGCAATGCACACCTACTGCATGATTTGTTCATGCCATTGTTTATTTATATTAACATATTTTACATATCGTAGGTCCGTGAGTTGAGGGAAAATACTCAGGAGCTTAAGCTATTTGTGGAGTTGTATAAGCATGAGTCCACTGATTCCAGGTAGGTTCATCTTATGTCGGATTCAAATTGTGGAATAACTTCTAAGGGTGACATTTTTGGGGGTGGGGTGCATGCTACTTGTTTATGGCATGATATATCTTGTAGCTCATCCTTAGTCCCGTTGTCCTGTGTCTATCATGCTAGCTATTGCAGTTCTTTCTTTCTTTTTCTTTCTTTTTCGTAATTTTACTCCTATTTTAGTGATGAAAATACTTACTGAGCATTTCAACTTGGCTACTCTCCAGTTCATTTATTTCATGGGTACGAGTTTCTGCTATATTCACATGTCTTACTCTCTTGTGGCAGACAGCTGATGGAATCGAGAGAGAGGGAACTCGCTGAATGGGCTCGAGTCCACGTTCTCAAATATTCTCTTAATGAAAGTAAATTAGAGCAGCGTGTAATTGCAGCCAATGAAGCTGAAGCAATCTCTCAGCAGAGATTGGCAACTGCTGAAGCGGAGATTGCTGAATTAGGGCAGAAGCTAGAAACTTCTAGGAGGTATTCATGCATCTATTCACTCTTACTGCTATCATTTAGAATTTAGAAACACAATCAGAAAAGACAATTTATCTCCACTTTTTTATACTGGGTGGGTTCAAGACTGAAATAGTACAGGAGGCATATTTTCTTTTATACAATTTTCAAGTAAAGTGATATCAAGTGCTGGGTTTCTATGGCTCAGAGATCTAGTGAAACAATCTGATATACTGAAGTCTAAACATGAAGAATGTGAAGCATACGTGGTGGAGATCGAGGTGTGGACAATCTTCCATAATACCTTTCGACCATGGTTGTCAATACTATATTTTCAGGCCTCAAAATTTTATTTTCTACTACAGAGCATTGGCCATGCCTATGAAGACATAATGTCACAAAATCAACAATTGCTACAGCAGATTATTGAAAGAGATGATCATAATACCAAGGTGATAATTCGAAGAACCAATTTAAGCAATTATTTTTTGTTGATTTGTTCTCTCCGTGTTATTATTTATGACTCCTGTATATTTTTACTTTAATTCTTTACTCCTTAAGAAGAGGTTCTGTTTTCCCCATCAAATCTCTTTGTGTGAAATATTTTTTCATTGCTACTCTGACTAATGCATCCATTTTATTTTTGCTGCATCAATGCACATCCCTATTGCCTATGGCTATGCTACTATCCAATTCAATTCTTATCCTCCTAAACACAGGCGAGAGGAACAATTTAGAAGATGGTTTGGCGGAATGAGATGAGTAGAGGGATATTAAGGACAAGGGATCACCATGGCTAGGGACATCTGGTGGGGATGGAGGGTCACCAGTTTTCTGGGCTGACTAGTGTGTCTGGGTGGCCGAAGAGACTTGGTTTGCGGGTTACCTCTGGTTCCTAGGACTAAGGATCATGCAGGCCATCTGGCTGAGCCATTTATGTCTGTTGTCCATAGTATCTGTCCAAAGCGAGGCCATGTTGCACCCCCCACCCACCCACAAACACACCCCACCACCACCACCACCAACTTCTGGTGTCTCAACTGCGCCGTGCCATGGTTGATGCACCACCTTGTACAAAGATGCCACCTTGGTGGCTTGGCATCCTGCCAGAGAGTCCGTGCATTCATTATGCCATACAGTGTTTTTGAATTTCTAGGGGTGCTTCTTGACACAGCCTTTTGAATTTAGATTTTGCTGCATATTCAGGCATGGCGTTGAGATTTTCAGTTTTTTTTTTTAAAGTGTGATATTGTAGCTTAGGATCAGTGGTTAAGGAGTTTCTTATATTTGGTGCCCTAAAATAAGCAAAAGGAGGAATGTATGACATGGAAGCCATAGGAAGGATTACTGCCAGACCATTAAGATGTGAGAGCATGCTCTGAGCATGCCGATCAAATAAAAAAAGGGTTATATATTAAAACAAGTATATGAAGCATAATGGAATCCAGAGTTGCAGTGTTTCAACTTTTCCTGACTGTAGGACTAGATATTTCTGACAGCTGTTATTTCAGACCAAACTAGGAATCGGAGCTTAATACTGAGTACATGAGTGGTGAGTCTTTAAGCCCTGGTGAATAATTATCAAACCAAGGTGGTTTCCTGGATTTGTAATAACTGCTATGGAGATAGTTTCTTGGCCAAAGGAATTTGGCAACCTGTGTTGATTTGAAGTTGAATGCTCCCTACGTTCCAAAATGTTGCTTGTTTTAGTTTTGTCCTATTTCAGACTTTTTTTTTTGTCTAAGTTCATAGGAAAATGTATTAACATCTAGTACATATACCAAATAAATGCATGATCATTCATGGTCTATCTAATGAAACTAATTTGATTTTGTAGATGTTGATGTGTTTTTCTGTTGCCTTGGTCAAAGTTAGGAAATTTGACTCAATACAAAATAAAAACGACCTACATTTTTAATGAAGTAATGGAAAAGGTTGACTTCCTGAAAATGGGCATGTTATTTTGCATTTTGATTTTACAGATTGCATTGTGTAAAGCAAAAAGAGTGTGTTGTACCCATGCTGGTTCTTTTTTTATTGAATGCACAGGAGAACTGTTAGCCATTGTATTCAAGTAGGAGTAAAAGCCAACATCTTCTATACTTCCCTTTGCTTTCTCTTATTTTACCTTTTTGTAACTTGTGCTAGTCATCTTGTACTTAGTGTTACCAATGGCTCTGAGAAAACTAATATGGATTATTGCTTAGTTTTTTTCTTCTTCCAAATAACCTGTTTAGGATGTCTTAGCATACTGCAATGATATGCTTAGGGCATTATAGTTGAGTTAATTTTGTTGTGATCATGAATTGAGTGTGATTTTGTTGGGGTTTCACTGGTAGTGAAGCTTGGTTACTTATGTGAACTGAAGTTAGACGTAGGCTGTTTTGAATGATGTATGGAACTGTAAGGATCATACCATTTTTCAGTGGATGTTGACGTAGTATCTTAGTTACCTAATTGCTACTGCAGCTTTTCATGGAGGGTGTTAAAGCAAAACAGTCACACGATGCTTTGCATTTGGAAATGTGCTCGTTGCAAAGAAATTTGCAGCATGCAAGTACTTTGATGGATCTGTGCAACCAGAAAATTATCCGCCTAGAGGACCAGGTTGGTGGCACATTCATACTGAAGAGCTATACTATTCTTGCTGGAGATCTGAATATTTAAAATTATGAATTTCTAGCTAAGAGGTTGGTCAGAACGGTTGAGGAGACTGTCAGAGGATGGAATGCAGCAGTCTATGTCATTGGGCAATTCTCAAAGAAAGCTGGCTGGTATGCATGGAGAAGCTCCAAAGCTCAGGCAGTCGATGGATGTTCTACAAGCGAAGGTTGGGAGCAATCGGCTGGAAGTTGCTGAGCTGCTTATAGAACTAGAGAAGGAGAGGTGGTTTATACACATTTCCTTTTTATTTTAGCAATTGGTTTCTTAATGTTTGGTCTAACAAGATCAGTTTTTCTCCAGGTTTAGTAAAAAGAGAATAGAGGATGATTTGGATCTAATGTCAAGTAAAGCTAATTCTCTAAGAGAGAAGACAGATAATTCAGCAGTCCTTCAAAAACTTCTCCACGAGGCCAAGGAGTACAGGGGAATACTAAAGTGTGGTATTTGTCATGATAGACAGAAAGAGGTAGTGATCTTTAGTTGTTCCTGGGGTACTGACAATAGAAATGAATATTTAATCGAATGATGATTTTTCTGTTTGTAGGTTGTGATTGCCAAATGCTACCATCTCTTCTGCAATCAGTGCATACAGAAGTCACTTGGTAGCCGTCAGAAGAGGTGTCCATCTTGTGGACTAAGCTTCGGTGTTAACGATGTGAAACCTATCTATATATGAAACAGAAGGTTGGCACCTGTGTCGCACGCACCAAAACTGCTTGGTGCTTACTGAGCTCTGGTATATGGTAGGCGGGCCATGGTGGTTCAGTTGGTGATGTAGCATAAGCTTCTGTAGTTTGTACAACCACAAACATGTAAGACGCCACATGTGATTGCTGGTACCCACTGGCATATATGGATGCTGGTGTAGTGGTGTTACCGCAAACGCCTTTTGTAAAGTCTGCTTCCCTAGCCCGATCTGGTAGAATAGCCTGACCTCGTCAAACCATTAGTTCTTTTTAGGAGAAAAGATCCAACAAATGAGGATTGATGCTTCCCGCAATAGCGAGCAATGTATAATATATTCATTGCTGTAGCTGACAGTAAGAATGTAGTTTTCTCTTTTTGGAATATACTGGTTATCCAGTCTGTATGTTTGCCAACAGTGAGATTACGTTTATTTAGAAAAAAAAAAGTGAGATTCTAGTTTCATGCATTGCTTCTGTGTGGACTTCAATCAGAAGAGAAACATTGATCTTCACTGTTTTGTGTTTTTTATTAGGCTTTTGGGCTTGCCGCCACGGTCACGTAAAGGTCTGTACTTAATCCTAAAAGAGTTAGATCTTGTTTGGTTGAGGAGGTGAAAAGTTTTTGGATATTGTCGCATTTTGTTCTTATCTGGTAATTATTATTATCTAATTATGGACTAACTAGGTTTTAAAAGATTGGTCTCATAAATTACAAGCAAACTGTGCAATTAGTTATATTTTTTAATCCACATTTAATGTTTTATATATATGTTATAAGATTTGATGTGACGAAAAATCTTAAAAAGTTTTGGTTCTGGGGTGAACTAAACAAGGCCTTATTACAAAGAGTGAGTTGATGTGCTCTCTCTCCTCTCTCTCTTCGTGCATTGTCTTTGTTGATTTGGTTTGAGAATGAATCTCTCACAACGCTGCATTGTCCGAATCTCTCAAATCTAAGACATTGTTTTGGTATGATAAAATTTCGCCTCACCTTCGTCCCCGCCTATGCGAATACAGGCCCGCAACACTTCCGCACGCTCGCTCGCTCGCTGGCTTTTCGGTGTGCGTACAATCTCCTCCAATCATGCTCCTCCGGCGTGTGTGCAATCTCCTCCAATCATTGTCTCCTCCAATTACGTACCCGCAACACTTCCGCACACAGGCCGGCTGGCTTCTCAGTGCGCGTACAATCTCCTCCAATCACGCTCCCTCGGCGTGCGTGCAATCTCCTCAAATCATTGTCTCCTCCAATTACGTACACAAGAACACGTACTTGGGGTACAAAGGAAGCAGAGATCTCTAGCATCCATGCCGTTGTCGAGGGAGGGATGATGAGGATCTTATCCTTGCCCCGCGCATGCCCTATACTCTTCACACCGCCAACAAGAGGCCACCGCAACCCATGACGCTTCACGCTTACGACTATTGACTCCGCGCAGCCGCTCGCCTGCCCCATTGCGAGCGGCGACCCGCGAGGTCCCAGCCCCAATGGAATGGCGGTGGCTTCCTTGCCCCGAAGCCCTACGGCCATCATTGGACCCTGCCCTAGTGGCTAGGGCGTCCTCTGCCTGGTGGCCCCACCACCCTAGCCTTGGCGCCCCCGCTCCCAAGCTCCCAGCTCGACTGCCCCGTCCCAGCGACTGGCGTCCTGAACATCCACAACCCAGCGCCTAGTGAGCAGCTCCCCTCTGGTTCTCCCCTGTATTATCTTCCTGTTAGCAAGTTTTTTCTAGATTCCTAACCTTAGCTTTTCTTTATATTATACACTTTCATATGTTATACGCTTTCATATGTGTATGTCACTAGTCATATGTATTACTATTATATTATACATTATATTATACGCTTTCATACTGTTCTTGTTGTAGTGATGCTAACATATGTCTGGATTCACACAATGTTTGATGGGATGCAGTTTTTTTTGTTAACTTGATGGAACACAGTTAGGTGGGCAGAGTTATGGCCAAAAAATGTAGAGGTTTTTTCTTTTTCTACCATTTGCACATTTGTGAAAAATATGAGGTGTTACAATCACCTTTGACCTTTCATGTGATCTTTGATACCAATATATTTCTTCTTGTTCCCAACTTTTAACATTTTCAATCCACAAGTTTTTTTGTCTGTTTGATCAACACATAAGGCCTCGGATATGCCGGCACACATTAAAAATATTAAACATAAACTAATCAAAAAACAAATTACATAGCTTGCTTGGAAACTACGAGACAAATTTGTTAAACCTAATTAATTTATCATTAGCACATGTTGGTTATTATAGCAATTTTGACTAATTATGGACTAATTAGATTTAAAAGATTCGTCTCGCGATTTAGAACCAAATTATACAATCAGTTTTTTTATCTAAATTTAATACTCCATATGCATGTGTCGAAAGATTCGATGAAATGAATGAAAAATTTTTAGGTGAAAAAAACAAGGCCTAAACCAACTTCCTCAATAGATTCCAATACACCCAATTCACTTTGGTAATCTTTTTTTTCTCATTTCTCCTTGCAAGTTAAAACCCTAGCCTTTAAAAAATTGTTTGAATAACTTTAGCTTTTGCTAAATTCTATCAGTTGTAGTAAATTAGTCTTGCAAGGCTTGCACCAAATCTTTTCAAGAGTGCTTGCACCAAATCTTCTCAACAAGAGTAAAAAACTCGAAGATTTTTAAGGTAAAAACATACTGCTACTAATTCTATGCCTGTTGTAGAGGCATCAACTCTTTGCTACTGATTTTACGCCTGTTGTAGAGGATCAGATGCTCATACGCCTGTTGTAGAGATCTTCCTCGACATTACGCCTGTCGAGATCCTCCTCACGCTGAAGCTCCATAAGTTCGCCACTCATCTCTTTGATGGAATTCCTCAACCAATCCATCTGCACGTGGTGGGGCCTCCCTCTCCTTAGCCTCCCTCTCATGGGCCTCCTTCTCCTGGTGGCGGACCGCTGGTTGGGCCGCCTGGCCACGACTAGTGCGTAGGAACTTCGGCAACTCTGCCTCCTGCGCTACACGACTGGCCTCCTGGTCCTCCAGGTGACCGGCCTCCTACGTAGCACGATGGACCTCCTATGCCGCTTTATGGGCCTCCTACGCAGCACGACGGGCTCCTTGGTAGCGCAGGAAAGCCTCCTGCTCCGCTACCTCCTCTCGGCGATGAGAGCCCTCCAACTCTGCCTTCTAGAGACGGGTTGCCTTCGCCACGCGATGGGCATCCTCCTCTGCTAGGCGACGGGCATCCTCCTCTGTCTTGAGGCGTGCCTTCTCCTCCGCTTGAGCGTTCATATCCATGTGCTGGAGGGCTGAGTCGCGACAAGGAGGTAGACACACCGCCTTGGCGATGAAATCATCGAGATTCTTGACGGGGGGCAGGGGGCGGGAGCCCAACCCATAGATGTGGACCACCTGCTCCACGATGTCGTTGTGTCCCAATAGTAGGTCCTCATGAGTCACGGCCAACCTCTGCTTCAATGGAGACTCAGTCTTCATCGAGGACCCGCCGTCATCACAGAATCTGGTGAGTAAATCATCGACCTGCTCGTAGAGGTTCGCTCTACACGCCATCCTTTCAAAACCCTCAATCAGATTCTTCATCTCCGATAAAAATGGCTATGTTATCATCTTCTTCCCTTGGTTTGGAATCTACATACACAAGCTTGTATGTTCATATATTGTGCTTGTGTTGTTGCTCATGTATAACTAGCTTGCTTGTGTAGCATGATAGTAGGTCTCTTGAGTAACTAGTTGTTTTGTGTAGCGTTGCTACTTACATTGCTTAGTTTGTGTAGCTAAGTTATTGTTGAGGTCTCTAGTTTGGCTTGTGTAGCCATGCTATTGAGTAGTGCGAGCTTAGGCTTTATGTGCTTTGCATGCTAGCATGTGTAGAGATCTCCCGTTGTTTGAATATTAGTTGCATAGGTTTGTGTGACCTTACAAACTAGAATTGTTTAGGTGAGATTTACCTAGTCTGGCACGTTAGTTTCCCAATTAGGATCCTTTGTAAGGTGCTTCAAAACATAGATAGAGGAGTGTAATCTTAGCTACTCCGACTAGTTTAAATCTATATTTGTTTCGGTTAGTTGATGTAATTAATTTTAGAAAAGACTATTCACCCCTTCTCTAGTCCGCCATATCGACCTATTGTCCTCTTATATGTGAAGCACAATGGCTAGTCCTAAGCAGATGAAAACCTAAAAAACTACCAAGTGGAAGTGATGGCTTGCTTGGGGTAGCCCTCTTATTTATAGAGCTATCACAAATTTCGAAGCCTACCCTTAGATATTTTGCCTGAACCACTTGCTTTAAGTCCTGAGCTCCTAAGTGATTGGTAGAATCACCTAAGCGGGTTAGTTATGTTGTAAAGGTGTTTAGTGTAGGACTCGTATAACCTCAGTCTTACTCAACAGGTAGGTATCTAGTAAGCACACTCATGGGTGTAGCCCCCAAGCCCTTGATTGCTTACTAGAATCAATGAGGGGGTTAATCTTAACATGAAGGTGTTCTGTAAAGGGTTTACGCAACCCTGGTGTTAGGTATTAATCAATAATGTAATAAATTTCATAAGTAAAAAAAAAGAAACACAACATCATACTGTCCGTTGCTGTTGATGGTGGTCAGGTCACAGACTTATTATCCTGAGCACATACTTTCTTATGGGTGCGGAAAGGCTCATTACTCTCTTGTCGTGGGTTCCGGCTCTTTCTAGACCGATTGATTAGAGGCGGGGACAGGTAGAGGTCTAAGCACCGTAGTAAGGTCGGGCCTTATGTGCGGGGGCTTAGGGTCCAAGTTTAGATAAGGACCTGGATGCCTCAACGGGAGTGGAGTGGCTTGGTCTTGCTTGTACCTGAGGTGCAAGCGAGGCGTGTATTTCGGGGTACCTAGCTGGGATACATTAGTTTGCGAATCACCGTTGTTATTAACGGTCCGACTTGGTTATTGTCTAGTACCATAGTAAGAATGTGAAACTGTGAAAGTTGATAAAATGGTTCTGTTTGCTCAACTCTTGCTTGAATGTAGAACATGTGCTTATCTATAATGGTTAGCTAATGAAGTAAAACTGATGGCTAAATAAAATAAACTTTAAGGATGAACTCTTAGCAATACTTTTTGCAAAATAAATAGCATACCAGCCATAAATCCTTTCATAATCTTTGAGAGTCGGAAATATATCCCTTCAGGTAAGTCTTGTGATTATATTTTGTACTTAGGGTTTATTTTTTTACCCTGTTGCAGGTGCAGCTTGAGGAGTTATCTCTGTGTGGAGGATTCCGCTGGTTGGCACAACTGGATGTCTTTATATCGTCATCGTAGATTTATTTCCGCTATTTTATTTATGCAATCTGAATCTTGGTATTGTAATAAATAAATTTCGAGACTTATTGTTTCTATGAAATGGATTAAGTATTGTAAGCTCTACTCGTTATAGTATTCTGGATATAAACGTGAATTGTTTCGAGTTCTTCCGTTAGGTGTGCAGGTATGCTCAACAGAGCTGACTAGATGTGGCAGAACCACCTAATTATATGGCCCACATGCACTTGACATTGTCCTTAAGACCTCTGACTACTGTACATGAGAGTCATATAACTTGGATAGTCTGTCGGGTGCCCTCGGAGGACCCCGAATCATCCACATTTTAACTCGTACAGGATCAACATGGAGTTACCACAACATTACAACATTTGTTACAAAAATAACTTACATCAGAGTGCGGAAGATTTATAACTTAATTTACAACATATGATGAAATACAAACTTAACTAAATTTCCAAAAGGTGTATAGAGTAGCGGAAGCATCTTAGGTGAAGCTTCTAAGGTAGAAGAGGTGGATAAATCATGTCGCGCCCACCGACATGACCTCCATTAGCAGACTAAGTCAGCACCTGCAACAGGGGTTATAAAACCCTGAGTACAAAAGTACTCAACAAGACTTAACCGACTAAAAAAAAGAGGTGAAGACTCAGGTATGCAGGCTATAGGGATTCAAGGTAAAGCTTTATCAAGATAAAGCATTTCTTTTGCATAAAAGCTTACTAAGATTAAACCTACTTTCAAGTTTTTAACTCAAGGTTATCATTTATGACTAACCAAAACTATTATCAAACTTGCATAAGCATACCACATCTTTCTTATACCAAAGATTCACTTGTTACTACGATGATGGTGTGAGGATTGAGGCTCCATATCCGAGGAAACACGGCGATTCGAATCGATTAAACCCAGCTGGGGATTCAGTACCACACGACATATGTAGAACTTAATCTTGCATATGTCAACCTTTTCTATAGATCCTCCCATACAAGAACGGGTCCAGCGTCACCCGAGAGTACAGTACACCACCATCCTACAGCCAATCTAGATGTTTCCCGGTCATCTCAGATCCGTAAGGTGGGTACACGCTACTCTCGCCATCTTTCCACTCCCAGTACGCGGTTAGCCGTTCTCAAGTATCGGAATAGCTATAGGTAAGGCTTACCGCCGCATGTGGGCTGTACTCAAAGGTCTCAATCACAACAGGCCAATCAACGGTACGGTCCTTAATCGACTCAGTTGGAGACACTACTTTAAGACTCCATTCTTAAAGCAAGTCCACCGACCGGTCTCAAATTGAACATCATTAACTGTAAGAGTATTCCACAACGACCCTTCAAACGTTCTCATTTGAAAACTTATCTAATAAGCAGGGCTAAGCATACTAAGCATTTTCATAAAGCAGGTATCAAGGTTAATATGGAAATCATCAAGGTAGATAATGCAGCAAATAGGATTCACTCAACTCCTATTCACCTAATGCATCATATTAACTCAAGTGATATAAATAACTTTATGAAAATACAAGGATAGGGTTTAATGTCCGGGGCTTGCCTTGACCGGAAGGGAAATTCGGCAACTCAGCAAAACCCGAAGGATCCACAAACTCGGAAGCAACCCACTGAGGATCAGATTCCTCCGGAGCGTATTCTATACGTAAAAGTGCATATGCATGATCAATGAGATGCTCATGACATGATAAAGACAGGTTACATGTTCTTGGATGATAACAACAAACATAACTACCTCGAGTACAACTTACCTTCACGGTATAGAAACAAACTAACTTAGTTATCAAAACATAGATTACTACTAAGCAAATTTTATCATCTTCATTAAGCAAGGTTGTGTAGCTATCATACAACAAAGATCATTTATATGAAATAAACCATAACCAGGGAGCATATCATGCCAAGTAACCACTGGTTGTCAATCAATCCCAAAGATCAATCAAAACCTAAAATGATTAGGTTTTCTATTTATCTTAATCAATTCTTAATTAAATATTAATGGCAGTAACTAAGTATTAACATCAAACAATAATTAAGTGCCAAAGGTCATAAAAGATAATGACCTCAGGTCATCACACAATCCCAAAAGCACTCAAATTCTAATTTGGAAATTAAGTTACTCATTATTTAAGTAAAGGCTAGCTAAAAACAATCAACCCTATTTGCACACATAACCAGGACAGCAGCATATACACAACTTCATTCAACCATAATTAGAGATCCAAGCATCCAACAAAGGTGATATTAGGCTTTCTGGAAAGCTTATATAATTTTCTACAACTTTGTTATTATCTTCGAGAACTGATTTAATAGATAACATGGCCAAACAGTATGAATAAACAATTCTGTCCAGACCTTGGACAGAATCAGACATTAAGCTTCATACATCTATAACCAGAGTTCTAGATCACCAAAATTCATGATCCATAACATTTTGGAAATCTTATGAAAATTACTACAATTCATCTTTTATCATGAAAGCATGATTCATAAGTTTAGTAGGTTGAAATTGCACAACTACAGAAACTGATCCAGAATTTGACAGAGAGGAACCATTTCTGAAACTTAAATTTAAACAGGCATAACTCAGAAACTATAGGGCCAAATGCCACCAAAATTTAACACCAGCTAGATACATGAATTCTATACAACTTTGTTATAGACAAGTTTCATATCCAACATTATTTACCTAGAGCAATTCATAAGGTTCCAGAAACTGTCCAGAAATCACTAATAATTTAATTATAGGCAAATAACATTTTATTTATATTTCAAACTTGGACCTGGGCAAAACCCAGCTCACAAATAGTTGAAATACATCAAAGAGATACTAGAAAACATCATGGTCATCCCTAAATAAATTCCTTTCATGTTTTTATTAATTTATTTAGGTAAATAGACAAAGCAATAACCATATATCAAAAGTACACAGTAAATTCTGAGAAAACTACAGAAGCTCATATATGTTCTCCAAAGTCTACTGTATAAATTTCATGCCATTTGAATAAGTATAGCAATTTCCATGAAAAAGATAAATTTCCATCACAAGGAAGCATGTAACAACAAGATAAATAAGAAACTCAACATTTTCTACAAACACATAGCTAAATTATGTATCTATATGATATAACAACCTCATATAAAGGCAGAGGAACTGTATTTTACATTTATTTATTTTTAGTTTAATTGTAAACTATTTAATAAGCACTAAACAAGATAAATTAATAACTTAACCATATATCATCTACTGAACATGAAATTTTTACTGTAACACTCACATAGCATCATAAAAACACCATAAAAATTTCAGGCCCAAAGGAGCTACACAGGATTAGATATGAATTTCTCCTTTTTAAACATAATTAAAAGGCATAAATCATAACTAATTATTTTACTACAAAACATGGTCAGTTTCATATTTTTAATAAACACTAGACATCTCAAGGAGCACAACAAAATTTGGTTCACCAAAATTGGAGCTACCAAACTCTAGATATGAATTTTCAAACATTCAACAAAACCTCTACAAACAAGTCCTTATAGCACTATTCACCTGAGTCACAGTCTCTGCAATTAGACCCCTGGGAAACATCAAATTGTCGCCCGAAGTCCCTGGCCGCGACTGAAAACAGAGGAACTCGCCGGAGATCGTGGTTTCGGCGCTGGAGTGCTCGTCGGCGGCATTGGAGCAGCGGGGAAGCTCGCCCGGACTAGTGCGCACCTGATGGTGGCCGTAGCTTGTCCTGCAATGGCTCGAGGTGGCCTGTCCACGTTGAGGTGCTCCTCGGCGGCGTTTTCAGCCGGAGCTGAGGAAGAAAGACGGCGCCCGGGCGATTGAGAGGGGCAGGGAGGGTTCCTGGGCGTACACGGGGTTCGCAAGGATATGGCGAAGGTGTTGGAGAACTCGAATTGGCCAGAGGGGTTGCGTGTAGAGGGTATTGGACGGTGGAGCTTCACTGGGTGCTTTCGGTCGTCGGAGTAAGTGAGCTCGAGGTCGGCCGCGCAGGCGCTCAAGAGGTCGAGACGCAGAGGTCACGGGCGTCCACGTCGCGCGGTGACGCGGCCGGCAAGCAGCTGCGTGGCGGCGAGAACGCACGCGCGGCGCTGCACGGCCTGCGGCCGCGCGGTGACTGGACTCGTGATCCATATCCGGATACTGTAGCAAGCTTTATCCAACCAGTTTTGTGGTTTTGCAAAATTCGCCCAAATTTTGAACTGAAGACAAAATTCCACCAAAACAAAAGTTATTCAGAATTTTACAAACTACAAATCTTCTTTTGGTGACCAAAGCCAATTCTGGGTGGAAAATGACGAATTTGACAAAACAGTTTGAATTTCAAATCCCAAATTGGGGAAATTCCAAATTTTGAATTGGAGCAGATTAGAATTTCCAAAATTACTTTTGATTTTCCAAAACAACTTGAAAAACTCCCAACATGAAAGTTGTTCAACTTTTCAAGCCCTACAACTCTCATGTTGACCATTTTTCAAAATTCCAAACAGATTTTGAATTGGAGATTTAAGTTTGAAAAGGGGACACTTTCCGGAAATCTGTATTTTCAAAATTACTTTGAATTTTGTACTGAAACTTCAAAAACTCAAAACACCAAAGTTGTACATCTTGACAAGATCTACAACTTTGCTTTTGAACTCAACTTCAAATTTTGCTTTGTTTTTGAATTGCACAAAAGGGGCAAATCTAGGTTTTTGAAATTAGGGTTTCCCCCCCCTTAAGTCTTTCGGAAAAACTTCCACCCAGGGTTTTAATTACCAACACAAACATCCATACACAGTATAAGCACACTTTAATTTCCTAAGCACAATCAACCAAAATAACCTTATTTTAAGTTGATGCATAATAATGTGCTTAACAAATATGCTTTGCAATGCTTATGATGACATGATCCAGTTTTAGTGTTCGTAACATCAGGGATGTTACACTAGAATAGCTATCTTTTAAAATACTTACTGTTTAATGGAAGATAAGTATTCAATAGTGTATTATTTCGAGCGGTTCTGCCACACCTCGCCCTATGTCTCCACCGTGGTGCCATAGACACTGCCGAGTTGGCCATGGACACATAGCAACTTGTTGTGGACCCATACCCATCCTTATCTGGCACTAGAGCCGGCGCTCCAACGGCCATGAGGAGGAGGCACATGCGGCGGTGCCGCGACACGTGGAAGTCTATGTAGACCGCCATGTACACTATTCTCACAGGCGTCACAGAGGCAGGGGCGGAGCTACAGGGTATGCCAGGTATGCACTGGCATACCCTGCGGATCCAACATGTATTAGAACATAATACTGTATTTGAAAAAAACAAAAGAACACTTACCTGTAAGCTGAAGAACTGAAAACGAACGCAACACTAGCTAGCAGCCCAGCTTTGCCGAGATGGTCTTTGCAGCTTTGCTGCTTTTTTCTAGGCCCATGTGTTCACACGGTCACACGTATGGATGGGAAATCCAGGACTCCAGGTCCTATCATCGTGACTGCCTTGACAAGTTCTCATACGCGGTGACGCCTTGGCTTCTAGGATCCAACGGACCACTCTACCCTCATGCATCCATCTACCACATTATCTGAGTCACGAAGACGTTATTCAGTCTTTGCTCTTTTCTCTTCTTTTTCATGTAAAAATAATCATTTCTAACAACATTGAATCATCCCTACATTGTAAGTTTTACCACTGCTACTGAATTACTATTACCAAATTACGTTGCAAACTTTACTACTCTTATCGAATAATGTTGCCAATTTTACTACTGTTAATGAATCACTAATTGATTTTCTGAATTGTATAGAATTTTTTTTGAGTGGCATACCCTAAGGTAAAATTCTAGATTTGCCACTGCACAGAGGAAGGCCATGTCCCCTGCGTAGTGCACGGAGCATGGTGGAGGACGGCGAGGCGAGTCCAGACCGCTCTACGAACGTGTGTGAGCTTGTGGGTGAGAAGTGTCGCCATGTCAGCGGGGGCAGGCACGCATATGCCACGACCACGACCGCCAGCGGCGGCTACTGCTGGAACATGCGGTGCACGCTTATAGTTCCAAAATTTTTGGACCGCACGCTGAGATGGACAGGCGGTCTGCGGCCAAGCTAGGTAGAGGTGCAGGTTGTTGCTGCGCTGAAGCACACTAGGGCCTTGTTTAGTTTCTAAAAAAATTATAAATTTTTTTAAATTTCTCGTCACACCGCATCTTTCGACACATACATAGAATATTAAATATATATATATATATAAAATAGTTAATTGTATAGTTTATCTATAATTTGTGAGACAAAATCTTTTAATTCTAGTTAGTCCATAATTAAATAATATTTGTCAAATATAAACAAAAGTATTACACTATCTATTTTATAAAAAAATTTGGAACTAAACAAGACCTAGGAAGTAGCATTTAGGTTTCAGTTCTATTTCGCTATCTTACTAACCACCTACACAACGAGTCTTAATTCAAGATAAAATGGGCCAAGCCTAGTAATACATTCTAGCTATACTTAGGCCTTATTTAGTTTCATTTTTTTTAGTTTTGAGTAATGTAACACTTTTATTTTTATTTGGTAGTTATTGTCCAACATGGACTAACCAGTCTTAAAAAATTCATCTCACGATTTATAGACAAACTGTGTAATTAGTTTTTGTTTTCGTCTATAGTTAATGCTTAATGCATGTGCTGCAAGATACGATATGACGAGGAATCTTAAAAAGTTTTTGGTTTTTGAGGTGAACCAAATAAGGTCTTAAGCAAATTTAGCCTGGCCCAACCCAGCCTGTAGGCTCGGCCTGAGCCCAACGGATTTTAGCCTAAGACCTGGGCACAGATCTCACTGCCTAGAAAATTTATTATTAGTCTAAACCTAGCCCAAAATATTATTTTTAGCTATTTTATATACTATAAAATGCATGGGTGGTCTGCTCAGGCCCAAACCTGATCAAAAAATGAGGCTCGACTTGCCTAGTGAGACGATTATGGACGAGACTTTTTCTGGACTTGCCTAGTGGGACGGTCCCAGCAGCAGCGCTGGCCATCTTTATGGGCCAGCAAGCTAGTGTACCCCATTAACAATGCTTGACTTCTAGCCCAGTACATAACAATCTCTCCTACTTAAGGCCCTGTTTAGTTCCCCACCCAGAAATTTTTCATCCATCCCATCGAATCTTTGGACACATACATGGAACATTAAATGTAGATAAAAAATAAACTAATTACACAGTTTAGTTGAGAATCGCGAGACGAATCTTTTAAGCCTAGTTACTCCATGATTAGCCTTAAATGCTACAGTAACCCACATATGCTAATGACAGATTAATTATGCTTAATAAATTTGTCTTATAGTTTTCTGACGAGCTATGTAATTTGTTTTTTTATTAGTTTCTAAAAACCCCTCCCGACATCCTTCCGACACATCCGATGTGACACCCAAAAAATTTTTATCTCCAATCTAAACAGGCCCTGATGCAGTGCACCCCTACGATGCTGAAGAATCTTGCATCATCGGCAACAGAGTAGAAATATAGCCAGACGACTCCCAAGGTAGCCCAATGCACCGGACATGAATCACACTGCACAAGTACAAAAGGAACAACATGACGACCAACCAATTGTAGGCGCTTAGCAAATACCTGAGTAGGAGGAAGAGTGTCCAGAGATGATAACAGTTGAAGATCATCATCAAAAAGACAGGGTTGTATTTGGTGGGAGAGCTTTCTTCAGTTGAGATACATCAGCACTGGGTGTATTTGACTTGTAGCCAGTAATTGCCGCTTATAAGGGCCTGTTTAGATTGAGGTTGAAAAATTTTTGGGTGTCACATCGGATATGTCGGAAGGATGTCAGGAGAGGTTTTTAGAAACTAATAAAAAAACAAATTACATAACTCGTCAGGAAACTGCAAGACGAATCTATTAAGTATAATTAATCTGTCATTAGCACATGTGGGTTACTGTAGCACTTAAGGCTAATCATGCACTAACTAGGCTTAAAAGATTCGTCTCGCGATTTTCAACCAAACTGTGTAATTAGTTTATTTTTTTATCTATATTTAATGTTTCATACATGTGTCCAAAGATTCGATGGGATGGATGAAAATTTTTTAGGTGGGGAACTAAACAGGGCCTAAGCCACTGCGCCAAAAAAATAAAAAGAGACGGGGCTTCCTGTGCAGACTTTTTGGTCGGCCATGGGCATGGCAAGTTGGCAACCCGGTCGCCTTTCTGACTCGGCAAAAGGCCTTGTTTCTCAAAAACTTTTCAGGTCTTGTGGCTTCATTTAGGGGTGTTTAGAGCAACTCCAGCCAAAGGCTCGTACTTTTGATTTGGGTGCTCACTCCTATTTTTCTGGATCCAAAAAATTCATTCTACTCCAGCCGCACTGGTCAAATAAAGTCCCTAAACTCATACTAGCAGACTATGACCGGAGAGACCCACACGTCATTGAGATAGCCTTTCTTCCCCAAATCTTTCACACGCTCATCCGGTTCCGCTGGCTAGCCGCCGTGGACGACGACCCAGATGTCGGAGAATGCCCGGAGGATGACGGGGTGGTGGCGCGGCGTGTTGAGGGAGAGGTAGGAGCGCAGCAGGTGCTCCATGTCCGGCGGGCCGAACAGCTGCCGCCCCACGATCATCTCCACCATGGACGACCGGGAGTCGGCGTACGGGTCCCGGGAGCGCTTCACCACCGCGAACCCCCTGCGCACTTGCTCCTCCGCCGCCGACACCACGGGGCCGAACCCGTCGCGCACGCGCACACGTGTCGTAGATGCTCGCGCGCGCCGGTGGTGGCGCCTGGCGGTGACGGCGGGATGGACCTGGCCCCTTTCCCCGTCGTCATCGTCGTCCTAGGAGGTTCGGGTGGCTTGCCGGTGGATGCTGCATGGGGCTTCGTCTTCGTCGTTGTCGTCTGCTTCTTCTGCTTCTTGGCGTAGAACTCGGAGGAGTCGGAGGAGAAGCTTCGCGGCGAGGAGAAGAAGGTCTCCGCCGACTCGCCGGGCAACCTCTTGCTAATGCACCCGGCACGCCCGGCGAGGTCGTCCTCGGCGTCGCTGCAGAGAGGGAGCTCGCGGCGGGGAGGAAGTAGCTCGCCCGCGCACAAGGAACGAGCGGCGCATGGATGAGAGGGCAATAGGGGGCTGCTAGATCTGGGAACCTGAAACTATAATTTGAGAGGGCATTAAAAATAGGAGTCAAAATAAGAGGTGGGTTGAAGTTGATTTTTTTAGACCAAGTCTCTAGATTTGGAATAGGGACTTGTTTAAGAGGTAGGTTGGAGTTGCTTTATAGGCGTTAAAGTTTAATAGATAGTATAGTATTTTCAACTTATTTGAAAATTAATATCTAATTATAGACTAATTAGACTTAAAAAATTATCTCGCAAATTGCTCTCTAACTGTATTTTTTGTTTCGTAAATAGTCTATATTTAGTACTTCATACATGTGTCCAAACATTCATGTGACTGGAGTTAAATTTTACCGGCGCCAATCAACTAGGGCCTTAGTTTTTAAAAATTTTCAAAATTTCTCGTTACATCAAATCTTGCACATATGTATAAAGCATCAAACATAGGTAAAAAAATAACTAATTGCATAATTTATCTATAATTTGTGAGACGAATCTTCTGAGTCTAGTTAATCCATGGTTGGACAATAATTACCAAATACAAATGAAAGTACTGTAGTAGTCAAAACTAAACAAGACCGAGGAGATGAAAAGTTTTTAGATACTATAGCACTCTCGTTTTTATTTGGTGTAAAAATTGAGAGTATCATATAAGTGTCACATAGGGGTGTTACTAATAAAAAACAAAGTACAAAACCTGTCAGTAAACCACAAGACGAATTTATTAAACCTAATTAATCAATCATTACCTTATATATTATTGTAACATTTTATTGTTAAATTATAGACTAACTAGGCTTAAAAAAATTTGTCTTACAAAGTAACCACAATCTATATAATTAGTTATTGTTTTAGTCTATATTTAATATTTTATACATGAGTTTAAATATTCAATAGGATAGGGTGTAAACTTAAACTTTTTACGAGGAACTAAACAAGGTACCAAATACGCTGCCATGCCTGTCCAGTGCAGACTGCATTATCACAAGCTACCAAAGGGTTTACTGGTTTTAGGTCTACTGTACTGGGAAGCATTCACCGTTCAGTAGTAGAAGCTCAGTTTTTTTTTGGATCCAGCAGTAGATCACAGTTGAGCAACAAGATCATGCATGGAGGCCAGAGATATTTTCCAACAAGCAGAGAGAGGCCGAGCAGAGATATCATATATGTGGCTGGCTGGCTGAAGCCGAGGCGCTTGTTCGTTTGGCTGATTTGTTGGCTGATTTGTTGTGAGAGAAAAATATTATTCAATGGCTGGTAGATTCGGCTAATAAGAACTCAGCCATAGATAAATTAATAGGCTGCTATTAATTGATTTCGCATCCATCATCAGGTTTTAAGTTCTCATCATCACAAGCAAATGAAGTCAGGACTTTATGAATGATGAAGGGGCCATTCGTGGTCGAGGTCGTGGTCATGGCACCAGCTTCAGCGTTTTATGTGTTGGGGGTTGCCCAGCCTTCGTCTTCCGGTTCTTGCCATCACTCTCCCACCCATGGATGATGGTTTCTTTCTGCATTGCGCACCTGCGTAATTTGCGCCTATTTTCCTGAAAAAGAAAGACCAATTTTGGTTTACCATTGTTTTTTCTTGATGATATGACATACTTGAGCCTGTACTATGCTTCTTTAGACAAGAGTAATCAAAAAGAAGGCTACTTAAAATGAAGGCTCAAGTCTTCGCTTAAACTTGAAAACACAGAGTGAAGAGTCAAAGCTCTACACCTCTACAGTCACAAGTCATCACCCCACGAGGTGGTTCAGTTTTCCTTTTTCATTGACATCAATAAAATAAGGGCACTCCATTACTTAGAGCCCCACAACATTCCTAAATTATGAGCACAACTGCATAATTCATCCAGATTTGAAATGTTCAGTTGTAAGTTTCAAACTGCTAAAATTTCTTATGCTTCCAAATGACGTGCCCAAAAATTACTACTGAATTGCTTTGCATATGACAGTGTTTTCAGATGCCCTCACCCACCAAGGCACTAACAGAAATCATGTTCATCATGTTCTCTTGTCCGAACAATCAACCTTACATTCACCAAAAAGCAGTTAGGATAGTTCAACCAAGAAAGAAAACCTAACCCATTTGTAAACTGCATGAAACTATCTCAGACAGAGCCAAAGGTTGATTAGCAACCCACCTAGAGTACATGCAGGTCCTAAATGTGTGTTGTTTTCAGTCATGTTCTGGGGCACATGTCCATGTTGTCTCCCTCAAGCAACTAAACAACTACACATGCAAGCAAAGGAACAACGAAGAAAATCTTGTGTTTAAGAAAAGTTTTAAACACAGCACCAACCCACCCATCCTCAACAAGTGAAGCAACATGCTTTTCCAGCCACAGAAAATGGCCAACATGGACCACAATACCACATCGACCCGTGACCAGTGGTACAGAATAAACAGGTAAAATTTAGCAGACATTATTGGAAGCATAACGCAGGGACAGCAATATGGCAAATGCACATCTTCCCAATTACCCCCATCTACCCTGGCAGCAGTACCCAATGCAGCAAATATTACCTAAACTTCACTGTTTACCTTTTCTATCTTCTCTTCCTATCCCAGTGAAGAGACTCCTACTTACATTCCACATTTTCTTCTACTGCAGTGTATGTTATGTGCAGTTCTGGAGATGCCACAGGCTAACCTCTAGTGAGGAACTTGTAAAGGGGTACTGTGGTTGCATGGTGAAGAGAAGCCAAATTTGCAGAACTTTGCATGTCCTGAAACTAATGGAAAGAAGTGGATACAGTTCCCTATCCTACCACCAAGAAGAAACATGAGAATATTGGCATTGTCATCCGATTTCCCAATCTTAGACCACAATAAAAAAAGTCACATCAAGACAAGCACTAGCCTTCCTTTTTGACAATGGCCGTACTAATTAGCTCGAAGCATCAGATCCTAGGACAACAGCAATGGTCCTTGTGATCCCAGTACCAGACGAAATAATCAAATAAAAAAATTGCTCCCATAAGCCTGTTCACTAAACAACTCTCAAATCTCAAGGTACCAATGTTGCGTGGAACTGTGGAAGACTGAAAACGGCCATGAACCATTGCCATTATTTGTCATGCCTTGTAGTAAGACCCAACTGCTCCACTTAACAATCCAGTCCACCCTGAGACATCAGTTAGTGACATACCTAACTAAAAGATGAGCATGTGACCATGTGCAGCATAAACAAGAACTTGTCATCACGAGCTGGCATATGCTTGAACAGAATTATTGCATCTTTTATATTCTAATTCAACATCGCATCCGCCATCACTGGATATAGTTGTGATAAAAGCTAACTGCATTGCTGCGTTTAACAATAATAATCTGAAGATGGGGAATTTCAGTGCTAACCTCCGCTCTCTCGCTCTGGGCAACTCATCGACCTGCCGACCTTGCCGCCGGCATGGTCTTGTTGGCGGCTATGATTGACCACCTTCGCCGAGCTTACCCTGAACCCCGCCCCAGCCCTGCCAGCCGTCTCAGGCATGGCCTCATCAGGGGGCAGCTCCACGTACTTGGACGCGCCCATCTCCATCTGCGCGATGCGCACGGCGCCGAACAACCTCTCGGGCAGCTCCTCCTCGGATTGGGACTCGACAAGGAACCCCATGTCGATGGTCACCGACGTGACGGCGCCGAGCGCGAGATGCAGGATGGCGCTGGCGATCGCGGAGCTGCCGATGTCGACGTCGATCTCGAGGTAGTCGTCGCCCTTGTGGTAGCGGCACGTGAGCGCGCGGCCGAGCAGGCAGGCCGCGTAGTTGCCGACGGTGGCGCGGACGAGCCAGGGGCCCTTGACGATGCGGTTGGCGATCTTGAAGCGCGCGTTGCGGTACGCGTCGTCGCCGTGGATGAAGCGGCCGAGCAGCGAGTCCGGCGGGATGGGCGCCTCCGCCGCGAAGTAGAACACGGCGCTGTACGCGTCCGGCCGCCCCGGCACCTGCGGGAATCAGATGCACGGGACGCGTTACCAAACAAAGAAAAATCGAATCTTTTTTTCTTTTCTCAGATGCCTCGCTCCTCACGGCCGGGCATCACGCGCCTCCGTGTCCCTGGTGACAGAATCTAGATGCGATGCGATGCGATCGGGGCCGGGCGGTGGGGAGGTGCACCTGGAGATTGACGGCGAGGAGGAAGTGCGCGGTGGGGTCCTTCCTGAGGCGGGCGCGGCGGAAGGCGGCGGCGACGCTGTTGTCGTCGCGGGCGAGCACGTGGTCGAGGCGGGCATGGGAGCGGAGCCAGTCGACGCCGGCGGGACGGAGCAGCCAGTCCGCGGCGGACGGCGCCTTGCCGCGCTTCCCGCCGCCGCTGTTGAAGTAGCCGCGCGCGCGCAGGTGGAAGAGGTCCCCCGGCGGCGAGGCCCAGCCGTTGGCGCCGCGGTCCAGGTCGACCAGCCGCAGGGAGCCGGCGGCCACGGCCTCCTCCCGCCAGCTCTTCTCGACGGAGCCGGCGGCGGTGGCGGCCTGGCCAGGGCGATCGGGCTTCGTCGGGCACATCGCCGGGCGCCGGCGAGGGGTAGATTGGGGAGAGATTTCGTTGGGTGGGCTTGGCGTTCTTTGCGCGAATGGAGGAGCTGGGGGGCGCTGGACTTCGGTTTCGGAGGAGCTGCCTATAAAACAGTGGGGATGGCCGGATGGGGATGGGATGGCCAAGGTCTTCTAGAAGAAAAAAAAGATACCGGTACTAATAATAATGTCACGCGGTCACTTTGCTTTTAAGCACATCGACCTTCCTCTAATTTGTTGCCAAGCTACGCTGAGCAATGTGACAATCCAAGACTGAGGCTTGTTTGACACGAAGGGCTCTTCTAAAAAAAATTGGAGCCGTTTTATTGAAGCCATAAATTGTAGTTTCGTTAAAACTGCTCCGGTTTTTCTCTGCTTTTTACTTAAAAATATAGCTTCTCTAAAAAAACGTTTGGTAGAGCTCCTCTGAAAGAGTCAGAGCCGGAGCCCGAGAAAAACCCTACCAAATAGACCCAAAAATGTTAAAAAAATAAAACATGAAAACACCTCAAATTGGTAAAAGATTTAATTTTTTTTAGAGGTGCTCTCCGCGCTTGCCACAAGGTAAAGAAACACCTTAGACCATCTAATGTTCTGAAAATTAGCTAATACTATGTAGTTGTTAATTTTTAGCTAGCTAGTTTTTTAGCGGGAGACTATTTAGATTCACCACTAATAGGTGGTTGGATAGTGAGTTGAAGGTACATATGAAAGCAACTCTAATAGGTTGATTATTCTTATTCTAGAGGCTATTTTAGAATCTGTATACCAAAAAATAAGCTCCAACATATGTGTTATCTGATTTTGTAAAATAGAAAATTGGTTATTCCTTGATTTTCGATAGCTATATATAGCCAATATGGGCACTTGTTATATGACTTCGTAAAATAACAAGGCTTTTGTAGACATCTTCTTTTTTAAGATTTTACAAAATGACTAAACAATAGAATTTGGCTATTAATTTTATCTAAGTTGTTAGAGTTGCCTATCCTAATCTCACTAGGAACTAATAGTTAATACTCCTCCAAGTAATAATTAGCATGTTTGTTTGGACCCATTAATACTAATTTTAATTATTAATTTTTAATGCTAATGGATCCAAATAGGATCTAAGTAATTTACAGGAGATATAATATAAGAGGTCCGATGGAGTTGCTTTGCCTTTCCCTGTGCTCAAAGGCATCATGCCCATTTGTGTCTTGTAAAACATGCACCCTCTTTTGTATTACTAATCGAGGCTATTAAAATATAAAAACTATACATTATATTTGTCCGTCTTTTGTTGTCACAAACGAGGTCGCTCCTCTGTCGACCGCCTTTATCCATAGTCCATCTCTCGATTTCTCAACATGCATGTGAAGAAATGAAAATGGAAAAGGTCTTAGCTGGTAAGTTTTTCTTGTAGGGTAAGCTGCTGACTTGGGTGTTAAGGCTAGTATTTGCTAAATTCATTTTAATAATTTAATTACACTAATCTTTTAGCGGTACTCTCTCCGTATAGGATTTAGATGTCGTTTTAGACAAGATTTGAGTCAAACATTGGGAATATAAATTATCAATAAATTTAAATTGTTGAGTTTTCAAATGTAAAAATTGTATGAATAGATTTATCTTAAAAAATACTTTCATAAAGTATACATATATTATTTATCCTAAATATTTTTATAAAAATAAGAGATCAAAGTTGTGTTTTGAAGCCCGTGTTGCTACCATAAATGACATCTAAATTCTATATAGAGGAAGTATATGTTTTTCGTTGATAACATGCAACTATCTATAGTGACTTCGTCAACTTTTAAAAAAAATGGCTCAGTCTTCTGAAAGCACACTAGTAGAGAAATTTACTTTTCATCCATAGCCAAAAAGCATGTAGTCTCGGTATAAAATTGCAACCATGACTAAAGGGAGGAGTGGGACCTTTACTCTCAGTTGTAACGGAAACTAAGGCATGTCAGTATGGCTGTATGGAAGCTTTAGTCTCGGTTTGAGATACGAACCCGAACTAAAGGTACCTTTAGTCTCGGTTTGTATCTCAAAATCAGATTAAAGGTGACTCCAGAGTGAATTTAAAAGAAAAGTCTATCTTATCTAAGTTAGATGTATGATGGAGTTGACATAATACCTGCGTAGGGTATATATATGTGTGTTCATGTGAGTAAGTGTTAATGTATGATTTTGAGTGGGATGAATGTGCATATATGATTGTAAGCGTCTGCGTTTATAATGACTGTTGTTTGCAAAAAGTTCTAGATAGGATAAGATAATACGGATTGATGTCTTGGACATTTTTCCCACCAGGTTACGCCAAAATAGAATTGATATGGATAAAGATAAATTAAGAGTAAAGGTGGCTTTGAAAGCATCGTTTTCCGCTTTTACTCTATATTATGTTTTCAGATGGTTCTCAACATTGGGTTTCTGTAACAGATTCGTTAAACATATATGATGATCTACATCTTGCAAATACACAAGTCACTAAATTTTGAGCCTAGATTTTACAAGAATAATATAGCAAGGAGATTAAAAATATGGTAGCTTATAAGCTTGTCCAATATGCTCAACGTGTTCAAAGCACGATATGACACGGTTTGCTGATGTTTCAAGTTGAGCTTTTGGTGCTTCCGTGACTATGATGCTGCATACCCTCCACTGAATGAAATCTCTCTGTCCCTGCCATAGTAAAAACAATTAGATATTAGGATTGCGGACTAAAGGTTAGGATGATAGGGGCATGCATGGATTATTGGTAACACCTTGGATGGTGTCTACTGTCTAGGGATGTAAAGTGCTCACGAATCTGATTTGCATACAGGCTAGCCCACTTACACATCTAGTGTCACATGATGTGGTGTGAGTGTGATGGGAGCCTAAAACAAAATTATAAAAATATTAGAGTGGTCAATCAATAGTCTTTGGAATAAAGGAGATCAAATATGGAACCTTTTATGCTACTTTTGTATTCATTCATATACTATATGTGTGTAAATATATATATACTGGCATGTACATGGCGCATATACAGCCAATACAGGGGCCATGCCCCTGCTATATGTTTTTGTCTTGTCCCCGATGGTGAAGTCCTACGTGGCCGGCCGGCCCCTTACTGTGTTAGTACTAGTGAGTAGTGACAGTCCATGACAACAACTCTGATGGTGTTGAGTTGTCTGAGTAGGTTAGGGTAGCAGAGCCAGTACTCATGGTTGGTATCTCTTGTTCATTTTAGCTGTCAAAGCCTTTGTTAGGTTGGCAACAAAGTCAGGGACAAATGAGCAACTGTATGTCGCATATGCAACTGGGGAATGTATAAAGTTGCAAACACCCCCTGCAGACATTTTATCTACTCCTGGAACATCTATATTCTTTGTCAAAAAAAAAATGGGATTTTTTGTGCTGTTTTATATAATAGCGTAATTTTGTTGCGCCGCCATAGAAAAGTATAAGTAAGAAATGTTCCATTGTGTAGAGGGAATTGCTATAAGATGCAACCGAATGTTACGGCCATTTGGCATCACACATGGTTTGGTCTGTTGGTTGCCTTCTTCCTTCCCTAGTTTTGTATTGTTAGTTCCTTCCTAAATTTTACTTCTTATCCCATCGGATATTTATACAAACACATAGAATATTAAATATAGACTATAAAAATAACTAATTGCACATATTATGATCATTCTGTGAGACGAATCTTTTAAGTCTAATTAGTCTATTATTTGACCAATATACTAATATAGTAAAGTTACAGTAAACATGTGCTATTGATAAATTAATTAGACTTAATGAATTCGTCTCACAAGTACTGAAGACTTCTATGATTTATTTTATTATTACTATCCGACCACTTCTATATGATTATTTTAATATGACCAACAATATGACATTTCAAAACTTTACTCACTAGATTTAAATATGTCCGGAGAAGAGAAAAGGACTTTTGAGGATGGATCCATCTTGTAGAGGCCGGCTATCTTGAAGTCGTCTTGTACCGTACGGCACAGCATGGCGGCCACCCCAGCCCCACCCCATGCCGCCAGGAGTAGGACGACGACGCCGTGACGGGAACGAAGTCAAATACGGGACTGTGGTACCCAGCGAGTCCTCCGATTCTGCTGCCGCTAACCACTCTGCCGCGATCACGAGGAAGAAACCCAGAGCGGCGGCGAAAAAGGAAAGAAGGAAAACGTGGCACGAACGGTGCCAAAAACGAAGGAAAACGCGCGCGTTCGGCCAAAACGAACATTGGGCGCCGTCCTTGGCGAACCGGGCCGAGAGAGCCAGCTGCTTTGGCGTGCGTGTCCCGGACGGCGCTGGCTGGCTGTCCCCGTGTCCCGGGGCCGCCCGCCGCGGCCGCGCTCACGTCACGACGACTGACGAGTGGCCGGGGAGAGGGCAGAGGCGTCCTCGCCGAACGAACGAGCAGCCGAGCAGGGTAGGGTAGACTACACGTGTGGAGCAGCAGCACCGGCGGCACGTGGGGACGCGCCACCGACAAGATTCAGATTCAGATCACCCCAGCCGATGGATCCGTATCCGCCGGCCGCCATCCTCCAATCCAAACGGCCCCGCCCAACGAGCTACCAGAGCAGAGCATTCACGACGCCGGCGATTAGCGTGGGCACCGGCACCGCCCGGCGAGCATGCATGGGGATGGGCTCATCGCTCCCTAGCCTGATCCGGCCGGCGGCGTCTGCTCTGCTCGCCTGCCATCCACCTGCCGCCATCGAATATAAGGCTTTCCCACCCAAAATTTTTTTATCCATCCCATCGAATCTTGGACACATGCATGAAACATTAAATGTACATAAAAAAAATAAACTAATTACACAGTTTGGTTGGAAATAGCGAGACGAATCTTTTTAGCCTAGTTACTCCATGATTAGCCTTAAGTGCTACAGTAACTCACATGTGCTAATGATAGATTAATTATACTTAATAGATTTGTCTTACAGTTTCCTGACGAGCTATGTAATTTGTTTTTTTATAAACCTCTTCCGACATCCTTCCGACATATCCGATGTGACATAAAAAAAAATTTATCTTCAATCTAAACAGAAACTGCTCCATGAAGAACGGGCTGTGCTCGCTAGTCTCTCCCGTCCCGTCGGCTCCGTGACCGCCGCCAGGAGGAAATAGCTAGCGCACCAGCATGTGCGCAGGCGCTTAAAATAATCTTGGAGGCGCCTTGCTCTCGATTCTGATACTCTCACAGTCTCATCTCACCTGAATACCAGATGGACGCCAGTAGGAGTACTACGATATCAGCAGCAACTTTCCAGTCGATGCGCAGCGCAATGGCTCCTGGCATCTCATCACTTGTTGTTTATTCCCTGCATCACGGATCAGCAGCGCATCATTGGCACCGCATGTCCGTCCAGCTGACAACAAGTTTGAGAGAAGGCCTGGCCCGGGCCCGGCCACAGCTGCATGCATGCTACCCCACCATCTGGGAAATGGCTGTCAGCTAGTACTACAATCCACAGGACTATGCTGTGGATTCGTATTGTATTGGCGATACTACTCTAGCTACCCACATGTCCCACATGCAATGCAATGCAATGCAATGCGCCGCTCCAGTTGAGTTGAGTCCACAAGGTCGCCGGCGGCGGGAGCGGGAGCGGGACGGACAGCGCACAACCAGCAGAGATATCAAATTTAAAAAGGCAACGGCGACGAGAAGGAGGGAGGCGTCACTCGGAATGGTCGCTGCCTGACTGATGCGTGGCCTCGTCTCATCAGGATTCGATCAGGCCGGCCATGCCAATCATTGGCAGCAGCAGACGGCAGGGTTGGGCCATGCCATGCCAATCAGTGGAGAACAGTAGCGCACAATCACCGGGACCGGGCTGTTCTGTTCCTGCTCGTCCAGCTCCAGCGACTGTGCTCGGCGCCGCTGTCGCCGGAGTGCCGGACGCCAGCTTAGGCAATGGGTACGGAGTACGCTACTACTACTCTCACCGTCCTCAGAAGTGAGTGTTGGGACGAGGTGATTTCTGGCTCAAGCCATTACGAAGGGGTAAAGAGTCAAAAAGATCGTTTCCCTGGCCGAGTTAGTCGGTGTTTTAGTAGAAACTTCACAAGTGTGATGATCGGTAGCGTTCAAACCAACTAATGGTTGCGGCCTCAAGTCAAGCAGTGCCACATTAAAAAGGGTGTTCCAGCTTATTCTTTGGCCAACTTATAACTGAAAAATAGTAGACCACCATGACACTTTTTCCCAATCCTACTAGGGCGCTGGATCGACCCAAAGATCGTCATCCTTCTTTCCCGACTCGAGCACCGACCAGAGTAATTGGCCAGTGTCGTTGACGTCTTGAAGGTCCATGTTGCACCTCCGTACAACTACATCGACCTCATCCTCGCATCCCTACTATACCGATGGCGGACTCTCAAGGTCCATGATTCACAATGTTAGATGATGTGTTCATTTGACTAGGCTAGATCGCTCATTTGTGTTGATCTCGGTCTAATAGGGAGAAGAATACAATGGTTTGTAAATTAATGAAACTTACAATGTAATAATGATACTTATTTAACATCATAAAAAATATAGTTTTGTATAATTATTTGACGTAACGGACACTTAGTTTGACGAAAAATGAGTTAAACCCCGATCGTGAAGAAAAAAGAGAAATAGTTTGACTTAGTATAATTTTAGAGTTGCATCGTTTGTGGGGCGGAGGCAATACATCATATAGTACCGTGTGTTCAGTGCTCTCATGTTGGTATATGAGATCGTGTTTTTTTGCTACCTTGTTGCTCTATTCATGTTTGTACGCAAAGCATGTTGCTCCCGGGGAAAAAGAGCCAACTTACTAAGGAGTGTGAGATAAACCAGGATGCTGCGTGGTGCCAGACGAGGAGTGAAGGGATGTGCAGTTGTTACGAGTGTCTGGCAAGTGAAGCTCCAAGTTCTAAGCGTAAGGCACGAGTAGCTGAGTACTGAAGCTAATAAATACTGGCACTGGCAGTTTCGGTTGTACTTGTACATTACCCGAGCGTTTTCTTCCAAGAAAAAGAAATCTAAAGTTTAATTAACATCGAAAAACTAGAATTTATAGATATCGTAGAGATATTTTGCATGTCTTGCTCTTTCATCAGATATTAAAGAAAGGGGAAAAAAAGAGAATCCATCTTTACAGTTACAGATAGACATGAAGCCCAATTGCATCATGCCCAACAAGGGACTAAACAAGTGACAAACTCCAACAGTACGTGTACCAAAAGGCCCGTTCACCTAACTCGTCCTGTGATCCAGCGACGCTTAATTACGGCCCATTTCAGCCCATCAGTCCGTATTCCTTCATTCCAGCAGTTTGCACTTTGCAGGCAGATTAGCAGCAACTGATTCTCAAAATAATAACAACAACAACCATAATAATAATTTCCACATGACCAGAGTTGTATCCTGAGCCTGAGCCCACATTAACACAAACAAGTACTAGTACTCTGACCGCTTTCCGAATAGCAAGAAATGCACGAAACCGACCAAGTCAGATCAGATCAGGCAAAAAAAGTGCAGCTGTACTTGAAAAATGCCTCGATCTGTCCCTCACCTCACGTCTGTGCATGGATCCACTCAGACTGAGGTTCAGGTAGCTGACCAACCGGCCACATCGTAGCCTCTCAGATGAAAGTCAATGGATCGGAGATGGCCACGCCATGCATTTTCCTTCCCCAAAGTGTTAGGAGCGACGGAGTGTACGTACGTACATTGGCATTGCTCTGCTGAAAAAAATCTCTGCCCCCATGCATGCAAAGCTGCTCCCAGCTCCCCTGTGTTGTTCCGACAGGTGAACGGTTGCTAGCCCTGACCACAACGATTTCAAACAAGGCCGCACAAGTGGTTGGGAAAATGGTTTGGTGTGGACTCCCGCGGTGCATGCCATTCAATTCAGACACACCGTCAGGCGCGTGGCGTGGTTTGCAGGAGTTCTGAGAAAAGGACGCGCGAACCATGCATGCACTCATCGATGCACGCGTCCAATTTCGCATTTACGAGTGTTGTACACTACTGAAAACCTGGAGCTTCATACACTGCAGAGGAGTACTGTATTTTTTTTTCTCTCGTCCGGCAGGGTTTGCTTCGTCGTTGATTCTCCGGTCTCTGACTCTCTGTTATCGTTCGCTTGATCGAATCTAACAGCAATTCAGTAGCGTTTTGTTTTCTTATAACAAATTAGCGAACAATACTTTCAATCGTAGCTTATCAGCTAAATGAACAAGCTGCGTATGTTCAGTCCATGCGGTGTGATTGTGCGAAGAACTGCAGCTCTGGAGGCATCACTGGTATCGGTAGTGATCGAACGGCGTTGCTGTGTTCCTTTCTGTGAAGCCATAGCGATACCAGTACCAGCACGAGTACTACCAAGACGTATATTATGCTTTGTGCCTCGTGCTACTAATGCACTACTGTACAGCGATACACGACCTTTTCCATTCCAATATTCCATCCGCCTGATCGCTATCTCTTTTCCTGTCTGATGCCCATGCGTTCTGCATTTGCTGAAATCAATTCGGCCTCCTTTGGAACGAAGGACACGAGAATTTCAAAGGGATTTTCCCCCCGACCAATGAATTTCAAAGGGATTTTTTCCCCGATCAATGAATTTCAAAGGGATTAGCTCGTTAGCAGAAAAAACGTGTGAGAAAAAAAAAATCTCCGCTTGAATTCAGAGCTTTCCGCGAGTGACTCCTTTTCCCCGTGGACATATATTGCTTTCAACTTATCAAGGAAGGAAAACGTCTGGTGTGTCGCTGCGATCGCTGAGAAGTGAGAACTGAGGGAGTGATGTGGTCATGTGAGGCTGCTGTTCATCGATTAATTTCCCTGTCTCGAACTTGAAGGGGGTTTTGTCACGACTCAAGATCAGTCCAGAGCGGTGGTTTGGATGGCAAAACTCAGGACGTCCAAATCGCGGCGACTGACGCGACAGGGTTTCCCGTTCAAGTAGTTTGCTCGTCGCTGGTACACGTAGACATCACCGACACGTCCGCTGTTGGCAATTAGCATCCACATGACCTTGACGCCTTCAATCTACCTCGCCTCTTATCTCTCGTAAATCCTGGATAAATATATAGGGTTACTTTCTAAATTCTAAGTAGCAAGCAAAAGTAAAATTCAGTTGATACCTGCAATAATAAATATCCATCTCAATGTTTTGAAAACATAAACAGACATCTGCGTCCCCTGCACAGCATTTGGAAAGTAACCTTTCACCATCAACATGTATTCACTTCACTGTTACAGTATCTAGGAAATGAACCCATCCATGCATGTGGTTGTGGACTGGGGCCTTGTTTAGTTACAAAAAATTTTGCAAAATATGAACAGTACTAATTTCGTTTGTATTTGACAAATATTGTCTAATCATGGACTAACTAGGCTCAAAAGATTCGTCTCGTCAATTTCGATCAAACTGTGTAATTAGTTTTTATTTTCATCTATATTTAATACTTCATGCATACGTCTAAAGATTCGATGTGACGGGGAATCTGAAAAGTTTTGCAAAATTTATAAGGAACTAAACAAGTCCGGACTCAACGGTGGTGCCGTACGTTATCAGTGTCATTCCGTGGGCCCGAGGCCCATGCATGTGCCATGAAAAGACAGAAAACACGGGGCCCACCTGGTGGCACAGTGTGCAATCAGGATAGTAGTTTATTTATTTATTTTTTGAAGAGCGGACAATATTGTATTCAGTTCAACGGTACAATCTCGATCCAAGGGTTCAGGTCAGCTCTTACTATAATATATTAACAATACCAACACAGCTTACTATATGCTCACCTGTCTGTCAGCTCACTTTGGATTTCCCTCCTTGTTCTGCTTACCAGCCTTCCAACATTTCTAATGTTTTCCCCATGATTGAGGAATATAAAACCCCAAACGCCCATATCTCCAGCAGGTAAATGATGGTGAGGAATGCCTAGTGGCAGCAATAGAAACGTTTTTTTTTGTGTGCAATTCCTCGTTCTAAAATAATCCTACATACTGAAGTCAAACTTTTTTTAATGTGTACAATATATAATAAGCATTGTTAAATTATTTTTTTGCAAGGAAATATTTTTCTATCAACTGTGAAATATATTTTCCATAATAAACCTATTAGGAGATACAAATGCTGATAATATTTTGTTTAGATTTAGTTAAAATTTATAAGAAAACCATTCCTCATACTAGATGTGCAAATCATTTAGGCGAAGTGAGGATCGGAACACTAGTGCTTAGTGATGAGTAAGTACAGTAATCAGTATGAGTACTATGGCTTTAGTTTGCAACGTGTCCCCCACCGAATTGTTTTTGGCCTGTGCTGTGCTGTGCAGGTGACAGGGCATATGGATGGGTCATCGAATCTTTTGCCTCCCATATTGAGGTAGCCCATGTGTGGTCCGCGAGCTCAATCATACACACCTTGCTGCTTTCTCTCTTGTCTCTTGCTTTCCCTCCTTTTATTTTTTTTTTTAATTTGCTCCATTGTTAATAAGAAACACCTTTGTGTAGTCAACCAAAGTGGCAGCATGCACTAAACTACTAGTATAAGCAATGCAAGACAAAGACACAAAGAGACAGCGTTTGTTGAGATGTCGATGGATGCTCAATTTTGCAACTTTGAATTTGTGATGCACAAACAATTGCAATGTATGTTTGTCCTTTTTTTTTTAAAAAAGTACTTTTTAGAAAATATAATTTCCCTTCTGATGGCATATGATTTGACTACACAAACTAGGCAGGTAGAAAAAAAGTTTAAAAACGACGGCTCTTTTCTCTATTATATTATTAGGCCTTGTTTAGTTTCAAAATATTTTGCAAAATCGACACTGTAGCTTTTTCGTTTGTATTTGACAAATATTGTCCAATCATGGACTAACTAGGCTCAAAAGATTCGTCTCGTCAATTTCGATCAAACTGTATAATTAGTTTTTATTTTTGTCTATATTTAATACTTCATACATGTGTCTAAAGATTTAATGTGACGGAGAATCTGAAAAATTTTACAAAATTTTTTAGGAACTAAACAAGGCCTTATTAGGGCCTCCCCATCGCTACACGCTGTCTTGTAGCCCCGGCGTCCACGTATATACGCTATGTACAGATCACGCAAAACAGCAGCCCCGCAGTGTGTCAGTGTTGCCTGCAGAGGTACCGTAGGCCTCAGCTGACAATTTGCAGAAGCTCCCAAATAACACGCGTTGAAGGTGGATGAAACCAAACTCTATACAACTTTATTTCTGTCTGTCAGGATAAAGAGAAAAAGGTGAAAGTGACGTTTATGATAAGAGAAGAGACCTGCGTTGAGAGATTGTTAGCTTCGTTACCTCTTAGAATACGTGGCGTGTGATTTTTTTCTCGAGGCATACGATTGTAGCAGCTGCGTTGTGGCTGCCCTTACCATGCGTACCACCGTGTCTCGGGCTACGCATTTTGTTGTTTGGCCTACGATATGATTCGAACGCGTATGATGAACGGCCTTTTAGGGATGATGATTCACTTCTATCCTTCTCATCGTTTCACCTTTTAGGTCATACGTACTACTTTTATTTTTGCTTCTTCGTTATGCAGTGAACGAGGGTCGCAATTGAAATGTTCAAGAATTCAAAGATGCTGTTCCATCGCAATTACTTGGACTCAGAGAGAGCCATCTGTTCTAAGAACAGTATCTCAAAATAAATTTTAGAACTGATGGAGTACATATCAAGAAAGACATGGGATGTACCAACACATAATTTGTTATTAGATATTTAGAAGGATATATTTCTAGTCAAACCTAGTGCGGCAATAATCATGATCCGACTGAAATAACGATTATTCGAGAAGTTGTGTTTCCTAGGAGTATTTTGATGGATTCCCTGAATATTGTGAAATGGGCAGAACCGCATAATTGTTCTATTCAGAATGTCTTATACGGAGTAGTGTACTACTGCTACTAGATAATGCTAACGAGTGTAGACTGGTCAGCCTATTCGGTGGAACCAACGTCAACGTGGCTGGGGCACGCACAAGCACAACTTTGATCCTGCCCCCCGAGCACCGAAGATAAGTACACCTCAAATACCCTGGAGGTGTGTTCGGCGAAGTGAGCGGAATGTAGGCCTACCTTTTCGGTATGGATTAACTTGTTTCTTTCGTTAAGGGAAGTGACTTTTCAGTTGTTAGCTGTATTCCTTCCTTAACGTAGTCAGAGTAGTGGTGCACCTAACCACTGAATTAAATCAAAAATAGATAGGTGCACTGATCAACTCTTTTTTGGAAAGGGGGTTCGGGGGAAAACCTTTTTAAGGGTTTAACCCTGAAGCCCTTTCCAAGCAAGCAATCCAATTTGAAAAATTAGGGCGATGTGCGATTAATTCTTTGTGCCCCTTTCTTCATGACCTTTGTCTTGATTCCGTTCCCTTCCTTTTCATGTCTTTGCTTTCTTCGAGATCTCCTTACCTTCAACCCTTATACTTGAAGTATAGAGCGCTATCCCGGTATGGAGCCGACTTCGTCATAGGTATGCCGCGCCCCCTTACCCAGTTGTCAACTGTTAAGGTCCTTTCGAACCCCGGCCAGGCACCCTCCCGATAGTGCCAGGGGACAACCACTTCTAATGGGTAAGAAATCCCATCAGTAGCAGCTAGTGACCGCCGTAGAGTAGCCTAGATGGGCCCACAACAACTAGGGTCGTGCCAATTCTCATGACTCATGAGTGAAGCTGCCCTCTCCTTCGAGAAGGACGACGACAAGACAAGATAGCAGACAACGCCTTATGTAGATCACGAGATTTGCTTAAATTATCGGTCAGGATTTTACAGTGAGTAGTTTTCTCTTACATCAGCATCACTATTGTGTAGAAAATACTACTTCATGTTTTATCATACAACGTTTTTCTTATCACACTCACCTCATCTTCATCTACTAATCCCATCCGCTAACATGGGTTCTGGTCTTGCAAGTAACCACCTACTCAATTTGTTTAGCCAACAACCAGCGGTATTCGCAATGTAATGTACTTCGAAAGTGGTACGTGTGCAACTAACCTACGGTCAAAACATAGCTGATCTGTTGATCTGTACTGTGGGTAAAATAAAAGGCTTCACTCGCATGCAAGGAATCGTTCCCATTGATGACTTCGTAGAGGAGGACCTCATCACTTCCTTGCAACCATGCTAGCCTTTCCGATTTGGAAGAAAGTAGTGTCCACATCTATAACATGGAAGAGCAAAATTCATCGTGATTGTCTTCAACTTAGGGCGTTGGTACGTGTTCTCAAATTTTTAAAGAGCACATCGAGATCCCTAATTTTACTAATCCTATCACGCAATGTCTAAACCATCATAACTTGAATTAATCAGCTTGCGCTGTTTGGTTTCCAGCGATAAATTTACTGCCCGTCAAATTGAATGTTTGGAAACATGCATGAAGTACTAAATATAGACTATTTATGAAACTAAAAACATGGCTAGAGAGTAATTTGTGAGACGAATCTTTGAAGCCTAATTAGTCCATGATTGAACACTAATTGCCAAATGCTATAATACTTGTTAAACTTTAACAACCCCAACTAAACACCCCATAATGATTTCAACATCAATGATACGATTAAAAAGTTTAGAGGATTATACATTTTAGAAACTTTGAGACACAGTTCAAGGTTCGAATGTGTATTTTACTCGTGTGAGAAATAGAGTGTAGATTGTATGATTAGAAAGTTTAGAGATGTAGATTGTACATTTTAGAAACATTGAGATTTAAACGATTCCTTGAGCCAAGTTCGAGGTTTTGACCGTGTATTTTATTCGTGTGAGAAATAGTGTGTAGATTGTAAAGTTTAGAGATATAGATTGTACATTTTAGAAACTTTGAGATCTAAATGATACCTTGAGCCAAGTTCAAGGTTTTGACCGTGCATTTTATTCGTGTGAGAAATAGTGTGTAGATTGTATGATTGTAAAGTTTAGAGATATAGATTGTACATTTTAGAAACTTTGAGATCTAAATGATACCTTGAGCCAAGTTCAAGGTTCGACCATGCATTTTATTCGTGTGAGAAATAGAGTGTATATTCCCAGATTTAGAATTTATTTTGGACAAGGTTTAAGTCAAATATTAAGAATATAAATCATCAATAACTAATAACTTTTAAATTGTTGAGTTTGTAAATGTAAAAATTATATGAATAGATTTATCTTGAAAACTATTTTTATAAAGTATACATATATTAATTTTTCTTATTTTTTTATAAAAATAAAAGATCAAAATTATATTTTGAAAACCACATCGCTGTTCTAAGTACATGGAGGACTGACATGGCACAGCTTGATGTCTATCCTCACCAACGGAGCAAAGCAATAGCTGGATCATCCTAACCAAGGAAGCAATCGATGACACTAGTACCACCAACCAAAAGGGTTCTGGCTGGCTTGGTCAAAAACTGCCCCGTACTACCTTCGCAGGAACTGCTGGCACTGGTAGGCCATCAATAACAGCAAGGGGGACCAGTATAACTGTCCGCTGCTAAACACAACAAACTCGCATTCATCCATGGTCGCCTTTGAATGCCGGTGCATCATCAGCAGGCGAGGGGGCCGTACAGTGGCGCACGCGACGTAGCAGAACAACGCAGGCACGATGGTTGCACGTTGCAGTTGGTTGTTGGTACCACTAGTAGTAGTGGTGTACCTGTACGTTACGTACTGTACAGTAGTACGTACTCCACTACTTGGGTTTGCTTGCACGCCATTCCCTGCCGCCGGCCTGGCCAGTTCACCTTTTTTTCTCCCTCGGTTACCCGTCGTTGCCCGGCGACCGGCGTTGGAGTAGTACAACCACCGTTGCTGCCGTCTTGTACTGCAGTACTCCTGCACTGGATACAGCACTGAATACGAGTACTACTGGCTGGCCGAAGGTTAGACACGGGTGGCGGCCGTCAGTCTGTTTCACCACGCGACAGCACCCGCGACAGATGTCATCAGGCCAGGACTGCTGGTCTGCTGGAGTAGCAGTGTGAGAGGGTCGCATAATAGTACAACTCCGAACGACCTCGGATCCCCTGACGACACGGCGCGCTGGGGCTGGGAATCACATTCGTTGACGCATTCTTCACCGCCGCCCCTCCTGGCCCGCCGGCCAGCCGGACGGGTGCAGTCGTGCATTCCCCAGACCCCCAGCGGCGGCCAGAGGCCAGCAGATCACCTGACAGTTCCGGCGCGCGGCGGGGCCTCCACTGCCCTCATCACGAAAAACCACCCGTTGATGCACGCACCGCGCCCCGTCCAACCCGGCGGCAAACCCTGACCCACAAAACGCCCACAGTCCCACAACCCAACCCGGTCCCGGTCCCGGTCCCGCGGCGCCGAAGAAACGCGCATCACACCCACCCGACCACGACGAAATCACACCGTTTCCGCCCCAAAATCACCACCGCGAGTCCGCGACCCGCTGGCCGCACCCTGCCAGATTTCCAGCCACGCCGACGCCGCGGCCTCGTCTCCGGATCCGCCTGCCTGGCGCCGCCGCCTGCCTCGGTCGCGCGGCCCCTGCCCCTGCCGAGCCCCACGTCCACCTGCGCCCGCCTTTCCGCCCGCGTCCCAACAGCAACAAAAGAAGGAAACGGGCGCACGCGGCCGGCGCCTCCGCCCTCCCCCTCTCCCCTCTCCCTCTCCCTCTCCTCGGCCGCGCGCCCGGGGCGAGCCGCGAGCGTCCTCTTCCGAGCCTTCTTCCTCCCTTTCCTTCCTCCCCACATCGAGCCAAAAGACTCCCGTCTCTTTCCCCTCCTCCTTTCTCGCTCCCCCCCTTTTTTTTTTTCCAACCTAAACCCCCACTCTTTCCTTCCTTCATCCTACCACCTAGTCTCCTCTCCTCCACGCCGGCCGGCATGGCCTTCTGTTCCCAGCGCCAGTCACCTACCTCGCCACCCGTCTCCATCCCACGCCTCGCCGCCTCGGATAACTACTAGCTGCCGTACCGTGGGAGCGCCGCCTCTCCAGTCTCACCAACACCTCCTCCTGCTGCTCTCTGTTTTGGATTCCCGTGCCGGATTGACACCGCTCCCGCATTACAGCGGCGCTCTTCGTGCGTGCGCCGGGGCCCCGGTGCTCAGGATGGGGGCGACCCACGACGCCGAGGTGGACCAGGAGGAGGAGGCGCGGCGCATGGCGAGCCTCCTAGCGGCGCGCCGCGCGCTGCGTGCCGGGCTGGAGAAGTCGCGCGCGCTGACCCACGCGCTGGCCCCGCGGCTGGAGGCCATCCAGGCGCGTCTCCCGGCCATGGAGGCGTCGGTGCGGCCGATCCGCGCGCCGCGGGAGGCGCTGGCGACGGCCGGGACCAACATCGACCGCGCGCTGGGCCCCGCCGCCGCCGTGCTCAAGGTGTTCGACGCCGTGCACGGCCTCGAGCCGCCGCTCCTCGACCGCGCCGCCGTCGCCGACGACCTCCCGGGCTACCTCGCCGTGCTGGCGCAGCTCGAGGCCGCGCTCCGCCTGCTCGCCGACAACTGCGGTCTCGCCACGCAGTGGCTCGCGGACGTCGTCGCATACCTCGGGGAGCGAAGGCTCGCCGACGGCCGCTTCGTGGCGGGACTCGCCGCCGCGCTCGACCGGCTCAGGGACGCCGCCGCGACCGCCGACCTCGACGCCGGGCTGCTTGCCGCCGCGCTCGACTTGCTCGAGGCCGAGTTCAGGCGGCTCCTCAAGGACCACTCCGCGCCGCTTGCCATGAAGGACCCCGCCGGCGGCGGCTCCGACCCGCCGGCCGTCGTGCCGTCTCGGATCCCTGCCTCCGTCGTGTACAAGCTCAGCCTTATCCTTGACCGCCTCGCTGCCAACGGCCGGATTGACCACTGCTCGTCCGCGTACGCGGACGCGCGAGGGGATACCGTGAGCGCCAGCCTCCGCGCGCTTGGACTTGATTACCTCAAGGAGACATCGGGGGACGCGCAGGCGCTCAGCCCCAGCGTCGAGCGCTGGGGCCGGCATCTGGAGTTTGCGGTGCACCACCTCCTTGAAGCTGAGAGGAAGCTCTGCGTCGCCGTGTTTGAACGCCGGCCAGAGGCCGCGCCGGTGTGCTTTGCTGAGATTGCAGCTCGTGCTGGCATTCTTGATTTCCTGAATTTCGGCCGTGCCCTGGCTGGTGCCAGGAAGGACCCCATAAAGCTATTGCGGCTGCTTGATGTGTTTGATTGTTTGAACAAGCTGAGGCTGGACTTCAACCGATTGTTCGGTGGAAAGGCGTGTGTAGAGATCCAAAGCAGGACTAGGGAGCTTGTCAAGACGGTCGTGGATGGTGCTGTTGAGATCTTTGAGGAATTACCTGTTCAGGTGGAGCTGCAGCGCAATTTGCCGCCACCAGTTGACGGTGGAGTGCCACGCATCGTGAGCTTTGCCGCCAAGTACTGCAATCAGCTTCTTGATCAGCCGTATCGATCTGTGCTGACACAGGTGATCACCATCCACCGCAGCTGGCGCAAAGAAGTGTTCAACGACAAGATGCTGGTTGAGGCAGTGCTTAGTATCATTAAGACGCTAGAGATAAACTTTGATACATGGTCAAAGTCTTATGGAGATCCGACACAGTCATCTCTCCTCATGATGAACATACACTGGCACTTCTTCAAACACCTGAAGGGTACTAAGCTGGGTGAGCTGTTAGGCGATCCATGGCTCCGGGAGCATGAACAGTACAAGGATTACTACTCAACAATGTTTCTGAGGGAGAGCTGGGGAACACTTGCACCCCTGTTGAGCAGGGAGGGCATGATCATGTTCTCCAAGGGCCGTGCTACTGCAAGAGATTTAGTGAAACAGAGGCTCAAATCATTCAATGCTAGCTTTGATGAGATGTTTCAAAAGCAGTCTAAATGGGTGATATCGGATAGGGATTTGCAGCAGAAGACGTGCCACCTCGTGGTGCAGGCTGTAGTGCCTGTTTACAGGAGCTTCATGCAGAACTATGGGCCGCTTGTTGAGCAGGACGTTAGTGCGAGCAGGTATGTGAAGTACAGCGCCGACGATCTGGATAAGAAGCTCAACACACTCTTCCTGGCCAAGCCAGGCAGGCCAATGAGAGCTGGAAGTTTCCAAATCAAAAATTCAGATGACAAGATTACCAGCGCAATGACCGGACTGTATCGGAGTGCTTCTACTCTGAAGTAGCTTCAGTGGGAGTTTGGAAAGACTGAACGCACAATTTGTGCAATAAGCCAATAACTTGGTAGGCAAGGATGATTCGGGCCAGTAAGTCAAGATCCCCACTTATGTGGGGGTGTAATAATGGTCCCATGATTAGAAGAGCTGGAGCATATAAGAAGAACTGACATTGCGGGGGAGAAGATGACAGGAGTGTTTCCTCAGAGGGTCTCCTTCCTGTCGATCATCTTTTCACCTTCTATTGCATTCTTATCTGTAGCAAGTATACTCAATTCATTTTAGAAACTTGTGTGGGAGCAGAGGATGTGTAATCAGTTATCTGGTACATGTTAGTAGGTTGTATTATAGGAGGTGATAAGTTGTTTCATATGGTTATGGTATACTATGTTTTAGATCTTATGAACATGCAGTGAACTATATGGTATAACTGGTGGCGAATGGGAATTACAGCAGTTAATTATATGGAATAGTATACTGTTTTTTCCCTTTCCAAATTTCTATTGCCACACTGTTACATCTTTCTTCCTCCTTTATGGAATGGTTTACTTTTTGATCTGTTGTTTGACCTTTGATGTTGTGATGTACAGAAGCATGCAGCTGTATAGGAGTATAAGCTTACTACCCTTTCTACTCATGGATTGCTGACTATATGACACTGCCATTAAACTGATACTATCTACTGACAGAAAAAAATGGGATAAGCGAAATTCATACCTTTGGTGTCATTGATAATCATGTATTAATTTCTATATATGGTCTTGTGACACATATTCTTGCAAAAGGGGTTTTACCTTGAACTTGTGATCATGCTGTGCGCTGTGGTTTTAGATTGATATATTATATTATAAGTTCTGTTGATATGCAATATGTGCCTACTTGGTTAGTAAGTTAAGTTGTGATCAGATTAGAGGCTAAATAGAGAAAATAAAAAGGAACTTTAAACTTGCTACCTACATAGAACAAATATCACCATACCTTAGTATCTCTGATTATTTGGAATGATAATTCTTGTTTTCTTGCCAAGCAATAGGTTGCTGGTATGAATGCATTGCTTGATTCTGTATCAATGTCAATGTTACACTGATCCTAGAAATGCTGCCACAGATGCTTTACATTTTCCACCTTGTAGAAAGGAAATTGTTTGCACTTCGCAGAGCTGCATCAAAATCAAGCAGGCGTGGCGCTTTGTGAGTCCTGCCTCCTGCAGTCCTCATCCTCATCAACCATGCACCCAACCATCCAAGGTTGCCGCAGAATCCGTGGGCGCTTTGTGATTGTGAGTCCTGACTTCCTGTAGTCCTATGGCCGAGGTGGCATTTTCCTTGTGCCACATTTTTTTAGCAACATTTTCCTTGTGCCACATGGGCCTCACAGGGTGGCCTTTCTCTCTATTGGGCTGGGCCCGATTCTACGAGACCACGACAATGATAAGCCATGTTGGCCCACGAGAAAGACGAACAACAGTACAAGTAAAGAAAAAGTCCATTCTATCTGAGCTATGGTCGTAGTCTGATTTCCCTCATCGAATCTAAAATCAGACATCTTACCTTCTAAACTTCTAATACCATTTACTTCCCCACCATGGTTTATAGCGACTTTGAATGTGGGTTTAACCTCTTTTACAAAAAAACTGGTAAATACTTGATGAGGTTTTAAACCAGAGAATATATTCTCTAAGCTCTTAAAAATCCCCAAAAAATGACAAAAGATTTAGGTTGCTAACTGCTAAGCTAAAGTCTATATTTTTTGGGGGATTTTCAAGAGCTTAGAGAATATACATTAATGATGAGCTCTTAGTAGTATCAACTCTAAAAATGACAAAAGAAAACACCAACAAGATGTTTATGCAGTCAATTGTTTACCTAGTAGGGAAGAATCAGACCTTCGACCTCTTTACAAGCTAGGGAGTTGAAGCCTATGAGGATGTCGAATAACCTCATTTTAGCATGACCACAATTCTCCAAAATTCAAGAATTCCTGCATGTGTGTATGAAGGCCATTTGAGTGTGATAAAAACAAACCTAGAAGATATCTAGAGAGGCATCCTAATTAAAGCATGAGCTAGAGTCCTCCTTTTTGGTAATTGCATCACTTTCATGATCAAGAAAAAAGGAATATATAAACTCCAACAAAAAAACTCCAAGAACATGAACCATAAAGAGCACCTCTTTCTTCGACAACCTCCTCCAACTCTAGATATCTGATTCAAGTTAGGATTAGAAGGGTCTGGATTAGGGATAGTGTTGAGGAGAGAATATATGGCTATGGGATTTAATGGGGGATAATTTGGGTGTCAAAGAGACTGTCGGTAGCGAGTTCTATAGGTAGAATGATGGTGGAGGAGGATCTACCGTTGTTTTTACCGTCGAACGGAGGGGCAACGATGAAGGTGGAGGCGCGTCAATCTAGAAAGGGGTACGAACGAGGCGACAATGAAAGTGGGGAAGCGTCGATCTAGAACTGGGTATGATGGGGGTGAGGAAGAGGCCGGTCATGGCCAGATCTGGTGAGGAGAAGACCGACCACGCCCAGATCTTGTGAGGAGGAGGCTGGCCGCATCTAGATCCGGCAAGGAGGAGGTCAGTTGCGCACACATCTGGTGGGAAGGAGGTTAGTCGCGCACACATATGGCAAGAAGGAGGCTAGCCACACCCAGATCTAGTGGGAAGAAGGCTAGCCGTGCCCAGATCCGGCGAGGAGGAGGTTGACCGCGCACATATCCGGCAGGCCCTCCTCCGGCATGACTAGTGGCGCCCTGGCCCTGCTGCATATGTGACCAGACGCCCTGGCGACGGGGTGGCCGCAGTGAGGCCTCACACGTCCTATGGGCTCCCTTCTCCGACAACCAGCGTCTTGTGTCCTGCAGACCTGCTCTGACGAACGCGGTGGTGGCAGCACGCGGTGTGGCGCCATGGTCGAGGCAGTGGTAGGCTCGATTGGATTTGCTTGCATTGGCTTTTTGATTTGTCTAAATCATTTAACGGGGGATGGGTGGATCTGGTGGTATTCCTACCGTAGACGGAGGGGTGACGATGAAGGTGGGGGAGTGTCTATTTAGAAAGGGGTAGGGTCGGGGAGGAGAGGGAGGGGGAGCTAATTCCAGCAAGGTGGAGGTAGGTGGGGCTATCTCGGAATTGAGAGAGTAGAGGAAGTGGGGCAAGATGGGAGAGAGAGGAGGAAGGATATAAGATTTGGTAATAGTAGTGGTAGGGGCAGAGGTGTATAGTGTGGTGGTTATCCCTCGTTAGCATCATGGGGAGGGTGCTCTCAATGTAGTCGGCTCCTAAAAAATATGGGCTTATTTTATGGGTATATGGATGTTAAGGGTGGAAATAAAGTGCTAGAGAACTTCTAGCGATGACGAGATCTTGAAGTTTTACGAGACATCTCTATTCTATTCTAACAGAAAAAATTCTTATGGAAGGCCATTTAATTTTGTGTGGAGCCTAGTCCATCAATAATGATGGTGTGTACAACCTGCCAAAAAGAACAAAAAACATCATGTGGCAAGGCATATAAAAAGAGATGGAATAATAACTAGATGAACCATGAAATAGAAACAGTCTCAACATAGAGATGAAAACGTCACCATGGATCA